>NC_071341.1:13852500-14478750 GCF_027744825.2 Synchiropus splendidus | reverse complement strand
TTTTGACACCTGCTTATAGTTGAATAATTTTTCATTCCAGTGGGTGTGTGACAAAAGAAAAAAGCAATCTAAGATCTGTCATTTGGAATGCTGAAATAATTTATCTCCGCACGGTGAGGGGTCTGCCAATGCATAGAGAGTGGAGAATAACTGAATGAAACCATGTAGCATTACCTTGGAGACCAACGCTAGGCATATTTTTACCCATTAAAGTCCTTTTGTCACTGTTGCCTGTGACAACAGAAACAGGGGTGCTGATTGGAGGGTGGAGATGATGGGAGGAGGATGGAAGGGGGGTGTTGACAGCTTCCTGTCTCTGTCAGGGCGGTGAATAGGTGACGGGTGACATTTCAACTTACCAGACACAACTAAAAAGGAAACAAAAAAAGGACACAAATGCCGGATGAGTAAAGAAAAATAACATGACAGCCACATGAGACAAGTCATAATGAAGTCAATGGTGAGAAGCAACAACGCCAAAATACATTCTTTCAGAATTAAAACAACAGACTTTGAACAGTGTTTAACATTCAAGACAGATAGTTTTTTTGTATGAAGGTGAATGTCTGCACCCGTAATAAGCTTTATGGCACCCAAAAGAACCGGGAACATCAAGCCGAAAATCCGGTGATGCACGTCTGTCTCGTAAAAATACAAGGTGAATGTTAACCGCGTCTCTTTGACTGTAAATCTTTGAAGGCCGATCACTCATCTTATCTTATCTGTCGGCTCCAACTGCTCCCATGGAAACATAAATGCTGTCAGTCAGAGTAATGGCCTGCCCCCTCCCTCTGCCTTCTACCTACCCACGGCCTTATAAATGCAGACTACATCAGGGGAAGACACTATTGGAGAGGCTCAATCTTGAAGAACTGCCCAACACACACTAGGACTCATGTCTACATAAGCCTTTAAGAAGGTAACAGGACCTCCACTTGTCATCACCATTGTGGACCTGGGGGCGAAGGTTAGCCTTAAATCTGACCACGGTGGGATTTCTTTGAGTTTACAGCATCAACAATCTGATCGAAGGAGAAGCACATTGTGGCCTCCAGCTCAGTAGGAGGCAAACTAAGTCTCACAGTGGACAGCCAGGATATTAATGAAGATTCAGGCAGTGCAGCTGTTCAGTGCCACAAATACATTACGGCGCTACAAGCAGAGGAATTAGCAAGATTAATAGCAGCTCCCATTGGGGGCTTTACAGCATGTCGGAAAACCTCCGTCCTGTACCACAACAACCTCCTCAGACAGCGGGCGAGACTATAAACAAAGACTATTATTTACTGAGATAAGGCAGCACACAACGTGTCCATTTAAAGTGTGGCGTATTTAGCATCACCCACTGGTGACAGGAACGTACTCTCATGTACTCCTTCTTGGCACCACTTGCAAGTCTCTTTACATGGGTTATTAGCAACGCTGCTCCGGGGACCTCCACTGCATGCATGTCATTGAAACACATAAATCACGCAACAATAGCAAACCTTGCTAGATAAGGAAGCGGCTACAATTTTGACAAATTATATCTCATGACATCAGCATGTACTTCACTTGGTATTTTGGTTTGTAAGTGGAAACAGTGTGCCAGTTATTAACCACGACTGGGTCGTGGTACGAAACCAGTGTCCTTTCCACTTTTTTTTTTTTTTTCACAAGCTGTTATAAGATGCTCACAAAGATGCATTTGACCAGCAACAGTGAGCGAAAAATAAGGATTCTAGATGCATATGTTAGGTTCCTTTATTTCTCTTTTTAATGTGTTCTTGGTATGTTTTGATAGATTTTCACATTTCAGAGCTCATGAAATGGACTGGACACAGTTGGCAATGGTTTTCGTAGAAAAACCAACAAGCAAATTGATCACAATTTTTGATCTTGAAAGGGCTGACAAGTCAATAATTCTTTCAGTTGTATCATGCCATACTTAAAAGACTTTTAATAGGCGAATAAGTCCGCCATCTCAAGAGGGTTAGAAAAAAATCCGGCCTTTGATGACTACGATTAAACCAACAAGCAATCCTCCCCTCAGTTCGTGAATCATTTTGCTTGACATATTTATAAGGCCGCAGGAGGTGTAGCTGGTGACAAATGTGTGCGTAAAAAGGCAGTAATTCACTGACATACTTCTTAACAAGAGTGCAGCACATTGAAAGGAAAACAGCCCAGGGCACTGCTGCCACAGTGTCCACATTGTTCAACCAACAACTTGGCCGGAGACACTGAAGGGATCCACTCTTAACTCTCAAGGCTCAAAGACGATGAACACTGATCTCCTGCGATGATATGATCACATTCCATGCTGCCATACAGTCTTTTCGATACCGAAGGCCTTCCCCAGAAATGTGGGATGGTTTATATTTATTTTATGCACGTGCACTCCAGCAAGTAGCAGTTGTTCTTGGCTGCTGTGCAATCTTTTAGTACTTTGACTCTTGTCACAATGTGGCCCACAAACCCACAGACTGAAACGCTGCCCGACACATTATTGTTGTTTTCACTGTTGTGCCGACATCACACAACCTAGACCCCGTTCGTGCTCCTCTGGGTCTGTTTAGACCTACAATTAGGGCTTTTCTTTCTGTTCCTGTGCCCACATCTGTAATTAGAAGCATGTCATTTCCGGGCGTGGGACAGTGGCCGGCTTGTCTTAAATTAGCTGAGTGGCCACAGCCTTCCGAGCCTCCTGGTGTCCAGAAAGGCTTTCTGCGGGGCCATTTGAAATACTTCTCAGGAGGATCCAGCATCAAACTAAACCCCTAGATGCCTGACAGTCAAGACTTATTCACATGCAACCCATCAGGTTTCCCTCTAAACTTTAATCGAACTTGTTCCCGGTTTATTACCTTAATACGTTATAGCACAGAGGTATAAAAGATAAGGACAGCAGTACTTAGCCTCAGGCTTGGACATTTAATTTCCATGGAGGACGAGCAAGGTTTAAGCATTTTAAATATTCGGCAGCAGGTTATTGAACTAGTTCATCAACGCTGCCCCCTTTCATTAACTAAACCTTCATCAGGGAGAAGGCGAGAGCAGAAAAAAGCAATAAGAGGAGTGGATATATTGACCGAATATTGGCAGGTGTGTCTCATCTCGCTCCCCAAACCAATTTAAAGATTTCGCTCTTGTAGAGAAAATCAGGGAATAATTGCAAAGGGTAGCCAAGTGAGGATGAGGAATCTATGTTTGCAGATGGGGGCTGCCACCGGACTGGAATTGCCTTGTCTCTTTATATCTGTGCCACCACGACTGCAGGGAGTGACATTAATATGAGTGGCCTCACCGCAGACAGCCCCCCACCCCCCGGCCTCTTCGCTCTATCCTCTTCACCACATTGCCCCCAGCACCGATTCCCAGTTCGTTCTGCATCACTGGTGAGCTGCCACCAAAGACACCAACTCCCAAATCTCCCATGCTCCAAACCTTCACCTCCTCAGCCTTTGCTCCCTTCGTCCCTCACCCGACTCCCTACATTCCCATTAGTTTAGCGTTAAATGGCCCCTGTGTTCCTCTGAATCTCAAGAGGCTTATGGGGGGATCCCAGCCCCCCAGTTGCTCTGAATGGTTCCTTTCTGAATGTTCACGCTCTGTGACCGGCTGCTTTATAGTCTAACTGTGTTAATAAGACGTCCAATGGAGAGGGCCACAAGAGACGCATGGATGTTCCATAGGTTCACAAACACGACTGTATCCCTCAGTACATGGAAGAAGAGCAGGCCGCCGAAGAAATGCCACTTGTATAGAGCAAATGAGATCGATTGTAGAGTTCTGCCCTACAAATACTACAGCTGCTATGGATCTGGCCTTTTGTTCTATTAGAAATCAATCAGCTAATTCAGAGAGAATAGTTCAGAGAGATGGCGCTGGAGAATACAGCTTCAAGGTATTCAATTTTCAGATAGATGGAGGAAATAGCAGTTTTCAAAGTTTTCCTACCGTGGACGGTGAGGGTGGCCGACGCTTCCGCCTTGCCCACCATATTCTCAGCCATGCAGGTGTAGGAGCCGACATCGGCTGAGGTCAGACGACGGATCTTCAGGGTGTGGTCTTCACGAATTTCGTATCTTGGCAGACAAACAGAACAGGTTCATCAGATGAGCACTACAGAACACCAAAGATGAACGAGTGAAAAACCTCATTCTGTTTGCTCACCTTCCTTTGGGCAGGTCGCCATCATCTTTCCGCCAGCGTACAGTGGGAACAGGGTCACCACGGGCCTCACATCTGAACTCAACACTCTGGTCAACTAGCAAGACCTGGCTGCTCGGACGTCGGACAAAGCTTGGGCGTTCTGGATGGTTAGACAGAGGAAACCCCATTATTTGAGGAGAGTTTTTTCTGTTTGGTGTCTTCTGCTTTGGGCTTCATTGGAAGGATCCATGATGCCCATGGATGATATAGTGATCTAATTGAATCCAGGCTGGACACCTACCAATGGCAGGGAAAGTGGAAGTGATACAAACACCTCAGGAAACACCATTTTAAAAAAGGCCTCTTTACAGATTGAGCTGTTCAGAGGTCGAAGTGAAATCATTGAACGTGACTGAAAACATGCCAAAAATACTACTGATACTATCTACGATTGGACAAGGCAGAAACAACGTTGTCCAGAGGGATGTTAGTTGGCAAGGTTTTCATCAGTCTATCTATTTGTAACACACTGTATGATGGTTAGACATGAGGCGACATGCTAAGTTCAATTTTAATATTCACTGCAGATGACAAACATTCCTATTGCTTTTTGTCATAACATCTACTCAGCGAGAAACCACAGTGTCTTTCACCAACAGAGAAGTACGCTAGGTATTTCATGTGCCACCACAGCTATTTGAATTTACAAGCTTCATTTTTGTTTGTGAGTCACAAAATGTCCCTGGGAGGCAGTGAAAGAAGCTAAAATCAGAAGTCTGGACATGCTCTCTTCTCCTCACGCGCAGCTAAGGTCTGGAGGTCACCCTCGGTGAAATAAGGTTCAGCTGGTCAGAGGAGGGAAGCAGGCGGGATCAGCGTGGGATTCATCTTAAAGTGAGAGATTGGAGGTCATCTCACACTCTATCTGATAAAGGTCACTGACACCATTTAGTTCCCAGGGAGAGGCACAATCAAAGCTAAACATCTGGAGTCTGTTTCCTACTGCAGACAATCAGAACCTGAACTGCGTGGACGTCTGCCTGAATGGGAGCCAAGGGTAAAAGCAGGAAAAATAAATACGTACCGAGGACTGTGAGTTCAGCTACTTCACTCTCCCGCTCGCCGACCATGTTGGTGCCCACACATACGTACTTCCCGGCGTCGCTCTTTCTCGCGTTGGTGATCATCAACTTCCCACCTCGAATCTAGGGAAGAAAACAGGTAGCTTCATGGATGACTGGAGAAAACAGCACGGGAATGAATAAGTAACACTCTTTTATTTGGTGTTTAAAACACAAGGTCTTTCAGCCAGCGCCTGAGGCGCCGCAGACCTGCCTCAAATTCCACTTTCTTTGTACGTTGAATGTTTCAATGAAAGCTCTTTTTTTTCTGTGTTGTCAGGCAAACATACATTTAAGCAAGCGCACACACACATGCACACACAAAGCGGTGAATATGTGTTTGTCCAGGTGAATGTCATCTCTGTTATTTCCCAGGGCTTTGATTACAGGCCAGAGGAGGCGTTTTGTTCTCCGAGCAGCTCAGCCCTTCACTCGGCTGACAGCCATGCCAGTCAGTGAGGAGGCAGACAATGGGGTGCTACACCAATGATCTCCTTGTCATTGGGCTTTAAGTTTAACCTACACACATCAGCCTGGAACCAGAACTGCCACCTGCACCGCTGCAAGTGATATTGCTCTTTAAAAACACAAAGAACTTTGATCCGATCGAGTGCAAAAAAAGCAAGACTGCCATAAAAGGAATGGATAAAATCTTAGCGTATTGACAGAATAAAAGAACATTTATGGGCAATGGTAGTCAGCAGAAGTTCCACTGGGTTGAAGGATGGGTTTCATTTCTACCCTTGCAAAAGTGTGTGGCATTAACACCATTTCTAACATGGAGAACATTGACGTCGCTCTGATAATTGACTCCAGCGTCCACCACCCATGACTAGATTCTTTTGAAAAGAAGGAGTTTGGTTTCCAACACGTCTCAGCTTTCTTGAACTTCTGACGCATTTTTCTGCACTCTGAAGAAGTCCTTCAACCCTGTTTAATATTCATGTGAAACCAGGACGCGGAGGAACGAGGCTGTGGAAGCCGGGCCTATTCAGGGCACCCCGTGGTGCTGGAGGGTTTGAAGTATCATTATGTTACGGCTTGTTTGAGCAAAGGCTTAGCAGCTGAAACACTGTGACACCCACAGAATCTTGAGGTCAGAGCGGACCGTATGGCAGAAAACAAGCAGGGGGTGGTCTGCTGGTTCCACAGAGCCTTTGACATGAGGATCCACTTTAGACCCCCTCCTCTCCAGGCCCCTCTTCTCTTACCTGTGTTTGTCTGCAGCCAGACTCTGACGGAACGTTTGGCCTAACAGACCAGCGGGGAATCTGAAAGCCGGTGAGAGTAAATGAACACAGCAGTGGCTCTCGTTTTCTCCACATGAACGTCCTCTTCGCAAAACACTGCCGAGCTAGCGGCCCACCATTATCCCAGCATTACAAGAAAATTAGTCAGTCCTGTGGCTTTTTTTGTCTAATGTCACCAGGCAGTTCTGATCGAGTAAACGCCATTCAGCATCTAACAGCATTTCAGTACACGAGCTCAACACACACAACACATTTGCTTTGAAAAACGTTGATGATCTCACACGAAGTAGCGGGAATTGAAGTCACAAACAGTCTGAAAGGTTGACTTCAATGTTTGCACACACCTCTCCCATTGTTTGGTTGACAGTGGATGATACCACTATGCAATTTATTCACTCTGACCCTCCCCAGTATTGCCAGCTTGGAAGGACCCACTTGAAGTCATAAATATTTAGAACACAGCTTAGGAATTCAAGGGAAACACCTTCTATTTAGTCTGTAGCGGCAGGATGTTCTCTCAGCCGATTTACTTATTTGTCCTCCACCTGGTCTCGGTCATCCTCCTGGTCAGACCTATCAACGTCATGTCCTCCTTCCATCACCCTCACTGGTTCTTGTCTTCCTTTTCCACTTTTGCCAGGTACCTCCACTTCTATCATGTCCAACATGTCCCCTGATAAAGCCAGTAAAATGCAGGCAACAGCAGAACAAAGTACAAGTGACACTGAAAGCGAACACCTTAGCATAACTTCAAGTGATTCGGTAGGGTGGCAAACAAATGGAAACGGAATTAAAACATTGTACAGTGCAGGCAATATGGAGGACCCGAAGGATGTAAAGCCACAAATCAGCAAGGTTTATTTTTGTTCTGTCGGTTTGGAGTCCTGACCCCACCTTAAAGTGTCAGGGTCCCAAAGTCATACCGACATCTAATGTATGGAATTTATAACTTGACCAAAATCGTCTTGACAGGGAACGCAATTTCACTTGCAACCTGCTGGTGAAACGCCAAGTAACGTGAGCGTCAGCTCAGCAATGAGTCAAAATGACAGGCATAATTTAAGGGGTGTTGCGCCCCTGGACAAGTTGTTGAAAAGAGGAATTAATGT
Organism: Synchiropus splendidus; assembly: GCF_027744825.2. Taxonomy (NCBI): domain Eukaryota; kingdom Metazoa; phylum Chordata; class Actinopteri; order Syngnathiformes; family Callionymidae; genus Synchiropus; species Synchiropus splendidus. The sequence continues at coordinate 14,471,136 of NC_071341.1, read as the reverse complement.
GCTAATACGGACGGGCAATTAAACACATATTGACAAGTTTGTGTGGCTCACTGGAGCTCAGGTTATTTGAGATTAAAAAAAAATACAGAGCAGAGGGGAAGCCCAAGACTCAATGGATGGAAACAGCTAAACCAGAAAACAAATGCGGCACCAGTATCAAGAAGACCGCAAAGTTCAGCTGTCCATGACTTCACTATAAACAGACCCCGGTTATCAGCGCAGGGTCCTCCATCTTTTACTAGGACTCTAGCTTTTATCATGAGTGTCCTCAGGAACCCGTCCAGGCCTCCATCTGTCGGCGCGGCAGATTGCACATTCTTAGATGGTCAAACATGACGCGCAGCGCTACTTAAAAAGTGGCCTTTTGGGAACACTCAATCTATGAGGTTTGGTTCCTGACAGGACGTTTACAGTGAGGAACAGCAGCTGGTCCGCGAGAAGCTGTTTATTCTTCAGGCCATGTTTGCAGTTCCGCAGAAGGTCCGGGACGACTGCAGGGTCGGTGGTGAGTCATCGTGCTATATTGCAGTAAATGTTCATTTCAAGGTTTTTTTTGACAACACAGCTGAGAATAATATATGTTAGAAATATGTATGACTCATTCAGGGGGTTCAGTGCGATCATGAGAAAGGCCACTTGTACTGAGCTTCAACAAACTCCAAAGAAACCATCTGTAATGATTTTCCACAGGGAAAACAAACAGCAGTATAGAAGTAGAACTCTACAAAAGGCCAGTATCATCCTACTTGTCCAGTTCTTGTCTGCTTTCTGGCAAATACAACAGTAGTCAGGAGTGTATTGTCAGCTTCTCTACAAGTCTGAGTTTTCCTCTCTTAACGTAAGAAAAAGTACATTTACAACTGCAACAAAGTTCCTTACCTCGAATGCAGACGTCCTTGAGATTGAATGAGTAGGCTCTATATATTCAGCCGAGATTCATGAGACAAAAACCTGCATTAATATTTACTACCAAACGCTACCAAACATCCTTTATAATAATATTGTGATTGCTTGATTTACTCAAAGGATCTTTTTCAATAGGAATTTAAATCTGTTTATGCAGGCGAGACCTTGAATCCATGTGCGCAAGAGAAGAGAGGTTATTAAAATGAAAATAATAAATACAAAAATCTAATATTCCGCTCTGATGATGAAAAACTAGACCTCCATTTATCATGAATCAAAACATAGTCTGTGTTTTATTTGTATTATACTGTATTTAACATGTGGCAAACTGGAACTTTGTCATGGGCAGTCAGTGAAGTCACACTTTTACAAGCAAAGTGGAAGATAAAGATCAACTGAAACTGTTTCGTTCAATCACAGCAGAATGACTCAGATCTTTCAATGAGGAAGAGGAGATTGAATACTATCTGAAGGAGGTGGTCATGTCCCACACATTCCACCCTGACTGAGACCCATGACCCTGGAGAAGCGGATTTTCATCCCAGTTGCTTAGCATTTGGCTGCAAATCTTGCCGAGAAGTAAAGGTCTAGGTCAGTGAGGTGCTTAAAAAGTCTGCACAAACTGGGTACAAAGACAGTCTCTCACTGGAAATGATTCCAGACTCTTCACCGGCAATGGCAGGCAGATCTGCAGGGCCAAAAAATATCATGCACAGGGGTTAGAAGTGACCTTATTAATTCTTATCTTTAAGTATTTTTGTCTTCCTGACAACACGCCGTCGCGACTCAGCGGCTGCTCCTTTTGGAGTTGCAGCGTACACTAGTGAGCAGATCCTCAGTGAAGGCAGCCAAATGTTATAAATCACTGTTCCGACTGATACAAAAATGAATCCGTCACAAGTTGACGGCTCCCGCCTGGGTTTCAGCACTTGTGTCATAAACAGTGGAATATCTTTGTTAGCACATTGTCTTCATTGTCTTGACTTGAGTTTCCATGACTTTACCGTGAAAAAAGCCACGGTCAGCACTTGAGGGGGGCGGAACTGCTTCGCAACTCCACAAAGTGTTGCCAGGACATTACGAACCACCGACTCAGATTACAAAAATGGGATCCAGACATGCTGCGAACAACTTCCTTCTCACTACCTGCTTGTGTCAGCTGACCCCCAAATCTCACCGCTGAGCTGTAAACATACGGACGGACGAGCAACGGAACGTACTTGCGGACGCGGTGCGGATCTAGAGCAGTTTCCATCCTCCCACCTCATCCAGGCTTAGATTGCATCAGCAGGCCGCTCCGGATCAATGCAGAGTTGCCGAGTAATGAAGCGGGAATAATTTGACAACCCGGTCATTACACTGGCTTTTTTTTTTTGGTAATGGCTTTATTTAAATAATGAGCCAAACAAATCAATTTTCAACAAAAGGCGCTGCTAAGAGCTGATAATGAGTGGACCCGCATCAGTAGTTCAGCACTTCACCTCAAACCTTAAACACAGGGTACAAAAAAAACCAGTCTTCTCAAGTCAATACGCAGTGAATGAAGGCACTCACGGTGATGCGCTCCTCGCGATCGTCGACGGTCATGCCGTCTTTTTTCCAGGATATGGTGGGTTCAGGGTGGCCGCGAGGAGGCTGACACTCCAGCACGGCCGGTTCTCCAGCTGCTACGATCACATCTGCTGGGTTTTGCCGGAAGTCATCGCGGAGAACTGGAGGAAGACAGACAGAAGATTAATATCAGATACAGTAGCATATCAGCATCGATCACCATGGGCTCATATGAAGTTCTCCCCGCTGTACAACACACAAACAAATGGATGGTCAAACACACCCGAACAGAAAGATCATCACCTTTTCATCAGCCTCCTGTCACTCCTGCTCAACACTCCACATTTACACCCCCGGAGCTCATCTAGAGACGATCCTGCAGCAGATTAAAAGCTGCCTCCGATCTAATCTACCGCTGCTGCCTTGCTGATGGGACCCTCCTCTGCATGATGAATCGCCTTCATATTTAATACTCCGGCATAAAGAAGTGAAATGAGACTGTCATCATGATCGACACCGACCTGTGCAGTGTTCTGCACGTCCGAGCACTCATGTGTTCTGTGTTACGAGACAGGGAAAAGCATTAAAAGTGGAAGCGGAATCCGTGTCCAGACAGTGCGCCAGTAATCACCTTACCATTCCTGTTTATAAAAACATATAAAGGACGCTTTTAAAACTAGGCCACACACGAGGCCCAACCAAGATGCTATAGCATGAGGTGTAAACAAACAAGACAAGTGAATTAGCAAAGGCATTTTGATGATCCGGGTTGTGTTTTGGGAGACAAACAAAGCTCTGCTTTCTATTGTCACAGATCAAAGTGAACCTTCACCCTTCACCCAGCGACAGCAACAAATTCCTGGCAAGAACTTTTGAGAGCATAATTGGTGTTTGGTAAGTCCAAGAAGTCGGCTTTGAAATACAACACTGACTTTCATGTTGCCACTTTGAGAACGTTCTAGATACATAAAGGCTTTGAATAGAGGTATACATACTGTAATGTCGCTACTTTTTTAAAATACCAAATATCTTTATTGATTTTAGATCATAAGACATTCACAACAAACTTTCATGACATGCATAACCAAGAGTCATTTTGCAAAGGACAGAATGGAACAGTCCATACATAACTGACAACAAAAGTAACAAAGCAGTATCACAATAATAACAACACTAAATAAAGAAAAAATAAAGAAAGTTAACATTCCCTTGCCACCCTCAATCTTTCAACTAGGTAAACAATATTTTCCAAGAGTCACTACTATTTTGAACTTATCAATGGGGATACGTCTACAGAGACATCACACTTGAACAATAAAAATATTAAAAATGCCAGCGTGACATTGCAGAAGGCAACTATGGGGTTAAATGCTAGCGACAGGCGTAGACGTCATTTGAACGTTCATCCATTCAACTCGACTTAATTCGCCAAAATGACACCAAAACATCTGCAACAAACAACAATAAACGTGGAGAAAAAAACTTATACATCGTGAACGCTTACGTCACAAATGAAAACACATTAGCATGCTAACCGCTAGCGAGTTTTGTTAGTTAGATGTTACATATAAGCATTGTGGTGCATAGTTTGGCCCAAATATACTGACACTTATGTAGTTTTCCTTCGAATCAACTAGCTAAATTAACTTTTCACCCCTTTTCAAACTTCGGCGATTGCGATGGCTACTTGCCAATTTCACTTCCGGTGATGACTTCCGTTTTTTGCAAATATAAGCATAGCGATTTTTACTTTAAAAAAAAAAAAAAAAAAAAAAAAAAATGTAGCTACTCTAGTTAACTGTTTTGGAATTTCTCCTTCTTTTCCCTCACCCTTTTCACAAACCATAATTTATTCTTAGTTTTGTCCTCTACTGTTAGCCGTACTTCAAACTTCCCTTTAAAGGTCGTTCGCAAACTGCTGGATGTAGAGTGAAGTAGCAACGTGACATATTTGTGGCAAGCCAAAACTAAATCCATTTTCAGCTATTAAGAGAAGAGCCCAGAGACATACACCTTTCTTTGCACAAGCGTACTAATCTCTATTTGAGGAAAGCCGTCCAAGAAGAGGGCAAAAACATGCAGTCCACAGATGAATGCTGCCATTAAATACAGCCCACAAGTCAGGTCCAACTTCAAGTCGGCAGCTCAGCTGTGTGATTTGTGAGGTAATTTGTGTAGTTAAAAGGAGAAACCGCCATCCAGGAATGCGAATGTAAACACTAAACATCCGATGCATTAGTGCGTCTACTTCTAGTGGAGAGAAAATCTTTTCATTCCGGGGGTCGACAGGTCATGGAGGGCTTTGGAGTGTAACAGTATAGCAGTGAGTGATGCATCAGAGAAGCTTTATTCCGCCAGTATTTACAGTGAGTGTTGGTGATAGTGGTGAAGAGGAGGGACGTACTTATCCCTGAGGAGTTAAACCTGATCTAAACATTGAGCTCAGTTGAAGTCCCACCTTCTCTGAAGGGTCTCGAACCTGAGCGGATGGTTTCAGTGAAAAGCTTTCAGCAAATATGGAGATGCATTTCCACGTCTGCGGGCTGTTTGGGGAGGTAATGAGAGGGGTATGGACTAGATGGATGCCCGCGGAAGAGCTGGCATCATCCAGTGTTTACACCGACGGCGCTGTGACCTCCACACCTCGTGCCCCCCACCGGCCTGGCCCCATCTCCTCCACCAAACTGACACCTCTTTGTTATAAACACAGCTGAGAGCAGCGCAGCAGACAGTCATGAACATCTGCGTGGTCGAAAACAAACTCCTCTGGGATGGAGACAGAAGCAGCCAGACAGTCTGTCAGACAGACAGACAGACAGGCAGGCAGGCAGACCTGGATCTGCTACAAAGCCGTGAGCCTTCTGCCAGAAGCTCAGACAGATCCGGAGCTGTGGTGGAATCGGTGGCTTCTGGCCCCCCGGTTTAAATCAGGCATCCAGTCTTTCCTTCCTGTATACATAAGACCCGCTTTCTTCCCTCCAACTGGGACCTTGAATGGGCTGGAAATGGGAAATAAAGGATTTCACACAGTGCTGTCTGCGTTAATGAGCCTTGTCTCCTCATCTGCCGCGTCTTTTGTGAGTGAGCAGCAAGTCATATTTCCTGAGCTATTTAAGTGCGAGGCCCCACTCAGTGTGTGGGTTTATGTGAGTGTTTATCCAACAGGGATGCTATGTCAGATAAGTCCACCAACTGACTTGCACCCGAGTTTTTATCACTGACTTTTCAATGAAACTAAATGCAGGGAATGGAAGCTGCAACTTTGTTTTGATATAAGTCTTTTTATTTATTTCAAGTTGTGGTCTTTGTTTAAATGCCCTGACCATGCATCCTGTGTGTTATTGGCAATCCTTTAAGACATTCAAAGAGGAAAATAGATTTTTTTTTATGTGCCTTACAAAATGATTTGATTTTATAGTTTGTTTCACTTCATTTTTTTATTTTTATTTTTTATGTTTCGATTTTGTTTAACTAACTAACTGGTACATTAATATATTACTTTTTTAAATTGCATTTTGTTGACAGTTTCTTTTTTTTATATTTTAATAACATGAAGTATTAAAAAATAAAGAATTAGATTATATCTAAGAGGAACATTTTCTATATTTATAGAAATATATTATATATTTATTTATTTTGTATCTACTTTTTATCTATATTTTAATATTAAAGTTAGATTTGTTTAACTTTGTTTCTGAAATTACTGTTATTATGACATTTTTGATCCATTTGATCCCATTTTATTGAGTTGTATTTATTTTTATTTTAAAATGTCAACCATCACGGTGAAGATCTGGCCTTGCTATGTTTTGATTTTTGGTTGAGCAAGGGTTATATACGCCATGATTTTTTGATTATTTTCTTCATAAAACACAACTTTGTACCATCCAAATGAAGTATTTTTGAGGGGTTTTTTTGTATTTAAATAAGATACAGTTTTCAATACCACCACATTAACACAATTGCTTGCTGACGTCGTGCGAAAGTTACAGTCCCCTGTGTATAAAGCGTGTCTCAGCGAGGGTTTGTGATGATCAAATTCCACGACAGGGCTGTGAAGTGGACAGATAAAAGTGCACTTAAGGTGAAGAATAAACGGTGCCCTGCACTTCCTCTGGCCGGAGAACAAACACGGAGCCGTCACATCTGGCCTCCAGACCTCGCTGGAAGCCAAACAGCTGACAGTGCATAAAGCAAACCATATCTACGCTGGAATCGGTGGAGCTCCCACAAAGCCCAGCAGAAAGCTCCACTGTACGATAAATCAGTCGCCAGGTCGACGGTAGCAAATTGGAGCTGCGCTAAGGCTCGCGCAATTAGCTGCCATCATTCCTTAGGAGCAAACCCCGCCTCTAAAGGTCAGCTGAGACGGCGGCTCTCAGCTCTGAGAGCTCCAGGTTCATCACCCCTTCCACTGCACACACACACTAGGCTCCACAGGAAATTGAAACCAGATGTTTAAATGTCAAATTAAAATGAGATTCCCGGGCTGGCCCTCCAACATTAATGAAACGGGACTCCTAATGCCACACACAAGTCTGGGTGGGAAGATGAGCTTTGTTCAGAGGAAATGAAACTAAGGACAGCCAGCTTACGCCAAAACCTCGCCGCGGACAGGAAAACAAGCCGACTGGGGCATTTCTGATTTATCAAAAGGACCAGGAGGCGAGGCTGCAGAGGCGCACAGCACAGCGTGGGTCTTCGCATTGGGCTGGGGATTTTACCTTGAAACAAAGTGGACACGGGTCGCCCCGGGGAGCGAGCAGGAAGCGGAATGAAAGATAGCGGCGAATAAAGGGACGACCGAGGCCAGAGAGCAGAGCGTGTGCTGGCAGGAATCAAACCCTCAGCGTTCAGTTTCTAGATTTTCCCACCAAAGAAATTCATCAGAGCCACAATTCATGTCCGAGCAGTTGTTCTGCTGCTGAATCAGCTCGACCTCATAACCTGTGTTGGCATCAGAGACTACACAAACACACTCTCAGACATAGAATAGGATTTACATTGGAGGTTTACTGTGCGAACAAAATCGACAAAAATTTCCTACACGCCTTAAGTCTCCATACATCCATATATCCATATTTTTTTATCCTTTTAAGGTATCAATAAATCGTCCATCTAGTCATTCATCCATACATCATCAATGAAAACAATGTTTCCATCCAAAGAATCTCTTGATCTTAAGTAATGCCTGTCCATCCATCATCCATCCATCCATCCATTCATAAAAACAATGTTCACCCATTCACCCTCTACTCCACATTATCTTACCATAAATAAAATCCCTATTCTCCTGGCATCTGTCCATTAAAAAAGTCTTGAACTACCAATAAATACTGCAGTTTTCACGCGCCACAGTTCTTTCCATCCCTCCATCCTTCATCATGCAATCATCACTCCATTCTTCCGACCAGCAATGCATGAACATAATCATCTTTCTTTCCATCCACAGTAGCCATCCGTCCAACCACACATCTAAACAAGCAAATGTAGTCAAAGTGCAAAGAAAATATTGAGGCTTTCTGGGAGACAAATGTTTTAAAGAAAGTGGAGGACCATTCCAAGGAAAGACATGAGGTTGTAATGAAATGGCCACAATGGAAAGATTCATTCTCCCTTTGTTATATGTGAAGCTAATTGTAAATCAGCAACAATATGGACTGGTTAGGATGTAAAGAAATTTCCCCGCGGTGCAAATCTGCGAGATATTTCCTCTGTTTTCTGGGAGAATTGTTTATGCCACGAGCGAAAATGTTCACAGTGGGGCTGTGTTGTGTGGTAAGTCTTTCCATATGCTCTTCACCTGGCCTCCAGCTCCGTCCTCTGGGACACACTTCTCTTCACATCCACTTCTCTTTCTCTTCACCTTGTCAGCGTCTGACACTGACTTTTCATTTTCTGCGGAGTCTCTCTATTGTACAGGCTGGTGGATAATTCGCCCGTGGCGTTTGTACAGTGTGTTTGCAGAGGATACATTTGCACTTCAGCTTGTGGGTGTGGAGATACAGCAGAACCCTGACTGTACTGCGAAGGCTTCTCCTCCTCCTCCTCCTCCTCATTTCCTTCTGCCACCTTGACCCCACCAGCAGCGAGATGAGATTGGACCCAAGAACCTCTCCTTCTGCTTCTCACTCCCGTTCCTCGCCTCATGCCCTTTTGCCCGCCTCGGCAGAAATTCTATCCCGTCATGCAGCAGAGCAGGCTGCGCCGTCTGAAACACTCTCTGGGTGAGACGGATATTGATATAAACCTCACTGCCAAGATCAAACCCGAACTTTAAGAATAGCAACCGCACACGATAAAGGATGGATGTTTAAAACGTCAGAATGATTTCCAACACTGGTCCTCAAGACAAAAGTCACATTCAATATGAGGTCACATCTGCCGTGGTCAAAACGCTGACTGTCTGCTTGAATGCACAAAACCGTATGGACGACCATAAATATGTCAACACAGCCCAGAGACTAATATCACACCGGCCTTTAAGGTTTGCACCTGCGAGCCCTGAAAATGATGAGGTCATCGTCAAGATGTCACGAAGCCACACCGTGACAAAGCAAAGTCTTATGAAACTAAAGGAGCAACTTCAATAAAAGGTTTTGTCTTGCAGTTATAAAATGGACCCCACAAATCACAGACCTGATGCCACAAAATATAGTTGTCGTTTTATCATGTTACGCCATAGTTCTTTATGTGTGATTGTACATGTTCATAGTACTGCATGTGTTATGAAGCATAAACAGTCAGTCGGAAGCAAAACTTCAAAAGAAAAGCAGACCTCCCCGAGTCAGCTCTTTTATATGCAGATTTTTTCTACATATATAGAACAAATGATATCAAATTCAAGTGAGCTCCAATGGACAGCAGGTGGCAGTAGTGGATGTTGCTCGCACTACACACACGGAACAACTCTCTTACTGTGGTCAGTGACAAATCCTGTGTTAGTGGATCCAGAAGATAATCCGAAACACCACCAAAATGCCATCATCTGTTCCTTGTCCCATCGCCATTTCCTGTTTAATTGAAGTCTGTTTATCCATTGTTGAGTTATTTTGCTCACAGACCCACAGATCAGAAACACTCATGATGATTTAGGAAAATAAAAACACAAACAAAAAAAAACACCAGCTAAAATCGGTCTGAAAATGACATCCTTTTAAACTTTACGGAAACTGAATGCTATGTTGGAGCGTTCCCTCAAATATAGGGGGAGGTCATCTGCATACAGTTAGACCGTGCATTCTATCCTTGCAGTCCCTTGATTCCCAAGGGTCATCAATAAACCTCTGTATGTTTTCTTTTTGACTGTGGGAGGAAACCAGAGTGCCCAGAGGAAACTCAAACAAGCACAGGAAGCACATATAACCTCCATCCATTTCACGGTTGGATGCTGATTGATTCAAAAGGTTAACCGTCTTCAACGGCACAGAAGCATGTGTGCGCCAGTCGTGGTCCATTTCATCTGCAGCAAGCAAAGAGATCGATTGTTCTTCTTCATCGTGCACACAAACCGGATCACAATCCAGCAGCAATTACGCCTTGCCCAAGTGTGCGTGGTGGAAGCACGCGCACCACATGAAGGAAGCTCACGCACAGAGAGGCCATTGAGCGCCTGTGTTTGTTTAAACGGTCATAAGTCATTTCGTCAGAGTCGGCGGTGAGCGTCTGTGAGGGGAGCGTGGAGGTGCACGTCAGTGGCGGCGTGAGTGAGTGACTTGGCACCTCCAAGTTCAATAAACACGGTCTGTTTGATGAGAGTGTTGGACTTCGGATTGTTTCAAGTGTCAGCGGTGGAATGTCGGAGGAAAGGTCGACTCCCTGCCTGCTTTTCTTCTTTTTAAATAAATCCATTGCGTTTTATTATCACTATGGATATCAGCAAAACCAGCCATCTCATCTGCAGGTGTAAATCCAGCCGACCGCTCGGACGAAGAGTTGACTTATTTGTCGCTGCGAGCAAAAACAAATCCGATGTTTTATGTCCCCAACATAGGTGGAATTTAAAGCTCCGATGGTAAAGGGGTTTCACAGTGTTGTAAAATCGTAATGATGGAGACAAATGTGTGGTAAATAAATGCTTTTATTGCTGCCCTCACTCGCAATAAAGATTCCACAACACAGGTTTGTCTCTGACAGAGCAAAGCCAAAAATAGACCCAAGTAATCGAAGCTGGAAAACCAACTGTCTAAAATATATTGCGATTGGAGGACGAACAATTTCCGCCTTTTGTTATGTCTTCTTCGTGTCTCATTTGAGCTAAATATCGGGTAGTATCAGCAACACTGCCCCCCGATGGTTTCCAGTGGTACTGCTCTGTATGGTCCGTATCCGTGAGCTTTGTGGAAACATGCAGAAATACGGAGGAAATGAACTTAGGGCACTGACAGAAGGTTCCGTCCTCATCCAGATACGTACTTAACGTTGTGCATAAATGGCCCTTTAGCGGCCACATCAGGTTTGGCTGCTTCTGGTGAGGAAATACTAGGACGAAGCTAGTATTTTGGAATGAAAAAGTCAGTCACAAGATCACCATTTAAGTACCCTAAAATGAAAAGATGTAAACAAAAGGCACACTGAAAAGAAGGCTCTTTAGTTTCTGTTTAAAAATATCAAAACTCTGCAGTCCACTGATATGGGCCATAGCAACTAGAAGAAGTTCATCAGTACATTTTTGTTCTCAACTGGAAACAATCCAGAGCCAACTGGCTAGGTGAGGACTGAAGAAAACCCACAGTTTCATTGTTTTTCTCATGAAACACATGCCTCGACTGTACTGATGAAGCTTCATTTATAAACTGAAAAAAGTCAACGCGACCTATTACAGCACCTGAATACATCCTCTTTTCTGTGACTCAAGGGAGCACAAAGAGCATCATAAGGCAATGACGTCTATTTAAATGCCAGGAAAAAGACGGCCCTTAATAAGAGTGACTTACAGGTGAGGTCAGTGCAAGGGTGGGGCTTGACTCTCCCTTAGGTAAACCAGCAATTGGAAACCAGTAACCTCACTCTCACCACTCCATGTTCCGCCCGCGGCGAGAAGCTCTTTGCAATAGAGGCACAAAAGACCAGATGTAACACTATAACGCACAAAAACAGGTACACCTGTACATGAGGAGCTTTTATTCACTAGCTCCACAGCATGTAAGTGGCAGTATCAGACATAAAAATCTGACTAAAGAACATCTGGGGAAACGTCTTTGCTCAATTTGCAGACGCCGCTCATCAGGACGTTTCACTGCTCTCTCATCAGGGACGGGAATTAAATCTTAAAATAAAAGGCTGTGTTTAAATACGAATCAGGAGATAGCGCAAGGATATGATTATTCTCAAAAATAAAAAGAATCCAATGGAAAATAGAAGGCTATGATTAGGATAACGACTACCAAACTGGTGACACAGATTTTTTTTTTTTTTTCCACGAAGACAGAGTTGCGGCTAAAATGATGCTAATGCGCGACGTCCATGTTTATTAGACACAAATCTGTCAGGCAGAATATGTGACGCGCTCATCCAGACAAATGTGGTGCCACAGCCGAAGATTACGATGATAATCTGTGACGCAACGTTTCTCTTGCTCGGCTGCTATTCACACTTTAATAGGATTTCAAGACAGAATTGGCGCGGCAGCTCATTTGAGTCAATCCCGTTACCTCCAGGGCAGCCAGCATAAACACTGAAAAATCTTTACCCACTTGGCTAATTCCAGCTCGGTGTTTTGATGGCTCACAGTGATGTTAGCTGACGGTATCTCGCTGCGAGCTGCCCTCTCTGTCTGTGTGGCCCCAGCCGGCGAGCCCTCTCCCAGCACCGGCAGAGATGAGGGCCTTATTAAAACAATCTTCCCAATTAACATTCCAGGTCCCTGGAGCTCCACTGACCCCGCCGCAGATTCTGCCCCTTCGCTCAACTCCCAAACGACAAAGAGGCTGTGCAGGAACAAGCCACGGGACCTTTCAATATTGATAGAATGAGAAAAGAGGGATGTGAAGCAACTTGTTTTTCTTGCTGGGAAACCAGGTTTGGGTGTTTGCACATGTGCTTTTGCTTGGAAACAGCAGGAGGGAGATAAGAATATCATGAATTTGTTACTTTAAAGTCGAGAGAGGACAAAGGTAGATGACATTCCTATGACAAACAATGACATATCTCATAGGCGGGACCCATGGAAACCTATTTTGTTTCACCACTTCTATGACCTCATCTTTATCGACACAGTGTGGCTCGACCTCCCTTTGGATCGCAGCAGCTTGGATCTATTAGACATCACCTCCTGCTACTGATTCTTCCTGTCTTAAACAAAGCATGCACCAGTGGAGGTACAGCAAGAGAGCACTCTTCACTGCTCACACACAGCCAGGGGTTGTTTTGTTTAATAGGTTCCCTCATTTCCGAGCTGAACTTGGCAAAATGAAAAGAAAAAAATATATATAACTGCACTAACAGACAATATTCAGACAAATATTCATTTTATATATATATATATACATATATATATATATATATATATATATATATATATATATATATATATATATATATATATATATATATATACCTGATTTTCACCAAGCGAGTGAAACCACTGAGCTATCGAACTGAACTGCATCACTCAAAACAGGATTGAGTTAGCCATAGTTTTGGTCGAGTTGCAGTTGAAATGTTTGTACATACAGGAAATCAGACAAGAAAAGTCCGCTACAGTATCAAAAAATCCTGGTGGATTGGTGTCAACATCGTGCCATTGCAGATCTCACGTATTTGAGGAAACTGCCACCTGCTTTCACACATAACACCGCTTCAACTGTGAGACACGTTGCAGAGCTGCGGCTAACTGCAAACGCTGTGGGAGTAAGAGTATGGCCACCCGTGTGATTGAGTCTGAAACCCCAGGGTCAAGAAACCATCCCTTGACGTATTCCCCTCCCGACCTTGGCGGTACACACGATCGTACTTCTAAGACAAGCTGATAGTCCAAATAGCACTTCTGGAAGTAGCTACAATCAAGAACAAGAAGCATTTGGTTTAAAGATGTCACGCTAGCTTGTGAGACCTTTTATCTTTTCAAAGAAACGTATGGAAGATATTACAGTGCGAGAGGCGGAGAACGACCACAGTTGCGCGTTTGTTTGCTTGTGTTTTAGGAACTACTAGCTGGGCTGCCACTTTGTTTAGGCTACGCTTTATTAATGCACGCCTAATGAGAGCCGCTGGGCAAGTGGTGCGCGGATGTTTTCTGAGTAGCAACTGTCAAACAAGCTAATTAAAAGCAGCAAAGTTGGACGATCCGGTTTCATCACAAATCGGGTCATGGAAACTAGCCTTGGTGGCGCAGAGCAGCATGTCTTGGGTTGGGTTTGCTAACTGGGATTACACGAGCGGCTGTTGCGGGGATGAGCCGCGCAGAGTAATTTGATCACTGCTGTGTGGAGGAAAAAAAACGAAGTGATCCGGTGCAATGTAGCAGCCGATCCCTCAGCCTTTCGCCATGGCCACTTTCGTTTCCAGCATGCTGCTCCGTCTCCAATCACTTTGCCATGCTTTTGGGAAAAACAAGAGCATCGAGAAAGACTGTTTTGTCATGTAAAACATTTGATGAAGAAGTTCACTGACGGACAGAGGGCACATGGATGGGAAGGAGAAGTGGGGAAACAGGACTCAAACATGTGCAGCAGCTCAAGAGGGGCACATCTTTCTCTGATCGGTTGGCGTCCTTAACCCAATAGTTTCCACATGGACCCTAAACTTTCCCAGATGGAGGCATAAAAGATGAAAAGATGCCCATATCCCTATCTAAAGGGGATCTGTTACAGTGGGAACAGATACCAAATAGGAACAGAATGAAGCAGCGTGTCGAAAAAGGAATTGACGGAGTTGAAATTTCATCTTTCGCACTTACCTTCCATGTGTGGTGTGTTTACGCCTGCTACGTGATCACTGCCAAAATACTTGGTGCGATAGCTTTTCACTCCACTTGTTAAGTTGTCCAACATGCAATATCAAGGACAGTCGATGCCGGAGGATAAAGTTTTGTTCTCAGGCCAGAAATGACTGTGTAACAGACACCGCGTGCGACTTGTGTGCACGTGATGTAAGCTCGGGATTTGCCATTTTTATATTCTCATTACACAAGGCCGACGCGGCTGAAAGCACGTTTATGGTTTCTCTTATTTGGTTTATGAGATATTGTTGCTGTTGTTAACATGACAGAAGCACCATGCAGAGCAGATTTATGATTCTCATCCCCCCGGGGTAAAGCCAGGGAAATTTAAGGTTAACGCCGCTCTCTGGGGTAAACGTGCTGGAGAAAAGCCTTCTCTGGTGGAGAAATCCAGACTGGAGAAGAGAAGTGACAAGGTGAATTCTAGCTCGGCAGTTTTGTAGCATCCGTGAATTTGCTTGCTCTACAGTAATGTCTGCTTGTTGAGTCAACCTGTCTCCAGGAAAAGTCCATACCCATCATCATTTTTTTTTTTTTTTTTGGAATACTGCACAGTTGGCAGCGCCTCCTCGAGATGCTCGAAACCCACAAGAGGAAACTTCCATCCGTTTGCTTTTGACTCCAATTTTCAAGTCAAGGAAATTCTCCCCGATGAAAGTCACTCATGCAGCTGTCAGTTAAAGTCACATCTGTTTAAATCGTTCATCCACAGGACCGGCAGTGTTTTCATGCTTATAGACTGTGACCAGATACGCACGTGGTTATGACATTTGCGGTCATGGCGATGACATCTAATAAGCCTGTGAAATTACCAGCAGGTTCTGAGCGACCACCACCTCCACAAGAGGCCGTTACAAATTGAATTTGGAGATAATGACTCCATCCATTTTTGGTTTTTCGAAACATCAGCTTTATTAATATTTGAAGACATAATCACGGCTTCATCAGTCAGTGAATCCACTCGGGACGAAGAGATGTTCTCAGTGATATGAAACGATCATGGCCATGATTTACTCCACACAGGGCTGTATTGTACATTTCTGTCTCCAGATTAGTACGCTTAATACTTCATTTACATGTAGACCACAATTAATACTGCACACATGAAGTGTAGTAAGGTGGTATACGGTGTTTTTGCACATGCTGGTGTGTTTGTGGGGCACCAATCTGAGGGCAGTTGGTGACCACAGGGTTGTTGAAGTGGAAGTCATGTACTGCAGAATTTTATCTAGACTTCAGGTTGCTTTGACACATGAAAGACCCCGAGTACATGATTTTGAATGGATCTTTCACTAGTTTCACAACACACTACTTCACTGTTCTGTCTCTAGGACTTTGCCTCTGTCTAGTGTTCTAGGACGACAAGATTTAAACAGTAATCCCACACCATTCGCTCTTTTTCCACTCAGTACATTGCAGATTTGTCTTGCTGATATATGTAAAATTAGATCACTGATTTTTGCAACGTGTTCTGGAACATGAACACCAGGGATAGTGCGAGATATTGTAGAGATGATGAAGCTCTGACACATGTAGGAAGGGAAAGGTTTATAAGAGTGTAAAAAGGTTTAAATAACTAAAAATAACACACCAAATAAATGGTTTTTACTTCAAGTTCTTCTACTTCAACCTCAAGTTTTGGGGTCCTGGAATGGGACCCCAGTGACAAGTGATGGATTACTTTCTAACACAGTTTTGACCATATATTTGGGTGCCACTTGGACATGATAAGGCAATGAGTGGGAATAAGCATGCAAATACCTTGACCTTCACCAATAAGATCTTGTCTTCTAAACAAAATCTTTTTAGCCGAAATTTCAACCATCAAAACTGTAAATGCTCAGGGTTTCCCCCGGCACTTTAGCAGCATAGGGCCCACCACGCTGGGATTCTGACCTCCCATGCTACAGTGGGATTTAGTTTGTTGACTCCAATATCAGTGCTTCCTGACCATCAGTCCAGCAGGGCTCCGCCTTTTAAGGTGGGACCTTAAGGTGGGCCACAAAGAATGCACAATGCACTTTGATTTTGTGTTCCCTGTTGTAAAAATAGTGTCCACATCCCTGATCGAAGACGCCCCTATACTGGGAAAAAAACCTGGGGAGAACCCTGAAGCTACTGGAAATGTGTTCACCCATGAGCACTAAGCAAATGAACCAAAATCTGGCTGCAGTCCAAGACAACATTTCACACTAAATAACATCTTCTGAAGAGGAAAACTGATTCTAAATCTCCTTACTGCCAAGGGCCATTAACATGTCTTCAAAATGAGTGTGCATCATCTATGCAGAAGCCACGGTGGCTTGGAATATGTAAAATTTCCAACAGAGATGCGAGTAAACTGAGGGATTGTGGTCGCTAGTTTGCTTTCACAGCCACAAAAAATCTTGCACAATTAGCATCGACGCCATAAAAAGCCAGGACACTAGCAAAAATATTATTTTTTCTTCACAACTTCATGCATTCTACAAGCCAAGCGAATGAATTAAAGATTCCATGGTGTAATGTTTGCAGTTTTTGCGAACAGGATGAAAGCTCAGTGTGCTCATACACAGACTGGTGAGTTAAATTCTCGCCCTCTTGATGGTAGAGTACAGAAAGCCTTCTGTGGTTGTGTTTAGCAAAAGAACATGAGTCAACAAATTGGTTTTAAAGGCCTTTGAGTCATTTGTAATCACTCAATTATCGATGAATTACAATCCAACTCCGAACATTCTTTCATTGGGATCCCCGCCGCCATCACAACAGTCAACGACCCCGTCCGCTCACACGATGTGGCAGCTGCTGAGCTGAGCTTGATGACAAACATAATGCAGTAGTCGGCTGCTCAGGTTTTGGCGGCCACACTCAAGCGAGCTGGCCGCTCCAGGTTCCACACACAGGTTCCAGAGGGTGCGTTTGAGGTCAGCGGCCATGTGTGCGCACGGAGCCGCGTGCCAAGAGTCGCCAGGTTGTGTGGTCAGTGCTACATCTCATTAGCACCTGCTGACCCGACCGGTTCACTGCTCACATGGTGAATCAGAGCTGAGGCGTAAAACAAGCAAGTGTGAAAGCAAATATAAAACTCCCGCCGGTGCCAGCAAACGGCTTTGGCAGGAAAGCAGCCAGAGGGAAAGAGTGGATGATTTCCCAGGCAATCTTCCTCTGCTGGAGTCCTTTCCAGAAATTTGACATCATCACAAGCGCGTCCAGGCTTCAGAAAACACACCGACTGTTTGTGCTTCTCGTCGCAAGATAAGCTAACATCCACCCAATCATCGCCCTGCTTAGCTCCTATCTGGGCCAAATGTGCCGACAAAGCTGGGAGAAGAGGCAAAAGAGCTACATTGTGCTCCACAGAGCGCAGAAGCAAAATCAGGATGTGATCGGGCTTGTTGTCTTTCGGCGCTCTGCAGATGAGGGTTTGTTGTGGAGAGGAGCAAAACAAAACAGTCAGCGCGATGCGGGTAAGACCTGCCTGGGAGCGTCGGCCATATGGGTGACCTGAATATTTCTCCTATTTATATTGAACCTTGAATGAATTCGCCAAAGTAAACCAGGGGCGCGGTGCTCAACTAATGAATACACTTCAGGTTTATGAAGGAAGAGCTAACCTTCCCTGGCTCTGTTTTCCTCCCATCAGTGAGCTGAGGTCCCCGGAAATTGGAGAAAAGATTTGTCCACAATCACTCATTCGATTGCTTATTTATCTTTTCATAATTCATTCTGTTTTGTTTCTAAGAGCACTTTCACTGGCTTACCCACGAATGAAACGTGCTTAGCTAAAATGTTCTAAGTTTGAGAGCATCCAAAAGTTTTCAGTCGCTGAACTTGCGCCTTTTTCACATCTTACATTCCACGTTATGAAAACGTTGATGTCACAGACTCGTCTCTAGAGCAACATGACTCCAAGTCAACATGCACACATGGTTTGAAGTGGCAACTCAATCCTCCTCCATTGTCTTTTCTTCGCCCCTTCACATCATCGGATTGGAGAGGAAAAGGTTTGTCACAGTTTTTTTCCTTGTTAGTAAGACTACTTTGCTTATATAGTCATGTATTAGTCATGTCTTTTTACACAAATTATTGATCAATTTAATATGATGATCGTGGTTGACCTGGTTTGGTATCACAATAGCTGCAAATTTGAAGGCTTTTGTATTTTAAATCCACATTTGAAAAGCGACTAAATACTGAGTTTGAATTTCTATTTGCCCTTGTGGTTGACTGTGCTATAATACCGGACAAGAAAATTAAAGACGGAACTGCGTGTCAGATTTGTTGTTTGCTGTCAAACAAGCGTCTTTGTTTGCGTGATCTTTCAACAGTAACTAGCTCTGCGTACGAGAGATAAGCAGCTTCTGCAGGCAATTACAGTCCACAGATTTACATCTCTCTGGAATGCGGGATGAAAGCTGGCCCACCTGGATCAAATTTGTCCAAATTAAACATCCACGAAACACTGAGCATATTTGAGCGGAACTTAAAATCAATGGCAAACTTCTGTCCTCGCGGCCGCATGCCTTCTTTTGTCTGCGACTCCTCTATGTTGTCTGAGCCGGCTGGTGATAGCATCTCGGCCCGGCTCGGCGGAGCTTTGTGGCCTTTTCTAAAACCTACATAGCCCGTGGGAGGCGGCACACCTGCGCACCTGACAATAGACATCGCTCCTATAGATCCTGCAGGTCTTTGAAGTGGTGATGGGCTTGAGTTCAGTGCCCGCAATACCACATCACTCTGAGGTTTCAGACGAGCCCATTGTGACGAGAGACGGCTTTTAAGGACGCTCAAGTGTTCGGCTGACCGGCCGTTTCGCCGACGGTTCAAAGATGCCATTGTCAGGTTTAGAACTATCCAACAGACAAATGTAGGATGATTACACGCCGCCTTTGGTTTGAAGATGAATCCTTTGTTTGTCACGAAATCAGCTCCTGCTTTTTTACTATTTGGTGTCACCCAGGTGTCACACGAGCGTAAAATAGCTGTGATATATGACATCATAAATGGCAGTGTGTTTTTACGATCGTGATGAATCTATGAATAATTCACCAGACGCCGCGCGGCAATATTTTTTTCCTCTCTAGCCGGCTGCTCTCATTACTGTCAGATACCGTTGTTGTCTCACCCGGCTGATTTCTCTACAGCATCGTTCCCATCCTTCTTTTTCTCCCCGACAAATCCAACCTTAAACTCAGAACCAGACTACATGATATACCTACAACTTAAGTGGCACATACTGATCCTCGCAAAACACACGACGCCATTGTATTGTATCTTCATGTATTAAAAGAGAGCTGTTTATTTTTGACAACAGATAATAACGTTGTAGCTTCTAATAGGTCCTTCCTTGAGTCCTTAAAAGTCAATCTCTTGACTTGGGCTAACAAGTCACTCGTGACTGAATATCAAAGTCATGACACCAGATACAAGAAGAAGAAGACGACACTGTTCTTCAGGATCTTTACGTTCTGGCTAATGCTGTACAGCTAATGCTACTAAGATAAAGCTACTCATTTAGATGCTACACAGACGTAAAAGTATTCCGAACCCAAGTTTGTTTTAATGATACAAATAGAGTGTATTTTAATAGTAATAGTTGAGTTCAACTCTTAGGGCTGGGTTCAGTTAAAATGGTGCAGCTTGAAAACTAACTGACTAAGTACAAGCCACTAAGTTGACACAGCTCAAGTATTTTACAGGGTACAGCTTTGAGTTCACACTGTCAATGTGCTTCTGTGGCTCTCTACGAATGGGTCATCATTCCATACTTTAGAAGTGGAGGGCCCACTTGAACATCATTGCATGTTTTAAGGGCAGTTAATCCTGGTCAGCAGTGCGGGCAACTCGCTCTGGCTTTTTAAGATTCATTTCATTCAAGCATAGAGGAAATAAAACGACAATATCCCTAATACTTTTATCTCCTCTGACAGTTTTGAGCAAGTATTTAGGGACTAGCAGACACTGGAATTCAGAGGGTAAACCACTGGGTGCAGTAGTGACCCCTAAAGACCAAAATAGAGCCTAAAAGTCGAGGAGCTATGTAAATAGTTGTGTTCACAAACTCAGCATTTCCACCTGCAATCTCAAAGGGACGGATAAGAAAGAGAATGGAAACATGGAGTCGTGTGCCGGATGCAGCTCCGCCGTGATCCGTCATCGCACGGCGAGAACTACAGCAGCCGTCCCTGTCATCCCTCTCTGACCCTTCTTGCCTGTCACCATCTATTTTACTACCTCTCCTCTGCCACTTGCCATCAACACGCTGCTTTGGAATAATAACCGCTCAGCTGTACGTCACTGCTTTGCTGCGCTCACCCGAGCATGATACCGGAGGAGGCACCGGGGAGCCGGCGAGTCACACCAGCGCGTCTTCCCCGAGTGGTGACAGACAAGGCCGTGCAGTACGTTTCAGCACACTGATGACTAATGATCTCTCCGGAGTCCCCGCCTGAAACTCATTCTCATGATGTACAGATCATAGCGTAGCGAAGTCCACTGCTAAATCTGGAAACATGTATGTTCCAAAGTATGTTTTAGTACCATTTGGTGAATTGAAGTTTGAGTCAAATACAATGACAAAGCAGCTTTTTAAATCAGGAAAAAAAACATCTTAATACACAAAGCAAGGCTTGAACAAGGAAAGAATATGACTTGTAATTGCTGAGGATTTTTTTCCTGAGCTTCCCAAATCCTCTTAATAAAGAACATATTCAGCATAAACCCATGGACATTGTGACAAAGCCGCTCTCTGCCATGTGAGATTATTTCTTTTTCCAATTTAGTTGCCTGTTTTTGCAACTTCAAACCGCTGCTATAAGACCCGAAAATACATACAGATGTGAAATAGAAGTGTTTAAGAAATTAAATATTCAAGAAAGCATTTCATCTCTGCGTGCAATTTCCTTTTTGTCCAGGCGTGTTTTCCCCAAATTCATCAAACATGATCCTCGTGTGCCAGCCTGCTACACGCAGGCCCACCGCCAGCCTCAGAAGAGGATGCAACGCATGAAAACTTCATTTCCTGGTCCAAATCCTTTGTTTGTTCTTCACTTGTACGCGCCCCAGTGATGGAAAATGAAATTAATTCAAGGGATAAATGCAGCATTACTGTTCAATAACCGGACCGCATGTTTTGATTTGCTGCCCACTTCAGTCGGAACTTGACATGCAAATGGAGAGGGAAACACTAATGTTGTGTGACACGCCACGTGAGCTCCTCTGATGTCTTCCAACACGTGTTCTTCTAATTGTCGCAACTGCAAAGAATAGCAATTGTTCCTGAAGGTCGTGCTACAGCTCGCGTAGCCGATGACCCTGAGTGGAGTAAGAGCAATCCACAGTCCACTCCATATGTGAAACCCGAGCGACACCCAAACTGAAGAGGCCCTCCACCTTCTCAACGGTCACTAAAAGCCCCCCTTCAACAGCTTCATGCCCGCGTGCTCCAACACCCACCCAACCTCTAGCACGCAGGCTAATGTGTGCGACAACACAAGTCAAAACGGTGTAAAAAAACGTCATGTTCCGGTGTAGATTAAACAAACTAGAGGTCACCTCAGGGATCTGTCATTTTCTTTAGGGCTGTCAATAGATGAAAAGTTTAATCTCGCTTAATCGCTCAGTAAGTTAAATGGCGATTAAAAACAAATGAATCACATATTTTGTGATTCATTTGTTTGACTCTGAGGTCAAAAAGTACATTCTTAATGTGTCATTCTGTTGTGCTGAGTTGTCAGAGCAAACACTTACGTTTAGATCAGATACAAAATGTGCGATTAATTTGCCAGTTAACTCAGTTAACTCAGGTTAAGTGCAACTAATTGAGACTATAATTTTAATCTATTGGCAGCCCTTATTTATTTCTATGTTTAGGTGATATTATTGCATATTTGCATTTGATAAAACAATTTAAAAAATAGCGTAGAATATTTAATGAAGGAAAAAAGCCACTTAATGTACTTTTAACCCCAAAACAAAATTTGTCTGTGGAGCTACGCACTAAATACATAAACAGACTTTAAGAAAAAATACAATAATAAATTCAACTAAAAATATTTTTAAATATATTTCACAAAATTAAAGTATCAGAAGATCGAAAAAATATATGAATAAAAGATTGACTTGAATGAAATGAAATTCACTAAAATGCATCATCAAAATATGTGCAAAAATATTACAAGTTAAAACACTACACAGTTAATTCTTCACAATATCTAAAATATACATTGGCCAGAATTGCTCTATCTATTGGCCATCCAATGCTCAAGTGTAAGTACAGCAGCAATGGTACCTCTAATAGCAGGACTTTCTGTTACTAAAACTCCAGTTTTATAGGCTCAAACAACAGTGGCAGGAAAAAGAAAGCTTAATAATTGATTGCGTCCTGCAGTTGACAGAGCCAGCTGGTCGAAAGATCGTTCAGTAACAGTTGCTTTAAAATAGAAAGATGCTGAGCCAAACTCCACCATGTGATCGAGGCCACTTCAGCGTGCAACTATGGCTAGAGCCCCAATGATGTCTGACAGCTACAGCGAGCGGACCCTTGACCTTCGGCCTGCAGGCCTTTAAGACCGTGGAGCGGTTTGCAGTTGCGCCAGGCCAGGAATCTTTGGCAGGTCACCATGAAACTAAAAGGCCACAAGCACATGGACTGCATCCAGGACGCCACGCTTGGTTTCCACTCTTTCCTGACAACGGAGGAAAAAAAGAATTTCCCTTTAGAAAAACTGCACGGCAGCGTCTTTGGCCGTGGAGTCAAGAATATTTGAGTCAGATTCATGCTCTTACAGTCCAACAATGTGCCTCACAGAAGTGATACTGGCGTCCAAAGCTGGCCAGTGTGCATGTGAAATTGCCTACATAATACCACATTTGTTATGGCACTGATACGTTTGTCTTCTTCCGACACTGTCTTCGGGCCAAACAGAAAACCATTTTGTTCTTCCATGCCTTCCCGATTCGGCCACAGCTTCAGTTCATGAAATCTGAATCCTGGAGTTGTGTTTCTTTTCAATTTCCTTTCGAGGGAAGCCCGATCATCTCCAGGTGATGATCTGTCATTTCTACACTAATATTCAAACCTCCACCTCAAGATTTCACTCTGAAAAAGTATGTATGAAGTAGTTTATGTACGCCTCTTAGTGTGTTTGTTTTCCCGCACATGTTTCGGTCAGACAACATGAGCGCCGCAGACCTCCCTCCCAAGACTTCCTGTCCCAAAAGATAATATACACTCCAATGTCGAAGAAGAAAGCAGCTAATTGACCTGAAATGAAAGATAATTGGGTTCAATTTGGACTCTTCCTGTTTCACAAGACTCTCAGGCTCGTGGAGAAACAATCCTATGGCGACTTCAGAGGTTCAGTGCCAAGATACTGCGGACAGATACTGGACAAACCTGGTATCTGAGGGATCTAGTGGGCCCCAGATGTGGAGCAATGTGCTGTCTGATAACCATCTACGGAAGTTCTCACCATCAGTCAAACCACGTCCATGTTTCTTAGACGCGCCCACACGCCGAGCACGGCTTATATCAATAGGACATATTGGAGTAGATGGGAATTTCTAGCAATAAAGATTCAGCCATCAAGGTAGGTTTTAGCGTACAGGGTGAAATTACTTCTCCTGGGTTGGAGCCTTTTGAGGTCCTCAATGCTTCACTGTCTTCACATCGTGCCTTTAGGTGGAAGAAGTTCTGAGGTACAATTCCCGAGTACTGATATATTTGTGTCTCCTTCTACAAGATTACCACTTGAACCAGAGCTGCTACATGACCTACATCTTCAGCAGCCTGATCCATATCTGAGGCCAAATACGCCCTGAGGAAAAGACAAGTTATCTACTGTAATCTTCTCGTTCATTTTCCACTTGAAGAGTGAGTTAAAGTGAACCTGCTGCTTGGATTGCAGTCGCCCTGCAGTTTGATTCATGTCGCTTTTTACCAGAGTTGTCATGAAGTATCTGACAAGACCCCGGGGCAGGGTTACACCGAAGGCATTCCTGTGAACTCTCCACCCTTCAACAGCACTGGATCCAGTCTCCATTCTCCCCTTCCAGACAGATGCCAAAGTCATTGTTGTCGCTAGCTTGCTTTTCAGGGAGAAAACTCTATCCCCCTGGCTGCCAGTGTCACCAGCGGCCCCCCGTCTTCTCGAGTCATTCAATCCCATCTTGCCTTCTTTCAGGAATGCACTTCAGTCATTCTTTCTTTTTTCTTCACTCCCTTCTTTTTTGACGGACCACAGTGCTCTAGGCAGTCTGGGGGCAGAGTGTGCTTGGCTGTCCCTGCTCTATTTATCCTCTCCTGTGAAACAGGATCTAGGGACCTCCTATGTGTCCGGTGGTCACCATCCCATGCCCCCGAGAAGGAGCCTGAAAAAGCTTGAGGCAGCTTTGTTGGGTGGAACTACAGAGGGCTGTGGCATAAGGCACCTCGGGGGGTGACACACCTCACCGCCAAGCCTTGCCTCCCAATAAGGCAGAGCAAAAGCAGGAGGGGCCACTCCCATCATGATACAGGCAGTGCATGACACCCCCGACCTTAAGAAAAGCGGCATCCTCAAAGCACCTGCATTACCATAATCTGCGTAAACCACAGGATCTACGTTTTGTCTGGAAAATCTTTGCCCCCACAGGTTCATTATCGGGAGTGTGTCCATTAAAAACAAGTGAATTACCATCTCAACTGGCGCGCCGTGAGATACGGCGTTGGCAGTCTTTGAAAGAGTAATTGGATCCATTAAGGCAGGAAACTGGAGGATGCATGTGCTTTGGTGCGCTCCCCGCGCTCATGCCAGTGGTGTGTGTCTGTGTGTGTCATATATCTATGCGAACGCCAGTGCGAGGTCTCGTCTTTTCCAGCAGCACTGGCGGAACAGTGGTTAATTGGGACCCATTAAGATCAGGTTTCAGAATTTAATTTGATATTTATTGGAGCTCAGAGACAGCGAGTCGTTTTCGAGTGGAGTTTCAAAGGAAACAAAGCCTTTTTAGTGCCACGGCTGGGCCGGTCATAAAAGCTGTGTTGTGAAAAACACCACAAATAAGGCTCTTCTGATGTACGGCGGCTCTCATGCCCATTTTAATCAACATGCAATAATGCTGGAGATAATTTGGTTTTCCCTGTTTGTTTGGGGGCAAAAAACTGGGAGGATGAATTGAGAATACGCTTCGGTTGTGAAACGCCACTTAGTAGAGAGCGCATTCACAGTTAAGGCTTAATAAAAGCCCTGTTAGCTTTGCAACACCTGCAAGTTGGGACAGCTCATCTCGCCAACATGCTGAGCAGCAGCGATAAATCTAGCCAAAGCCGGAGAGAAGCCATTTCCAAACAGGCCTCCCCTTATAATGAATGAAGAATCCTTGAAGCATGGGGGGTTACGAGGAAATGCCAAAAACCTATCCGTCTCAATTGTGTTTAGTGGCCTGTGATTTCTATGGGGCCATGCAGGAATCTGTGCGACACTGTGTGTGTGTGTGTGTGCGCGGCCCAAAAAGAATGAATGCTGCGAAGCCATTACCTGTCTGAAATGGTGGCCCAATTATGACAGTCTCCTTCAGCAGGCAGCCTTGCAAAACCAAACCCCATGAAATTGATTACCCACACACCTGGACCTCATTTGTGACTCTATTTTTCTCCCCTGGTGTCAACGCTGTTCGTTTCACACCGGTGGAAAATAAATGTTTTAAAGGTACGTGCATATAAAGCACCTCGAGGGAAAGAGGAAAAACTATGCTAACATCACAACGGCAGGTTTGACTTTCAGGAGCTGTCTATGGAACAATGTGTGAGAACATTCATGCCATGATAGTGAAGTTAAATGTTTAAAACTTGACCTATTGTATCGCACTTCACCGACAGAGGGAGTTGTGTTGGAGCTCGGATTGAAGACTTGTTTAGATATTGAATTGAATGGACAAGATTTCAAGGAAAACTCCAAACCAACTCAAACATCTTGTGCAAAGCGCCCTGAAATTGGAGTCTTTCATTTCTAAATTCTATTTTTTGCGCCACCCATTATCAAAAATAGCTCCCTCCACAGTCCGACCTTCCCCCAACCGACTCAAGGTTACTGGGCCAGGCAGAAGGGCATTCCTTTGGGAGAAACCGCAACGCTTGGTTGGCGCTAAATAAACAGAGATGTTTTATTGGCGCTGGTGACAGTAAAACTGTGAGATGACAAATCTGTCGGGCGCTCGGTGCAAAGATGTTTTTGTGCTAAAGCAAGGGTGAAAATGTTGATTTATTGAGGAGAAATGAGTCCAACATAATACTCAAAGAGCGAGGGGAGAATGGAATCTCAATGTCATTGTCTGGTTCTTGCCATTATTCAGTCAGTGTCTGAGCCACAGAGACGTCTAGCTCTTAATTAGAAACTTTGTCTGGCCTAAACCTTTGATATTCATCTTCAACAACACTGGCCACATTTAGCAAGGCCAGGACCAGAAATCCTCATCGGACTCATGAATACACGAGCAAAACTCAGCAAGATCCAACTGGACTGGGTCCAACTTTTCTTCTTTTCAGTGTTGGATATATATATATATATATATATATATATATATATATATATATATATATATATATATATATATTTATTTATTTATTTACTCATGTACTACTATTATTATTCATACTGTTTTTTTAAATAAAAGCTTAGTAAATTTAAACATTTTTTTTTAAATATCAAACATAGAGATATGAATAAAGTTTATGGCGCAATGCCACGCAGTCCGTTCTTCCATTCTTTTTTTGGAGGGATGCTCTTCCACAGTTAAAAAAAAAATCATGGCGGAAACCCTGTTCTATATGACACCCTTCTTATGATAAACAAAAGATAACACACAATGCCTATTTTTCCATATATTTCCTTTACTAACCCTACGTGTATCCCAGCAAACACAGAGTGAGAGACCAAGGTCACCCTGGACAGGACACCAGTCCATCAGAGACAAACAACCAGGGACAACTAAGGTGGGAAAACAAACCATCTCAGATATCTTCTTCTTTATTCTATTTTTTTTTTTTCCTGATCTGTCTTCCAATGCAACCCACCCCACTGTTGTATGTCCTTCACCCCGTGCCGCCACGAGTCCGCCTCCACGACAGCTGAAAATGTGTCCCTCACTGACTCCTAACAACGAAGTCGCACGACTCGCAGATGGCACATATCGCAGCGATTGAGCAAAACAATGTTCTCTGCTTGATCTCATGCTTGTTCTTGGGCAGACTCACGGGAATTGACCGGCGGACGCCTACGCCTGGACACAAAAATGACCTTTGGATCTCTGTTCTGCAGAACACGCGAGGCTTGCGTGTGTCCATTCAAAGAAGCAGCGATAGGTGGAAAGTAGCACTCAAGCAGGGAATGTGTCAGATGAGTACGATTTCGATGCGGCGGGTCCCACGCAGCTGACTGTGAGCCGACCTCTCCTGTCTCCCCTGACTGTTGTTTTGCATTCTTCATAATTAGAAGTCTGGGAACATGCCAGCCATTCCTAATTGAGGTGTTTTACACCATTGGCTGACACCATCACTCAATGCAAACCCAGTGGTCCTTCTCCAAAGGTCAACAGCTCAGCCCTCTTCTCTTTTGAACTATGCATTTCCCAGACATCGGGAGGCCCGGCTTGTCACTGTGACAAAGCCGCATGCCTCCTTCTTGTGTTACCCAGCTCTCCGCCGAGCTACACCAGCGCTTGAGGAACTGACAAATGACTCCTTCCTCCTTATACCAATGAAGACAAATGCAAAGCATACATTATTAAGGACCTGAGGAGAGTGGAATATTCTGATACTCAACACCTAATAAATAATTCCAGCAGGGATAGTTCAAAATTAATTACCTGCTCCTCTCTGTGCAGAGGAGTGGGGGCGTCGGTCTTCGTCCCCAGGGGGTTCAGGAGGTGGAGATAGATGTGCTGGTCATAGGAATGCATCTCACATTGATATTCAGTATTGTGAGAGACACAAACAGTCAGCGCTGAGATGAGTATAGATAGCGAGTGAAAAATTGGATATTCTCTTTGATGCAGTGGTCAAGTCCACCGAGAGGCTCACGTTTGGGAAAAGCCGCGTGAGGAACGCAGTGGGGGCTGGAGAAGACCAGAGATTGGGATGCAGGGATTGCGGCTGCATGTCCAATTATCAGGCCTGCTAGCGGAGAGGGAAGCTAGCCAATTAGAGGGGAAGGGGAGCGACCCCTGCTGCAGACCTCGCATAATTCCCCACTGAGCGTCTATAGATACACATCAGCAGATACAGCACGCTATAGCCAGGACCAACAATCTGAAGAAATGAGTTTCAGCACATTCCCAGGGATAAACAGAGCAGGAGGAGCACGACTTTTAGGAGAATAAATTTGAAAAACAAAAAAGCCCTGAGAAGCACTTGATATCAATGCCATGCTTGACACAGGAACTGACAAAAACACAATAATGGGCGTCAAACCTGTGTGACTCAGAAGACAACTGAGATTATTAATTTAGCTCGACAGGAAGAACTTTAGCCTGGAGTACCGCGCTTCACCAGTCATAGCCGTCAAAGTATATGCCTATAATAGCGATAGCTAAAAGGCTTTATTACAGGCAATATTTTCCTCATTCATTTCAGCAGCACAATAGAAACCAAACACTGAGTTAGACCAAATATGTATGAACGTGCAGCAGCAAAGCAAGATGCCAGGCTTCAATGCTTAAAAGGTGCCTTTGGGTGGACCTGGAACTATAGAACGCTTTGTTTTTGGGCTGGTTCTACATTTTCACGTGACGTTCACGTCACTCTGATTTGGACATGGGTCTATTTAGACCTAGTTTTTGTTCAAAACAGGTCAGATTTGATGAGGTGAAAACGTGTGGAGGCTCGTGAGGCTTCATGAAACAGTGTCCCCATTTTCAGAGCCCACTAGATGGCACTGTCAACTCTAAACTCTTTCAATGTTTTCAATGAAACCTCACACCTTATTAAACCAACAGCACCATCTACCGAGCGCTGAAAATGAAGCACTGTTTCGTGAGGCCTCTGCAGCCCGACACTACCAAGTGTGGCACCTGAGGTTCTTCAGCTGACACAAAGGTTATTCAGTACAACTACAAACCATTGTAAAAACAGAAGTCACTCTGTAGCTTGGAGTGTTTCCATTTGACTCAGGGAAGCTGTCCCAAAAAAAAAACAACAACTTAATACTAAATACTTGACGGTGCTCAAAGAATATATTTCCTGAAAGGGGCTGCAGGCCACATGAGAACAGATCAGGGGTCACAAATGGCCCCGGGGCCTGACCTTGAACATGTGTTGATGTAAAGGCATTCAAGCTCTTCAATATGGGAAGCACAAATTCTGACCATAAATCCATTCCACAGTCACTTCCATTATTATTATTATTTTTTCCAGTTTAAGCCTTCCACAGCTGATCATGTGACCCCCAATAATCTTGGGGCTAGATACTATAATTGTCTGTTTATGACAGCGCAAGAGTCAGAGAGCAATAACAATCCCCGAAGAACAAATGTATAGTGTGTTGCCCACATGGCTTTGGTTATCATTGCTGGTTATATCCTGCTCATCGCCTGTTTCCATTTATCCTCCACGGCAAGCCTTCCATGTTTCACCTCCGGATTATCGCGATCATCATCGTGGCTGTTGACAAGCACGTCGAGGAAAAGAAGCTGGTTACAACCTTCCAGGAGCTGCAGGCGGCCAACTTCTTGACTGAGCAATGCTTCATAAAACCTCATGAATAATGTCGTAATCTTGAGCAGAGGCCAGCGCTCAAAAGAGGTCAATTAATAACGTCTTTTTGAGGGGAGGTGCGGAATTGAGGAGAGATCCAATACAGCGGCAAAGAACAAGACTTTCAGGAGAGAACTTCGTAACACTGAAACAAAATTAATCCTCGGTTAAAAAGCAATTTGTTTTGCAGTTTTTAAATCTTATTTTTCCTCATATGTTTTCATATTTTAAAGATAGATGGTTTTTATTATTCAGGCCACAGCATTAGCACTATATAAAACACATGGCTCGTGGGCCGTTTGAGGCCCTTCTGACAAGCTCAGATAAAATGCTAAACCTGGTCAATACTTCAACACTGTTTTAGACCTCACGATACATTTGTCTTTTTATTTTAGACTGAGATATTTGTGGTTGTAAGTGAAGTTCTTGTTAGCATTATTCTGTTTCACAATGTTTTTGTGTCTTTCCTTCCTTTTAAATATGGCGCTTTCCAAGGTCTGCAGTCAATTCTAGTGGAATTACATTTAAGTATAACCTGTTATTGTCAATTGCATGAGTGACACCATCAAATCTGACTGCTAATTTGGAGCGACCCCGTAAAATCGAGGTCGAAACCAAGACAGATAGTAATGAAGTCAATATGAAAATGGATTCGTAGTCAGTGGAACCAAGTTAACGTCACATCTGTTTCTCCTACAAATGATTTAGCCACATTAGTTTCAGCAGCATATTCCAGTAAGAACAATCAAACCTGCGGTAAAGTTTTCTGTCCGCACAAGTTCTGATTGTTGTGCGACTGGAACAACACGGAGCGCTTCCCCGCTCCCTTCAGGAATGTCTGATGACAATTCAATGTCTCATTTGGGTTTTAGGAAATGAAGGGGTTGCGAGCTAAACGCTCCGGTGCGCCGCGGCCCAGTCAAGTCCGAACAGTTAGAGTCTACTCAGACTTGCAGTGTAATTTCTGACACCGCAGGAATGACAGTTGGACTTTCTGATGTGACAGTGCCTTCTTAATTCAACCTCAGAGACAGTGGTTATTCCGGCTACCACTCCCGAAGATAAGTGTTTCAGTCCAAACACTTACAGTCGTTCGCTTGGTACTTGTTTCCGAAGCGGGAAGGAGCATCCGCCATTTCTAACCTATGAAGGTTACTCCCTCACGTCACTCACCAGAATGTCCGAGTCCCTTCCTCTGCCACGGACCAACTGACTCCTACAGAAGGAAGACCGCCATGTTTACAATGGACTTTCTGTAACTCTGGCGCCCACTACTTGTAGCCAATGGTAGACAATGGTACTGTGTACTGAGCACTCACAAGTTACAACAAAACGGACAGGAGTTTCTCAGAAAATGTTTAGTTCTGTTTCTAAAATGAGGAAAAGCTTCATTTGTCAGAGGAAGCAAATGGGAATAAGAATGCATTTTTAAAAATAAAAATATTGTCTGGTTTCATGAATCAAATGGGTGAATTATATAGTTTGTTTAAAGCCTGTATCTTCCTTCTTGTGAGGGAATAATTTGCCAGGGGTCAACTTCACACGCGATGACCTCTGACCTCCGCTCACTCAGCAACACTTCTTGTGTCTCCCGCTGTTCACAAGCCTTTGATCGCGCCGCTCATTTAATAAATGCAAAGCAGTTAGTGGTGTTAATGCATCTTAATTCTGCCTTAAGAAGTGTAAGGTCAAGAGGACCACCTGCGCTGACCTGGGAAGACTCTTGGTGCTTCATCAGCAGAGTATCTTCAATAAGAGCAGCTTTGCCATCAGACCATACAATTTATGT
Organism: Synchiropus splendidus; assembly: GCF_027744825.2. Taxonomy (NCBI): domain Eukaryota; kingdom Metazoa; phylum Chordata; class Actinopteri; order Syngnathiformes; family Callionymidae; genus Synchiropus; species Synchiropus splendidus. The sequence continues at coordinate 14,439,240 of NC_071341.1, read as the reverse complement.
CCCAGGATTAAAAGTAAATGAGAAAAGGAGAGGGTCATCCGTCTTTTGGCTCGGACGCCCCGGCCCCTCTGTGGTGAGGGATCACAGCCAGAGCACGACTCTGACACGGACAACACTGAGATGAAGCCACATGTATAGCGGAGGAAAGACGTTGCCCGAGGCGACAGTTGCTGCAAACTTCTTGCAAATATTTCTCACTACAGCGCCTCTGATGTGCAGCTGTTGTGCTTATGTGAAACACACTTCCCATCATTCATTCTCACCACACTAAAAAGGGTGATGTCATTTTCTCTCGCACCAGCACCACAGAAGGTCCACTCTTTAAGCCTGTTTGAACTAAACATCCATGTTTTTGCCCTTCCAAACAATGGAGACTCTTCCTTTATAAGGCAGAAACCTCAATAGAATAGAGGGCAGATGTAAGTAGCAAGAAAGAAACGACCAAAGTACTGAGTAACAGCAGCACCAACAAAGGATGCTAATGAACTGGTACGATTGTAACTGCTGCTTTGATTTTTGTGTCAATTCAAAGACATCCAACGGAGCATGTTGCGGGATTGAATCTGAGGCTCCAATGCAATCGATGAAGAACAAGAGCAGGTGATGGGACAAATATCACACTCCAGTGGTTCGTGTTTAAAGGCACATTAGCCACAAATTTCAGCTTTGTTTTTAGCTTCATTGTTGTGAGGGCATCTTGATCCTGTTCAATGTCTTGTAGACACTAAAAAAATGATAAAAAATAATGTATGGAGGGTTTTTGTCCACACAAAAATGAAATCAAATCAAATCAAATAGACCTTATAGCACCTTATATGATGATCTAGAAAGCTTGCTTTGCATGAATCAAGGTCAAAATTCAGTGTATTACACATAGATAACAGATACTGTCCTCCAACATTTCGATTACTCACGTGTCTTATTAACATGAAGCATCTGAGCTTTAAAAACAAGACTCTCCTAGTGGAGAACATTCAACGTGTCAACTGAAATGTAGCAGATTAAATTGCCCGGGAAACAAAGTTAACTGGATGGTATCCATTCATAAAACTTGGCAAAAATGAGAAAATGTAATTTACAATCCCTGCCACGTTAAAAGCACCAGAGCGATCGTATCGGATCCAAAACCCAAAAACCGCAAGCCCAACTATGCAGTGCCCAGTGCCTTGCAGATGAGATGTGAAAAATGTCAATGGAGCGATAAATAGGAACAATTTCTGAGCAAAGTCCTGTAAGTCTGACGAATGTTAGCGCTGTTTACATGCAGCGCCAGTCGACCTGAACTCAGGAATTTAACGTTTAGCCGCTCAGTTCTGAGCCGCTGGAGACAGACTGTCGACGGAGAGGAGGCGGTTTGACAGATAATGTACGCAAACAACACTTGGACTCACTTAACTTGCTTTAACACTGGTTTACATAAAGCGCTACATCTTAGCAGCTGTTTATGCGAAAGCATGATATCATTGACCTCCCTCTCCAAAATAGATGGCACATGCATATATTCCACATTTCGACCTCGACTCAAAGTCAAACGCTTTTTTTTTTCGAGCAGCTATTTAGGAGGTGGTTTAACATCTGAGCGTGGAAAACAATGCTGGGGTCTGACCTGACTATTTCAAGTCGTGAACTTTCACCTTTGGTACAAGGATGTGTCAAACATTAAACCAAAGCACACAGTGCACTTGTTTTAACTGCTCAGCACCTGACACAACACTTGCGGGTCTAAAACGGTCAGTGAAGGCACAGCGGTTACCTCATGTTGATGGTCTGTATCGTATCTGGAGCACATGTAAGTGAGCGAGAGAATGCCCTTCCAGTCTGAGGCGCATTAGCAGCAGACTTTTTCCATGAGACGGGGCCATGGTATGCACTTCTCAGAGCAGATGAGCATAAATATCATCCGCTCCCAGGTGCTCGCGGAGAGCAACAAAGACTGTCGGAATATCCAGAGCAGAAGTACATGTTGAATTGCTTAGGCTAATTGTTGGTGCACCAAGAAAATGTGGAGTCATCCATTTTCTTCCGCTTATCCAGCAAGGGGTCTCAGTTCTTGAGCATGTCCCATGCACTCCTCCCAGTCGGGCACCTCACACCACTGCACTTCGTGGTTCTACTTTTGTCACTGTCTCCTGAATTGAGAGTCTCAATCTTGCTATGAAGAAATCCACATGAGACTCGTGACCACAGGTGAGAGTTGACTCGACCATGACAGCGACCCTCATGGTTTGAAGCTGCTGCACTGATCCATCTGTTGATCTCACACTCCATCCTTCCCTCACTTGTGAACAAGACCCAAAGATTGTACGATCACATCTTCAACTTGATCAGAATATCCAATCCTAACCCTGAATTTCCACCAGGTACGGTGGCGGAGGGAACAAATGACACGGAACCGCAGCTGTGTTTTCAATTTCCAAAGGGAATGGGGAAGTGGTTGTTATCAACAAGAGTTGAGATCACGTGAAAAATGCGAATAACATCTACATGTAGTGTTTTGTTATGAATATTTCGCGGATTCACCTTGATTTTCACTTGCTGATTTCCAGTATGTATGATTCCCTCTGTGGTGCAGTGTAGAGCTCCGCAGTCCGTTTTTGAAAAACTTCCATAAACCTCCGCCGCCTGGACTCGACAGGTTCCCGATCATACGAACTATCTAGCAGCCAGCCACTGCAACCAGAGACACAACCAAATGTTTTTTTGACATTCACCAGCACTTGTGTCAGACATGGTACAGTGTCAGGACCTTCACTACATGGAGTCAGCTCTGTGGAACACTGTAATAGTAGAAGATAATGTTCTCACGTAGGAGGCCAACGTCTTCAAGATTTAAGCGTTCCAGAATGTTCTGTGGAATTTTCAGCGACACTTGAAGAAAAAAAGAGGGTTAAATATCCTGCAGCTAAAACATGACGAGGAAGAAAATGGGCCGAGAGGAAGGACGGGAAACTACAGAGAGAACGACTCACCCCCCGACCACCTCAATGGCAGGTAATGACAGTGCAGGGATTTGAAATGAGAGGTTGCGGAGCAACATGTGGAAAGACGAGCGTGTTAAACAGGGATGGGAAGAGGAAGGAAGAGCTGGCCGACATCAGAGGCAAACACGCCGTTGTTAATGCTTTCTTCTGACTTTTCATCTCCACGGGAAAAGTTACCCCGAGAACTGTTCAAAAGCTCTCAGATGCCCTCACAGGTCCGCTGCTCTTTCATTTGAAATCTAATTATCTCTTACATCACAAAAGGAAAAAAAAAAGAATCCATAAAACATGAAAAAGAGATGGAGAAAATATTCTCCACCTAAATCGCATCTTCATCCCCCGTCCCTCATGTTCGGATGAGATGTTAAGATCTGGTGGAATCTCCCCAATCTCAGTCAGCGGGAGGGCTGCTTTCAGAGCAACCACATCCCAAGAGCAATGCATGATGGGAATGCTTTCATCCTTGAGGAAAATTGTCCGTCTGAACTGAGGTTATCGCAAATGATATCCTGGACTCAGACAGATTGGAGGAGATTGTGGAGTTCAAACATCTCAGGCCACTGGGGAAAGGTTGAGAGTGGGAGAGGTGAACGCTTACAGGTGTTCTCTGACTCAGTGACTGTCATTACCTCTGATGACAGACCAGCTTAAAATCATATCATCTCTGCCCATGGCTTTTTACTTTCTCCTCTCTCAGCCGTTTTTATTGCAGTCAGTTTGAACTACTTTCTTATTAATGGTTACAAATGTTTACTCAATGAAAATGACTCAATAATGTCTATTTCCTTGGGTAGTTTTGGTCCATGAGAACATTTGAAGAAGCTCAATGACATTAAAGCAGGAAGCTCTTCCCACATGTTGACATTTATAATCCATATTGCGACAAAACAGCCTCTTGAAGGGCAATGCTTTCATTTCAGTCGGTCATGATGTCAGCATGCATTGAAGGTGATCTAGTTTTGGCTCAGTAGTGAAATTGATTCTCAGGATGCTTTCTGGAAAAGTCTAAGTCTGTTTCACCCCCTTCTGTGCCCGATTTTCCCCAATACTTATGGGCCCTGCTGGGTGCAGTATACATTGTATTGTTGTTAGTCCGCGAAGACGTAAGCTGTCCCGCCTCGCTGAGACCGAAAACCTCAGCGTTACCGCGTGTTTTGTGTTTCAGCAGAACTCAGCTTTTCACCAGTGTAGGAACCTGCAAATCCATGGCCAAAAATCCTGGGCCAACGTCTTATTTACGGTGTTCACATCAAGCTTATTGAGCAACACAAACACTGGCCTCAAACCAGGCCACAAAAGTTTCCAACTTCAACATGTTGTTACCTTTAAGGCATGATGTATTGACGATTGTCAAGTGGACTTTTTGTCCCAAGGTGATGCAGAAGTCTACCTTTAATGTTGCATGTTGGCATATAGGTGTTTCAAGGGAGTACTAAACATCAGGGGCTGGAGGTGAGAGGGGCATAGCTCAAAGCCGGAAGGACGCTGTGGGGGAGTCGTTCGGAGGCTCTCTTCACTGACTTGAAATGGATGCCACTTGCTACTTACAATACGTGACTATCATCCCGACAGGAACTCGCCGTGACTGAAACAAATGGCTGTTTGACACCATCCCATGGCTTAGCTCCCTTTCTTGTACATGATGTGCTGCCCACGGCGTCAGAATATGCTGCAGAAGGCCGAACATGTGCTTCAATAGAAAGCCTAATGCGTCAACACACAACACTGAAGGCTGCTTTCAGTGCCAATATAGGACGCAAAAGTCCACGTTCGCAACGCCAATATATTACACCATGGGAATGAGGGTGGGTTGACTGGCGCGCCAAACTTGACGACTCAACATTGGACAAAAGAGTCCACTTGATGACCGTCTACATACAGTATTACACCTCAGGAGTGAGAATGTGTTTGAGGGCCCACATAAAGGCAGGCAGGATTTGACCCCTTGAGTTTGACACGCCAGATAGTACGCTCAACACACACCTCCTGATACACCTCACCTGAATGTAAATGGACAGGAAGCTAATACAGCACCTGAAGAACATATAAAGCTAGTTTGGAATGAGCTTAGCTCTGTGTCGATAATTGAAGGGAATGTGTTGCACGACTGTATCCATGCAGTTTCATCAAATAAATACAGCCTGCTTTTGACGCACCAACTAGCTCTGAGATTGGAGCGCTGGAGCGTGGAGAGCCGAGCCATGATGAACCTCTCCACGGCTGTAATTTCCTGTCAATGTAACAAATCTGAGTGAAACTGTAGAGCAGGTCACCGGCAGTAGCAAGCATGAACTATGGTCCATTAGGGTGAAATGATCCTCCAGTAAGAATTCTGTAGGTCACCCCGTCCTCCACACTGAAGGGTTAACTGTTTTTTTTAGCCCAGGTTTTCTCTCTAATGGGTTCTCTAAAGGTGAGACATCAGGGTCAATGGCTGAAGCACGGCGAGCATGGCAGAGAGCGACGCTCAAGGATCTTCTGAGATGACGGATGAGGAAAGTGACAAGAGTCTGGGAACAGTGGGGGGTAATTTCCTAATCGAAGCTACAGTCACTCACCAGGGGAGAGAGAGATGAATTAATGTCTCCCCACTGACTTTATCAAGGTGTGTGGATGCGGGGGGGAGGGAGGGACGTTCATGATGAGCAGCAAACAGAGTTCAGGTTTGAGCCCTGTTCTACCAAAACAGCGAAGAAAAAGGCCGACCTCGCGCTCACCCCGGCTCGGACCATCCATCACTTAGCACACACACTGGTGAAGCCCGTTTCTTTGCTCTGTCCACACCAGACCTACCCTGTGGAGCGACTCACGCTGCTGCGCTCCATTAATATTTCCAGCTCACACGGTTCGCACCGCAAAGACATGAGCAGGTGCGTGCGACGGCGTCATGCAAAAGAACCATCAACTGGACTGAAGAAGCCGGACGTTCCCCTCCCGCAACGCCTGCTGCTTTTTGTGTCATTGACGATTCCTCTGTCAAACACAGAGAAGGACCTGTGGCCTTCCAGCGCAAAATAAGAACATAAAGAAGTCAGTTGTACTGTTGGCGAAACCAATAGAAGGCAAAATAGAATCCCTCAAAATGTAATCTGTTGACTTCAGAAAAAAAAAAAAACGACTGGCCTTAACAACAGTAACTCATGAGAGTCAGAGAATAGTTTTAACCTGAGGTGCTCCGCTCCAACTGCCAACAAAACAGAGCTTGTTCTTGCCTAAGAGGCACTTTAGCGGATTAAATCGACTTTCAAAATCCAGCAAAGCTCTAAAAAGCTGGTCCGATTGTCGTAAACGCAGCGCTCCGACTTTGCTTTGGTATCACGACCGGTCTGCCACGCAGACAGATAAAAGATAAGAGACAGAGACAGACAGTCGTGGTCAGTTAGGCCGAGGAAATCCCAATCATTTGTCCCGGGCCCTGCGGACGTGTGTGTTCAAGCTCAAGTCTCTCGGGGTGTCTCTCACAGAGGTTCACGTGGAGGTGAACTCCAACCCCCCCTTTTTCCTCTTTCAGTGACCCCTGCGTGTCTCAGTGCTCCAGACCCCCTCAGGGGTCGACCTTCCCCCCCTGCAAACCAAAAAAATAACACACATACACACGTGTTGCTGTTTTGCACAGTGCAGGTGGCGCTGTAGATGCTAGCATCTCGACCCTGAAGTCTTCTACGAAATATTCACGGTTAAAGAGGCATTAAACTTCAGTGGACAGATGCTGTAAAAATTACGCCAAACCAGATTTGAAGTTTGTCGACTGATTTGGACTCTGCCATTCCCAACAAGACAAAACTGTGAAGATGAATTTTGATGAACTATTCCACGCAATAAAGACAAAAATGAGTAGGTTAAAGATCAAACAAGAAATCTGAATTGAAAGACTGTTTTAACATTGTCTGTGCTTGTGGGTGTTAAATCAATTTAAATGACAGTAATCAGAAAACAATATGGCTGACTGTAGCAAGAAAAACTATGCTGGTGCAGGCGCCAAAGGTTTCTGGAAAAACAAACCAAAAAACAAAATAAAAGAAAACAAATAATTAAAGTTATTGGTGTTTTTTAAGTGAATCCAATACTACTATTACAATACAGCAATAAAATGCTTTTTCTTCAATGTTCCTTCCTTTCTTTCATTCAGTCTTTTAAACTTTGATACACAAATGTAAATATTTTTACATTTATATCAAGATAAAACTTCAGTTCACCACTGGGAGTGTGTATTGGCTTAAAAAAACACTACGTTCACTGGCAGAAACTTTTTGAGATCAACATAATTTCAATACAAATTTGACTCAACCTCCACAACCAGTGTGGCATTTCATAAGCTAAAATAAAGATGCTGTTTTGCTGGATATAAATAATTGACATTGAAATCCCAAATGCTTGTGATGAACTTTTAAACTTTCCATGAGAGTTTTTACCTTTCCCTTTTTAGAAACATATCTTTAAGCTTAATAGTTGTATCAAAGCTATGAGGTTGTTCGAACAAAAATCCAGAACTCGAATGCCCTCGAAAAACATAACGTGCACGGACCGATCAGCTGACCGTCGACGTGCTTTGTTATTGTGTATAACGCAGCCTCTGTATGCAGACGTGTCCCGTTAGCTACATTTACTGACTGTTTTTTCTTCATATTGAGGTGTAAAACCTTTCCTGTCTCCACACTGGACCGTGGTAGAGTGTCACAGGGGAGGTGCTCACTCTCCACACCTCCGAGGCTGGAGCACACACTCCAGGGTTTGATGTCCTGTTGTGGGCTGGAGCTGGGACAGGGATGAGGCGAGTCTGGGACAGAGCGTGACTTGGTTTATGACTTTGTCACAGCCAAACTGCACAGAAGCGCACATTCAGAGCTGGACACGCACCGGGCACCTCTTCACTTCTGGAGAGACGTCACTCACTCGGCAACCCCTCCCACATGCAGCGGCCACACACATAGAGGAACAGCCACCTGCAGCACACACTCTACATTCACTCCTACAAAAGACTAGTTTAAGGCTTGGAACGCATTATTTCTTTTTCCATTCATTGTAATGGGAAAAATCGATTCAGATTTCGAACAGTTCGCTTCTCGAACGGCCGTCTGGAACGGATTGTGGTCGAGAACCGAGGTACCACTGTACTCAGTTTCGGCTGCTTCTCTTTGCTACAGTGTTCTGCCATATCAGAATATCAATTCTGCCATATCAGAATATCAATTCTGATATGGCAGCTGATAAACAACACATTTCCATGTATAGTTCCCTGGTGAAAGACTCTGGGGACAGTTTCACTTGGTCACCCCGCGCTGCTAGTTTGGCAGGTGGGCTGATGAATCCCTGTTTGATACAGCTGATTACATATAACCTTTGCTGAAGGTGACTGCTGAGCCTCACATCTTTCCACCCTGCTGTGACACCGAGCCAGAAATCAATTCCCATCATCCATAATCAATAACAGGCTTGCTCATACATAAGAATGTCACTGATTTTCAGGGCCCAGGTGGCATTAGAAGCAGAGCTATCCTCTCATTTTGACCCAGCTGTTTCACCTCTCCGTGCCCGAGCTGGACCCCTGAAGGCCAGAGACGGTAATGAGAGGGCACAGGGACAGTCATTCTGGGGTCACCCCTGGAGCAAGAGGGCAGAAGGGGCAAACAGAGGGGGGTTGACGCAGGTCGCGCTAAAGAGGCATCAGTCACATATCCTCTAGACTCTGTCAGTGCCGTCGTCGCTCATAAAAATGCTGTGTGATCCAGAAGTGAATGCTGAGCTCGGGGAATCTGGAGGGAGAGTTGTGCATATTTTAATGCCGGCTACAAAGGGAGATCGCCGGAACAGTGAGTGCTCTTGTCATGTGAATGGGGGAGGGGTGTTGGTGGAAACATCTCAAGAACTATTCCTCCACTCACATGATTTGCTTTGCTGAAAGTGAGCACATGATGATGTCACTCCGTAGATGCATTAAAGAACGATAGGGACTGCAAGTTTATGCTGTCTTGCGAACTGATCCTCAGAGGACGGCAGGTTTGACGACAAAGATAAATGGCGCTGTCAAACGCGAGGCCTTTTAATTGGCCGCTCAGACGCCAGCTTCTGCTCGCCGTCTCACGCCGCTGAAATTTAATGCGCGATTTACCATTAACAACTGCTGAGAAAGTTTCAGCTAACCCCATTAATAACCACAGAGGCAGCGCTAACTTTGCCCAAACGCTGCAGCGACAGCAAACCTGGCAACCAGAAGGTGCCATCCAGATTGCGACAGGAAGTGCCCCCTCTCCTTCCCCACCCTGGTTTTTTTTCTGGCTTCTCTTTCATTCCCGCCTTCTTCGCCTCCCAGGATCATCCTCCTCCACACATGGCTGGGAATGGAGAGCCACATCCACCATTAGAGCGTGGGTGGGGTAATAACGGGTCTTGGAAAGGCTACAAGGAACCGCCGGGGCCGCTCCAATTACAGAGTGACAGATACCAGATGATGAAGCTGGTGGCATCCAGCATTAAGAAGCGGCGCATTCCATCAGCTTCTGGCCAGATGAGCGACTACAGAGAGGAGTACCGTCCAATTAGTGGTTCTGCCAGATCCTTCGACTCCGGAACGGTGGGTGGAAAACGTCCAAAACTGCAGCCTTTTCATTTTGAAAAGGATGAAGGTTTTGACCTCACAAATGCTCACGCTCAGATATGGAACCAGTCAACTCTAAAATAAAGTAACGCGCATCATGCATTCTCTCTCTCTCAGTGACCTCTTCTTCAATACCGGTCGCTCTTCATGTGCTGGATGACGTCCTCCATCTGTATGAACCAGTCAAAAGAGAGCAAAGATCAGTGCTGCTCTCTCATCCCTCGCTAGAGAATCGGATCAAATTGCCCGAGCATCTACACTACAGAGATTGACTTCAGATCCCAAAGATGCCATCGACTGTAGCGCCCCCTCACACATCCTCACACAGACCATAAAAGCAGCACCAGGTCCTACAGTACATCTGTCACACTGCTGGAACAAACACTGGAGCCTCACAAGTCGCCCACCCCCCTCCACTCCCAGCTGTTCTACAGCCCCGACTCTGGGTTTGTTTATAGCTCATTGTTTTCTCGGCACCGTCTTCGGCCTCTCCGCTTCAATTTACTCAGATACACGCTAACACAAAGGAGGGCAGTGTGTCAACGCCCACGGCTCTTTGAAGTGCATGTTGGTTTAGAGCGGCCGTGTCTGCTCGCACCGCACACACACTCCCTGAGATGTGGGGCCGTCGGGCCGGTTACAGTGGAGGAGAAACATCCACAGACTTCTGAATGGCTTTGCTCGACGGCCCACTCAGATGAACCGACCAAAGTAAAACACGGAGGGTGAACTGAAGGATTGTTTCTCCAAAGATCTGAGAAACTGCAAAAACAATTCCTCACCACACATAGTTAAAGAATCAAGAAGTTGCTTTGGGCTTCTTGTTTTTCATCAGTCATGTTCCTGGAGAAGCTAAATGCTAGCAAGACAGTCATTTTCTGTGCTTAAAGGTTTGTTTACGTTCATTTGATGTTGCAAACTTGAGATTTTTTTGCTACTTTTGCTCAGTTGATGAGGTGAAGCAGGTGAAATGAACAATTTGATCAACGGTTTTTCAGGAGGAAGCTAACTATTAGCATCACTAGCTAAACAACTGAACTCAATCTGACTTGGTAAAATGTGACTCCGCATTGCTTTGAAAAAACCTGAGCCCTGAGGTTCCTCTGAATGTGTTCAGGTGTACAATGAGCGAATGCATTCCTCGCTCTCCCTCAGTCCTCATATTATCTGTCAGCGTGGAAAATGGTCATCGCTGCCGGGCGAGTCAAACAGATTTGATTTCACTCCTATCTAGTAACAGTAGGTTTTTCTTCCCCCTGCGCTGGCTGTAACAGAATATGCCTTGTTGCCCTCGCCCTCGGGAGAAATCTTCTGCCAAGAGCTGGACCAGAGACGGACAGATAGAACACGGACCGACTGTGGCTGGCGGCGCTTCCGCAGGGAGTGAGCTCATCAGCAGGGAGAGAAAGGATGGATGAGGAGGTGCGTGATGGAAGGGAGGAAGAATCAATGAACTGACCGAGTGTATACTTGTTCTGGAATGATGATTCCAGTGGCACCATCACAGGGGCAGCTATCCAGAGAAGAGGGCCAATACTCTATTCCACCCGGGGGGGTTGGTGTGACAGGGTCACTCTGAGAAAGATCTATCAAGCCTATTGCAGGTCTTCCAAGCCTGGACCACCTCATCATGGATGCGTCCAGAAGGCAATGACCTCTTCTAGGGTACAGCCTCTCCCAGATGACCAAGACCGACATCATATTTCTGATCAAGACGATGTGGAGAAAGTCTATTTCTTCGTGTCCATAAACAAAGGAGGAGATATGATCTTTGAATAACCCGAAGTTTATCCAAACCTTTGCTTCTGGCTCAGCTCTTTCTTCACCAAGGAAGACTCCTCAGAGCACCCGTCCTTCATCACCACAATGCTTTACTCAAAACATATTGTCATATGGACGTCACATGACCATCCTACTATTGACGCCACCTGATTTGACGCGATATAAAATGCAACATTGATGCTAATCCAAGGCTTTGCCTTCTGGCTCAGCTCTTTCTTAACCAGGGAGGAATGCCTGACCTGATTTGATGCTTGTGTGACATAAAATGCAACATTGAATAGGTGACTCTTTTCTCTTTTCACGGTTTTAGTGGGGAAACTCTCATCACAAAGGAAGCCATTGAAAAGCCTGTGCTCTCAGGGGTTGTTGGCAGCAGATACATCACACAGGAGGACGGGCAAGTCGCACTTATTGTGAATCGTAATGCTGCTTGTTCGTCGAGCAGCCAGATGGGGCAAATCTTTAACCAGAGCCATTAAGAGACCGTTCATTAGTCATGGCAGCATTAGGACACTTAACCTCTGCGCACGTAGTCAGCAAAAACGCCTAATCGAATCCTTTTGATCAGTAAAGACCGCCAAACAATGAGCAACACTCATGTAGAGCAGCCGCTCCCACAAGGTCAATACTGCAGTGGCTCTGCCCAGATAAGAAACCAGAGGGTGATAGAGCCGCGGCAGAAAAATGACACGCTGCGGTTGTTTTTGTGGCAGAGAGAGAAATGACTCATGCCGACATCACGTCCTGTCTTTTTAGTCATGTCGTGGAGACCCACCAGCTCTGACACGCTCATCCTTATACTGAGACAAACAGAGTTTGGGCCCATGAATCACACCGGCAACCTTTCACAAGTGCACAAATGTCAACAACAAACTTCTGGTTTTGTTTTTGATTCACTATTGAAACTTTTATATTTACAGCAGCCAGCTGTAATAACTAAATAAATCCAGTTTTAAAATAGTAAATGCAATTTTTTAAATAACAGCATTCAAATTATGCATTTTAGAAAATCTACATCTTGCTCATGGATGAAATGCTAACTTAGCTAAATAGCTAACTCAGCCAGAGCGCTAGCTATTCTACACAGTTGTACTAAAAAGTCGCTTCACGGTTTGTGTTTCTGTCCACAAATTCACTGTGATATTAACAACCTTTTTATGTTTCAGACGGAAACATAAAAGTAAAAAGAGCAAACAATATATTCGTTTTGCACTGTGACTTAAATTGCAGACAAGTATGAAGCGCGGAAATGACTTGAGTTTGAAGTTTTTCTGAGTGTACTCAAATTAGACTTTAAAATATGACGGTTAATAGTCCAACAAGTGAAAATAAAACTGTGAAACCTATTCACTTTAGAATACAAAACTAGCAGTTAAAAGCGAAATTTGGATCGATTTATTGGGACAAACAACGTTACTATAGCTGCATGCTAAGGAAGCTAATTTGCAAGTGCAGCAGAAATGTAAGCTAAAATGCTAACCGGCTTTTAGCTAGGAGTGCGTCTGGGCGTCTGCAAAACATGAAAAAATGGACGCCTAAAATGGCCAACTATCTCCCAACAGCCAGGCACACAGCAAGGTTTTATCTATTTATCATGATTTATAGAGGCGTACACACGAGTCACATATTTTTTATGGTATTTAAAAGCTTTTACTGTGATAAGCATCACTATTTATTATTCCTTTCTGAGATTCCTGGTGAGTATAGAATGACAGATGACACAATACCGAAATAAATGGAGAAAATGCCCTACTGTGACTGTGGATAAAACCCTTATTGAGCCTCTGGTGACCCCCAAAGCTCCAAAATGTCAGCTAAAATCGGTCATCCTTCCTCCTGTCAACAAACCAATGTCACTGATATTGGGGCTTCATCCATCTGAAAGGGCCGAGTCCGATGAAAGGACAGCTGTCATAGTGGGGGACCAGCATAAGTACAACGATGACAGAGCGATGCTGAGAGAAACGAAGGTCATGTGGCTGAGAGCCACTTAGGAGTCGCTGACCGCGGGGGCCAGGATATTGTTCGTCAACACGAGTCTCCCCATGGGGCTTCCGGAAAACAGTCTGTCTCTCATTTAGGCTCCCCAAGTGGTACGGAGTTACAACAAACATACCAGTACTTAAAATGGATACGCAGGGATCAATCATATGGTTTGAACATATAGTACAGGAGCTTGAGTGTGAGACAGACACCAAGCCATGATGTCATCCAGACAACACCTTTCCAGTTGCTAAGATCATGGAAGATTTTACTCAGATATTTGCTTCCCCAACTATGCTTCCAATTTCAGCACAGTGAATAAAAAAAAAAATACAGCACTGTTGTGAGTCAGAACTGTATATTCAGTACTGTACATTCTTCTTCCCAAAAGCAACACTTCAGGCACCACACATCAAATCAAAAGTAAAGACTGTTTCACACTGTAACTGTGCTGCTGTGATAGAATACATCTATCTAATGGGGTGCGACCTCCCAGTGCTGACGTGTACTGACTTGTAGAAACACAGCCGACTCAGCAGAGCCATCAAATTCTACGCTCAAAAATAACAATCGCTGCACAACGTCCAGGTTGTTACACACGTTATCTACACTTGACTGACGTTTCCTGGTTTCTATTCGGGGCGATTAATGTGCGAGCCGTGAGAATAAGGGAAATCCGAACAAGCCAAAACATAAATATGGAGGCGAGTCAGTAGCCGACTGAGTGTCACAGTGATTTAGGGTGAGTTTTTCCTTGTTATTCATTCGGCCTCCAGAGGGTCCCTGAACAAAAACTCTGAATGGGAACAAGGGGCGTGAATACTGTGGTTATGAAGTGAAACAGATACGCACAAAGAGCTATTCCAGTCTGCACCGCAGACGTGCCTTCGTGGATGTGGACGGCTCTTTGTTCAACAGCCGGACTGTTTTAAAGGAACTTAGCTCTTCACGTTTCAGGAAATGTCATTTGTAAAGTTAACTAGCTTTGGCAGTGGAAGACTGGCAGTAAAGTAGTTTGACCAGTCACTTTGAGAAGCACAAAAGTTAGAACGTGTTAGAAGTTAGAAGTTAGAACACACGTGACCAGTTTCGACTACGACTACTACTACTACTACTACTACGACTACTACTTATTATTATTATTATTATTGTTATTATTGTTATTATTATTATTATTCATCTTTGGTTGCATTTGTTTGTTAGTTGGATATTTATTATTGTTAAATATATATATATTCTCTACATATTTCTTACATCCTCAATATAGAATAAATATATCTTTCAATTTTGTTTTTATGTTTATATGAAATAAATGGATCTGAAAATAGAGCAACTATGAATTATTTTGAAGACTTAAAATCATGTGTGAAAATTAAAAGAAAAAATATTGATAGAGCACCATTAGAAGTCACCTTTTTATGAGCTTTAAAACACTTTATCGGTCAGTAATTCTGGAGTTAACTACAACGTAGAGCAGCAGCAGTGACACATGTTTGTCTGATCTTAAGTAAATGAACGTTTCGCTTTGTTGACTAAACTCTGTTTAACTCTGGTCAAGGTTCCTGTCGCGTGGGTTCGGGCCCCTGACCTCTGTCTGCCGGCGGTGCAAGTCCATAAGTCACAGAAACCAAAGAGGCTCCCTTTGTGTCAAGATGACAGTGACTCTTCACGGGGCAGAAAATGACTGCTTCCTTTATTCCTAAAAACCAGTTTGGAACCAAAAGGAACTTTGATATTGACATGAAAAGGGCCAGAGCGCTCCTCCAGAGTCCCCAGGGACCGTGATTTGGAACCCGTTTTTGACATACGTGTCCAGACTCAGAGAGTGGACTGAGTTCAGTCGCCCCGCTGAGAAGATCCAGATTTATCCTGCTTCCACAGAGTCACAGACGGCCATACAAATTGAACGTGACATCACAAAGAACGTGGATGTTCTGGAAGAAGAATGAGGCTCGAGTGCGCGCTGTTGTCCTATTTTTTGACTGCATTAACAAGTCGCCGACCGAGCTGCCAACATTACCACGACACTTTTTCAAGTAAAGCACCTTTGCTTAGGCTTCTCGTTGGCATTGTGCGGTTCAGCTCCACAAATAGACGACACCAAATGGTTCAACGTAAACTTAAGGCCAAGTTGTGTCGCCCGGCAGCATCTGCCACACAGTAAATCTGCCTGCAGCCTGCAGCTGTCAACAGGAAGAGCAGAGTGACCTCCACACTCAGAGTCACACACACACACACACACACCAGTCTTTCATCTGCCCATAACTGGCCCACATCCAGGACCGCAACTCACTACAGCCTGGATCTTAAAATAAAAATACTGATTCCAGTCAATTGAATAAATTTGATAAACAGTGAGTTGCAATATGCACAAATATTGTCTTTAAAATGATCTGTAGGACTTTTAGATCCAGATGGAGGAGTTAAAGTACAGGGGGATCTTTTTCTTGAGTGAGGGAACAATGGATCCTTTCAAAATTTCGCTGACCTTTCCAGCACTGGAAGGGTTAAGTCAAGAACCATATAGCAGTTAACAAATATAAACATGGATGGTTTAGTTGTGAGTAGCGAAACAATATTGCTGAAAAGGTATATGACAGACAGACAGACAGACAGACAGATAGATAGATAGATAGATAGATAGATAGATAGATGGTAGATAGACAGACAGACAGACAGACAGACAGACAGACAGATAGATAGATAGATAGATGGTAGACAGACAGACAGACAGACAGACAGACAGACAGACAGACAGACAGACAGATAGATAGATAGATAGATAGATTTTTTAAGCAACATTCGGAGCCTATCTTTTAAGATATTTTTGGATTAAATTCGAAAATAAATTCGTCGAAAATAAATTCATAAACAGAGACAAAGATCAAGCGCAATATTGGCCTTTTTTATAGCCCCTTTTTTGGCTATAAACATAAAGAAAAATTATTTTAATTTGGATTAGGAAGCACAAACAGACAGCGAACAGAATCAACTTGAAATACAGCTTAGAATTTGAATCACATTTTTATCCAATAATCTAACTAAAATAATAGTCATGCACAAATGAAACCTCCTGAAATATTCCTTTCAAACACAATGATGAAGTCATATTGGTGTGTTACATTAAAACATATCGCAGGTGTGAGGCGACCTCTCACTTGCTCTTTAATATGAAGTTAAGACCAAGAGATCAGACTCCGTTCCTGCCGCAGATGACTTGATAAAACACGTAGTGAGCAACAGCTGATGCCCAAATCGCATCCATCATCCGTCTTCATTAAACCCTAAACCTAAAGCAGTCGAGACACCAGGAAACACAATTACGGTCGAGTCACACCGGCGGTAATCTATAAACTATAATGAGTGTGGGAGGAGGGGCGGGGTTGGGGTGGGGTGTCTGACAGTGGCAGGAGAGACGGGGTGCCGGCGCAGCCTTCCCGTGCCAACCTGCCATCTGCGGCAGCACCGGCTGACTTAATGAGTGGATTTAGTGCACATGCACAGCAGTGGGACGGAGATCCAACCCGGCCACCAGCAGGAGAGCGCTGTACTTTCACTTTAATGTGGAAAACATGACAGAGTCAAGGTGGGCTCCCGCCCCTCCCGCTGAGCAGACGCCCCACTGGCTGCAGACGTGCAAGGGCACGCATGCCACAGCTTAATGGCTGAGACTTTCATGTTTGTGAAATAATACCAGACAGAAATGCCACGACAAAGATCCCCTATTGGACAGACGTTACTGCTATGGTGTTGCGTTTCACTGGACTGCTGCGGGAAGCGTCTTGTTAGGGTGGTATCCCAGCTTCTTGGGGGGGGAAGAGGGGCCGGACCACCTGGACAGGTCAGTGGTCCAACACACTGGCATCAGCACACACCTCCGGACATGTTAGAGTCCTAAATTATAAGTAAGTAACTTTTCACTGAAGTGGAACCACCACTGTTGCGACACAAATGTACCTGTTCAAGACATATACAAGTAACGTCCGACTTACGACCGAGATCGGTTCCGAAAGTCAGATTGGACATACGTTGAATGCCATTCAAAATAGCCGACGCGAGGGTTATAGGTGCTACTGTAGTGGTACTGTGGTCTCACTGCATGAGAGTGAGATGCTGGGATACTGTGCTGCCGTAACTATCCTACGTGTTGCAGGGCTGCTACGTGCTGCAGTGCGGGTGGACATAAGTCGAGCATGTCGTAAGTCGGATGCGACTTGTACTGCATAAAATTCATCGTCCGACAACGTCGCGTCCTTAGTCTGTCTCTCCGACAATGATGTGGAGCAACTCTTTGCCCTACACCTCACCACTGGACTGCTGAGGAATCTAAAATATATAATAATAATATATAATGATGTAAGCCACCACACATGTATTTCTCATCAGGGCTTTGAGAGGCAGCGCTGTTAACAGCGGCACCTCTTGGAACAACATGACCTGGAACAACCTGCCGCTTCGCCGCCTCTGCCACCCACCCCACGGCAGGAGATGAGGCCTTCACGTGTCACCGGCTCCCGGCTGGCTGTCCTCAACACCTCCAGTGAAATACTGCGCCCAGGCAGGGGTGTAAATCTCTCACTACATTAATAGGGGAAATAAAACGCTGAATGGAAAGTAAATGACGAGTTAGATGAGTAAACACAACAACCTTGGGCGTCATTAGCTCCTAATTGCTGCACTTTGCTCCGATCCCTGGGAGTTACTTTAATTAAAAAGCAATATTGGAGGACAGGAAAAACAAGATTCACCTCTGCAGGGGTCTGTGTCGGTATAGAAGGGGCCCATTATTCAAATCCTCCTTGGATGCAACAACAACAAATATAAGCTACGACAGTACGTCCAAGCACGCGATGGTTAGCTGGCGTTACGAGGCAACAGTCAAACTCTGTGAGCCGCCACTTCGCGTATGGAACCTAATGAAATGTGAAGTCATAAGTCAAGACTCCTCAGGAGGCGAGGAGTCCAACCATTTTGCGGAATGATCCTTAAAGCTCCACCAGCGCTTACTTCAGACATTCTAATTTCGACCCTTCATGTTGAATATTCATTCCCTCGCCACAGCAAAGAAACAACACTGACATGCAGAATTGGCAGGAGCGGCTGTTGATTTGACCTTTTTTGTCTTTCGTGTCCACAAACCCGCCTGCAGCTTTATGCTTTACGGCGATGGAAACTATTATTACGCAGCTAACCACACCAGCGTGTGCGCATTAAAGGGTTGGACCGGGATCTGACCACAATCGTCTTCCTTTGAGGGATCACCAGTCCGTCTTCCCGTAGAGAGCCAAAACACTTATGTTTATGTTGTGACCGCTGCATGTCGCTCCCCACGCCACTTCTGTCTCTCCACGCCGGCTGATCAAGGCTTCGCGGCGCAGCAACAATGGTGTGTTTGGACACTCATCGCCGATTGTCAATTAGGGTTCTGTTCGCGGTGACCCCCCAAACACGGAGTCTTTAAGGAGCTGCTGACAGACTCACTCATTACGTGTGGTTAGTCACCAGACAAAATGGTTACATCACTGCAAAACATCTCCGACTGCCAAAACAGATGGCGACAGATGCGCTAGCTAGGTAACCAGTAAACACGAGACGCACTAGCAAGAGCTACATGAGCAGAAGATGAAATGGAGAGTTTAATAAATGCCTAATAAAGACAGTGAAATACCTTTTGGAGCCTGGAACACAACCTATCAGGCCACTGGCAGAGTTGGCGGAACACTGTCCAGTGGTGAAACTTTATTGGACGCTTGTATTTGTTCATGTGTCTGGACTCCTGTGTTGTTACGAGAAGGAATAACTCGTGAACAGAGATGCTGTTGTGTTTAAATCTGGCCGATCTCCGACGTCGCTTCCACGGCGTTCACGCCTCTGAATGAAACCTCATGGACTGGCAACACAGTGTGTGGGTGAATTGTCACTCTCCCACTTCACAGAGAGCACAATGTTAGCTGGGCTGAGGGCGATTGTTCAAGCTTTTATGTCCATCACGTTTTATTTGGGGCTCGGTTTTGTGCATTTCCGGGCTGCTGAATGGCTGCCCTTCTTCCACGGTGACGCCTTCGCAGGGCTGGAGTGTGAATTTGAGGTCTGACACATGTGGCCTGCGAGCTGACAGAAGCTTTGTAAGCTCACACAGGCAAGAGAGGTGGGAGTTTTCGGGGGGCCAGGGACACTCAGGGAAGACAGACAAGCTGAAGGAGCCCCTTGAGAATTGGCTCGGGCCAACGAATACAACAACACCTCAACAAGGGCTGCAGTCATTCAGGAGAGCTGAGCTGGAAGGAAGGGAAGAAATAGTGCCACTGCGAGATGCCAACATGGATCAAGAAATCCTGCGTCACAGCGACTCGGGCCACAGAAGGGTTTAAAAATAAATAAAAGCTGCGCAGACAGAGGCTGATTGAGAAACTTGAGAGGGAAAATAGCTGAATAAAGACAAATGAAGACCTCGGAATGGCAGCATGTGGATTTAAAATCAAGAACGCTAGGAGTAAAAACAGACGGAGGACGCGACGTGGACGTCTGCCTGAGGCTCATAAATTTGGAATAAATGCCTTAGTATCTTTGAAAAGGACAACCGGAACACACTTAGAGACACAAAAACATTCTTGTGGCAGTCACTGGAAAAGCTGTTTCTACTCACATTTTAATAGCCTTTCGGGGGTTTCACAGCATCCCTGGGTTTACAGTGGGAATGTAAGAAAGTTTTTTTTTTTTTTCCAAATTAAAAGACTTCAACTCTTACTAGTGACCATCCACTTGAAGGCACCCTAGATCACCAAGCTTCAGAGGCAACAGGTCATCCTCTTTTGGTGAGCGACTGGAATGTTCTAATAGCTGCATACATCGGGAAAACTTCTGAGTGAACTCCTTTGTGTAGGGAAGGTAGGGGAACCTTGGACGACACTTGCACTACCAACTTTTTTCTTGGTTACGGGCTACGCTACTTGACAAATACTGGACAGTGCTTTGACAGCTATGATCGGAGAGAACTGTCCTTATTAAATGCCATGAGAGCAGGTGCACTTTTGCCTTCTGGCTCAGCTCTTTTATGTCTTTGTTGGCATTTAAAAACATGTATTGGAAACAAGACAGCCGTGAAGACACTGATAGTTCCTCTAGTTCCTCATGGGTACCAGGTCCGCAGAGAGCAAGAGAGTAATTTTGAGTTTCAAGTTTGATTTTGTGATAGTTATTATGATTGTGAACACTCAGCAATGAGATACGTATTTTAGAGGAATATCATTTATCATCCATAATACATTGTGATTTCAGAAGTGTGTACCGAACTGACTTGCGATTGCTAACAGGTTGGAGACCCGTGCTCTAGTAGTTGGTGACAGTACGAACTGTAAGACCTCTAGTGCAGCATCAACCAAAATAGCAAAACAGAAGTGGTAGTGCTTTATACATGGAAAAAATGTTGAGAAAGGACCCACTCAGTTGGTTGTCAGTAAACCATGACTGAGGCGTTTACGGCCGCGACTGTTGATCTGCCCGAGTCATTGTGCACTCCGCTGGTCTGATCCCAGCCTAATCCCCCACTTTACCTCCATCTCAGCTGATTTCACAGTTGTCATTAAACTCTGGTTTTCATCCCATTTCCCACAAATGTTGAGCCGGAGACCTGCCGCGATGGCGCCAAGAGAGCGATCCTAGAGGTATGGGGGGGAGGGGGCGTGTACGTGTCTGTTGGAGTGGCAAACGCACCCCTTTCAAAGCTTGTTAACATTCTCCACCTCAGAAAGTTGCAGCAAGTGAAGGCTTCGGTCGATTAGCGATGAGCCGGAGAGGCGGTCACACCGGCTCACGTCCTTCACTTGGCGTCTAAAACCATCAACTCTTACTAATGAGACCCTCCAGTCACTGAACTCATCGCAACACGGCGAAAGAACACGCTGACATCGCCACCTGCTACGAATCAATCAACGCACATCCACACTATAGCGACGAAAAGCCGCCCCGCTCAATCCAAAGCTTGAGCTAGCTAATTACCGCTAACAGGGGTAGAGTTTTTATTCAGCCGCGCCAAACAACTGGTGCATTAAAAAGTAAAGCATACAGCTGCACCATTTTTGAGGCCGACAGAAGCTAATGGTTTTAAATGACCCTGGACATTAAACCCTGTCTGTCACGCACACAAATGTGCCCATTGATTCCCTCCTGCAGCTGCAACAGCATTTTGCTTTCTGCACTTCAGATCTCCTGAGCTTTGTGCCATGAAGCTATGCCGGTGGTATGCCACTTCCCCTGGCAGTCGAGTGGATTCACAGGGTCAGAGTTGCTACGCCAGGACACAAACAGCGCCATGTGTTGCCCGGCTAGTTACCACTACACACAGAGCAGCGAGGTGTGGTAACAATAAACAGCCCAGACACTGGAATGCCTACGGTAATAAAACACATACACAGCGCCATTCATCATTGCACCCGAAGCACAGCGGGGACACGAATATCAGCATTTCCCCCACACGCCCTGCTCCACAAAGAGATTTCAGCATAGTTCCAGTCTGCCGTCGTCTATAATTCTCTCCCATGTGCCGACCGTCTATATGCCATGAGAGACTCTCCGGCATTCTTGCAGGCTGTCACTGATATGTTTTTATTAATAGCGCTACGAGGAAACCATTCCGGGTTTTAACGTAATGCCTCGCAGCTCCGGGCGGTGGATTCCGGAGGAGTCACCTCTGGGACCTCCCTTCAGAAAATTGAATCAGAGAGACGTCAGGACATTGCTCTTCAGCGCCGGCGTATCATCCACGAACAGTAAAGTTGATTTAGCCAAGACCTTTTTCGAGGCGATAAATAAAGCCTCATGAATTTTTGCCAATTTAGCATGTCCGATACACAATTGTCACATTGATGCTTCTACACCAGGAAAAGCGGGGAACGCAGCTTCAACTCAGTCGAATCAGTCTTGCACATAGATTCAGTAGAATCCAAGATGGCCACCCTACTTCTGACACCTTTTGTGACAAACCGTTTCATATTTATCCGCTTTGTTGCCTCAGCAATTTGAGTTTTAACTCCAGAAGAAACTTCCGATAAAATTCCAGACAGACCATGCATCCGCCAGCACTGGTCCAACAGCTAGCTCCACACTAGCTCCAAATCTAAGCATCAAGCTATTTACAAAGAAGGTCTCAGAAAGTTAAATTAAGGGAGAATTTTCTTTGTGGATGTAACAGGAAGTGGAAAAATGTTCAAATGCTGCTTTTCAGTGAAAGATGGTAAAAGACTGGTGAAGAGGAGGTGACGCAACTCTTGCTGTGTTACACGCGTCAACAATTGTAAGAACCAACCTGAGTCACTCAATAAAAGGCAAGTGTCTGTGACCAATGAGCAAGACCTGCGGTTCATATACGCCGCTATGGATCATTTAGCCCTTCGTCAACAGCTTTCGGTAGCAGCAGTGAAAGCATGTGTGAGTGCGTGTGTGTGTGTGTGTGTGACATGGCAAGATCTCGAGGCCCTCAAAAGCCTTTGGCGGTGATAAATCCAAACATTTCTAGCCAACTGAAACACAAAATAAATCTGTCCACAGCAGCACAGCGTGGACCCAAATAGGGAGAGCAGCATTCATATCTTTTTAACATTTCATTGTGAACTAGAGAGACCCAGACATGACTGTTCCCAGCCAAAACCTCAAAAGTGTTTTTCACTGTTCCACCAGAGATTCCCAAGGATATTGTGCCAGCGACCGACTTAACAAAGAGCCAGGATTAGAACGGCGAGGAACAAGGTGCTCGGAGCGAGAGACAAGAAGAGGAAACAATGAGCGATAAGGAAAAGTGTGGAGGGAAGATAATTAATGAATCGCTGCGTCAAATAATACAAGCTGTAACAGTGGGACCTCTTGTCCTACTTCCGCCGCTTTATTGCACACATTGATGAAGAGGGAGAATTAAGGAGCCGATCGGGGCGGGAGCTAACTGTTACTTTGTCCCCTGAAATTGCATTTAAAGGTGCTCTGCATTTATTAAAGCGCTTTATCAACCATTTATGTTTTGCTTTTCCCATCTTTATTTATTATATGCTGGATATCAGAAGGTTATCGACTGCTAGCAAGAATTCCTGAGAAGTTGAGCCCCACGATGCTAGTGCTAACAATGCTACAAGAGTAAACCTGTTCAAGAATATTCTCATCACAGCATTCTAACAAAAATACCTTGGTTAAAAAATGTTTTTGTTATGTTTAAAAAAAATAGGTAAAAACTAACTGTAATAGTTATATAAATTACTAAGTGAATAAATGAGTAATATAATAATAATGCATCAATTTTAAAATGTCTTAGGGAAAAATATTAACTTTTTATTGGGTTCCCTATTCACTTTTTGCCTTTCGTTTTTCTGTAGAAATTATTGAGTATTATTTTTTTTTTTTAATCTTATTTAGACAAATTCATTTTTTGCAGAACATCAAAGACCACTGCTAGCAAGCTTTTTTCTTTGGTTATGACAAAAGTATTGCAGTTCCAGATACATCCACCAGGCAGTCAGATTTGTCAAACTTGCTTCTTGTTCATCACTGTTTTCCTCCCATACTCATGAGGCAGTGTTGCTTTCAAACAACTTTCTAATAGCCACTTCACCACCAAAACTTTCTGAACCTAAAATCGATCCCCCTTCTCTGATGCAGAAGACCAGAGCTAAAAATGCCATAAAGAGCGAGGAGAGCGGGTTGAAGAATTCACTTCTCCCTCTGAATCAACTTTCGGGGCCAGAGGGAAAACTGACACGCTCCGAAAAATAGTCAAATTGGAGTGAGAACTATTTATATGGAAATCCTGACCGCAGGTTTGCATCAGCCACACATGTTCAGACAAAGTCAACATCCATATCGTGGTGGAATATTCAGTCCCCGGCTGCCTTCTACACAAGCTGCCAATTAATATTCAAATAAATGCACTTTGAGATAACTTTGTCAAGAAAGGCCTTTTTCCTGCGCTGACGTGAATAGCGAGCTGGAAATAGCAACGACCTGACTCTGCCTTCAGCATCCACCGGTCTCTAGGGCCCGGGAAAGAGCCATTGTTCCACACGGAGACACAAAAACAGGATTAATCTGAATTTGGTTCACAATGCCAAGTCTTTCAAGTTAATCCATCTGGCCTGTGCCCTGCAGTTGCCAGCGAGTCCCACTGTTTCCTCATTCACTCCGCGCAGCTCTTTGTCTGCTGGAGGGCTAAATGTCAACTCTATCACCTCTCGGACACAGAGATGCTGAGGCGGGGGAACGAGGACGGAAAACCGTGCTGGAATTCTATTCACCAATCCAGTCCATCCTGTGTCACGATGGTTCCATCGGCACATCTCACTCATTGGGTCCTGAAGGTTTACACTTCCACGGAAATGAATGGATTTGAAGTTGTTTTTGAAAAGTTGAATTGCTGACTCAGCGGATTCATTCCGAAGCCACAGCGGAACCTTTAAACAAGCTTTTAACTAGGAGGACGTCTGGGCGTCTGCAAAACATGAAAAAATGGACGCCCCATTCTCGACCGTAGCTTGGCCGCCAGATGCATACCAGCGTAATCTGGCGACCAAGCTACGGTCGAGAATCTGCGCCCAGACGCCCTCCTAGCTAAAAGCCTCCCTTTAAGTGACCACCCAGTTCCTTCCTCTTATCTGAGGGACGGATCGAGGGGCATCAGCTGAAGTCCAGAGTCCCAGACTTCCCTCTCCCCAGGAACCTCCTCCAGCTCTCCTAGGAGCCTCCTCCCAGGTGGACACACCTGGACAATACCTCACGCAGGAGGTGTCCCCATTAGGAGAATGAAGGAATGAGACCTTCATTCATCACACCTCAAGGTTTATTAGTGACCTGTATTTGGAACAGTTATGAATCCACAGAAGAGAATGCAGGTCATGACAGGAGGAGAATCCACTCAAGCAGCTTTTTGGCGCAAAAACAGAAGATAACTAAAAAAAAGAAGACTCACAATTACTGCCAAGATGAACAGAGTGTGTCTGTCTATCTCCCCTTGTCACCTCTGACCTGCTGTCTTCAGCACAACGGTTCCTAAAACAAAGCAAGCATCTGCACCTCTCGCAAACCTTTCAATTAGCAGCGACATATTCCAGCGAAAAAATCGGCTGGTTTGGAGCCAAGCTTAATGAACACAATTCATCTGGCTCCCCAGAGAGCCGTGTGAAACACCGATAATATATATACAAAGACGACCGGAGAGGAAACACAGATTTTAATTAAGATGTTCTATCAAACAAGTCTGCGGCGGATGTCCTCCTGGTGCCACTTAAACACTCATCAGGAAGGAGGTGAATTATGCATCAGGGATGACAGTCTCCGGAAACTTTTCACAAATCTTGAGGTTTACTTTCGTCCTTGGGAAAGTAGACAGCAAAAACACACCCTGATATTTTATTTATAAACTGCTTGGTTTTCGATGAGTGTTACTCATCATGCTCCAAAAATTGTAAAAGTTTGACGTGGAAGTAAACAAAATCGTCGAATAGATATTTAACTCAAGGACGCACCGCGTTGACGCGAGGGAGCTGCTGTTATTGGGGCCAAATGAGGATCAAGTTTATAGGAAACATGATTCCTTTAAAAAGTTACAGCATGAAAATCTCTTCTATGAACGCATTATGAAAAGTGGATTAGATATTTTGAGAATTTGAACGAGGGCAGCGGTAAGTAAGTCAATGGGATGTGGACTTACTTTATTTCTGTGCCTTATGGGGACAAAGTGTTCTTAGGTTATGAGGCAAAATTTAAGAAGAAGAGTCCTATAAATAGTAATAATAACAACACTATATATATATATATATATATATATATATATATATATATATATATATATATATATATATATATATATATATGATTAAACAATAAATACATAATAATAAAAAATAAAACGCAACAATTTGAACAAAATATTCTGTACAATCAATAAATCAATAAATAAGAAGAGATCATCCATACCCCACCAAAATAAAACCCACTGAACTGAAAACTTGTTGACATAGATCGCCCCTGCCTGCTAGCTTTGCTAACTCTCAAAAAAACCCTAAACCCAACGTCTGTATAGAGCAGGATTCTTACGGGCCACATAAAATGACATGGTGGGCTGCTTTTGGCCCACAGACCTTGACTTTCGCACCATCAATTTAAGAAAAAATACATTTTCTAAAGCAAAAATCCTTCAATGAACTCTACTAACTTTAAATGGTTCATTAAAATGATACGTTTAAAACTCACATTAGAAGAAAATATGACATGGAAAAGAATATTTACGCCTGAGGGAAGCTCCATTACAATGAAAGAAACTGGTTATGTCTTGATGAGTCGACAAAACTGATCACGGCAGTGAAAGAGGGAAAAATATTGGTTTCTCCAATGGAACCTTTAATACTACATCACCAGAAAAGCCTGAAGGACATTATAAAGCTGTGTGTTTTAGCTATCACTCTGTTTTCACAGTCACCTCCAAAGTACTTAAAACTACCAACAAAGGACTTATCTTTCACTTTTCTGTACTAAAAAATCACTTAGCCAGCTAAAAAGGATCAAACATTACTATGCCTGGGGGAAGTATCGCGCTACAATGACATCACTCGGTGTTTTCTGGGTCAAGTTGCTGCAGCGTGGTGAGGATTTAACTAATATTCAATTACACACCGGCTTAGTTCTCATAAGAGCCGGCAGATTTAGCCGGCCGTCCAGGTTCTAACCAGCCAGCGCCGTCCACACACGAATAAATGGACTCAGTGTTGCGGTCGTGTCAGATGTGTTTAACCTCCAATGATCCAGCGTTCTGCCGGCACTTCCTGGTACACAAGCAGCCTGTCAGCGTTGTTGACAAGAGGCCTCTTTTCACGAACCTAAATATGTCCGGTCTCTGGCTGCGACCAGAGTCAGAGCGAATCAGTGTTAAACTGAAACATGCATTTTTAATATTCCTCGTTTTAGCTCATACTCTCACACTCCAAGTATAATATTTATTTTTATATAAATTAGAATATGATGCTTTAAATGCTTAAAAAAATAATTTTAACACTGTTAGCTTATTATTCATGTTTCTATCTACAAAACCACATGTGGGCTCATAGTAACTCAATGAAGCCCAAACTCAAGTCGAGAATCCCAAGAGCTGAGTTAGTGGCACAAAAACTGTAGTTACAACGGCCCCTGTCAAGTCTATCATTATTCACCCTCATAATAATTCAAGGAACCTCAAACCCAAAGTGAAACAAACCTGTAGCTGTGCTCCTTCTGCCTTGTAAAATGTCACTATCTAGTCAAAGAGTTTGACGTAAATCTCTCAATGAGAGTCTTTCTGAATTGTTCAAACAGTGTTCTACAGCTTTGGACTCCTTATCCTCTTTTCCAATAGGTTTTGTACACAATGGTTACAATTTCATCAAATAAGGTTCTTCAAAACACAAGGAGCTGCTCTTCAGACTTGCCAGAAGCTTCCAAACTTCACCGTGATGTAGGCTTTAACTGACATTTAATTGATATCGGGGTATAAAACCTGAAGTGGTGGAAGAAGTTCACCGAGGCGGATAGCTCACAGGAGCCCCCCTCACACACTAAGTCCTTTAGCGGAGCTCAAGCTGAGTGTTGTCGGTTCCCCCCAGTGAGGAACTAGAGTGGGGCCTCGTAACCCGTCGGCTGGCACAGATCATAAATAAATATAAGCAACGTCACGGTCCTTTTTCTAACATGGGGAGAGAAACCAGACGGTGTGGTCACACCAAAGAGCCCTTCACTTAAACAGCGTGGTGATGTGGAAGCCAGTGAAGTGTCCCCCCCGCTGACAAGGAAGTGGAGAAGTGGGGTTTAGAAAACAAAAAAGTCTCTTTGCAGACTCTTTTTTTCACCCTCTCAGCAGCTGTCAAGAACTCTGAGGTTTATAAACAGAGACAGGCTGGATTAGACGCGCGAGGAGGGAGGTCAAAGCAAAAGGAACGGGAGAATGATGACCCGCTCCGCCCCCCGTCCAAAACTCTCCCAGTGACAGATACCAGTCGCCCTGGACTGCCAAGCAGCGCCGACTCTCTCCGGCTAATGTCTGGAAACTAAAACACACTAATCATTCTTAAGCCTCATTTAGCGTTTAGCTCGCCACCAGACTTCAGACTGAGGTGGATACATGCGCACATTATCATGTAAATGGCAGCAACTGTACAGTGAAACACGCTTTTTTTGCCGACGATAGGCGTCGGTATGTATGCAGGGAAGTGCTCTTCAGGGACACGTCTCTGCTTTTCATGCGGTATCAAAGAGCCTCGGCTCCAGAGACGCCATTTCCATCTGCACATGTAGCTGGTGTGTGAACGGAGCTTTATGACTGACAGTCAACTGAGGTGGAAGTTTCAGGTATCGTGTTCTCAACTAGCCACATTATATCATCACAAACACCAGGGGAAAGAGAAGATGAACCGGTGCACACGGTGACGTTCAACCGTTTTCGCCATTTTTTCAGCATGGCTTATTGAAGTTTTGGCTTATTGAAGTTTTGTAAAATATTTTTTAATTAAATAAAAATAAGAGTAAAATGTTGTAAAGACCTGTTTCATGTAAAATGCTGTTTTTAAACCTGATTTTTCATTGCTCTATTGTGGTCTGAAAAGTATGTGTCCTTTGATGTGTCCTTTGAAGAGTCTTTTGTGACAAGGGTCCCGTACCTTCCATGTTTTCACACTAGGCCTCAGGCCTTTTGACATCATGACTAATGGACTAATGTACGCAGCAGCGACGAATTTAATAGTCCATTATCGTCGACTAGTTGTCGTAGCACTGACCTAGATGAACGTCCAGATTCAAGTTTGTTTCATTCCGCCTCAAAATCTGCCTAAGAGTCCAGCTGTAGAATGAGTTGAGTTGATTCGCCTGGAGACATTCAGCTTACTTTAAACACCAGTGCTGATTAATACGCCTGGTCTGTAATCGCTCATTCCGTCATCCGTCATGACTCCACACCACCGCACCCCTGCCAAGAACTCCCTCTAAAATAGGGTTCGAGTGAAGCCGTGTTTTCTTCTTCCACCTTCCGCACAGTCCTTGATGAGGGTTTTTAGACTTCTTAAAAGGGCATCAGTCAAAACCCGGCAGGAAACATGCTGCCAAGAGAGAGTGAATCCAGTCGGCCAATGACTGTCCGCACTTGACAAGAGCATGACGCGAGGCTCCTTGATAAATAAAGGCATCTTGAGGATATTAATGGGTGATATCCTACATTCTCGCTGAAAGAGTCTCCTCCCGGGTCTCATCTGTCTCACTTTGTTCAGCGTAATGGTTTGCAGGAGGAGAGAATCCGAGCGGCATCTGCTTCTCTTTGTTCCGCTTTAGTGTCCATTTTTAACATCAAAGCTGCAAGAAGAATTTCACTTTGCTGCTCTGTTGTGAAGGGAGCGAAAATTTCGACACCAAGTCTGGGACAGGTGGAGGTTGGGCCAGCATTACTTTCTTTCAGCTACGATCTCAGCAGCCCAAATTTAGCGGATTAGCCGACGATGCATTGATGTTTCAAAGCGACTTCTCATCCGTCCTTTTTGTCTACAAACAGGATAGCGATGCTCGTGCTACATCTGCGGCTCAGACGATTAACAGACGGGACGAGGGAAGCTCTTATCGCACCTCACACAGATAAATCAGAACAGGACACCCGTTCAAACACAAAGCTTTGCGCGGCCTAGCTGCCAGACTGTTTGTTTAAAACCTCGTTTCGGGGTTTATGTTCTGTGTTGGCTGCCTTCGGGAGTGGGTGGCCAACCGAGGGGGGTCTTTGGGTTGTTACCAGTGACACAGATATTCACCTTGACCTTTTGCGACGTGACAACGTCTGGACAAGGACAGGAAGCAAACTCAGCAACTCTTTAACACATTCTTCTACAGTACTTCAGCAGTATATTTAGTTATGTCTGCTACAGTGTGAAAGCATTGTACTGTTCTCCGGTAGCTACTAAATATAGAAACTGTTTTACTGGAACATTAGCTGCAATGCTAATATCGCTCAATTGTTGTAGAATTGTAGAAAGGCTTGATTTATCGTCAAACAATAGAACTCAAATTTGTGTTTCCTCTTCATCCACTGGGTTTTCTAGTTGCAAACAGAGGGAATTTATTGAGACATCACTCTGTTCAGTTCCGACTTTGTTAACTATATATATATATATATATATATATATATATAATCACTCAGAATCACTCTCTTCTAGACTGTGGACTGAAGAGGGCGCACTGGAGAACTAGCAAGACTCACAGAAGTTGGAGGTGAAACCACTAAGGAATTGCAGGGACTTCAAAGAGAGCAACATTGGCTGAGCTTCGTCGATAATCGTCCTGAACGATCTCCTCCTGTCCCGTCCTCAGTCAATACAACGATGGAGAGCTTCGGACCAGGTATTCATTTTAAAGGCAGACTCACAAACCGTGCCACTGAGCGGCAAAAGCCAGCTGTCAGGCCTCACCGCAGAGGAGAGTGTCTGTTTGCCAGCAGCAAATAACCGCCTCCGGCCCATTTAGCAGCATCTCCTTTACTTTTGGGCAAACAAAAGCCACACAAGGGCTTCACGGTGGCGAGCGCTACAGTGACCCGTCACACACGGCTATACGTGGAACAGACCCAAAGCCAACATAGTAAAGAAGCCGAGAGCTAACTGGACGACATCAGCACTTCAAACTGCAGGACCGACAACAAAGGAGCATCTCGGCTCGCTGCTGTTTGGTTATTTTTGTGGCCGCTTGGCACGGACGGTGACTTTGGGTCACACGTAGTGAGGAAAACAAACACAAGTGAAGAAGTGGCGAGGCTAAGAATAGACAGGAATAAGTTGTTTTTCTTCCAAACAGACACACGCACACATGCGGTCGCACAAGACAGTGTGGTGCAGTGAAATGAGAGAAGCTTGGTAATACTGAAGCTCCAGGGAACATTGGCACCATCGCAGTGATGTACACAGTTCAAGCCTCACCATCCAAAATATTTCACCCCGTCAGACCCGCACAATAGCACACTTGAAGTTGTTATCAACAGTAATATTCAGGCACTTCAGCTATGCTAGCATAAAAATAATTTGGAAATAAAATGAATATACATTTGTAAAATTTGGAAGAATTATTTGCATGCTTTTCACCACCATTTTTTTAGAAGACACTGGAGGTATTAGCAGTAGTAGTAGTAGTAGAGGTAGTTTTTTGAAATTGACTGGCTTCCTTCCATTTTTTTTTGTTTTTATATTTATTTATTTATTTGTTTTTGGCCAAATCTGTGAAACTTATTTAGCTACTGTCATTTGATCTAAATTATACCTTGTTTTTTTCTTTTTTTTTTGTTTTTTTTTAAACAGTACTTTTTACATTTTTAATTACTTTTATTATTATTTTTAAATCTGTTTCAGCACACACTGTTTTGGTCTACGATTCAAGAATTTATTTTACATTTGTACGCTGAAAATCATCTTCCTTTTTATTTCACCTTTTACTAAACTATTTTATTTTCTAAATAAACTTATTCTGTCACATTGTATTTCACCTGGGAGGAAATTTTAAAGAAATCCTTCAGTCAGCTTTTAAGTTACTTCATTATTCAGATATTGCAAATATAATGCAAATTGAAACCTTTTCAGCTTCACTGAAAAGTCAGAAAAAAGTGCATTGCCACGAAAGAAGGGTAAAAATGAATTGAAGTAATAATAAGAAAGCACATCGCCCGTCACACATGAAACTACAGCTCAGAGGTAGAGACTCGCCAGCTGTCCAGATCTTGGGGAGAACACAACACCACCTGTCCCCTTATCTTCCCCACACAAGCCAAGACTCTTGTCCAACTGGAGCGTCTCCTTTCTCCCTCGCCAGCACTTAATTACAGCTCTTCCTTCCATCTTCCTCTCATCTCTCCGTCTGCTTTCACAACTAAAAGAGCTTTTTTTTTTCTTGAAAGCGAAAACGGGTGAAGTGTTGCAGACCTGACAAGGTTCAGAGTCGTGTTTTCCAGATGTTGTGTCGGTTGCCAGACACAAATTTGGCAGTGACAGTGTGTGTTCGCTGGGGTGGAAGGTCAACATTTCTGTCAATGTGTTTACACTATCTCGCCCGTCCTCCTCCCCCAGGTTCTCCGCTCGGTGCCAGTGGAGGATGGACTGACACAAGCCAGACCCAGAGGAGTCACGACGGACGCTGGTTCAAACAAACGCTGATATGATAACCTTGTGTGAACCATTGGACGGGACAGGGAGCAGGACACAGAAGCCTCCACAGCAGGGTACCTGTGTGAAGCCAAAAAGTTTTACACAATTTCTTATTTTTTTTATGTTTTTGAGAATGAAAAGTTATAAAGGACAAGAGAGTGTGCTCAAACTCAAGGCCTGGGAGCTGAACCTGGTCCCTAAGAACTTGAAATGTGTACCTTGTTTCAAAATGAAATTATATACCAAATTAAAGCACTGCAAGACGTCCACGATTGATCCAGTAACTTTCCAAAACAACAAGAAATTCATGCAGAAAGAAGGGAATTTGATCTAAATTGGGAAAGTGCGCTAGTGCTTCAACGAGTCACAGTTGGTGTGTAAAAAAAAAAAAAAAAAAAAAAAATATATATATATATATATATATATATATATATATATATATATATATATATATATATATATATATATATATATATATATATAATGCAACACAAAACGTTTTTTATCTTATATTTTTTTCTTTATATTTTTTGATGGTAATGGACCAATAGACGTGTCCAGAAATAATTCAATAATATATACCCTGCTTTTTTTCTTAACAAGTTTGACTTAACAACAATGCTTTTCTTTATTTTTGTTTAATAATATGTCATGAGTCATGAGATTGTACATTTCTGGATTGTAAATGAACCACCGCAGCCCTTGCTCTCCTCTCCTTCCTCTTGGAACTGAAAAATTGGGGACATCTGCTCTGGCATTCAAAGGTCCGGTAGCGAAATAAAAAGCAGCATGTGCAGTTTCCAGGTAACTAGCAATAGTGAGAATGTGTGTGTGATGGCGGTGCTAATGGGCCCCAGTTCCTCTGAGCAGCAGAAAGTGCTCGTGCCGCGTGCACACACCGGACAGGAACACTTGAAGGAGGGACAACGAGTGGAAGAAGTGAGTGATGGTCTCGCCAGCTGTTTGGGAGTCGCAGTCTAAAAAGCCCCAGATGATGTTTTTCCAGCCAGCGCTACACCGCAGTAGATGGAGGTCGCCACTAGGAAGCGGCGCTAAAATTAACCCAACAGCTTTGCATGAATTAAGCCCAGTGGGCCCCTGGTGGGGGAGGGGTGGGGGTGGGACATCATCCCGCAGGATTGAAGTGGATGATGGCCAGGGAGGATGGCACGAAACAGACCGCAGCCAAAGAAAGGTTCCAGCAGGGTCCCCTCGCCTGCGGCCAGTCAATCCGACTCCGCCGTGGTCGAAAATGCATTTACATGGCAGCGGTGAGCCCTGGCTAATGTGATTAAATTCCAGCAACACACTGAGCGATGATGAACTTATTCTCTCTCCTCTCCGTGCCCTTCCACGTCACTTCTTGCATCTTTGTCAGGCAATCAATAAGCTATTATAGCCCTGAACAGTGAGCTAAATTAACTTACGGCTCCACCTGCAGAGTCGGCACTCTCCGCTAATCCCATTGGCAGGGAAAAACACCCGGACGTAAAGGCCAGGCCTGCGGATCATCGGCGTGGACATGCCGATTATTGACAGGAGGCGTGCGGAGAGCGAAATTGGCTCTAAATGGTAATCTTTAGGAAAGTTGGTGGGACTCGGACCGGAGTCGATGGGGAGTCCCAGCGTGATAAAATACAGCAGAAATACTGATGACTATGAAATCAGTCGTATTCCAGCACACGCAACCCGGGCAACGTCGGGTCAAGTATTGTGTTCTTGGCCGACACCAAAGTGTCGCTCTTTAGTTCTGCAACCGATTGCTTTGACTCCAGCCAATAAGAATGAAGTGTCCCAGAAATGATGTGCCGATCTGTTTCTCATGGAAGCCATGACAGTTTAGAGTCGAGTCGACTACTTAGGCAAGAGGTCCGGTCAAATACTGAAATGCTATTTTGTCTACAACATCAACATCGGGTCAAAAGCAGCAGCATTGGCACTTAGAAAACAAAGGAAGGTTTTAACAGAAAAATGGCTCCAACCACCACACTTTCATTCTTGTAACGTAACTTAAGACTATTGTCAGGTGGACATTTGCATCCAATATGGGCACAGAAGTCAGTCATCCACATTGTATGTTGATACATATGTGTTCAGTCAAGTCAAATGCTTCCTTAATGATATGGAAGAAGAAGGGTTGGAGTTCAGATGAGGATGGGGGGACGATACTTCACTATGACAACACAAGGTGTGAATCATGTGGCCAAAAATGTGGCACCATGAGTCAAGTGCGTGATCATGTGGAGCTAATAAGCAGGTGACAACAAATAGCATTCCAAGTAGGAATGTTCCGATCTTTTGGTCACCGATCATGATCGGCCATTTTCACGTGTGACACGTGTGGTGCTCTGATGAAGCCCCGCTGGGTGTTATGCATGCGCTCCTCCCTATTCGCTTCTCATTGCGTGTCTGCTGTGGAGGTTCTTTCAATCTGTCATGTAAAGTTTGCATCCTGCAGCACATGCAGTGTTAAAATTAAACACGCCATTTAAAGCACCAGCACTAGATGGAGCACAGAGAGTTTTCCGGGTTCATGAAAGTGCTAGATGAGCAGCCTTCCTTAGACACGGAAACGGAAACAACTGGATCCGTCGCCATTTTGGAGTCAGGTGCAGCGTTTGTTAGCCACCTGAATCTGAAACTTTTGAAAACATCCAGGGTAGAAACTTTCATTAACGCAGTGCTCTCTGTCTTTGAGTCCCGCTGCAGTAAGTAAATATTTCACGGACATAACACAGTCTCTCTAGAGATTCGCCTGCAACATCTCACATTGAATTAAATGTTTGCTGCATTCAGCAAGGTTTTTCTATTTGTGCCACCTTGAAGAGGGATATAAAAACATGTCTGGATTAAAATGATTTAAAGTTCATTTTTTCACACCATGTACACAGAAGGTCTCATCATTTTGATGACAAATTCATTCTCAATCCATGTGATCGGTATCGGTGATCGACAGCAAAGATCCTGATCGGAACATCCCTACTTTACAAGATATGGGGCACCACCCCGTGTCTTTACATGTTGGACATTCCGGTGCTGCGCTGCCGACGGCATCAGGAAATATTTGACTCAAGTGAACAGTCTAATGTGTCAATAAGCAACCAAAGTCACCAAAGTCCACTTGACAACTGTCAAAATGTGAAGCCTTAGCAGTGAGAATGTTACTGGTTATATGTTTATTAGTCGCGGCACAGGTCTTCCTCTTCAGAAACAACGGCTTGAAGAGAAAAATCACGTTCTGAACATGATTCTTCTGTGTGGTGATGTTTTGCTTCCGACTGGGGCCTTCGATCAGGTCAGCCATGACCACCACAGACAACCTGACACCAGGCGACGGAGCCTGAGAGCAAAGCCTGGAAGGGAGAATAGAAATGTCGCCCTCAAGCCAGACAGCAGAACCGTGCTCATATAACACCAGCCATCACTGACTCAGATGTCAGCTCTGTCGAACGCAGCCACCGCGACACTGACTACTGTTTGAATGTTCAATGGCTCCTCTTTAGTTTTCTCCTTTTACACATGACGTCCCCCTGTCTGTCTTTTATCCGGCTCTTTTCAGGGTACGGTTACATGGAGATCCCTTTGTGTGGCTGCCACACCCGGTTCAGAAAGGTCACGCCGGCACAAATGAGAGGTGAGGGTGTATCTGTTGCCTCCGTCTTCTCATGGCTCTAATTAGACTATTGTAGATGTTTACACACTCTCTATTGAGAGTCATTACGCTCTCTGTGTGTGCAGCTATGCCTCAAGTGTGCAAACAACATTCTCCGCATTAACAAGCAGAGCAAAGCCGCCACAGATAAACCTGGAATACGTCCCGTTTCGTCATTAGAGTCTCATTACCGTGAAAATGGAGTCAATCCTCCAACTTGTAACTTGAGAGCCGCGACGCTTACAAGCGAACTGCTGGCTTAAGAGAAAGGTCAGGATAACAGAAAGCTTGCATAAGAAGCACTCTGTGATAATGAGCGGCAAATCTCACCACAGTCCTATTTTGGGACGGACTCATATCCGCCGCGGCGAAGGAGCAAATCTTCCAGCAATTGTTGCCGTCATGATAAGATTAGCTGCCACAGCAACCGCGGACAATTACATGACAACTTGAATGTGTATTTCTGTTAGTGTTGCCACTGACTGACGGCAGCCCTGCGAGGCCTTTCAGCGGCGAATATTTGAGCTGTAACAAAGTGCACGAGGCAGATCGCTATCAGGGTTTGGGTCTTCCTGCCTGTCACGCTCCAGGCTCAGCAAGGCGCTACAACTCTGATAAAATTTCAGATGTCAATTCTTTCTCCCGAAAAGAAGCCGTGGCACGACGGCGTATCTTGGCACAGGAGAACGGTTGAGTGACGGCAAGAGAGCAAGAAGACAGCATGTGGAAAACGAAGGCAGATTAGATTAAGATCGATCATGGGAGTTCAACATGGTTTATCAGCGCAGTGAACTTTAGACAAATCTTCCTGCTAACCGAGAGCTTCTGTGCGGCGAATTATCACCAACACCTATACAAGCCATCTTCAATGCCATGGAACAGCATGTTTGCTCTTTATCTTCTTATCCTTTTTATCACTGAAGAAAAGGTCAGCTGCACTTCAACTCTGCTGCACAGTGGGAAAGAGAAATGACACCTCAGCAATCACCATTTCTACCCCTGGTTTCAAGTTTTTCACCACATGGCAGTGGAACCGTGATACATTACTACTCCTAAGAGAACCGTCCTGACAATAACATTGATGACTACAAACAAAGTCTTATTTAACTGAAGCTTATTCTTCAGCTCCATCAGGGCAAACAACATGGCAACCTGATCCACCTTCACCTATATAGCTCCATATGCTTAGTCATGGTGTCCTCATTCATCCATGAGCCTCAATGATGGTCTTCTTCCATTTCCACGGTATCGCCATCATGTCCAATGACTCTCCGCTCCACATGGTCAAACCACCGCTCTTTTAAGTCCCATTTAAGCTCCCTTTACATACAAAATGTCCTTGTCAAATGTAACCGGCACTGATCTTATACTTCCATGTTTTGTTTACGTCGGCGTTGCTGTTCAGTATATCCACAGGGGGCAACGCAGAGTCAAGCGTTTAGGACAACAACAGACTCGAAAACAAACATGGTCACTCTGGAAAAACAATTGATAATGTACCACCTCCACAAACCACAAGAACAAAGGCAGCATTGCAGGAGGCGGTTGTAGTATTTCTGGCAGTAACAGCAACACTGGCCCCCAACAGTTTCCGGTGGTCCAGCTCTGTTTGGCCCGTATGACCTTATGTTTTGCGAATTTAAGTTACTCTTTTACGTTAACTATGGCAAGAGGTTCTGTCCATTTGCCCTGGCGTAGCAACACTTGTGGAACACCAGGAGAATGTTCCTGAAGAGTTCCTGGTCAGGTCACGCATAGAACCGCGCCTGTAACAATTCTGTTTGCTCAAGGTTCACGGCTAGATGCAAAAGTATCACAAGGAGGAGAAACGGTCTCCATGGAAGACATTAAAAAAAGTGCAAGTTCACTTCTAAAGGACAGCGTGTTCCTCCGGCCAAAATGCCGGCTGCAGTTAAGTCTCTAATCCTCCCTAACTCCATCGTCTCGGATCGAGGAGCACGATAGAAGGTTTCAAGTGAGGGCTTAACACAGGTTTAATAACCAGAGCATGTCCAGGGAGCAGAAGACCTGGTCATATGACCAGACATCAGACTGCAGCCTCACACACAAGCACACATGACAAAGAACCTCGCTGGGAAACGGAGAAATAACACCTTGCAACGAGGTCACCACTGAAGACCTTAAGATTAGAGTTGGCAGCAAACATTCATGCTGTTCATACAACTTTAAACAGTGAATTCTCCAGCGCAGGAACACGCCTAGGACAAATAATGGGCCGGCACATATCAGGACGGAGGGAAGCGCTACCCCATAATCAGCCCTCTCAGAGTGCATAACTGCGGGTCTCAAGAGCGCTCACACTGTATCTTATCTGTTGAAGAACAGCACTTCATCATGGTAATATTATACTTCACTGTCCTGGGACAGAGCGGATCCAACCTGTGGTGTTGCGCGGTTTCATCGCCAGAAGCAAGGATTGCGTAACGTGAACAAACACTCTCTGTAAAGGTGGAATACTGGAGGTGTATAGCACCACGACATGAAATATGCAACTGTGAGAGGAGTGACAGGACAGCGAACCTTCTCCACCAGGATTCACGGAGGTGTAACAACACACAGATTTGGATTGAGTCAGACAGAACCAAGCGCCAAATTCATCAAGGCGATCCAGTTTCAGTTGAACATTATTGAGTTGTAATTGCTTTTTGCGCTGAAGTCAGACTGAAATGAAGGTCATGGTTTGAAAAATCTCTGTGGGCGAGCTAAACCTGCAGATGTCACAAAGACAATAAATGAAGTTGAATATGTAACACACTTAATGCTCCCACGCTTTGTGTTTACCGTTTTACGACGCCATTTTCTCCATATTACTCGAGTGCCGCTGATAACCCGGGTGATAAGGCACAAAGTTTACAACTCCTATCTCTGTTCTGTTGTTGGTTTTTAGCTTTTGTTTCCTGCAGAACAAAACATGGGAGGAGGTCCAAAGGGGGTCTACTTTTAGAGGGCACATCTGACCTCAACGGCCTGATCGACTGTCAACAGCTGGTGATTGACGGAACACGTCTCTACGCCTGCCCTCTCTGCTCGCGACTCCTTCAAAGAGTTCGCTTGAAGGAAGCTAAATATAGAGCTTCTACCGCGACACATCAAAACACGATAAACACCACAGGTACGGATGACTTTTGTCCTGACCACTTCTTTTGTTACGTTTTGCCATGACTCCGAAGCCTCTCCTGATAACGATGGGCACGCAGCTTTATTGGTTTTGGCGTGGGCGGACTGCAGGGGGCGAGGTTACGCTGCCTTCTTTCGTGGAGAAAATGAAAAGAAAATCAATCTGACGTTTGACATTTGGTGAATATAATGAAGGCTTTGTGGTGTGGGCTGACTGAATCATCCAGTTTGCCAGGAGAGTTGCGAGTCAATAACAGCAAGCATTTGTTGCACTAATGGCTACGTAAAGAAAAACTGATTCAAAACAAATACGAGGATGGAATTTTCACCGGGAACGACTACAACTGCTCATTGATTACCTTCTTGTCTTGTTTTAACCAGAGTGTCGGCATGTTGTTTTTCTGTTGTGGCCAATAGTTGTGAGTCAGGGAGGTGAGACCTGCACGATACAATATTGCACAGACAACTATGAAAAAGACACATCTGATTGAAATTTGAAGTGAAATAGACATTTTCCTTTCACAAAATAATGAAAACATTGTGACTGTCATTGAAAATATAAGGAAGTGCTCTTGCTTTTTTTTTTTTATTTATTATTTATTGACCAAAAATTCCGGACTATGGAACGCACTGAAATATTAGGTGCGTCCACACTAAATTTAAGATGGAAATAGATCTTGTTCATACACAAGCCGCACCTGTCTGTAAGCCACGGGTGCAGGGACGGCGTCTGCGCCATAGAAAGGTCAGCTTAAAAATGCAACGGGATCACTTCTAAACTAGTTTTGAAAACAGGGTACAGCATCGAGACTGACTGAACTCCTCACATCTTTCATTTACATTAAATGCGGGTAAAAACAGTCCATTTTGGGTACTTTACGGTAAATAAAACGTCTGTGAGACTCAATATTTTGGCAGCTTGACGCTCTTTAGCCTGCAAAAATCCATATATTAGCTGTATAAGTTCACACCTTGACAAAAAAGTAGCAGGTCAAAACATTACAATATATTTCCGTATGGATACGTTCGAGTTGGGATGCAAAAAAATGGCCCAGTCACTTCCACAAAAACAACCAATTGAATCAAATTTGACTCAACGTAAAATGCAGAACCACCATCCCATCTTAAATTCCAGTACGTCTCTAGTTTGAATTCCTTCCAGATGCCTTCCTGGTAAGGCCTTCTTGAGATGTCCAACTGGGATGGGAAGACCCAGGACACACTGGAAAGATGATGTTTTTAAACCTCCAGCTGTTATTTTGAAGTTTCAACCAGTGGGCTCACATTGTCTTGAGGACAGATACACATTGAAAAAAGAGATATTACGATGACAAGAATGACTTATATCGTCTTTAGAGGTCCTGGTTCTGAAGACACTGAGCTGTGCAGCTTTCGTAACTTTGTTCCATTCAGGATGCTCATCCCACAAAGATAATTTCAGCTCTCTCATGCAGGGCACGAATCACAACTGATCTAGTTTGTAAGAAGTAAATGACACACTTTGTTCTTCAAACCTCCTGTTACATGTCAAACCACGCCGCGATATCGACCCCGGACGTCACAGCGCCGCAGCGTGCTTAATTACATGGAGTGGACATTGATTTATGCAAACAGCCCGAGGTGATAAACATGTTAAGTTCTAGCGACCACATGCGACACGCATGGGGAACATCACTCTTTGCATTTATGGATTATTAGAAAACTAATTGGAATGCATGTGTTGAACATGCTTTGCTCTGCAGAGACTGAACTGACAGCTACTCGCCACAGGGGCCGTCATTAGAAAGCAGACGGTTAATTCTTCATCGCCGTAGTCAAGGAAAGAAGCACACACCTATTTAGCGAAAGCTAGTGAGGGAAGTTTGAAGAGGTTGAAAGAGAATTCATCATCAATGCCTCTGCAGCTACAAGGGAATTCGCCTGGTGACCAACGCCAGCAGCTGGATTTTCATTCGGACAAATTTTTCCTTTTGTTTAAGTATTGCAACATGAAACAGATTGTCGTAGGGGCCACGGGGGTCTGGTGGGGAGCCCACGCATCAGCCGTGTGTTGAGTCATGGAGCGGACCAGGCCTGCGCTGTTTGCTCCAATTTGCTCAGAACCTCCTTCAGACAAATAACCACCGCAGAGCTGCAGCCCGCTCTGTCTGCAGACCGCTGGACTGGAGCCAGCACACTCAGCGCTGTTTTGAGTCGAGTTTTCTTTCTTCCACTTCACATTTCCTGTGCTTAAAGGCTAACACAATGTTAAAATACGCCCATTAACTATTAATCTAAGAGTCTACACTCCTCATCTGAATCCTTTTGTGGGGCCTGGGTTCTTTTAACGCACATAAACAATTGATTTGGATTCAAAGTGTAGTAAAAACAAAAAAAAAAGTCACTTTAAAGCTAAAAGCTAACCCACCTGACAACACAACAAGCTGTGATCTGCACGTGTTCCTTAAATTAAAATGTATTGTCGTCTTTTTAGCATTGAAATGGTGGCAGTTATTGGTGGATCTACTTTTCGTTATTTATGAACTTGCTCATTGCGTGCTAATTTATCCATCAACTCCATCGGACTGCATTCCAACAAAATGATCTTGAAGCAGCTAGCTTTGAAATATGATAGGAAGAAACATTATCTTAGGTAACATGAACAATAGTTCTAACGACTGGTTTTTAATTGTACAGTTGTAGTGCTAGCACGCTAATGTAGCTGAATCTGAAAGCAGCGCTAACATGCTTAACACTAGTCTGTGAAAATGAGTGCAACAACTTTTTCTATTCATTTTTAAAACAAGAAATGTCATTGTTTAATTTACGCTCCATCAAAATCCTTCAGTCAGTGCTTTCAAAACCAAGTTGTTTGTTGCCACCAAAATGAATGCCAAACATTTGAGAAACTACAAGCTAGCTTGTGCTGGATTGATTTATAATAACTTGAACTTTGACCGACATAGTTAATGAAACACAGATATAAATGGATCGAGAATACAATAAAGATATGCGATAGAATAACCTGAATATGAATAATGGCAATAAATAAACATTTAAGGGGTCATATAACTAGCTACGAGTGACGTGTTTGGTCGGCACATTTCCTCATTACTTCCTATTGATATTCATTCGATCTATTTATTCCTTTCATGACCCACTACTTTAGTGATTGTGTTCTAGTCTAACAGTCGTAAACAGGCACTTTTGTATATTATATAAGTGCAGTGACCTGTAAAGAAATGCCCAGCAAAAGTGATACAGGGTAGAGTGGAATGGGTTTGTCACCGTCGGCCTTGTAAGTTAACACTTGAATGCACTTCTCGAGTTGCTTGAATATTCTGGCTCATCCTCCGATAAATCTGTCACCATGAACCGACCAAATGTCGTATGAATTTCCGCAGAGAAAGTCTGATTAGCAAGTGGAATTAGAGCCGTGTTGGGCGCAGTGACGGCACAACTCAAAGCCTCTTTGAGCGCTAACAGATGTGTAGCAGGGGGTTTCTTCAGAGACAGGCAGGTGTTTGGACCAGTCGGGGGATGGTGGTCAATCTCACTTTCGAGTGGTGCGTGCCAGCCAACTGTCCTCCGCTCC
The DNA here is from genome assembly GCF_027744825.2 of Synchiropus splendidus. Classification (NCBI taxonomy): domain Eukaryota; kingdom Metazoa; phylum Chordata; class Actinopteri; order Syngnathiformes; family Callionymidae; genus Synchiropus; species Synchiropus splendidus. The sequence goes on along the minus strand of NC_071341.1, from coordinate 14,396,372 downwards.
GCAGATGACCCCGAGGCTCGGCCCCTGAAATCTGTCAGGATGAACCCCGCAGCCTTCAACACATCTGACAGTCCCCCGCCGCTCGCTGAGCCAGTGAAACCAGCTGGCGGCACATGGTGACGGCGGTTTCACAGACACATTTAGATCAATGAGATCGCGAGATAAACAACGTGCGGAAAAGAGTTCACGCAATCCCCAGACCGATTTTCGGGTAAACATCCTGTTGCTTCTGTTGTTAGTGGTTGCAAAGAGCCGAACCTCGAGCAGGGGAGTGGACTCGGTGTGTGGAAGACCGGCCCGCAGCCAAGCCCTTGTGGTCAGAGAGTGCAGCCAGAACAGACCACTCGACAGCCGGCCCTGAACTTATCGTGCGCTTAAGTGAAGCGTAGTACCATCCATTAGTACAGTGCGCTATCTCTGAGGAGGAGTGGGCTATTCTTAGATTCTCAAGCACCTTGTATAAAACATAGAACACATAATGTAGGCTAAATGTGAATATACTTTACTGCTTCTATAATTGTACTTTACTTATATATAATTTTAACTTTAATAACTGGAGTCACCGCATTTGTTCTATGGTGCATGCAGTTGATTTTTGGCCACTGAGACTTCAGATGAAAACAGAGATTGCGAAAGAGCAAAGTAAACCTTATCTGAAGCGTGTACCAATACACTCTCAAACAACAATCACGGCAGGATTCGGGTTAAGAGGCTCAGATTGTGAGCTCCACTGTACATGCGGTAAATGATTAACCAAACAAACTGGGTTAGCTCTGCAGCGCTGGCAAAACAGGACTTGTTGAAACTTGGATTACCTCGACGATCTGCCTTGCAATAACATCTTGGAGCGGAGTTGTGTTCTTAGCATTTAAAGTGAAAAAGTTACAGCGGGCTAAGTAAACGCCAGTAAAGCCACAACTTCCTCCTCCAGAGTTTCCATCGAAAAAGAGAGAAGCCTCGCGCTCGCCTCGGGTTACATAAAATCACTGCACAGAAAATGTTTAGCCCACAACAGTTTCGGAATGACAAGCATCTTTATAACACCATGAAAAAAAAAATAAGTGCGCTAAAACTCTCTTCATAAGTCATAGTTATGGCCGTCAACCACCTCACACAAGAGTTGAAACGAGGCCTTGAGAAGAACGCTCAATATGCTCCTGCTTTTTTCAAGCTGACAGGCTTTTTTTTCTTGGTTGCTCCAACAACATAATTATATGTAGTTGAGGCTGAGCTGCAGACGGCGGGAGCGAGAGACACCCGAGAGGAGAGAGAGAGGACTGGGGAACAGTGGCTTGTTATTATGGGTCTGTTTGAACCTTCTACAGAATAAGCAGCAGTGGACTTGCGCCAGCAGCATTTAGTACTGTGGTTGCAGAGGGGCCTGCCAACAGCCTTGTTTTTCTACTTGAAAAAACCCAACGCTGACATAAACGCCCGTCAAAACGCCTGTACGACATCGACGCTAGGTTGAACTTTTGTGGCTCGCATTTGTCCGACGACTGCATCACATAAGAGAAGGTACGAACTGAGCTGCCTGATGATCTGAAGATGCCAACACACCTGGAATCTCATGAGCTCAGCACCCTTTTCTGAGGACATTCATTATTATTATATAAGGAGTCCGTCATGTGCTGCGGATTCAGTTGTCTTTTTCAGAACTTTTAGAAAAGGGCTAATGTGGCAGGTGGTCCGACTCTGCTCGACCATCCTCAGAGTGCAACTGTCCACAGTCCCACACCGCTCTCTTCCCATCTTGATTAGATTACAGTGAGCGAACCGGTGACAGCCGGAGCGGCGGTTGATATCCGAGCTCCCTTCTTCAGCCTCCACTCTCCGCCAGTCAAGAGAGGACTGAGATAATGTATCTAAAAGAGCTGACCCACCACCTAAAGCAGCTTTTAAAGAATCCTGGGAACAAGTATGTCAACATGCGTCATCACTAGCGGCACCAAAGAATTGGCGTCGATTGATTTCCCGCTTCGGCGTTGCCGCTAACTGAAAAAAAAAAAAGTCTCACTGTTCTCTGAACGCACTTCAAAGTTATATCTCACTGGCTGCTGAAAATGAAACGCTCTGACATTAATGGGGAAACTCTTCATTAAAAGATGAGTAAACACAACCATAGCCAAACCTCACATCTATCTCTCTGACAAAAACAGAAGCAGGGCCAAAACAGAAAGAGCTTTGTTCCCATTGTCGCCCGTGGCCACCTACTAAGGGCCCTTTAGAGGAGCACTCACCCTAGAATGATCAGACCAGGACTCCCCCCCAAAGGCGCCACAGACCACTCGGCAAACACATCCTGCCCATCTCCTGAGAGATTATCCAACTCAGCGAGCACATTGATGATTGAAACTTTGGAACCTGCAGCCTCGATCCACCTCTTCCATTCACGCAAAAAAAAAAAAAGCCAGGGGATAAGGAAGCATGCTGCACTTACTGGCTACTTCCAGCGAGGCATTGTGGCTCACTGCTTCTCCCAGGTAGTTACGAGCGACGCACACGTACGAGCCTTCGTCCGGTTTACTCCTCCTTCCATGAACGATGCGCAGAAAGAAAAGGGAGCCGCTGGGGAGCAGCATGCGTTGGGATCTGGGATTGTCCCTGTCGGTTTCCACTCTCTCGCCATCCTTGTACCACTCCACCGTAGGGGTCGGTCTACCTTCTGCCTTGCAGTTGAGGGTGGCAGGTTCCCCTTTAGAAACAATCAGGTCGGACGGGTGTTCCACAATCCTGGGCGGTGTATCTTCTTGTCGAAGGCGGGATCCTGGAAAACAAGGGGGACATGAGGGTTAAATGACTTCACGACATTTACAAGTTCAAGAATAAAGGATGCCTTATTGAAGGAATTTTGATGGCATCCGTAACGTAGATTGTATTAAGCCGAATCCAAGATGCAGATGGTCATGTATGAATCTGTGTCAAATATAGTCTACGGAGTAGTCCATGAAACCGCTTCATTCTCTATCAGGAGCAATAGTCCGACCAGTTCATCGTCTCCCGTCCTCAAACATCTATATATTTTACCGTTATTATGGCACGATGGGAGGTTTTCCCGATGTTAGTTAACCCCAGCACGGGGTGGGAACGTGATGCGCTTACCATCACAATTGAAACTATTTTAATTTACACTATATGACTGTGAAAACTGCTTCATGGTAATGTGGCTGTTAGAAGTCATATGGGCAAATTCACAAAGGTGATTTTAGGCAAGAAAGAAAAGACTGACGCTCTCGGGAATTCAACAAAACGTTCCTTGCGTAAATCCATTTATACCTCCAGCGTCGGATCAAAGCTCCAGAAGCTAACAACTGAAACAGGGAGCGAGCGATAGAAGACAACACGAGGTGAACCCCTGTGAAAAAGGCAGTGGAACACTATCGACGGCGACACCAACAGCGGTGCCAAGGGGATTCGCACCCCAGTGTTATCTCAGGTCATTACTGTTGCTCTTCCACCAGTCAGCCGTGACAATCAAACCTGCTTTACATGCAAATTAGCCGCCTGTTGTTAATTCCTCAAGGCTGCCATTGTCTCTCCGCACACAATAGCAGGCGAGAGGATTCTTCCCTTGTTGCCGCATCTCTCCGCTTGGGCCCTTGGAGCCCATTCAGCTGCAATTAAAGAGACTCGGGTCTAATTGGAGGCACAGGATCGGGTTTAATTTGCCCAGAACCCTGTGAAGTTGCAACACAGCCTCATCTCCGGGCGCTTCGCCCATCCCCCCACATCTGCTGCTGAGGAGGCATCTTTTTGTAAATCCCCCCTTTTTTTTGGTGAAGTCAGCATTATTAATGACAGCTTTGTGCTTAGATTAATTGTGCCAACCCAACAGTGGGATAATAAATCCTGTGTTCTCTTACACCTATAATACGAAATGTAGTGCTGATATGCAGAAACATAATCGTGATTTTGTGTCTGGGCAGGCTTTTTTTGACACTTGTTGTTTTTAGTCATTTCATATGCAAACACTCCCCCAGATCTGAGCGTCCCCCCTCAGGCACAAGTTTTCGGATTACACGCTGCGCATGTGTTTAAGCTTTAATGCCAAAAATCCAGATAAACATGGCTGACTACTTCCTGCCTTATGGAGATTTATTGAATAATTCAGTTCACGCCCATATTATCTTTGTCGCGAGGCTTCAAAGAGCAAAGGCCAGGAGAAGATGTTGGTATATTTGACTGTGTTAACTCTGTTATTGTTTCACGAGAGGGAAGCTCCATCATACAGCGCCTTATAAAAGGCTGCTCTTCAGTTGCTCACACGTTTGCTTGAAAACTGCAAACTCATTTTTTGAACTGTTTAAGTCGAGATTTAGTAGATTAAAGCAAGTATTTGGAGTGAAAGCTGCTGGGGACTCAATGCTACTCCAGGCGTCAGTAGTAGGATGGCAATGACAAGAAGACAAGGAATCATTTTTTGTTTCATTATGTGAAACTGAACCTGAAGTTCAGCAACATCAGAGGGGATCTTGCCGTGCTTCCAGAGAGGGGGCGCTGTCATGATATTCAGGAGCCAAACATTGCAACCAAAACATATCAGCTCAAATGGCTGTTCTTTTAAAAATGTTCAGGTTAATTTAATTCCAAGTTAGGCTGTATAAGAACGTTTTCATTTTGTTGTGTAATGGGTGTAATTACACAAGTGTAATAACATGATGAGCAGCTGCTTCTTGCTAATTGAGGAGCAGCAAGCCATTGTCACCTGGTTTCCTTCTATTGTTGCTGGACGTGGCTAGTTTCCCAGAGAGGCGGGTCGCCTGAGGGTCCGAGGAAGATATTTATGACCTCAGCAGCCTGGGAACGTTGTAAGGCTCCTTTGCTTGATACATCTAAGGAAATGGATATTAAAGGTTTGCGAACTATGATGAACCCTCAGCTCATAATATTGCAAGTTTACCCTTTTATCCTCAGAGAAAACTAACTTAATGGTAAAATAGTGAACAGTAAACTGTAAATATATTTGAAGAAGAAGAAAAATTCATGAATATTTTGAGGCTAAATGAAGCGACCATATACATTTTAGTTCTGGGGTCCCTGTGTAGTTAGCTAGCAATGGTTGGAAATTGATGCTTGGAAAGTTATAATTTAAAGCTGAGCTGATTTCCTGTAAAACCTGCTTTATTGCGTCAATATTTTCCATACTGTTTTTGAAATATTCATCAATGATTTAGTCAATATTTGTTCCATCAATCATGACTCATAGCATCGTAACTAAACGCTCGAATGAACCTGATTTTCCCTTTTTTAATTTTGCACAAAAATACTGAACTAAAATGTATTTATTGAAAAGACCAACTTATAAGTGACTAAAACTGTTGAATATCTGATCAAAACAAAGCTTGAGGCGGGTGGAGAAGTTCTCCAGCCATTGGACGCAGAAGTTTACAGAAACCTGTTTGGGCCTGAGGCTAGTGGAGCAGTCTCAACCTCTGCCCGGCTAATTAACCCTCATTTGTAACCCGCTCCCGTCCCGGCGTTTGAACCCGCGCACCATCTGCTAACAAGTCCCTGCCCTGTATTTCAGCCAGGATCTGAGGTAAGGCACCACACAATCCCATTACCGCCCAGGACTCGACGCCACTGCACCACCGGTCCTCACCAGACGAAGCGGGCTAGTATGTTTTATTAAAGAGGACTTTGAAGGGCCGCGATCCGCTCGGCAGCTTCTCTTCCTGATTTGCACGGCTCCTCTCTCATTTGAAATAGTCTGAAGTTTGGGCGTTTCGCGGGGGCGACATTAACTATTTAAACAGGCCCCCCGCGAAGGCAGGCGTGAAGCGAGCGGCGCCGTGTTTGATCCGAGTCTGTTTACTGTAGATGACGGCAGAGAGAGCAGCATGATGAAGAAGCAGAGCACAATAGTGGGCTGGTGAGAGTGGGAGTCCAACCCAAATCTGACCCTCTGACTCTGACATCACTCAATCACAGCTTAGAAATGTATCTGCCGTCCACATTTCCCAGTCACGGAACTCTCTCGCTTGCTTTTGGGATCCATTCAGTGTGTTGGTTTGGACAGGTGGAGAGCAGAGATAGGAAAGTCCCGAGCAAGAAGAGGAAGAAAACCTTTGAGATACATGGACGGGATAAAGGAGGACATGAAGCGGATAGGAGCCGCCAGGGAGCGGTTTTCAAGCTAGGTTAAGGTGGAGGCTGACTTGCTGCGGGAACTCCAGACGGGAGATGGTGAAAGGCAAAAAAAGAATTGGGATCTACTTAGTTTTCTCAGCAGCTTGTGTTATTTCTGGAAAACAGCCATCCAACTTTAATAGGGATGAAAGGCGTTTTGCTCTCTGACTGGACTCTAAGGGGCAAAATGGCATCTAGGGTTACATAGCTTACAGTTTACATTAGCACTGAAAACAGTTACAATCGATGAAAGAACTCTGAGGAACAAGCTCACTCTAAAATACAGTAGCAGAATCTTTGACTTTTCAAGCTTTTTATAGGAACAAAAGCGAGGTTTCGCGGAAGTGAAACGCAATGCTAGGAGTAATATATTTTTCATATATATTTTGTTTTTTTCCACCCAAAAGAAGGCGGGAGGCGACTTCCTGTTATTAAGCTGCACTTGATTGAATTACAGCCCAAGTGTTTACGGATAATTCACCGTGCCGACCGCGTTTACTTCGGCTCCATTACCCGGCGCTAGGCGCGAGACACAAGCGGGGTAAAGGATTATTCCATCACAGTCCAGAACATTCCCAGAGTTGCTGATGGATACAGGTTGCTGGAAAGACAAACGGAAGACTAGTTTGGGAAAGTGAGCACAAGAAAAGTGTTCCAGCATCACTCTGTATTTCAAAAGCAGCAGCCTTCCTTGTATGATTCCGAGTCTTAGCAACCCTGCTTTAAATCCCCCTCGCCCCCCTCTGCTCTCGCAGACAGAGAATATGAGATCGGCTAATGCGAGTCAGAGCCCAAGCACAGGGAACCTGGGACTTCTACTGCGAGGATTTGATCGATTGCTGCCCGGGGCGAGCTCATCTTTCTCCCCTCACTTTCCTACTCGCTGGAGAACTTGATTTATTTTTTCTTTGTTTATTTACAACACACACACTGCAAAATAACACCAAAAAAACTCGGCAAACTCAACGAATGCCGGCAGGAGTCACTTTGGAAGTCATTTAGAATTTCTCCTTCACTGCTAAAAGCCTAAATTAACGGGTCCCTAACCACAGGAGCCACAAAGCAACAACCAAATTTAATAGACCCTTAAAGTGTCCAATCCATTCGGCCACCACATGGGTCCAGACTAAGATGCTGACCCACTGAGACACTGGGAAGGGAAGCTTAGATTCGCAATGACCTTCAAGGCGTCCAGGATCCACACGCCTCGACCACTGACAGACAGGACATGACCATGGAAAGTGCTAGCGCTCATCCACTCATCCATTAGCTCACCAGCAACACATAACACCGGCATTATGACCACCCGCTCCGTATTGATTCATGAGTGTCTCGGGGATACACTTGATTTTCCCTCATGCAACATGAGCGGACGTTCTGTGAATCTATACCCGGTGAGATCTTAAAATTCAGCGCACCACACCTCGCTACGCAGCTCGTCTTTCTTTACATAAATACAATATGACCTTCACACAATAATGGAAAATTAAGCAGGTCCGCTGGATAACCAATGGAAATGGACTTCCGGGTGTTTTTTCGTTTTTACCAATAACGTAAGGCAGCGATCGATTTCACTAGCAAGAGGTACTTCTGACCCAGAGAAGCCTGAGGACAAGAAAAAGCAAAGTAGGGTCAAGCAAATCTAGGACAGTCTGCCCTTTGACATAACAGGGCGGCTCAGTTTGTCAATAAATCTAACACGTATTTTGTATTAATAAAGAGCAGGAACACATCGCATCAGTCATCTTTCAACAGTGGCGTTATGACCTGCGAAAAAAAGAACTTGAAAAACAGTGTATAACTGCAGCTTTAATCAGGGATTTTTCATTTGCATCCGCATCGTCCGACTTGAATTCGACGCAGGGAGCTGATTGCGTGTCAGCCTGAACAAGTTCGTACAATGCAAAACAAGTGTTGAAAGAGACATTTGGAACTGGAAGTTTCTCAGCGTCATGGTTCACAACAAGGCGAGTGTGATGAGACATGAGCCACCTGATGGTGTGGCATTTTACAATAGGGCGCGACAGGGTACGTGATCTTGCAAAGCATTGTGGGCTGCGGCCGCCATGGCAACGATCACCTTTGTTTACATTCACCTCGGAATCCCGAGATGCGAGACAGGAATACATCAGTACTAAATTCACGGATTGATCCATGTGAGGTGGGCTACGATGTAAACTGAAAATGTGTCAGTAGAGCTGCGGCCTTTGATTGATGCGACTTATGAAGCAGCACAACACATGCGTAGGTGGAATTTCTGATGAAAACATTCCATAAACTCTCAAAAAATAAATCACGTCTGATTGAAGAGAGAAGATCTTCCTCTGTTTGTTGCCTTGAGCTACATATGCTAACACAAGCGCCGCCACTACGTGACACTCGTCAACAGCATATCACATGATTTGACTATAGCATGTCATGAACTTGACATGTTAAGAAATATGAACTCCAAATTTATCCAATGAGTTGAGAGAGATGAGCTTCTTTGCTGTTAGCTTAACTCATGTGAGTGGTGCTACTTTTGAAACAGCACGATTCAGGTCTTGTTTTTGAAAATGCCACGAACACACCAGAGAGGTTGCACCGAGGTGATGTTACGGCTTCTGTCTTCCATCTGTGCCGAGTGGAATCCTCACAGTTTGGCTTAGATTGGAGGCAGATTTACTTCTCATGATGAAAAACTAGCTTTTTCACTGTCACCGATGCAGTAAATGACAAAACGTTCCCCTCTAGTTCTCTATCACTTCTTAACTGCATGCATTCCGTTCCGTTGTTGTTTTTTTTTGTTGCTGTTGTTTTTACGGAGGGTTGTGGGGACAGCTCTGCCACAATGTCCAAAAAACCGTAAACTGACAACCATGCTGTCAAGGAACACGCCACACACAAACAGAGCAACAACTACTGTTTGCATGAAATTGTTAAACACAAAACCTTTGGTAAATCAGTCCACAAAACTGGATGCAATGTTTCTAACATAAACATTTGTCAACATCTATCTAATGTGTTTCAAAAAATAGAACATTTGCTGTACTGTATTTGCTGTATTTACTGGGTTTTTTTTGGTTTATTAATATGAGAGAAAAGCTTTGTCATTCAGTAAGTGGCTGTCTAGTGGCCTGACATCATCAGGCATCACCATATGAAATAAGTCAATAAATATTTCCCCCTTTTCCTTGTATAGATTAAGCCCTGACTTCATTAAACAGAAAGCGGGATCTCAAAAGGAGAAAAACAAGCTCTAAATCCAGATGAAGTGCTTTAGCTCCAGCCTGGTGCGTGGTTGATTATTATCTCCTGTCTGCATGAAATGTGAGGAAGACAGGCACCTGCCCTCCACTGAGGCAGCTCGCAGAGAACACAATAAATCTCTTGTCACTCTGGTCCCCCGAGGTACGGAGGAAATGTGCACTTCCTCGTATGATAAAACAATTTGACAACGTCGCTCCATTGAGTCGAACAGGCGGGAATATGATCATATCGCGGTGAATTTTAATTCCCCATCAAGACACTCAAGGTCGGCGATTCTCATAATAAAGAGAGATGCTCGACCGGGACGCGGGAGGGATCATCCAGCCTCCGCGTGGTCGCAGGCTGAGATACCGAGGACGGCTCAGCGACAAGGAAGCACAGTGGTGCGCTTTCTATCTGCCGCCCCATTAATCTGTGATTAGGGGACTTAAGAGGGATTTATGGCGGAGATAAGAGCAGAGGGCGTTTCCCCCGCGGGAGCCAACCCAGGGGCCACGCCTGCCCTGGCTCAGCCAACGAACAGAGGCCCGGCTCAATTTCAACCTGGATTCTGGAGCCAGATTAGAGACATTCAGGACCGTATTGATGATCAGGCACTTTAAATAGAACCTGAGTTATTCCCGCTTTAATAGCGCTGCTGTGGAATTTTGCGCATGACCGACTTGAATCGGACCAGACCTGCCTTAAACGCTACACAGGGGTATCACTTACACTCCTAAGAGGCAGGATTAGAGCTCAGAGTGTGTGTGGAGAATGGAGGTAAAATGACCGAGGGGGTTGATGTGTATCTGTACAGCAGCTTTTTTTTTTTTTCACCCCTCCTACGCTCCATCTTTATCAAGTAAACCAGAGCACTCTTTCACTGACACTGCAGCGTTCAAATCGAAGATCAGTTTCACAAGTTGGCAGCGATGTCTGTTGAAAATATGCTTTAAAGATGTGTCAACATTGTTGAATGCTCTGTTAGCTTAGCGCAGTTCACACAGTGCTTATGTTAGCTAGTTCGACAGAGAAATATAATTTAGTTATGTAACACATACCTTGATGTCTGAGCTGGATTAATGGTCTTTAACCTCTTGAGCTACACAATCTTTTTAGCCCCATGGAGGCTTTAGAGACTAAACACAAAAGCTAAGATGGGTTTTTTTTTACCTATTAGCAATTATACGTTGGATTTACTTTTCACTTTAGTTTAGCTTCATGCTTGGAAACACTTCAGATTTGGTTACACAATGCTAAAGATTTCACAACATTAAGCCTTGACCAACATGAGCAACCAAAATATATATTATTTTAGTAGCCGTGGAAAGTGAAAGCAAACCTAGTTAAGTGTCAGAAATGTCATATTGGCTGTGTATTTCCCAGATTTTTAGAATTGTTGAACTGTTTTAAGTTGAGCAACTATTGTTATTTCATGACTTCAAGCCTTTAAAATGCAAAATATGACAAACCCATGCTCAATGTCAATGCTTTGATCAAAGCCTCGACTCCACTAAGATCATACTGTAGACGCTCCTCTGATGTTGTGAAACCCTGAGTCACTGTGGTTTGATATCCGGAGCTGTTACCGAAGGAATTCAGCGTTTCAGTTCTACATTGTGGACTTTGAAACCGCCCTGCTGGAGATAAAGGTGTTTAACTACACAATAATAATTACTCATCGCCACCTCACCATGGGAGTGTCCTCGCCTTAAGCAGTAGATTCATCTTCTCGGAGTCCTCTGGGACTCGCATCCGTGTCTCGCCCTGAGTGTGCCAGCAAAACCCCGACCTCCTTTGGGACAGCAGTGCCATCCAGATCTGGGGAGTACTTGTGTCTGCTCGGGGCTTCTCCTTCCTCACACTTATATATCACAGCGCCAAACAATAACTTGAATTGTAATTCAGCTGGGGAACTATTTCTTATTCTGTTTTTCCGGGAATTACCAGGAGACGGAACCAGAATAACGATCCTTGAACAAGGAAAATAAAGTGTAATGAACTTTCCGCAGAGACCCCGGAGACAGGATCGAGAGTGTCATTAGTCAAAAGTATGAGGTCATGAAGGATTCACTCTTCCTGTCGGTGGAATTATGCTCCTGCATGTTATTATATCAATTCATCTGCACCGGAGAGGATCTGCAGCAGGAGCCGTCGTCGACAGTCAGGTGCTCGGGAGACAGAGCGGAGAAGCAAAATCAGACTCAGTACGTCTTTAAACGCATCTGTCAATCAGAGAGATGGCAAAGCTGAGCGGACTTCACTTGTCAAACGCTACAAAATAAAACATGAAGGGACGAGAGCGACAGTTGGAGGAATCGGATCTGCGACGCGACCTTTAGCCCACTCCCGACACCACATGAAATGCAAATCCCCTCGTATATCTGTCACATCAATTTCTCACTTGAGTTCCGATGATGCTCTCCCCTGAGCTAACACTCCGGTGACGCTTACTCTGGAGATACGGCCATACTTTGGAAACATTAGCATGAGAGTCATGTTGAAGCTAAAGTTACATCAATAACGTACCTATCTGATCCATAGCTTTGTGCCGCGGTTATAGCCAGGTTTGATGCCGGCTGGTTTGGTGACCACTAACAACTTTGACTGTCATGGTTCATAAAAAATGGTGGGAAATCAATAATTTGATTAAATAAATTACATTGAGGAAAGGAAAATTTGAGAATATAATTTTTAAAAATGCATCTTTGGCCTTAATATAAATTTGTGAAATACATTTTTAACTGAATAATTTGGTGATTATGTTTGAATATATTGAAAATATTTGTAGAATGTTTGAGTAATGTTGACGTACCAGAAGTAAACTGAGCGTGTTCTATCTTGATATTGAAGTCAAATTACACATTTGTCTTCACTGGATATCAAAGAACTTGAAGGAACTTTTGTAAATATTTCTCCTGTCTCAAGCTGATCAATTATGTTCATGAATCCATCTACTGTGACACTTGCTTTATGTCCTCTATAGGCCACCGTAGTTGTAGACTTACCAGCATTAGCTACAGCTACTGAAACAGCACATGCCTCCACCACATCACGTGCCTTAGATGAGGTTTCCAAATACATGTAAATGGACGCGAAAACTTCTAGCGACTTTAGATTCGTATTAGTTCGCAGTAAAATGCTTGAAGTTGGCATCCAACTGCAGGATTTGATGCCAAAAGTGTGGGGGTCCAAGGCAACGTGTGTGTAGCGTGAACTGGAGTGTTAGTATCACTGGAGTCATGTTGAATGAACTTTACGTTATGTTTAACAACATACAGTGAAAGACATTGAGAAAACATTTGTAAATCCAAACAAAACTGCTGGACACCACCAAAATCATATCACTTCTACGTTCACAGCTTTACTTCTTAGACCATTTCTAACCAACACTGATGGCTTTTACTGAAATACCTCCATCAGATTTGGAGCCACTTTGTGGTTCACAGCCAGAAACCCATTGCCGGAGGCGTCCGACAGATATTCTCAATAATAATCGGGTGATCCAGTCCCCAAGATGCAAGCGCCGAACCCGACCTCCAGCCTCTGTGTCACTTGTTCTTTTGCATCGTCAGGGTTACGGAGTGGAATCACAAGGGAGCACAAGCAGGCAATTACTTCTTGTTTTCCCAATTTTGCCTCTTTTTAATGAAGTTTGGCCACCAAATCCAAGTAATACATCAAAGCCCGGGCCAAGAAACGCAGGATAATTGAATATGCTGCATTCATTCCACAACTGGGGACAGTGGAGGTCTCGCTGCTCGACTAGGAAATCCCCCAAGAGGTTGACGGAATTGTTTACAAGCGGAGTGTTTAGAAAAACAAATTAAACGCAGGAGGATGTATACGCGCTTTGCATACTTGCAAATGGCTGAAATAATGAGCGGCGAACATCCTGGTGCACAAAGAATGTTTCGTCAAAGATGATCAAACATTCCGAGCTGTGGATATCGGCTTTTTAACTTGGGGCACATGCTATTGCTAACAAGCTAGCAACAGTGCGACTGCAAGAAAACGACAGAGTTTGAGATGAAGACCAAAAACCAGCCAGGCATATTTGGGATCAGAGCCAAGAAAAAGAAACGCTCTGAAGCGTTTCCAAAATGAATTGGGGGCAGACACGACCCAAAAGCACTTAATTCCGTTTAAACGTTATTTAGTCGATGGCAGCGGGCGATAAGGGCCCGACGGTTGAGCCAGTGTTGTATTACAGTCCTCGTGAGCTGAGCTGATGACCTTAAGCGCTTATGTGGGCTATTCTGAAGGCTCGGCCAAACACATTCTGGAGCAAATCTCAGACAGCTGGGTGTTGAAAGGGAATTTTAGTCACAGCTTTCAGTCCCGGGTTCGATGGTGAAGTCCCGCTGCAGAAACTTGGCACATTTACTCCGCATGGCCTTTAGGTTAAAAGGGTAAGCATAGAGCACATAGCAGCGGCGTGTCAATGTGAGCGGCCGTGTTTGCGCTCACATATATGTGGCGGCGCCACAGCTGTGGGCGCGAGGGCGAACGTGGCTCCTCGTACCAGTCAGGGCTCAGTGGAGCCGCGAACATCCCAGGCGGTCCTGCTGAGAGGAGCGTGGCCCGCCGCTGTGCTAGCTAACAACAAGGTGTTGCCAAACTCTCCATATCCAGCCATAGAGCTGGACAAATATTTGGGAGGGAGACTGGTCTGTGGGCATCCACCTCTCAACTCTGCACCACATCTCACAAACCAACTTGACATTCGCACACATCTGGATGGACGTATTATTTTCACCTCCGTGATTAAATATTTCAGTTCCCACACAGTTTCAAGTGTGGGAAAATATGGTGGAGAGGAAATATCAGCAACACCTATAAAACCCATTCTCCAAGTGCCATGGATTAAAGTTTCACGTCCAAATGTGTGATTGTTAGTTTTCCACCAAATAAAACTGTCTGGCTTTTTTTTTTTTTTTTACAGTAATTGTCCTGAGTCAGTTTACAGACGGTTCATTTCCAAACCATCAAAAGGCACGTCAGATAACTTTCCACGAATTGCTCGATTTTCATGGCAGTAGAGGTTTAAAATGGTATTTAAATGTCAGACATTGCTCACTCTGTTGAAGCTCAGGAGGACAAGTTGCTTGTTCACTGAAACTGAATATCATAAAAGATCTGGGGCACATTTCAGGATCACCACATAGTTGCCACAGTAAAACAGTGAATAAAGTGTTTAAAACAGGAGTGTTCTTTGAGCAAATAAACAACATTATGGTTTAGTTTTAGAAGCCAGGTGAGGTGGCTCAGGCCTCTTCTCAGGATGATAAGGTGTTCCAGGCATGACCAACTGGGCGGACACGAAGATGAGTGGGATTTCTTGGCGTCTTTACCTCGACTGTTGCCCCTGCAACCTGACCTCGTGCAAGTAACTGGATACAGTTGCATCATGTCAGAGTCAGCTGAGGATTAGTATCGTGCAAAACTAGCTGAACAATGGCGAAGACAGCACTTCTCCCACGCAGGATTTGGGCGACTGGAGGCACTTCTGCCGAACTTTATGACTGAAAAGTGGCTTTTCACCAGAAAGCAGAAGTGCTGCAGTGTTTTTTTTTATTTCAAATTATGGATCTATGAGAATATGTACATATTGAAGAAGTGATAGGGCTGTTTAACTGTACGCTTCTCACTCTTCGCATGTTTAAAAAAGTGCTTAAAAAGCCCCTTTTTGGGAGCATCATATGTCTTTTAGGGTTTTGCCCTGTTTTTTCAAACCCTGAATTTACGGTTTTAAACATTTTCCTGAGAAAAATATAATCCCTCCCCGTTATGTAAAGTTGAAGGTGGGATGAAGAAGAGAGTCCAAGCAGGGTGGAACATGGAGAGACTGAAGGAGGCTTTACAGGACAGTTGTGGTCACAGCCATGACGTTTGGTTTAGTAAGACTCACGAGTCAAAGGTAGAAGAGTCAAGGATGAGTATCAGAAATGAGCATATCCGAGGAGAACTTTTGGGATGAAGTTGGGGAGGCCAGATGTTTGGACTCATGGGGAGGAGAGCCAGTGGTGGACCAAGGTTGTTGGAGATAAAGAAGAGGAAGACCAGTAGTACAATGAAGAGTGCAGGTGTGACTCAGAGTCAACACTAATTTGGAAACAGTGAATACGATTTCTTTTATTGTTCTTTCATAAAGTGGTTTTAATAAAAATGTGAATATACAAAGGGTTTATAGGGGATCAGATTAGTGGTCAATCTGACAAAGAAAGTCAGAAACTAATGTAAAAAAAATGCTACTCATTTCAGGGTTGTGCTAAAAACATGAACCACTGGCAGGATGTATTGGACTGAAGTCTATAAACATTTATTTGGAATTTGATAACTCAATCCCAGTTGGTTATTTTTAGACACCCAGTATTGTTGATATCATCAGTGGATGGGTTTTAAGGTTTGACGTCTATACAGTTACTCTCCGCCTCATTGTAAGGAAATATCAAAGCATCAATATCTTTGGATCGATCCACCCGCTTATTTTTATTTATGCTTAGTGCTCATTTCATCACTGTGAATAACAGGAGGGGACGGTGTCCTCCTTCATGCCGCATGTCTGAGTCTCACCATGGTGACCAGCTGATGTGGGCGTGGCATTCAAACCCTCATAATGGACCTTAAAGTTCTCCTCACATTCATTCGCTCTTTGTCTATGGAAGAGCTTTGCTTTATGGTTTCATTCCACGTGAGATAAAACAGACTCTTGATGTGAGGATATGCAAGCCGGACCCCTGAAGACGCCTCACAGGGGACTCTGGACTGCGACAGGGCGCTGCAGAGTGGGAGGAACCAAAGACATGAATCAACTAATTAGCACTCGCTCCTCTTT
Organism: Synchiropus splendidus; assembly: GCF_027744825.2. NCBI lineage: Eukaryota > Metazoa > Chordata > Actinopteri > Syngnathiformes > Callionymidae > Synchiropus > Synchiropus splendidus. Next base: position 14,380,177 of record NC_071341.1, on the reverse strand, counting down.
CTGCTAATTGAATCTGTCGCTCTGATGGAGTCTCCTCCTGTCAGCGCCAACCAAAGACAAGTTTAGCATCTGAAAAGTGTATCCAGGCCCTGCCAGCGAGGCTGATGGAATGGTCGGGCGGACCGGGGGAAGGGGAGTTAATGGCGTCTCTCTGTGCTGGAGCTCTTTTTTCTGTTCACACCATCATCGCTGGAGCGCGATGGGAGAAGTCTGGTCCAAAGCCGCAGCTCCACACTGAAGCTTTGTGCCGACCTTCCACTCAGCACTTCCTCTCACCACTGCTGCCCAGATGTTCGACCACATCCCAGTTGTCCATCACTAGCAGCAGTTTCTCCTCCGCCAAACTAGTAGACACCTTCACTTTTAATTCAGGTCTTTAATCCAAACCATTTGAGAAGAATATCTGAGAAGCATAGTACATTTAAGTTTGTCATGTGACTTAAACTACTGAGTTAGTCTGTGTCGCTACTTGTTAAGAACCGTGGAGAAGTGGGGTCATGTTGTGTTAACTCGTTTTATCGTACAAACAAACACACATATGACACTAAAAATAAAGCTGTCTTCAACCAAACGTTGCACATTATTTTGTTTGGTAAGTAAGTTATATACCTTACAACTAAACAGTTATCAATTTAGATGAAATTATTTCATATTAAATGAAATATCTTTACTATTTTGACTACACCTCATATTGGGGAGAATATATTGCAGTAAAAAACAAATAAATTCAGGACAATTGAGCGCACCACAATATTAGCCACATCCACTATGTATAAAAACAGGAAAATAGATCTTGTTCCCACATCACTTCTAAACTAGTTTGGAGAACGGAGTCCAGCAGGGAGACTGACTCATGAAACAAACTGGGCAATGTTCTGAACTTCTGAACTTGAACAGCTCATCAGCAGAAAATGTTGAGATGATCCATGCCCTTCTACAGGCTGCTCACCAGTAGAGATTATAAATGTGCCAAAATTATCTGGAAAAATCCTAAAAAAAAATGAGCATACATGAAAAGGGAACACATAAAAGGGAAAGTGGTGTGCTGAAGCTAACCGCAGATGCATTCAATGTTTCGGTCGGTTCAACCGACCTTTTCATATCAAAGAATGTCATTCACAGACTGTGAATTTAGTCCACGACTTGGTTTGGCCCCTTGTGCGATTGAGTTTGAACGTACCATATTCAATTTTTTATATCACATTTCTCGCCATCCAGGCCATTTCAATTTCAAAACCAAAGCTTACTCCGTTTGATCTGAGAAGGGGCTGGTCCCCGGCTGGAAAGCAAAGCCCTTCTTTAAATTGGCAGGTTCCCCAGAGGCAAAGCCTGATGGGAGTTCCTGAACATGCAGATGCCAACCAAACCTGCACACCATTTACTCAGCACTTCTTCTTCACACCACCTCCCCCCCTGGTGTTCCCCCTTGAGGACCTTCCTCGCACCATCCTCAGCAGTTTCTGCACCATCCTGGACCCGGATCAAAAGTACTCCCGATGCTTCTGTATCACGGCATGTTTGACTGCTCCATCCTCTGTACCCCAGCCCCCTTTCCACACCCAGAGGTTGCCTTTGTGTAGCCGCACCCCCGCCTTCCTTTAGTGCTCCTCGCACACCCTCTATCCCCCGGTGAAGCGCTCCCCTCCTCCATGCCTCACAATCAGCCAGTTAAGGCCACACAATGCCGTCTCCCCACAGGCTTTTTTTTTCTGCGTGTCGGCGAGCTTTATTTAAGAAAAGCTCCGTCCTGACCAGTCAGAGAAGGCAAGTCTTAAAAAATTGGGCCAAAACAAAAACAGAAGGGGGGGATGGGGAGATGATGAAGAGGCTCAGAAAAAGCCTCACTTATCAAGCGGAGGTGGGAGTCACGGCTCAGTCCCACGTTAATATCAGAGCTCATGCATCTGAAGTGAGTTAATATCCGAGTAACTGATGTCTTTTTAATTACCTCAGCGCGACCCCTCGCCGACACCGTCGACCACTTTGACACTAGTTTCTTCGAAGCAAACAATCGCATCAATATTAAACAGCGTTCGATCCTCCACCTCCAAGTGTGCCGTCACTGGGCTCGGACAGGATCCAGACCGCACCATTCATCCTGCAGGAACACGCCATTCATCACCTCCAGAGTGACTGGCAACCAGGAATGTTTGTCCTCCAAGTCGACTGTCAGAATAAGATGCATGAACTATTCTGCCCGACCCCGAGTCTAATAGAGCGGTCACGCCCGCCGCTGTCGAGAATCAGTCAATTCCAGGCTAAAAAGACTCAATCAGGACTCTCAGGGCTCTGCGTTTGTGTGTCACAGAGGACGTTTCACGTGAATACAGGAAGCATTTCGATAGAAAATTGATGTTTGGTTTTCATTATTTGGACTCCACTGCTCATGTTTGGAACTGAAGTCTGACAAGATCAGATGTGAGCCTCTCTGCTCATGTGGAGAAAAGTCTGGAGGCCAGATGGAGGCCAGGGTGAAGATACCAGGTATAAGAAGCGGAAGGGAGCAGTGAAATGTTATAAAGAGATGAGGGGTGGGAATCGATTAAAAAAATTAATCTAATTAACTGGAGAATTTCTGATGAATTAATCGGAATTAATCGCAGTTTAATCGTATAAGAATATTTGCCACAAGACACCACATTTTTCAATTACAATTTGGTATATTACTGAATCAAATGATGGACCCATACATACATTTAAACAACAAAATATTGTTTATTTTGCATCAGTTTGACAATAGCAAAATAGATCACGATGGTGTCTATAGTTTTTACACCACCTTATTTAAACTGAAGCTCTTTTCATGTCTTGAAAATATTTGTATAAGAATTTCAATGTTGTAAGAATTTCAAGTCCATTCAGAGTAGTGGAAACCCTGGTCATTGTGTAGTGAAAAACCTCCCTGAACCAAAGCAAACAGATGCTTTTGTTTGCTTTTGTTCAGGGATTCCTCCATGTTTGTTGTTGTTGTTATCATCCTAGCTGCCACGTGTCTTGTGCATCAGTGTGATCAGTGGACCAGGAACTATAGTACTTATAAAGGTTCCCTGTTGTCTGGAGAGCAGACCGTTACATTAAATTACATTAAATTACATTAAATTAAAATGATTAAAATATTTTAAGGCGTTAATTACGATGAATTAATTCATCGCCGTCCCACCACTAAAAGAGCTGTTGCCGACGCTCATCTTATTCCAGCGTGTATCAGCCAGACTGTGGCGGATCCCGGACAATCGACCTCAGACGGATCACTTAATTAATCCAATTAAGCAGGGTCATTAAAGGGATAGCAGATCATTAAAGGCGGCCGCCCAATTTGTCAAACAAAAACCGCTTTGAAATGGTTATCTGCTCGGTGATTAAGGGTTTTCGCCACAGTTCTCGCGAGCGGGAACGCGGAGTCTCATTCCTCCATGTGGTTTCACTAAGCCAAAGTCGCTCTAATCCTGGATCTCTGGGTGTAAGACCATGTTTGATTTGGATTAGGATAAGCTCAGGGAGTATTAGTGCCAGTTTTGGAGGTACAGCTTCACGAAATGTACTAAGAATAGGAACTTGAAAAAGTTGCCAACTCATCACTTTCATCTCTTCACTGTGTAAACAAAGTGCTTATTTGGTTGCCACTGAGACTAGCAGAGAGGAACTGGAGGAACCAGCCGTTTTAGCGTGAACGAGAAGATGTACAACCAAAAGAGGAACACCTCCACCAGTGTGTCTCTGTGTGTGGTTGACCAGTGGGAGTGTTGCCCCTCTCATCGACCCCCAGCCGCCAACACAGCGCGTCACCAAGGTCTTGACAAATTGACTCGTAAGCGCTGATGCATGGAGGAAGCCGTCCACCTCTTGCATCACTGACAGGATGGTGCGGGCCAATTAGAGAGCAGAGATCTCAGGTGAGAGCCGTCACTGTCTTCACGCCGCAGGAAACTGCGCTCATTAGCGGCTTAGCATCCTGCTACTTCTGATGATGCGTCATGATGTCGACTCTACGTACCTCAAGAGTCCAACTATATCGACTCTCTCACTCACAGACAGAGCAATTCAGACATGAAGAGTCAAGGGAATGAAGCAGGTGCGGCTTGATTTACGAAGCATTGTCGCAAAACAAATGAACAGGATTCCGCTTGAGCGATGAGTATCTATGCTAGGCTGTACCAAATCCGGCCCGTGGGCCAATTGTGGCCCCTGATAAGCCTTTCCACAGCCCATATTTATACATTTGTACTACATGTGCAATAAGATCCTGGGAGTCAAACTAAAACACTGCAAAGTTGAGCTAGCATGTGCCGAAGCTACCTGCAAAATAGTGAAAGATTTAGTGTTTAGCATGAACCTCTCACCAACAGAACGTTTCTGCCGGCTAGTTTTGGGTCCGAAGGCATCATGAAATGAAACCAATTATGGTTAAAGATGGAAGTTTTTGCCAAAAGTGCGGGACACTTTCACTTTTTTAATTAAAAAAACTGGACAATAACAGAACGTTTTACAGTGCGGTTCAATTCAAATTTAAACCTCAGCTCTAAATTAAATTCCCTCACAGTTAAAACTCAACACAAATGTGGATTTCATTGAGCGCCTAGTTAGCAGCTAGCAAACGTCCATCTGTGAGTGACAACATGTTTCCCAACCCTAACCTTCTCATGAAGTTCAGCGATGAGCGCAGGAGTTGTCGTCACCTCTTGCCCTCATCTGAACGACACCCGAGAGGTGAGACTGAGGTCCAATAAACACTTGGAGGACAGATAACAGCCGTCGAGGGTGCAGCGGCAGGACAGATCCTCAGATAGCACAGTGAGACGTGGCAGATAAAGGACCCTTTTACAACCTTCAGACAACAAGGTGAAGTCACAAACAAGAAGTGGTCAACGTGAAAGTCTTTTTGCTCCTCGCCGGCTCTTAACCTTCCATTTAGCGGCGAATATGAAATCTTTCTGCCGGCGAGAGGCGAGTAATCCAATTTGCCTGACGCTAGTGTTTAATGCAGAACCAATTCTTTTAGTCTGCAGTCCCTTCCTTCACTATTAGCGCTTCTCACGCCTCTCCACTGAAGAAAGGCGCAGCACAAGACATCACCATTGCTGGATGTAATTGGACACCGCGGCGTCTGTCTCACAAGACGCCAACATTACCGGCTCAGCTTGGGCTCAGGGTGGAGCAGATGGAGCCACCACCTAGCTGTGAGTGCTCACCTTTGACCCCCACTTCCTGTTTGGGTGCTTATTTTCTCAACGGGTTCAAGTAACGGCGGCACGTGATGCTAAAAATACCTTCAGATTCCTGCGAGCAATGTTGCTTTGAAGACTTATTTCAGCCCAAATAGTGAGAGATACTTGACAGACAATCGTAACACGCGACGACTGAGACAATCATTCTTATCCTATCTGAAAAAAACTCCAAGAAATTGACCTTGACCTTTCAACATTTGACTACAATACTGAGGTGTCATGTTTTTTTTAATTCAAGTCTTTGTATAACAAATACATATTTTTGATTTTCATGTTGAAAACTGACACTCTATGTTCTCACAGCCAGAATCAATGTGTCGGGACCAGGCCGTCGGGGCATCTGCCCTCTCCCCTCTAAGTCCTGCTATGGGTGGTGAACCCACAGGAGGGTGGACCCACGTCATGTTCTCGGGCTGAGGTCCTCGTCTGTGGAGTGTCCCTGCCTCAACTGGAGAAGCAAAGGGATCTCGGGGTCTTGTTCACGAGTGAGGGACGCTGGGAGCGTGAGATTGACGGACGGATTGGCGTAGTGACACGGTTGCTGTATCTGACTTTTCTATTGAAAGAGCTGAGCCGAAAGGCTGGTGAACTCTGGGTCATGACCAAAAGAACAAGGTCCCAGATACAAGCGATCGAAATGACTTCCTCAGAGATAGGGTGAGGAGCTCAGAGTAGAGCCACTGCTCCTCCGCATCGAGAGGAGTCAGCTAAGGTGGCTCGGGCATCTGTTTCAGATGCCTCCCAGTCACCTCCCTAGAGAGGTGTTCCGGGCATAACCCACTGAGAAGAGGCCCCAGGGAAGACCCCGGACACGTTGGAGGGACTATATCTCTTGGGTGGCCAGGGGACGCCTCAGGGTCCCCCCACCCCAGGAGAGCTGGAGGAGGTGCAGGGGGACAGGGAAGTCTGGGCATCCCTGCTCAGACGGCTGGCTCTGTAACCCAGTCCCAGATAAGTGGCAGAAGAAGAAGAAAATGTTGAAAACTGTGTTTTCTAGTTGTAAGGCTAAACAGGAATTGAGTGCCATGCTGTTGTCAGAGCAGCTTCCTCACTGATGCAACTCGCGGCTCCTGCCCGTGTTTTGGAATGAAATCATTTCAGTGTTTCTTCAGGGCATCCTGTTCACCTTCACAATCCAGGTTTTTCATGTTAAACTAACGCAATGCCAAAACAGGGTTAACAATAAAAGGCAGAGATCTGCCCTGTGACAAATGTATATGGCATTTTAGCGCCAATTTTCATTCAAATTTTGAATGATGAAAAGCCTGGGAAGATGAAAACCCATCTGGAGGAACTCGATGGCACTCTCAGCTCTAATATCTTTGAATTTTATCAACCAGTTCAGTGAAACCTCACATCACAAACAGCGCCTTCTACTGAACACTGAAAATGAAGCACTGTTTCATGAAGCCTCATCGGCTCATCACTACTTACGGCCGTGTTTTTGTGGTCTACAGCCCATAAGATAGTGTCTAAAGTTTTGTTCAGTCAAACTTAAGATGCGTTTCTGCAATGCATAGGAGTAAATATGGCATTTATGAGAGGAAAGCTACATATTTTTTCATGTCTTGCCATTTACATGAGCTCCCCTGGTGATCCACAAACACCCATGATCGAGACCCGCTGGTTTGAGAGCTCTACTGTACCAACAATGTCCACAGCACTGGTTATTTTCACTCTTGGACTTTAGTCCAGTTGTTGCAGTAAAACAGTAGTGTCCTGGTTATCTCCTTCATTAGCACTTCTTCTTGCCATTAATTTCATGTCTGACTTGTCAAAAAAAATGCGTGTCCTACTTGCTGCAATTCAAAAACACTTGTCTTTCAACGGGGATCCAGACTTCCTCTTAACAACTGACCTGGAAACTCCTTCCATCATGGTTGAGGAGCTCCGTAAAGACGACCATGTGATGCTTGAAGAGGAATAACGCGCACCAGAATTAGGAACAATGGAGCGTTACTGAAGCCCCGCAGACGTTAGAAAACAACACCATGTGACCTAGAGGACATTTGCAAGGAAAATGATGAAGTCAGCGACTACCATCATACAAGTGCAGGGGCGGAACATATATGGAAACAAGGTCTCTGCTGAGACCCGCGCTGTCCGTTTGACCGATGGTCACGACGCTCCACGCTGATCCCACATGACTCTGGGAGCCAGTGAGCACTGAAGTTACAAATATGGAATCTTCACCACTGCACTGAAAAACCAACAAATAAAGGCTAAGAAGATCTAATATCACTGTCACACTCTCATAGAATTCAGGTATATTCCTCAGCCAGAGTGGAGCTCACGCCATCTGACCCTGGTCTTCCACCCTGTGGTCGCTAAACAAGTCAACAACCATTTTTACTGCCAACCTACAGAAAGAATGCTTTCCAGAGGAATTCTACTCCGAGTGTCTGAGAAATGACGGAGCTCCCACCTGCAATCTTTGAAGGGCAAGTATGTACTGACACATTTTGTCTTTGTGACCGAACTCTCACGATTGATACAGTAAAATTAACAACTAAGTGTCCTGCTACTTGAGAACAAGACCCATACATGAGAAAACACGAGCCAACGCCACGCCATTCAAACCTTCCACCATCATACATTCACATGAAACTCAGCAACTGAGCGACAGAAATTATAAACAGCAAAAATACACATGAGAAACTGATGAAAAAAAGTAAAAAGAGGATCATAGAGGAATGTGTGACTCTTAAACAACATATTTCATAGTGTTAATGCACATTAAATGAGTTTCCAGCATCGTAAAAACGCTTGTTTACTGATGCTTCTTTGGTTTGGGAGTGACACTGTTAGCTCCTTTTCAAAGCACTTAAAGTTTCAGTTCAGTTCGTTGGAAGTCATGACTACAATTCAATCTACCTTTACTCATGAGCAAAACCCCGGGACAGAGTATCACCGCCACTTCAGGCGAAGACGCAGCACAGTGATTTTTTTTTTTTTTTTAATGGAGTTGAGTAATCAAATAAAAGGCGCAAACGACTTTTGTTTTAACTTAATATCACCCAGATTACAGAAATAAAACAGTTTAAACACTGACATTTGAGTTTAAATATTTCATTTACCAACCAAACTCTGACATCTAAACTTCATACTCAGCATCTGCTACACATATTTAGAGCATTTTAAATGAAAACACGAACGTAATAAGATCAACAAATCGCGTCTTCTGCGAGTTTTCCCAGCATCTGGTCTTACCTGAGCACGCATGGAGAATTCCTATGAAAACTACAAATCCAATAGAAGCCGGAGACATTATTTAGATTTCTCGTGTAATCCAGATTATTCAGTGAGCTGTCCGGGCACCCGCTCCTTCATGCTAGAACTGAACTGATCCAGAGAGAGAGCCGTCTCCAAGTGGGAATCAAACAAGAAGTGAGGGACGGCTCCGAAATTCCAGGAGGAAAGTTGAACGTCTCAAAACATCCCGGAGCCTGAAATCCAAGTTGTGGAAGCCCAAACTGAAAAAAAAAAGTGTGCGATGTGTCGTTTCCTCGCAGTCACATTATCTCTGCGCACTTCTGGATCTGTCACTGAAGATCGGAAACTTCATCCGCCGGATCCACGAAGCAGAAGAGGGAAAAAAAAAAAATCAGCGCAACTTTTCCATCACTTTCGCTCTCCGACAAAATCCCGTCGGTTTGCTCAGGGAAGATGGAAAAGAGTCATTTTCACAGCGCTTGGTGGAAGGCGAGCGGCTCGTCGGTCGGTATGCGCCTCCGTCTACCCCCCATCCACGGACACGCTTCTTCCCACTGAGGAAATTTAACCTCTTCCCGTCTGGATCCCGCCGACTACCTACACTCCCACCCCATCATCCCGAAACTGAAACACAGTCGCCCGCAACTTATAATAATGATGCAACACAATGCATGGCAGGAAACGACTCGATACCTGAAATAAATACATATATTTTTTGTTGACTTCTTTATTTTTAAACCAAACAAGAGGTAATATTTTTTTTTATAAAATTTTGTATTAAACACGTTTCATCAACGTGATTCTCATACGATTGTATAATATAAATCCTGAAATATAAATACAATTTATCTTCAAGCGCGCAAAACTACTTCAATTTCATTTTCATGTCCCTGTGTCGTGACGCCCCTAGTGGTCATGGCATAAACTACGTGTGTAGAGCAAAGAAAGATTGATGACTAACTTTGAACATCTCCTCAAGAAACCTGGGTTGGGAGGTGTTCTGACCACTAGTCTACCAAGTCAAACAAGTCAAACAAGCCAAATCCTGCATCAGCATGATATATATATATATATATATATATATATATATATATATATATATATATATATATATTCTTACATCACTATTTGAATCACCCACTGAAGGAAAACCCATCTGCCCCGACCCACTCCAGTCACTCGAGAGCAAGATCTTCATTGGAGCTAAATATGATGTTGTACTGCGCAGATGAGTATCATTAATAAGAAAACAATGTTTACTCACCATATTTAGAAAATGACCATTCAAACACAATTGGTGTGTGGGATAACACAGACTGACGCTCTTCATAAGATTTTTTTCTCAATAACTGTGATCAATTTGGATTTAAATCCAATAATGTATTTCACATAGTAATTGGGAAATTATATATATATATATATATATATATATATATATATATATATATATATATATATATATATATATATAACATCCAATTTATGAATTACACACTGCATCTTTTCATGTTGTTTATATAATGACCTTTATCGGTCCAATAAAAAGCTGAAGCTAGTAAAAATACAGAAAAAAGAGCGGCGTTACCTTTATTTTATTGCTTGTTTTTCATTTTATGGACACTTCCACAAGAAATTCCTGACTCAGTGTTATGATCCATAAGAGGAGTTGTACAGAATTACAGCCACCAAACACAAAGCATCTCAGCATAAATCACGCGGCTTGTCTCTGCGACCGTCGCCTGTTTTATCTCCCCTCAGTTTCATCCCTCAAGCAACCACCCACACACTGATCATCTGCTGGTGATGAGCAAATAAAAAAAATGGTAACAACCTGCCTTAAATAAATGTTTCATGTCTTTTATGAGATTGCCTGGCCAAACAAACATTCCATCATGCTGATCGTGAGAGAGAACACATTTTCCTTTGCCAGGCTAATTATCCAGCGCGAGAGAGTGTCTTTGAATTATTAATGTGATGATTAATGTTCATCATTTTACACCCTAAAAACAACAGCTGCACATTAGAGGATCCATTCACATATTTGGACAACATTCATATGAAATAAAACTTGTTTGCTTTGGGACTCCGCTTTCATGAACACTGTGTAACTTGTTTTTGTTAGGTGGGTTGAACCGGTGACTCGGATACATCACTCCCTTATAAAGTCTCCAAGACCATTCCATCAATCCCTGGATCACTGGAGAGGACTTCAATGTCCTGCTGCAGTCAGACACCTGAAGACTATTTGTTACCGAAGCGCGCCCTCTAGTGGATATAATGAACACCTACACCGGTCATCTATTGTCTTATTCCTTTGTTTTATTGTCGCTGGTTGAGCAATTAAGAGGGCAATAGCGATGAAAAAACCAATATAAATGTTGCATTACACTAACAGAACATGTTAGTAATTCGTTATTCCAACACACTGGTCAGTACTAACCCTCCTCTCCTCTTTCCTCTTCCATCCTTCCTTCCTCACCTTCATTCAAGCTGCTTCCCTGCCCCATCTACTGATCTGGTTTGTTGTTCCTTTCTCTGCATCCTTCCTTTCTCCCTTCTCACCTTCCTATACTTCATTCTTCCTCCCCTCCTGTCGCCCCCCCTCACCCCCTCCCTCCTTCTATCCATGCCTCCTTGACAAACACCCTTTTGCTTTCCATAATCCCTCATATGTTCCTTCAGTGCTCCCTCACCTTTGTCTCCTGTCCTTTAGAGTGATGGAGAGATCAAGGGATGTTCCCAGGCCAGAGTGTGCACAACGTCTCTCCACCCAAATTTCAGCCAAAACCATTGAACCCCGCTAAAGTCAACGGAGGCAGCTAACTTACAGAAAAATGGGTGGGGCTGTACTCCATGTCTCAGATGACTGAGCTCCACTTTCATTTTGTCGTATAATTGTGATTATACTGACTTTCTTTCAACTTAGCAGCAAAATATATTCACAATCTTTTCCAGTCAGATGTAGCGTTAGCTAAGCAGTTAGCTTTCATGGTTTCATCAATCATTTTTTTGTAGTAAAGGCAGGTTTAGCTCACGATAAATATCACAAAAGGTGCTTGATAAATCATCTCAGTTACTCATCATCATGATCAACATGAATGACTCCACTAGCTGACGCTCACCTCCAGCTGGAGAGGTGTTTAGAAACACACCTTGTTGTGAAATGGAAATGCGCAATTGAAAAGTCACATTTCCTCTGACAGGCAGAAGCCGAACATCCAAGGAATTATTCGCCTCCACTCGGAGCGGCGAGCCGAAATTGAACACTTGAAAAGTCATTCTGACACAGAAAAGCAAAGACTTGCAGGAGATTGAAAGCTGCAAACAAGCCGTACACGAGTGTCTGTTTTCACAGACTGGGCAGAAGCGACGCTGCGGATGTAGCCATGACCAGTCACTCTGGACTAGAGGACAACACAGTGGAAACCTTGAGATTTCACCATTCGACTTCAGTCGATGTTCAGTTGATAGAAAGTCAATGGAGAATCATGATTCAGCAATCATCCGCCCTCTGGTGGACACAGATATAACAGCTCATATAAAATCAATAACACAGCCTTTTTGTTTTGTAGTCATTTTCAGTTTTAGTTTTTAGTTGTCACCTCTTGTATTTTCCTTTTTATTCTTCTATAAATTGAATTTTCTCACTGACACCCTGAATTTATACCTGTAATTTATTTCTTTTTATTTGTACTTTTTTATCAAATAATAAAAAAGAAAAAATCAAGTTTTGCCTTTGTGTCAGTCCTTCATTCTACCAACTTGCATCTCGGGTTCCAAGAGATTATGTTCAAATCCAGGCTATCATTGGTTACAATACATTTACATTGCAACATGAAATAAGATAAAATACAATAAAATAAATGAGTTGATAAAGGGGCAAGGGACGAGGTAGCACGGTGCTGATGAAGTACGTGGCTGTTGACCTTCCATTAAGCCACAGATGCTCATCCAAACTGGAACTATCTGACCAAACAAAGTGTACTGTAAGCCCCAGACTTGTTCTTAAATACATTAATGTTCTCAAAATCCTTGTGCAGCACCACAACAGGACCAGTCTCTGCTCTTGATTCCAAAGCTCTAAATGGTGTTACAGCAATTCAGTTCCACTTACTGTGAGACACCTGGTCACACTGGTGTTGCTTGCTGTGTCGGGGACTGTGTTGATTTCTGTGGAATCCAAAGTTGTGAGGCGGCCGTTTGCACCAGTGTGACCCTGAAAAGGGCTTGGCCTGCGACGGACCCTGGTGGTCTTTAGGAACTCCGAGCATGGCGAACAACAGCACGAGTGCAAGGCGCATGGTGGTGGTTGATCAAGCCAGCAGGTCAGATTTGGTCTCCGCAGGTGCGGCCCATTATTCCTGAGAGCATGAGTGATCCGAAAATAAACATGGAAAAACAGCGCAGCACACCTCCATGCTGCTCGCTCTCCAACCCCTACTGAATCCAACCCCAGAGGACGATGGGATCCTAATGAGAGCAAGACAATGTCTACAGTGAAGCTGCCTCTCCATCCCATCCTTCAATGACCCTTTCTCGGCGTCTCTCTTTCCCTATTCACGAGGGGTTTGTGGTCCTTCCATCTTTTCTTATGATGTTTCTATGTGTGCAGCGGGACAGGGGATCCTGTAGGCGACACGCTGGGATTGCTTTTCAGACCGTGTTGGACCCCTCACAAAACCCAGGCCCCTTTCGGAGCGAGGTGACGGGGTGAAACGCAGGCGGGGGGGAACTCACATTTTCATTTTCCCCTTGACTAAGACGATTAAATTGCTTTGATTCCAGAACCAAACATTCCCATGGGTTCCCAAACACAAGGCTCTTTCATCGATTTCTGATGCAGCTTCTGATGAAAGAAAGTGACATCTATTTCAAAACTGATGAGAAATTCTTCTGGAAACCTGGGTCCAAACTGGTCACCAGTTAGCAGGGCCGAATGTTGTGGACCCTCCTGGACTCCACAGCTTCACCTACTTCCGACTCCATCGAGGATTTCAAGTTGGATAAAACAAGGGCTACTTTCCTGACTGTGGCCTCCCATAAACATCCCTCCATTCCTCTTGAAGGAGGAAGGCAAACATATGGGTTAGCACTTACGCAACTCTTTCTTTCAACAATGGCAAACCTGACATTCTTTATGACTTCCTGTAGGAAGCAAGTGTAGCATGATTTATCTGCCTGGTCGTGGCATCCGCTCATGACACGCTGTTCACCGAGGACAGACAATGAGTGAATGGCTGGAGGACAAGAAGTCAGAGAAGCGAGGAGAGACGCCCCGGCGTCCTGCAGGAGTCAGATCACCTTGCATGAAGCAGGCAACAAATCATCTCTCATTGCACTGCAAGGGAGTTCCGAGGAACCCAAAGCACAACAACACAGCATGCAGCTACCGAGATCTAAAAAATGCCACATCGGACCTGACAAAGTGAAGACAGGTAGAAGCCGCTGAAGAAGGAGCTCGACTGAAAACCCAGCTGAGGAACTCTCCTCACAAAGTACAAAAACTGCCAACCCATTCGACCGAAACTCTCCTCTGGCGGCGGAATGTAAATAAATACAGTTGAACCTGACACCAAAAATCTCTCATTCAGAGCACCAGTGAGCAGAAGAGGCTTAAATGAGAGGGCATAACTCTTCATGAAGACGGCCTTTATGTTGGAAAGGCGGCTTGTAGATTTCATTAGAACTTGAAGTCCTAGCCAAAACCATGTTATTGCTGGCCCTAAATCACACTTGTTCGGCCTTTGACTGAACCTCCAGAGATGAATGTGGCACTGGAAATCAAACAAGTGAGAATTATTCTACTTTGACTCTTCCAATGTATCTTTGATCCCAAAAGACACCAGTATTTTAAAATGTAACATAATTTTATCAGTGCAGTAGTGACTCAATTTACAAGGCCAATTCTAACCCTGCCTTCCAAAATATCGTCTTGAACAACTGGTCCAACAGTTTCCACCCCTCCGGACTTCATCTCTAAACTTGAGCAGTCCCTCACACTCATTTTCGATCTGGTCCTTTCTAGTCACCTTCATCTCTCACACTTACAGGTCTCACTACTGTCCCATAAAGCTTCTCAGTCACTCCTCCTGTTCCACCCGCCTGCACTCTCTTCTTCACCTCCCTCATCTCTGACTATTACTCTAACCCAAATATTTGATCTGCAGCTCTACTTCCTGTATCTTCAATCTTGTTTCCTGTCTGGTTTTTACTGAGCTTCTCTTCTACTCAACTTCCTACAATCGCTCTGTCATCAGCAAACATCATCGTCCATGGAAACTCCTCTCTAACCTCATCGGTAGTGCAACCTCAACTACATAAAAATCACAAGACCGGTGAACAACATTGTTCCCTGTTTGTTACGGTAGAAAATGAAGCTGCAGACATCCTACTTGGTGGATTTTTTGACAGCAAAATTTACAGTTGGCATTCTAATATTCTACAAAAACAAACTGAGCATTCTTCCACCCTCTATAGCAGCTCTGTTCCCTGACTTAGAAAAAAAAAAAAGACAGAGGTCCAGTGAAAGAAAATGACGACCAACTAAACAAATCTGTTTCTGTTCAGGGAATTCCACCAAGCATGACGCTCTCACTGTGAGGCGAGAGTGGGGGTCTGGGGACGTGGAGGATAAAGAAAAAAAAAAGAAAGGGGGTGAGCTTCATAGGAAACCACATCGAGCTTCGGAGCACAAAGCAGGACGAGGCGATAAACAGGCTGTTGCTTTTCCGCTTGCCTGCTCCCTCTCAATCCCGTCGTCTTTCACCCCGCCTCACATTAGCATCTGTTTAGCGTCGATGTAGCTGATGAAAACAAGCCGACGATCACATCCCTGGCTGCCTCTCGCACGAAAACAGTCGGCGTGGAAACGGTAACAGACGTCTCAGAAAGTTAGCGCCATGTGTTTAGACTTGCGTAGAAGTGATACGTTCGGGAGATGCTAGACCACAGAAACAGTTTTGAGTTGGAGGATGCAGTGACCCCCGTTTCAATGACAGCAGCCAAGCAATAATATTTTGGCAACTATCTTGTAGTTTATGGACTCAACAGGAGAAACATTCTGGCCACTCTGGTTTCCTCCCACAGTCCTGTTCAGTTTCTGGTGTGAGAAAGTTGATGGTACACAGGAGACCGTTCAGTGATCCAGTCATAGGCGAAGCCACACTGAACATTAACATTGTAAATGTATATAACAGTTACAGTGATAATAACCAGTGTTTTCTATTAGCGACTAGATGAACTCCGCCTTACTAAGCGACCCGTCTTTTCCCGCCGGAGCGGCATAACGACCAGCGCATCCCGGACTAAATTAGCTTGAATTAGCTCAGGGACCTGAGCGCTGTAATGACTGGATATTAGCGTCTTGAATATCGTGAAAGCACGAAGAGGACAAAGCGCCTCACTGTGTTTATTTGGGGGGGTCCTTTCAAGCGGTCAGTAAATATTGTGTCAGCGCTCCACAGTGACACGACACACACACCTCAATGACTGGTCAATTAGAGGGGCCCCCACACACAGGCCGGACAATGTGACCAGTGTGAAACTCTGACACAGTCATGACATCCTCAAACACATTCATTTGCCGACATCAGCGGATTATATACAGCTTTATTAGTCCGTTGAATAATCTCAGCTCCGGACGCTGTCAAATTACACTTACAGGGGCCTATTTTTTGGGAAAATATAGACAATATCGTGTTTTACCGAGGTCTATTTATTCTTAGAATGAAAGCCTTTTGGGGTATAGATGACTTTTGGGGGTCCGTACATTGCTTTCTCCAAGCGTGTCTCTGTCCAGATTAAAAACCTCACATGAGTGAAGACTGGAACTGTGGTCATCATGACCTCTATAGGGCCTGGGGTGGTGAAAGATCTGCCTCTGAAGACACTGAGAAGGCCGTCTCAGTGTGTCCGCCACCCATCGCTTCTCCAGTAAAAGGGCCTCTCTTTTCTTTCCCGGTGTGATCAGCTGCCAAAACAAACCGGCGCTGCGATCAACGTCATAAATATGATCGACGGGATATCTGGTGCCGCTGACCTCACACCACGCGTCGAGTCCAGGGAGCAGGTGCCGCTCAGATTTACAGCCCCGCCCCCCTCCCCCCCCTGCACACTGGCGATGGCTCAATGTAATGTGCGACATGACTTTGCATGAATCACTTCAGCAGCAATAAAAGCAACAATCATTTCACAAATCATCGAGGGTGACTTTTATTGGGCTCATTTCGAGGCAGGAAGGAGCCAGCGCGGAGTTTGTTTGCTCATGAAGAGCGCTAATTGATCTGCAAGTCTGGGCTGGTGGTGACCATTAAATATGACAGGAAGAGCCTCTCGGTGGATGAGTCATGAACGACGACCGAAAACACTGACGGTCATAATCCATGAAATGATTCAGAAACTAAGAACAGAAATGATACATTTGCATCATTTATTTCAACACAATCTCATTTATACACATCTGCTGAGTTTATATTGATCATGTGGCCCCTTTCAGGAGCTAAACACCGGTGAGTTCTGCTGGAAAGTAAGTGTCAAACTCAGATTTAATTTTTTCTTCAAACATACAGTCACATTTCCATATTTTATTTATTATTATCCCTTCCATCTGGATTGCTTTGGAAATTTCACTGTCAACGTGTGACAGACAGTTCTGCCAGTTTTATTTTGAGGTTAAATTAGGGCTGTGTGAGACGATGAGAGTGTGTCTGACCACCTTTGCGTCGGCATCAAAAGAGGTGCCGAAGATGTTGTGTTAGGACACGCGTCCGATAAGGCTTGTCTCTAGGTGCAATTGCTAGCAAACTTGTCATGTGGGCCATGGTATCGACATACATTGTCGGCCATCTTGATTTTAGGTGCAACGTATTACTTTTGCAGGCCATGTAAATGAGTGTGGCCAGAGTTGGCCCCTGGGCCTTGAGTTTGACACGAGATCTATGCAGCTCCTTGTGGCTGACCATCTTCCAGTGGAACCAGGAGGGGGCGCCGACTTCCTCCACAACTAAAATGTTCTTATAATCTAAATCCAAATGCAGATAAATTTGAGAAGAATCCAGCCACAGAACGTGACCACATTTAGCAGTTAGCATTTCGTGATGCCGATTTATAGACAGACTTGAATATGATTTTGTTTTTGTTTGCATGTTAGCTTTGACATTTGTCTGAGTAAGATGCATCATTTAATCTCTGGTATCACACACTGCTCTCGGATGATTCTCATGAAAATGTTGAGCGGAATATTGCTTCATTCTAATGAAACAAAGACACCATTTAGCTCGGAGAAAACTCACAGCTGTTTCCTATTAGCTGCAGCAGAGCCAAATTACAGAACGAATCTGAATATTCTAATCCAATCCTGCCAGAGTCTCATCATCCCGCCCACATTGGCGTCTCTTGACCACATTACGCCTCCTGCTACGTGCAGAAGAAAAGGCTAATGGACTCATTTGGTGGGACGTGGCTGCCCTAAGCTGCGCGGATCAGAGAGATGAAAGGAGATTGGACGGGGAACAAAAAAACACCCCTACTGGCCTCAGCGCATCGTAGGAGAAGCTGCATTAGTGTTGTGTTATAACTGATCACATCAGTGGCGCAGTCGTGTCGAGGAAATGAGCGCTGCTGAACTGGGGATAATGTGGAGGAGAACAGCGAGCGGATCACGAAACACTCTCTCTGGTACCTGTTTGGTGATGAGTGAGAGTAAAGGATTGACACTGGGCTGAGTGCAGGGTAACATATGTTGGGGTGATACGGCCAAGGAAATTGGTTTTCGGGAGTGGGGGGGGGGGAGTCAAGGCCACCACAGCAGGCCAGTAATGAGTCGGAAGGGCTGAGTGAGGACTCACAGTATCTTTTCACAGTGAAGCTGACGGTGTGACACTGCAAGACTCCAGGTCAGCAGGAGCCGTTTCTCAAACAGGTTGATTCACCAGCATCGATCCTCACGCCAGACACAGTTTCATATATTACGACCAAAAGTTTGGAAGTAACTCAGGACTGCAGTGCTGAACACTTTAGCTGACAATGCAGAGTGTCAGGTGGAGGTGGTGGAGAAGAGTATGCAGGTAGTTGAGTCAGTTAAAGCAAACCGTTCCCACTCCCACGGCGTCAAAAAGCGACCACATTCATGTGCACATCTGCGTCCTATGTTGACAACGAAGGCAGTTTTCCAAGTTGCATGACATTTTTTATAGAGACACAAGAAAATATTCAGAGTAGAAGGAGCAGCATCCTGTGATCAACCCTAACGCAGCTCACAGAATCAGTGTATGCCGCGTCACGAAGGCTGACTTTGCCATCTCATGTGGACAAAAAAGTCCTTTTGAAAGTAGTCGCTGTCTAGCACCTTGGAAGTACCAAAGTATTGGGAAGAGATGAAGAGAGATGAAGAAGATAGTGCAGGGGGGTTGGCGACATCTGTGGTGTCAGAGTGACAGCACAAGTTGAAGGACAATATAAAGGTGTATAATTCAGAGAGTCAGAGTCAGATAAGGAGGTTGTCATTGGACAGGAGCAGACAATGAGTGCATCAGAGGAGCAGCTCATGTTTGGAGACAAACTTAAAGAAATGTTCTGGATCAAGAACATTGGAGATGGAGAGACCAGGACAGTGTAGAGGAGTAAGATGAATGAGGTGCTCAGATGTGGTGAACGTGAAGAGTGACTGGTAAGATGCCGAAACAAACGGCAAATGAAGATTCTTTGGAGCCGACTTCACATTTTTGTCTCAATAACAAACAAGTTAAAATTCAGATAAACCATTTTGTACCACACTGAAGTTCTCTTTACTTTTTCATGTGAAAGAAATTTCTTTTAAATCACCCCAGAAAGTTTCTTCCGGCGATGAGATATTAATCACAAGAATTCATAAACAACATGAAAGCGGGAATATTTTTGCTGTTTAATGTCAAAAATACTTCAAATGGGAATCACAGATTACAAGTGGACAACAAATTACATGTGCAGGAGAATCAAGTTAATACTGCTGATAGATACTGGGTGTATTTTTCCTCACTCCTTTTCAGATATCCTCTCCTTCTCTACTGTTTTTCTCTTTTATATTTCTCAGAATCATTTTAAACCTTTGGCTTGGAAGTAGTCATGAGAGTTAGCAGATTACAAGCTTTGTCTTCCAGCTCAGTTCTTTCGGTCACAAACCTGGCAGCTGCTGTGTTGCCGTGTGCACCACGCCACTGGCATGCTTCTCCAACAAGCTAGCGTCAGCTTTCGCGCTGCCCTTCACTCACCTCCGATGTACAAAACTCCTTCCCAAGAATGTTATTACAAAGTTTTTATTGCAGAGAATTGATTTAGCGGCTGTCGTTAACCTGCCCGCTTTTTGGTGAAAGTCCTTCTGGACTCGGAGTCAAAGGGCCAAAGTCAACTTTGGAGTAAAATTAGAGAGAAAGAAAAACAGATTTTGGTCAGCAGAGGCTTTTATTTCAGCAGCCGTTTCCAAAAAGTAGTCGAGCAGAGGACTTGCTTTGTGTTGAATTATTAGTTTTACAGCCAATAATGTACTCAAATATGTTTTACTGCTAATGTACTTTTTTTGCTACAATGTAATGAAAGTTAATATCTGTAATTCTCTGTTTTTGAGCGTGAAGATGGATATGACAGCTGGGAATTGAAGCAAAGAAATGAAACCCTCCACTTTGGAAAGTTATGATTTTGGACCTTGAGGACAGACTGTGAATAACAAGTGATCGAGAATCTCATTGAAATGAAAGAAGAAGAAGGTGAAAAGAAGAAAAATGGTTGTTTGGGGAGACGGCACTGTTTAAAGAACTAGCACAGCAGAGCGGTACAGAAGGGTAACATCGTGAAGTAGGAGGTTTACAGTGAGGCAATATGATAAACCGGCACAGCGGTACATGCTAGTGGGGCATAGGTAGAGAGTGGCATGTTAGTGGCAAGTGAGACTCTTCACTGTGAAGCAATGAGGCACAGTATCCAAAGTGGAGCACAGCGTGGCACAGTGGTGTGGCACCATGGGCATCGCAAAGGCGCTGCATATGGAGGAAAAAAAGATGGAGAGAGGCAAAGAAGAGGACTTGTCAAAGAGCCTGGTGTCATAAGAATGGCATAGCAGAGATGCCGAGTAGAGCGGCATTGAAGCGGCACATGATAGAGGCTTCTTTATCAAAACAAATAAAATAGCGTGGCACAGTTGGGCTGCAAAGATGAGCGTAGTGGATCGGCATACTGAGTCAGAGAAGAGCGGCACGGTCGATAAACACAAGGCGGGTGCCACAGAATAGCTGCCGTGTAGACAGAAGAGTGAAATGATGACTTGACATTTCTAAGTACCTTGAACTGATCTCTCCACCCGATGAGAGAACACCTTAATCAAATCTCCTCCATGTGAGTCCCAGCACCTTCCCTGACAGCCCAGCGCTAACATGCCATTCAACTTCAAGGTGAGAGAAATGTGAGGTTATTAAACAGCTAATTCGTTTCTGAGTGGAAACATCCGAGACCCTCAGAGGAAAGGGCTGGGCGAAAAACTCGAATGAAGTGTTGAACGGGCTTTCAACAGCCGAGCGTCGGCGGAGCAGAGCCGCGTCAGACATAATGCGCTGAAATCACACACGCATCATGAGCGATCGCCCCCCTGGGGGTTATTAAGTCACACCTGTGTTCAAGTGGAAGAACAAAAAACGCTGAGTCAGGCGACAGAAGCGGGTTAACAGAAATCAGTCACGCAACTCTGGTTGATGGTTTGAATTCTCGCTGCAAAAGGCTAAAGAGCAAACTGAAGTAGAGGACTGTTTTTGGAAGGGGGTGGGGGAGAATAATACCTATAACAAATCGAGAGTAATGTAGATATAAAGTAGAAGTAAGTGGAAGAAGAGATTCTTACAGTTTGGACTGGTATTTCTCAATCTGGAACATAACCCTGAGGTCATTCGGGGAGATACTATTGTACGTCTCAAAATCGACTTTTACAATTCAACTGAGTAACATATGATGATGACAAATGATATGAATAGATATGAATCAGATTTCTGTCACAGCAGTCGCCATGTTTGTTATGTTGCAGGAGCATGTCATCTCTGAAGTGTTTTTAGTAGCCACCTGTTTTTAAATGCTTCATCTAGAATTATGTTTGGTGGAGATTTCGACAGTGTTATACTGGGTCTGTCCCGTGGTCTCCTCCCAGTGGAACATGCCTGGAGTATCTCACTCAGGAGGAGGAGGCAAATCTGGGGACAAATTGAGAGTTTTGGCTATTTCTCAGGTGCGGCCCTTGCGACCCAGTTTTGCGTAACAGATATGGCTTTCAGCTACAACTATGTCACATGACCTACAACTCGAATGTTGCAAGTCGAATGCTGTTCAAAATAGCCGACGCGAGGGTTATATGTGCTACTGTAGTGGTAGATGGCTGAATAAGAAAAAAAATAAATAAATACGCATCTGCTGGCCGCGGTCGCCAGTACGGGTGGATGTAAGTCGAGCAGGTCGTACTTGTGTATGAACTCCCTGCCATGGCCCTTGACTCGATGCTTCCTAAGGCAACTTTGCTTCCAAAATAGCATTTCCATGAGACGTCAGAGTCAAACATCTTCGCTCTGACAAAACTTGTGCTCATTAAAACAGCATCACTGTAAACACACAGCTGCACTTCCTGTTGTGTCGGATACCATTTATTCCGACTCGACCGCCGTCTTTGCTCATTATCGCATTGTTTTCCAGCTCTGCTTGTTTACTTTGAAAATGGAGAACTTAAGCACGCGTGAGCTGTTCCGACGCCTAACTCATCTGCTCCTCAGCTCTCCTCCCGGGCCTCCGCTCTGTCCTGACATCACCCTCCGCTCGGAAAAAGTTAACGAAAAGAAATGTATTCCAGGACTTTTCTTCTCTGAAAGGACGTCAGAGGTACTTCACTGTCGCTTTATTTTCATAACCTGACTAATGGAGCAGCGCTTTAAACTGGCTTTCCTTTGTGATCAGTGACAGATGCAGTCGAAGCTGTCGGAGGAGAGGGAGGATACCGCCGTTGATCTGCTCTAAGAAGTCACGCTCATCCTTTCAAGTCCGTGCAGAAGCACCAAAGGCCCCTCGCTGCTGTGTGTGCGTGTGTGCGTGTGTGTGCCGAGCATGGGCGAGCTAAGTGAAAGTGCGAGAGCCTCTCTAATCCACCAACTTCACACGGGTCAGTCTCATTTATTATGAATGAGAAGTTCTGTGCTGAAGCTCTTTGATATCAGGAAACAATTTGGAGTTGGCGGAGAGTCTGTGTCTTCAGGGGCCAATAAAAACACACTTTTAATCTATTGCATACTTCGGGTCAGCATGTGGTTCCTTATTAAATTTGCAGTAGGCTGCATTAATCCCAGGTGAGGGCGCTAGAAGATATCGGCGTGTCATTGCAGGAGACTTCTCCACGTGTTTTTACTTTCTTAAGAAGAAAATGAGGTTAGAACGCTGTAGCCATGCCTTCCATTATCTCCCAGGTCACGAGGGAGATGATGACTACAACATACCGCGGAGCTTAGTCAGTGTCGAGGGTAATTACATTCTATGCTAGCAGGCGGTGCTACATGAGCTCATATAGTGAGGGACGGGTCAGTGAGGACATGATATGGTTGAGCTGAGGTGAGCTTGTCATAGACTGGCGGGCGGCTGAAGTGTTCACCGAGTGATATCGACAAGTGAACTTTGATTTAGAAGGTGAAGTCAGATTCTCTGGAGCACAGACTTGCTAGTGGCTTGAGGATGCCAAGAGCAAGAAGAGAGCTGCCGTCAGCCATGTTTTCCATTTTAACGATAAGTCGTGCTGCACATGGAGGCTTATGAAGCACATGCTTATGCTATGCTAACTGATGACTGGACGCACACTATAGAGCTGGGGCGATTTTCTTACACAATCACCTTGAAACTACAATGGAAATGTAATATGCTGAGACTAGAAAGGAAAAACTTCCTGTAATTATTGTATAATTACCTAAAAATAAACATTTAAATAGCTTTATTATTATTATTATTATTATTATTATTATTATTATTATTATTATTATTATTATTATTATTATTATTATATTATTATTATTATTATTATTATTATTTAATAGAAAATGAAATCTATATTTACACGATAAATCTGTGTGGATATTTTGTTTTTTAATTTTATTTTTGTAATGAATTAAATTATAATAAAATATCTGAGCCCAAATGTGAAGTGCTTGCATGCAAGACACGGTTCCCAGGTGTCTAGCTGACTTAGTGATGCCACATATTAATATGCACAGCATTTCATCGGGGGAAAATCCTATTATTAACTTCCACAATCTTGGGACATGGGGCGAATAACTGTGAGACGAGTCCACCAGAATCTGGAGCACATAAACCATCACTGGGGTTCCAAAGATTCATCTTAAAATGGACACAAGTATTGGAGATGAAAATAACTTTCCTGTGTCTACAACAGAATCTTGGCTCACCGAGTGCGCAGACTGATCTATGAGAAAACATTAGCCTTTTCCCCGATTCAACGTCGGGCCAGCTCCATTCCTCAATTCTCTTGCATTGAAAGAGTGAAGGGAGCTGATTAAGGACGAGCTACTGGCACTGTACAGTCCAGATTTATCATTCCGGAGTCCTGTCAGAGTCCAAAAATAACCGGGCCGGGATGTTCACTCGGCCGCTCAGAAAGCTATACTATTAACAGTCAGAATGACCTTTCAGCGTTGCAGAGCACAACAAGACATGAGACCATGGCATCGACGCAGTACCTGTGTAGGAGTTGTCGTCCTCGTGCGGAGCGTCGGGCGCTGGTGTCGGCCCCTGGCTGGCCCCGTCCTGAGCGACTCCCATCTCTGTCAACAGCAACACCACAGGGACTGAGTACCCGGTCGCATCGAGCCCACTTTCCCTGCCTGTCTGAAGCGGAAGCCCTGTGCATCCATGATGCAGGACCACAGCCGACAAACAGAGAA
This sequence comes from Synchiropus splendidus, assembly GCF_027744825.2. Classification (NCBI taxonomy): domain Eukaryota; kingdom Metazoa; phylum Chordata; class Actinopteri; order Syngnathiformes; family Callionymidae; genus Synchiropus; species Synchiropus splendidus. The sequence continues at coordinate 14,355,798 of NC_071341.1, read as the reverse complement.
GTGCCAGCATCCGTCCACAAGGACACGGCATCACCAGCGCAGTGGGATCCACTTGTCAGTGCTCTCCAAGCTCAGCAGGAGGTCACACTGTCGTCCTGAATCAGGCTCGAGTGCAACTGTGTGACTGTAAACAAGGGGTATCAGTAGCCTTAAGTGGTTGCGCCCCAAAGGGAGGACATGGGCAGGGCAGAGAAAGGAGGGGGGCCCTCACGCATGATTGACACCTCTCCGCCATCACACACGGATGCAAATGCGAGGACGCACCATTAATTGCTACTCAGCTCTTTTTGATTCGGAGCGGCTCACAGGCGGCGTGAGGGCGGGACGGCCGCACATAAAGACGAAGGTCTGAGGAGGGCCAGCTGTGCCCGGGCCCGCTGCCTGGGTGCCAAATAAATTAAAGTCAGCCATGCCGACTGTCTTTGTGGGCCGGCGACGGGGTTAATTTCAGCGGGGTGGAGGGGTGGGGACGCAGGAGAATCTGAATCAGAGGGAGCGTCCGCCCCCTTTCGCTGGCTGAGCGACAATCTGTCGGAAGTATCTGTTTCCTCAATGAGATCTGGCATCACCTCTGATGAAGGGGCAGACGCTCAGACAGAATCCGTCATTGTTCAGCACTCGAGATTAGCCGAGTGTGAATGGGAGGATGACCCCACTTTCCCTCCCACCACGTAAGACAACGGATGAGACTCTCCACCACGCTGCTGTGTCAGATACATTATGACTGCTGTCAGTCAGGACGAAAACTGGATAAAGTCGAGAGGACTGACTCGCTGACAGAGCAAGCTCATCTTCTGATCATTTCTGAGTTCATTCTGATAAGAACTTGAACCAGGTTAAACGTTCAAATAAATTCACTCCTCATTGCTAAAGTGGCTAACATCTTTACTAACTCCATTCGTGGCTACTCATAATTTTGTTTTGTTTCGTGAATATTCTTTTCAAAAATGTATTTTGCTCTGTAAGGTTCTAAAACTACAAACTGAACTCAGCCAAAAACGATGTTTATTGTTCATTTCAAGTGAATACTAACTGCTACTAGTGATGCAAAACATGCTATCTTAGCTTAGTGCGTTGCAAACAGTCATTTTACTTCGCTATTCAATTTTAATATAGCAACATAACTGAGATCGGATCCGTCAGAATGAATTCAGGATTTATTAGTTAGCAACATGCTACCTGCAAGACCAGCAGTTTTCAAGCAAATTTAAAGATGCAGTTTAATTTAAATTATTAACACCGTATATAAACCTAAGATTTATGGTGAACCTGTTGAGTTAGGAAGGGATTTTGAGAATTTAAAAAAAGTAAATAAAATAAAAAGATTGTTTGCCTTTGTTCTTTTAGCGAGAGCTGCAGCTAACGTGAAATGTTTGGGAGGGAAAAGTTACAGCAGTACTCGGAGAAAAAAACAAAACAAACTTATCTGGGTCCTTGACTTAAGTCTACTTAAAAAAAATGTAACAATTAAAAATTGGCATTATTGCTAAAGCTATCAGATACTGTGGTATCCACAGTATTGTAGGAATAGACGCAAAAATGGTTAGCGGTTAGCTGAAATGTGATGCTGGCTTTTATACTTCAACTAAGTAAATGTATGAGTAATTGCTAAGACAGAGTCCATTGTTGTGACCTTTGTGAAAGATGTGTCTCACACTTAACTGTAAATGGTGCAACATGATCTGGGATAATAGCTTGATATCAACAGCAGTAATTCATGATGCGTACATGAGTCCCACATGTGTGACAATAAAAAGAAAATTAAATCCAGCTGACTGACAGTGGCAGAGGAGGACAGAGTCCCCGAGTCAGCGAAACACGACAAGACATGCACATGAATGAAAGCGTGGTGGTACACATCAGATGACATGAAAACACGGCTGACACAATGGAACCGACTTCAAAGCAGCCGTGTGGACTGTCTGACATCAGCGGCAGGACACCGTGACACGCAGCTGTGTTCCTCTCTCGCTCCAAAATAAGATCAATGCCGAACACAGAAAAGAAATAATCTGGCACCTACTGAATCAAAGTTGAGAGAAACAGCACAGTGGGAAGCGAGCATGTGAACGCTCTAAATATATCTCCAGCTAAGTGTGTAACAAGACCATCAAAGACAAAAATCTCCAGTCTAAAGTGTGACTAACACGTACCTCAGTCATGAATAAACGTGAGCAACATGAGAACTCAGTCTCACATTTGAGGTTCAAGGCAGCAAATGAAGGACCAGAATATAGATGTAGATGTATTAGAGAAATTGCATCCACAGATATATTGGATAAAAATGCACTCAAGTGGTCACTAGTACTACGTACTGCATGGCACATACATGTTCCACCTTCTTAGGTAATACATCTGATCACATCATTCATTTCTCTGAGTGGCAAGACACGTCTGCGGTGAAACATGTTCTTTTCTCTCTGGACCGAGGCTGTGTACACGTGTGAGAATCACGTGCTGCAAAGCACTACCACTACAGGGAAGCAACAATGTCAAAGTCACTCCTGTAAGAAGCTCTTTTGTAAATGTAAAGTAGAACTGGTGTGGACTATTAAATACTCTGGGGGGCATACTATAATATACGCTGTGATTATTGATGTGAGGGTCTGAAAAAAAATGTGTGTTTCACATTACATACACTGGATATATTTATTTCATTTCTTATACATTTTATTTTTTTATATAAATTGTAAATATTCGATGAATCTTGGCAACAGAGTTATTGATATAACATGTAAATTTGATAAAGCATTTCTTTTCAAAAAGTGAAAAGGACTTTATTTGTCCAGAGGGACAAGAAATACGATTAAAATGATCAGTACTCATGAATTGATTCAACAAGTCAATATAACTTAAATTAAATTAAAGATGAAAAATAGAAAAGGGGTGAAAATAAAATAACCACCTCCAAAATATCTAATGAGTAATATTTAGAATTTAAATGGTGCTTCAGACTAAGGGCTGCATGTAGCCACGTGTGAAGTGGAAACGTTGAAGGTTTGAGGTACAATATGTTGTATAAGTTCAGGACCAAGATGAATATTTGTGGATTTCATAAGTGGAAAGGCAACAACAAAAATAAATTTTAAAGAAAGAAAGAAAACATCTATATTATTAAAAAATCGAATTTATATATTAGTATTATACATTGAATTCATGTTTATCAATGAATTGAAAATGGAACAGCACAAGCAAATTCATGATCAGGAGAAACAAAAATGTTTAACTCCCAAAATATGTCGACGCAATCTCAAAAAATGCCGTAAAGATGTCCTTAAATCCGACTGAAACGCTGAAGAGTTTCCAGAGAAATGGTCCGTGCTCACGTGGACTCCCTGGATCCCAGGGTGTTTTCAGTCAGAGGTCCAATTAGCCACCACTTCAGAGCTGCACCCAGCTGCCCCCGGCGTCCCGGGACTCAAAGTCAAGACCTCCATGTTGCCTTGTTACCCCCTTTTTAAGCCTTGACATTGCCTGGACAAAGATGTGGGCTAATTATCGGGGCACATGTGCCGATAAGTGACTGCTTAGCAAAAGACAGAAAAACGGCCCCAGTTATCGGTCCTGACCCCTGCAGAGGCACTCGGGCAGGAAAGGCCCAGGTCTTTTCTCGGCTCTGGTTTCACTCATTATTTACCACGTCTCCTTGCGGGATGTTTGTTGACACACTCGGCTCTCCAGGCCCGGAACAAATCTGACATGAACTTCACGTTGAAACTGTTTAGTTTGGCGAATGCTGGGAGGTCCTCGCTGCAGAGGCCGGGGGTGGAGGAGGGCGCCGCGGTGTTATCATGTCATGTATCGGCAGCAGCGACACTCTCCTGGCAGCCTGCGCCGGTGATGGATGGACTTCAAACGATGAGTGCGGGAGTCTCACTCCTGTTTTTTTTCCCTCACAGTAAGACGCTTTCTATTTCACAGCTCGATGAGAAAGACAGCAATAATTCTTCAAGAACACCTCAAGGAGGCTGCTTCTGGTGACTTTCATCATATAGAAGAAGAAAATGCAAATGCGAGTTTCAATCGTGACCCAGATTGTGCATTCATTTTTGGAGTCCAAAACAAAGAGCAGCACGGATCTGAAGCTTTTTACAAGTGTTACTATGTCTCCACGCACACACACAAATATTTCAGCGTTTAAAGTCATATTGAATTGAGACACTGCACTTTTGATGGGAAGGAAATATGAAAGCAGATGCTAAGATTCGTGTGCTATTCCGAGTCATCTGAAAAATTTCAAATTGCTGACACTGTAAAATGTTATTAAAGTGATTTTTTTTGGTATAATTGAAGTACACTATTATTCTCAAAACAAATAACAGTTTTGTACATATTAGCAAGCTAGTTGGAAGAAGCAATATGATCCATTAAATATATTTTTTAAAGCAACCATCATTTATTATCATCATTACCATTATTACTTTTATTGTTATTTTTATATATGTATATGTGTGATTTTCAAACAAACAAACAAAATAAAAACAGACATGTCATGTCACTCATGAGGATGTTGTTTCTGGCCTTAATAAATATGAATATGACAATCTTTCAATATTATTATTATTATTTTTATCATTGTGTGACATTATTTTTGACCTGCACATTCAATTTTTATATGTACTTGTAGATTTCTCAATTAATTTAGAAATTTTCTGCAGTTTTTGTGACTTTGGTTTCTGGCAAAAAAGATCAATGCATTTTTTAAAAACTTTTTTTTTAAACTTTATTCGCTGTTTTAGTACAAATGAATGAATGTTCATTTCAGCCTCCTCTAATGCATTTTATATTTCACAATGATGTGGATGAAAATATTTAAACAGTGAAAAGCATCTTATAGGTTGGCTTGTATATATGAAATACAATGTAGATCTCATTGTACAAACACATTGAGCAGAAACTCCTAAAATTCATGTTCAGCCCAATACCTTATTATCCCACAGCACCGCAATAGTTCACCCCTCTGCGACTTGCTCAAGAAACGCTTGACTTTGAGGAGACAAAAACACAGTGTTCAGACTGCGGTGATGTGTCTCAGACAGGTGGAGAAACTCTCTGATCACAGCCTTGAACACAGCAAAGAGACGGGTCCTCACAGCCCGTGGAGTGACTCACGTGTGAATGACTCAGGGCTGGATCCTCAAATGTCAAACATAAAATATGTTTCAATGTACTTTGTGCATGATTAGCTCTGGGCTAACCACAAAATAAACACCAAGATCATCCCGGGACAAGTCGCCGTGATTGGCTTTACAAACACAAAAGCTGTCACCATGGCAACAGATCGCAACTGTCATTTTCACATGCGATTTGTGGTCAAAACCGAAACTGTCATCAAGCTGCTCATAAAAATCGAACGAGTCATGGCAGCACCAAAGAGTATGAGAATCTGAAGGAAGTACAGTGCAATATTTTCCTAAATCTGAGTCAAGCTCAATACTAGTTACATGGATGTAACTCTAGTTCTATGAGTACATGTAAATCCCTCTAACGGACTACACTATTGGTTTATCTCTCGAAAGATGGCCTGAAAGAACCACCCAACTAGGGGAAGGAGTACCCCACTATACAAGACCTCCGGTACTGCGCATTCTCCTTTTGAATTGATCTGCATCTCGTGAGCGCCCCCCGCGGACCATGGTAATCGCCATGCTTCCTGTTTTTCTGTCTGGGTCAGACCCATCTGAAGGAAGGCTATGTCTACGATGAGAGGTACAGAGAGGTAGCGTGTCTGAAGGCTCCCCGGCATCCAGTTCTTCCCTTCATAAAGGACTATATCACTGATGCCAGAACCAGTCCAGAACTGTGCAGCTGATTCTTTGACTTGTGAATGGACCAAACATCAGAATAATTTTTTAACCAGTCTGACATCAACTAAGACACTTAAGCACATCAACACGGGCCGCTGTTTGTCTAAATAAATACATGTGCAAGAAGATGACTTCACACTGAAGCCAACCAGAACTGTTGCCCTAAAATACAGGGGGACAACTAAAGAAAGGGTGAAATAAGAACCCACCTGTTTTGCATTTCAAGCAGCTTTGAAACACTTGAACATTCAATCAATATGCTAATGTTGAAGATGCTTTTCCGAAATAGCAAGTCAAAAACCCACCTGCTAATTTTGCTTCTCAATTCTGTTTCAGTGGGAAGAAAGCTGTGAGGAATAATAAAATCTGAACATTCAAATTCCAGATGCTAATCCAGAAGATGTTTTAAGCTTTTCAGACGTGTGTCCAAGCTAATTCGATTTATCGGCTGTGTGTTTTTGCCTGGGGGAACAACCCAACCTTCTTACTGTGAACACCATCACATAAAATAACATAGAAGTCGGAAAACACGATTCTTAGGAAGTCGGCCGCCAACGTTTGCTGTCCATTGTGCTTTTACGCCACATGCGCTTGTCTTGTTTGGGCCGCCATTTTAAACTGAGAATGAATGACCAACACATGGACGGACACGAACATTAGCATCTGTTTATCCATTTTGTAGCGAGTTGCACGTATAATAGCGTTAGCTCGGGGCTACATTCACCATAGACGCTGAATAGGAGGTTAAAGCAACAAGCCTTTAGAGCTTCCTGTGTTGCTTGACAGATTTAATCCTGAAGTGATTCAATCATCAAGTGACACTTGCTGCTCGACAGTTTAAGTCATGACTCATTCATCTGACTAAAAGACTCTCTAGACGCAGAGCAGGACTCATGGCCGTGTGGACTTTTCCACGACGACTCCAGATGCGTCGCTCCAGATGAGCTCAGTGACCAGGCTAAAAACACCACTGTTTCAATGCATTGCATCAGCATGTGTTTCCCTGAACTTCCAAAGGCAGCAGAGATGCTCCGTCTCCTCCATGTTTGATGTGATGACAAGCAGCTTTCAGCTCTCCCCCGACACACCCACCGAGGCCTTTCTTCTCTCAAGCTGTGTTCGGGTCCAAACAGATGAGCAAACAACAATCTGGGTTTGGCGGCGACTGCCGACTCGGCATCATCGCCTCGCACTCGTCACCTCGGAAGCAAAGCACAAGGCTGGGAATGGATTGTTTTCTTTACCACTGCACTAGAATTGACTCTAATCTTCCAAAACAGGAAACACGTATGACCTGTTTCAGGGTCATCACTCCATCGAACCAGCTCCGAGTCATCCTAAACCAGTCCTTCTCAAATAGTGGAGAGGGATTATGGCGGTGGAGCGATGCCAGGAGGGGGCGCATGTGAGAGACAAAAACAATGTTAATGAAGTTATTCTTTGTTGTAAGTTGATCTATAGTTCTTTCTTTTTTTTTTCTTTAAGGATACAATGTCATGCAGAGGTGTACTTATAATAATTGTACAGACAAATGATACTATTCACAGAGGCGGCGGAGGGTTGGGGGAGCAAAACGTTTACTTCTTCCTGGGAATGGCTCAAATTCAGTTCCCTCATTGACCCAGAGACACTGAGGGAAGGACCTCATCTCCAACTTTAAGGTCCTAATAACCATCAGGACTCAGAGTTAAACAACACAGACATGAACTCATGGGAAATTCCTGCAGATTTTTTCGATAGATAGATAGACAGACAGACAGACAGACAGACAGACAGACAGACAGACAGACAGACAGACAGACAGACAGACAGATAGATAGATAGATAGATAGATAGATAGATAGATAGATAGATAGATAGATAGATAGACTAAAAGGTTGTTTAAGAAGTGAGAATGCTTCGTAAAGACTCAACACAAACAGCTCCAGAAGGAATTGCGGGCCTGAACGGGGTCAGTGTCAAGAATAATGGCTATTCAACTTGTATACGGTCACGCATTTCAAGGTTAAAGCCCCAAGGTCAAAGGGCAAATGCTGGAATTAACCCCCGGCGCACAACCTGCATGTGTTCAGTGTGTCGGAAATATGCGACAGCTGCTGATAAGCTGGGGGACGAAAATGGACGAAGCGTCGAAGAGCAGGCTGACAACAATAACCCTTGTCATTCCACTGATGGAAACCATCGTACCATCATCACGGAGCTCAAAACTTGGAAGCCATGGAACTGATCTAGCTCTCACACTGTTTTTCCAATTGAAATGAATGGAAAAAAGAACAAAGGCAGATTCAGAGCGCGGCTTTGACATTGTTTTAAGGATTAGCAATGTATAAATACAGAAATAATACACACAATGATCACCACCAATTTTCACTTTTGCTCCACTGAACTGCACCGTAAGCATATTGTCGACTTCATGACAACTAGATTCGATTAAAGCCGCAAACTAAGCCGACTTTTTTAGAGTGACAGAAAAAGGTTTCAGTAAATAGCAACTTGCCTCTTATTAGCATGTTTGTTTTTGTTTTTTGATGGGACCATTTCAAAAAGAGATGATGAGTATTTCACATTCACCCTCTGGCAGTGCCGCCCACGTGAAATCCAATCCAGGGCCGCAAACGGCCCCCAAGCCAGAAGGTATCAACGACTATCAGTGATTGGAAAACCGCACGTTCATCACCTCTCAGGAATGCGAGCGCCTAAAATCCTTGAGCTCTCAGTGACGGAAACGCATCCATCAAAGTGTGTCTTTCCACGTCAGATGGAAGTTCATTTTGTGTTCAGAAAAGCCTGCGGCGGTTGACGGCAGCTAAATGAGAGACAAACGCGGTGTGTGGATGAAATTCATTGGCTTGTGGAGAGAAGAAAACAGAGCCAGGGGTGACAGAATTGTTGCCTGCATCACCCCAGGCTAGCATGGAGTTGAAAAATACTTAAGGATGACGATTTACAGTGTGAGAGCTCAGCGGCGGCAGCGGCGGCTCTGACAGGTTGAGTCGCACATTTCCCTAAAGAATGTGGAGAAACTCTAGTAAATATACTGGAGTAAATCCGTCTGCTGCGATTGTTCCCGAAAATCTTCCATTAAAGGTAAGAATGGCTGGTAAACGGTCGTGACCTCAGCCTCAGCCACAGCACGTACAAATGAATATTTCTGTCATCTGATTCAACCTGTTTCCACCCGATATCCTGCCAAAGGTGATCCAGATAATGACATAATTATAGGCAATAAAACAATTCAGGATATTTTATTACACGTTTCCCAGAACACACTGAAGAATAAGCTTTTGTGTTCGTAATGAATGTGGTGACTATTTTATATTTGGTCTGAATCTTTTCAGAACAAAATCAATGATATTGTAATATATTGTGTTAAACAACATTTTATTATTGATATTATTATATTTTTACGTTTTTAAATTTACAAGAAGAGGGAAATGATTCAGTAAAATATACATGTGAAAAAGATGCAACAAAATGCAATATATTTCACCCTGTTTATTAAAGTATATTTAATTATACATTTCATTTATATTTTCCAAATATATCTCTATTTCGGTGCTAAAGTCATTCCATAGCAGTATGCTAACAAGTAAAGTAAACTTGAACTCATAAAGTGTGGACAACTTTTTATTTTTATTTATTTTAAGAAAACTCTGTAAGCTATTGAAAAAGTCATACATTGGAAATAAATAGTGCATTAATATTGTTGTTGTTATTATTTTTGAATAATTATTTAAAGGCTGAATTAAATTCCTTTAACCATGCAGGAAGAATTAAACACTGTGCAACACTTATTAGTGTTTAGTGATTAATAAAAGAGAAAACAATTCAATAACTAAGTTGGGGTGAGAGGCAGAGGACACCCTGGACAGGTGGCCAGTCCATTAAATGGAGAGAAAACCACTCGTATAAAATCTTTGCGCAGAAATTTCCCTGCTCAAACCAGAGTGATTGGAAAAAAAATGAGTGAAGCAGCCAGAGAACAAACTATCTCCAAAAATAAAGAGGAGAACGCAGGAACCGCCACCACATCGTGCTGCCCCGCGTATCTCAAACACAAGTTAGCTGATATTAACCTTTGTAATAACGTTCACAGCTCCTCACTGACCTCATGAGTGCAAGACAGTTCCTGATTTTATTGAATCCAACATACGTTTCAGATGACAATAAAAGCACTGCTATGTAACTTTAAACATGTTTATGACTTCAATAACTTACTCAGAGTGCATGTTAGTTGATTTAGCACTCTTTGTCTTGATCTCTTGGTTTCTATTAGCGCGGGTGTCACATGACATGGGAACAGCGAGGCACTTGCAGGGCAGAGGCTGTGAGAAGCAGATCGTAAAACGCTGGAGTCATGCAGCAGTGTGATCTCCGCACCTCCTGTCAGGCTCCAGCCTGGACCTCACCACACACACGAGAGCTGGCCCTAGTCGCTCACACACAGGTACCTACCACATGTTCATGACAAAAGCTGCTCTGAACTAGCGTCGAAAATGTTAGAGTGTGAGTCAGCAACTTTCTAAAAAGTGCACCAGAGACGAGGAATGTCTCAGCCTCAGCCATCTGCTGGTAACAAGTCCAACACTGCCTTCATGTGATCTAGAGATACTCTGCTGCACTTTCATCTTCAACTGGTGGATTAACATGCTGAGTTCTGAACATCTTAGTCAGTGAGTCAACTATTTCAGCCTCGTTCCAACAACTCAGGGCTCTTACTTTCATCCTCTGCCGAGCGACAATTGATCACTGAAATCCACAAAAAAGTTAGCGTTAGCGTGACTTTTATCACTTGCCTTAGCCGAAAACAGGGCAGACCCTTGGGCCCCAAGAGTAGGGACACCCTGGACCTCACATGACTCATATGGAGAGACACCCACACCATTTTAAGAGACAAATTAGAGAGGACTATAATTTTCAACATGTTTCTATTGCAGAGCGCTAAAGGCTACATGAACAATGAAGCTAACGTGTCAGGCGGTTTCTGAAATACTAAGTATACCGAGTTATTTCAGTCTCAACTGACTCTGAAACAAAACAATGACCGGCAATATTTATAATAAATGTTAAGCTACATTAGCAGTTAGCCATGTTAGCATCTCGCCAAAAAAAAAAGGGAAAGTACTTCTCTCTATATTTTAATCATCATCATTGCTTCATTTCTGTGAGATTCCCATGCATCAAGAAGAGGCCATTTCTGATGCTCCTGGTCTTGCAATTCAAAAAGAACCGTTTCCACTACAGATATATATTTTCTCTCTTTATTTAACATTTCCTTGACCAAACTGGCTTATGATCTAGGGCTTTTGACTTCAAGAAAGTTAAAATTTAGCTCCAGGTCCTGAAGTTACCGTGGCATCCGAGCTATTTTTAGCACATCTGCTAAAACCTTAAACTGCTAATATTAGCTTCAATGTAGATTATCACACTTGATAACTTGAAACTAAGTGGATTGTTGATACTCATTCATGTTTTGTGAGTCTGCACTCATGTAAAAACACTTGTTTGGTCACATACTGTAAAGTTCTCAGTAATTTCATGAGCTACAAAAACTGAAAGTGCAACACCAGCAATAGCAGCAACAACATCACCATTGTACGTTTGTCAAATGCGTTTTATGTAAAAACACGTGGCTTCAATGTGTGAGCTTCTTGCTAGTGAACGGCCAACTTAAACCCAGAATCATGTGCTTAGAGGCTCAACATGGACTTGTGGTCGACGTGTTGCAAACATGGCCGACTGTTGTAAGGAAATGATGGATGGGTTCGCCGTGTCAGCAGAAATGCTGTCCGAGTGTTGAAAAGCATGTCCCAAATATGATCAAATAAAAGTCGATCTTTCCCTGCTGATGTGCGAGTCAGTTGTCGCCATGAAACAGTTTGTTGTCTTTGCCTGGGAGAAGCCGCCTGAGCCCGGAGCACCATGTAAGCCTCTCTAATCACATTACTCAAGCTCCTTCAAAGACTCCATCTTCACAACATCCCTCTCCTGGATTCTTACAAATCTCTCTCCTGCCGGCGGGTCAATAGCGTGACCAGAATGTGGCAGACACGACGCGAGGGAGCCCCGGGCGTGAGGAAGTTTGCCGCTCCTATAATTATCACCTCATCATCCCAGCGAGGGGAAAACAGACGCCTGAGCCCACTTTTGTTTGGGATGGAGAGCAAGCTTTCTGTGGCGGGACAGGAGGATCTGCCGCTGCCCTCAGAGGTTGACATGCCTCTCTCGCTGCTCTCCGTCTGCGCTCACGCCCTGAAGCCATGGACGGGCCTCACTTGCACCTGGACCACACACACCCTCCGAAGCAGCACGTTAAGTTGGGCCAGAATTCTTTCAGGACAGCTGGTTGTCCTTCTACTTCATCAACAGTCGACTTTCAGTTTTGAATAACGGCTTTTTATTTATGTAAGCCTCCATGCTTTGCAAACGCCAAAGAAAAGAGTGGCTATCACATATGAGCAATTTCAAGCCAACTTTGTCTCAAAGGAACTGGAATAACAAATGCAACAGGAACACAAACTGGCAGTGATACCAATCCATGTACTGCATTCAATAGCATGGCCGAAGAAGTGGCTTCATTTCCAGTGTGAGGACCCAATGGGATCAACTTGTCTGATCAGCTGAGGTGACCACTAACCAGTGGAAGAAGAGAACGGATAGCAATGACCTGACAATAGTCACATTTTACTTTTTATTTTGTACATATTTCTTTTTATGCTCGTGTGACGTACAATATTTACAACTTCTTTCAAAGTTGTCGACATGTCAACCCGTGTCGCTCCATGCTTACTGAACTGAAATGTCACGGTTACTGACGTCACTGGGAACAACAAACACCTCAAATTTCACATTTTCAAAGAAACTTCTTCTGCATGCTTTGAGAGTTAATTAAAATATATAAACATATAGTATTTGATGTCATCATCGGCGGCTGCCCTGAGCTGTTTGGACCAGCCGAGCCAATTGGGCACCTACACCGGGCTTACATGGGAGTTATCGGAACATCTCTTGACACCTATAGTATTTTTCTTTTAAGCTTTTTACAGAGCAATTGAGACAGACATTTGTATGATCTAATATCTTGCTAAAAAACAAAAAAACTAGGACTGGTTGTAAAATACATAGTAGAAACTGTTGTTATTACTTGGCTCCTCAAGTGTAAATGCATCAGAATTGTGTTGACAAAACAACCATGCCAACGTCTGTGCCAGTAAAAGTGCGAGCAGACACGGAAAACACTTGGGTGCTGGGCCACATGCTACTGCAACCTTAGCACCCAATACATTCCCACTCCTAAGGCGTCAAATACCAATACAGAGGGCTTTTGCTTCCCAGTGACGCAGAAATCATGTGGCTATGTAAAAAATAAAATATGGTATAGATAGTTCCAACCTTTTATTTTTTGAACATCAAGCGAAAGGGGAAACATTTGACTCCACTGTGACACCTACGTGTGAACATGCATCAATGCAGAAGGCTAACTTCGGCGTCATCATTGGACAGGACAGTCGACTGGATCCGAAACTCCGAACTCAAAGTGTCTTCCTTCAATCTGCTGGGGGATCCTCTGCCGCCCAGCATGGCTCCAGGAGTCACTAAACGGCTACATTTTGACTCACAAAGCCACGTCAATCACAAACATCTCATGAAGTGAGTGCTGACCTCAACAAGAATGGACCTTAACTTGGTCAATGAAAACACAGCTCTACAATACTTAGCAGTAGCTGCCACACTACGGTCTCAAAAGCAACCTCTACCATGTTTGCTGCGCAATAAAAACCATCCAAATCACATTATCTTCACCATGCGTAGAGCATAACCACATCATCACCTTTAACTCTTCGGATACCTGACGTTTAGCCACGGTCTATTTCTGTCCTATTCGTGGGCTGTTTTCTGATCCAGCTGTTTTTTCACTGCTCTTTGCTAAAGCCCTTCTCTCATAAATCAATCTGGGTACGATCGCAGACTTGTAAACGGGAGGGAAAAAGCCACAACACATGCTTTAGATGAGGGACCTGAGACGGATCAGTCGACGCCACCTGCTGTGAATATGAATCTGGAGTGAATGTGAAGCTGCACTAGTGGGGTGGTGAATCTAAAGAGAACATTAAGAAGCCGTGCCACTCATTACTCACTTTTCGAACCTCACCGCCGCCCCCTGCCCTTCACCAGCTTCACTTCCCGACCCTGTGTCAGTGGAAATAATTGCGATTCTTGACTCATTGATACTCAATTAAAGAGCGTCTCAATCTCCTGGCCCCGGGAAAAAAAAGTTTACACCGAGGAGACGAGAGGACTGGCACTCATTAGAAGTTTCTCCATACAAGCCCTCATTTTGGCTCTCTTTCCCTCACGCAGCATCAAAACTCCAAAACCATGGGAGTCTTCCAAACCAGCTCTCAGGCCATCCATCATCGGTTGTTGTAAATGATGCATCACTTATGCACAGTGATAGATGTGTCTTTGGTTCTGATGACAGCGGGTCTGTGGTCCAGACTGTCTGGACTCCATCGAGCCTCTGACCCGAAGCCACGGGATTCAGTTACAGACTATTACCACTCACTTGTTCCACCCGGCTTTACCAGGCCGCTCCTGCCATCTATCGGAGGGAGCAGGACGCACTCTGCTCAACAGCGGTTGAGAACATTGAATATTTTATATTCAATACATTATTATGATTCTAACATGTCTTCTGGAGTTGCTCTGCCTGGCTTCCACAGTTCCGAGCTGTTGGCGACACAGACAAGTGACTGAAGTGAACTGTGGGAAATGAGAAATTGCTGTGTCGCAGTAGAAAAAAAAAAAAAAAAAAGAGTTCAGGTACAGAGATTGAAAAAGTCGGTGTGAAAACCAGAGCGGACAGCTCCATCTGGGATGAGTAGAGATTGACTTGCTGTCTTCTCCTAACTGGCCTTGGAGCACCCAGTCTAATATCCCATTGGTGTGATTCATGACGCTGACAGAAATGTCTCTCTGTGGAGGCTCTGAAATGAAGCTTTCTTTGGAGATGTTGCTGTTGACGTGGAAAGCATGGAAATATTGCTGGCATCAACAACTGTGGGTTTGGAGCAGCTAGCTCTCTGTCCATCCACCCATTTAGTAGCTGTTCCCACTGAAGAGAACATGAATGACTTGTGCGATCTCGACCTTTTCTCCATCCATCCATCTGTAAGTCCATCGATCCATCCATCCATCCATCTATCCATCCGTCCGTCCTTCCATCGATCCACCATCTCTCAATTCATCCATCATCCATCCATCCAGCCATCCATCCGTCCATCTGTCCGTCCATCTGTCCATCCATCTAGCATCCCTCCATCCCTCCATCCATCCATTCATCCATCCTTCCATCCATCCATCTATCCATCCGTCCGTCCGTCCTTCCATCGATCCACCATCCATCTATCATCTCTCAATTCATCCATCATCCATCCATCCATCCATCCGTCCATCCGTCCTTCCATATGCCCATCCATCTAGCATCCCTCCATCCATCCATCCATCCATCCATCCACCTTCATCATGGACTGATGCTGCTTATCATTCACACACAACCTTAAACTCAACATTCAAAAAAGACTGAGCCTTCCCCCCAGTGAAGGCCAGTCCTCACACAAGTGAAGAACCTGGTGGTGATGCTGAACGACAAACTCTCCCTGACTGCCACCAGTGTTACAAACAACTCCATTTTGTAGATTCATGATGACAATCCAGTTACACCCCCAAATCAACATTCAGTTTACACCCAGAGTTTGGGGAAAATGCAAGGTTTGATTATGACCACTTTGTTTTCCCCGGTAAATATTCCAGAATGACACCGTACTCCATTTGCAAAACTATACGTCAATGGAACCCCTCTTGTTTTATGATGGAAACGCCCAATCCACAGCTGAACCCTTCTCACAAAAGTTCTGGCCCAAACTGTCCTACCTACTTGTGACGAAAAATATGACACAGATCGGACTCCACAACACCAATCTATGTACTGCCTTCAATAGCATGACCAATGAAGAGGCTTCATTTCCAGTGTCAGGACCCAATGCGTTCGACTTGTCTGGTCGTAATGGATGCGTAACATTTGGTGGCACGTCTACCAGTGCGTTTGAGGGGTTCAATCTGAAAAAGCTGAACTTCACCTTCATTTGAAGAGGGGAAACATCACCAGTTTCTATCAAGGAGGACAACTTGATAACATCGTATCATTCTCCTTGCTGGAGGACTTTAAAATTCTTGCTTGTTATTAGCTTTTGCTGCTAACATGCTAGCATGATGTGTAGTTTCTATGGTGCTCTAGTGGCTTGAGGGATGCCACCAAGCATCCAAGCCTGAGGAGAACCTGCAGACACTATACTGTCTGGTCTCCAACTTGCCCAAATTCACCGACAGGACAACACTCCTCTGTAGCTGCTGGTGCCATCTGTTTCAGAACTTTGGTGCTCGCCTACCAGGATCAGCTCCGCAGGACATCTGAGACCTGATCCTGATACTGGTCTAGTCACTGCGCTCAGCACGGGTTCTGTCTCAGATACTTGCCAGGTTGTCAGTCCATCACAGGACGCACACACCCATCCAAACAAGAGGGGAGGACAAGCTAGACGCGAAACCAGAACTCCCTGCAGTCAAACCGCCGGGACACGCAGGATAAGAAACTGGAGTAATTGAGCATCATATTTCCGAGGCTACTGTAAATCTGATAATCTGGCTCATCCATCATCCGCGCGAGAAGGAGGCGACTGAGCCGCGCTCCACGGCGGCTCCTCACTATGCACATGTGCAGAAACACTGTATTAATTTAAGACGACACTTCCGCAACAGCGCTGTCCATCTGTGAGCCCAAACATGTCAGGAGACATCGTCTGACAAATTGTTTTTGGATCGGATGTGTGGAGTCAAGATTTCACAGGGGGCGCTGAAAATAGAAAATTGGTGATATTTTATTCATCATACGCTCACGTCTTCGCACTCGATACACAGATGATCCAGGTTTGTGCTCCACAGAGAGATGAGATGCAGAGATAGTGGGCCGACATCAAGCGTAAAAGCCAGCGCAGCCTCCACTGTGTTCCGCACGGATTTACTCGCAGGTAGCAAATATTAATAGCTGGGTGACATTATCGCTTTTATCATCCCGCTGCTCTCAAACGCATCACCGTGTTCTCGTCCCCGACTGCGCAGACTTCTTCCTCTGTATCTATGTAATTGACTGAGATAAACAATCCAAGAGGGGCGTCGCCAGCGTTTATCTCAGGATCCTTTTATTTAACACTGGGGTGAAGGCAACACTAGAGCAAGATAACATCCTGGCAGAGATTGGGGATGGTATCAAAACTTGTTGTAGAAATGAAAAAGAAAGCCAAGAGTTGTTGTTCTCAGCCATGCTTTAGCAACACTTTCACTACCAAGAGAACAGATGTTGATGGTTTGTTTGGGCTTCATGAAAAATAGAACTCATGAGCCATTACATTATGACCAGCACTGATCAGTGTTTTTAAGTCACGTTCTCAGTGTGGACTACACATTAGGTTTCCAGGCATATATTCTTAACTCTACAGTGTTACACAGTTCCCATCAAGTCTGCCAACAGCAAGTACTCAATACTAGTTGCATAGTTACCAGTAGATGGATACATTTTCATTCCTTTGATTTTCATCGTTCACTTCTGTCGTGTTTTATGTAGTTATGTTGTGGCTTCATGTCGTTGGGTTGTAGCGGTGGAACTTGTTGCAGCATTTTGCATTTGCAGTAAGACAAAATTAATGTTTTTGTTTTGTTTTAACGAGGAATATGCAAACTCTTAGGTTCAACTTCAAATTAACGTAACATAGCTTCAAGTCCAAATCTCCCTCAGACAATGTTGTAAACTTGAACTGTACTTTTCTTGTCCACGGTCAAAAATAATAGGAACATTTCCTCATCCTTAGTCCAATATGGCTGATAAATCTAGGCATTGTTACTTGACTCTTTGACAAAATAAAAGATGAGTTTGTCTATTAAAAGTGTTCATCTTTTGTCGTCATGTCGCACAAGGGTGTCGGTAGACTTAGAATTGTTCCGTTTTAATTGAAAACCGAGCACTGAGGGAGAAGCTACGGCTGAAAAAGACAAATCAAATCTTGTACGGGTGACTGCATGCAACACATTAAATTCTAACTGTCCTCATGATAAAGTCTGATTTTTTTAAATTTATTTAATTGTAATCCTAACAAAAAAAAGCACTTCTTGAAACGTTGTTTTCTTCCCTTAAGACCGTCTTTCGTCACATTGAGTGAACCTAACTGGAGTCCATCCTCAAACGTAACACTAAAATGTGGTCCGCAAACCCTTCCAGAAGTACAACCTGTGTTTCAATCCTTGTCCTAAAACCCGTTTGTGCAGCGAGAGTGGGAACACACATTTGAAACAGATTCTTTTTAATGCAACTTCCGGCGACTATCAGCTCAAAAGCCTAACAGCTGATATTTGGTCTTAAGTGGTTTAAAGATTAGCAGAGAATCTGCCCAAATCCATTAGGTGTTGTGGTGAACTGTAAAAGCCTCTTTGGAAATCCTCATCTTTCACCCACAGAGTTGGCACTGCTCCTGTTTGGCTGCACACTAGCTGGTGCCAAGATGAAAAATAAATTGCTATTGAAACTGAAATTCCCTCAGGGACGTTTTTGCACGGCGATAAAAAGTTTCAGCGCAAGTTCTCTGTTATTTTTTGTTGTTCTTTATTCATATGAGTTTACCACCTCTTAAAATGAGGTTGAGAATTTCATTAGATTTTATGATGTTTGGGAAAGGCAAGATGGATATAATGTGATCATTACAAATTAAAGCTGTTCATAAAAGTAGTGTCAAACATTTGATTCTTCCAACTAATGCGTACTGAAGTAAACACTAGTTGACTAGTTTTACTCATATGCTTTGATATCATAGACCAGTAGTTCAATGAGGTTAGAAAACAAAAACATCAAGACATGAAAACATCAAACATCATCATTTGTAGAAACGGCATGGAAAAGAAAAATTCAGGTTCACTTTCACTTTCCACTGCTTGTTTCCTGCACTGCTTGCGCACAGTTATTGACCTAATGAACTTGATGAACGATGCTCACAAGACAGCGATGGACAGTGATCAAGGGAGGTGAAGAGGAGTTTGTAGGCAGGGTGGAAGAAGTGCAAACACCTGACAGGGGTGATCTAAGATGGAGGACGAACAGAAAGAGAGGACGGCAACTAGTGAGACCTGGCATGAGGTGTAGTTTTGAGAAAGTATATCAAAGGGACGTCTCAATTAGAGAAGGATATAGTCCGGTGGTTTGAACATGTAGAGAGTAGGGACAGGGATATGTTGAGGAAGATGATCATTGAGGTTCATGGATGCAGTAAAATGAGGACATGCAGAGGACTGGAGTGACTAGGGAGGATGCACAAGGTTTAGCTGGAGGAGGCTGACTTGCTCTAGCATCCACTGCTAACCATGATTTGCTGTACAGAAAAGTTCACAACAGCTGTCACAATCTTCTCTCTATGCTACAAATGGTGCCAAAGGTGGAATCATGTATTGGAAGACTTTCACAAGCCACTTTCATTTGCCTGATGGAGCAACAGGGTTATTGAAGGTTTGCTAGCAAGAGGGGAGGACTGTAGTACGATGTTCACTATCGACTTTATCAGCCCTTGTTCTCTGTTGTCTTTATCCCCACTGAAAATGCACCATTTATATATCTGAATTATGGCCATCGAAAAATATCGAGATGGAATATTTACATTGCCATGAATGACAGTGATGAACTGAGGAACATTGTGTGTGGTTGCTACAATGTTGCCATGGAGTTTTCTTCTCCAGTGATGGATAGATGAGGTGTCACAAAACAGTACTGCAGGATGATAAAACGTTGTTTTAATTTTCAGAAGGCATGATGGCGCTCTTTGTTTAGAACTGATGTGAGCTTTCATAGATAGATAGATAGATAGATAGATAGATAGATAGATAGATAGATAGATAGACAGACAGACAGACAGATAGATAGACACACACACAGATAGATAGATAGATAGATAGATAGATAGACAGACAGACAGACACACTGACACACAGACAGATAGATAGATAGATAGATGATAGATAGACAGACAGACAGACACACAGACAGATAGATAGATAGATAGATAGATAGATAGATAGATAGATAGATAGATAAATAGATAGATAGATAGATAGATAGATAGACAGACAGAGAGACAGACGGGTGGGCGGGTGGGTGGATGGATAGATAGATAGATAGATAGATAGATAGATAGATAGACAGACAGACAGACAGACAGACAGACAGACAGACAGACAGACAGATAGATAGATAGACAGACAGACAGACAGACAGACAGACAGACAAACAGATAGATAGATAGATAGATAGATAGATAGATAGATAGATAGACAGACAGACAGACACACAGACACACAGACAGATAGATAGATAGATAGATAGATAGATAGATAGATAGACAGACAGACAGACACAGACAGACAGATAGATAGATAGATAGATAGATAGATAGATAGATAGATAGATAGATAGATAGATAGACAGACAGACAGACAGACAGACAGACAGACAGATAGATAGATAGATAGATAGATAGATAGATAGATAGATAGATAGATAGATAGATAGATAGACAGACAGACAGACACACAGACACACAGACAGATAGATAGATAGATAGATAGATAGATAGATAGATAGACAGACAGACACAGACAGACAGATAGACAGATCGATAGATAGATAGATAGACAGACAGACAGACAGACAGACAGATAGATAGATAGATAGACAGATAGATAGATAGATAGATAGATAGATAGATAGATAGATAGACAAACATTCTGCCACGTTGCTCATTTTCAATCACATTTGTCTACACTTACAGTGCAGTTTATGTGCAGATTTTGCAGACTCTACATCTCAAGCAAGCAGTCCAGTGTCTTTTAGTTGGGTTTGCAAAAATGTATGCAGTCCATCAACAAATCCACATTTTAAAAAGAACCCTTCAGACCAAGAATTAAATCCATGAAAGACACATCAAGTATTCTGAGGCTTTTACCAGAAGGAGACTCGTAACCACTTAATGAATATGTGACTTGGATTTACTGGATTCTTCATGGTTTTAACCGACATGCAACTTTAAAGCTCTTCACCGCGTCACGCATATTTAATATCTGCTGTAAAAAATAGACCTTCAGCATTCGATGATTAGCTTCATTGATAATGGAACACAGCAACAGCTTCAGACGGTTTCTTTATATTCACTTCTCGCCGCGCTCATTAAAAGTTTATGCTTATCGCAAGTTTGAAGAGCGAATCGAGAATCAAGTCACAAAAGCTTTAAGTGCTAAATGTAATCAGAGAGGCGAGATGAACTGAGAAGACAGTTCCATACATGAGAGTGTCAGAAAAAGAAGAGACACTCTCCGAGGAGACGGGGCTTCAAGAGGCTCTTGTGGGAACGACAGCTGTAATTGGGAACCGCCTCCATAGTCGTGACTGGGGAAAGTCAGCTGAGGTAGATCCAAGCGTGTCATGTACAAACCCAATCGAGGAGGACTGAGCAAAGAGCCTTGGGGGACCCCTGGGGAGAGGTAATTGGACGTGGGTCTCTCAGCTTATCCTTGATATTAGCAAAAATATGCTTCTACCAAGTTGGAGTGACTCTGTTTTATGCGTGGTTAGATGCCAGTGAACTGGGGTATCAGGCGGAGTAAAGGGAGCCAAGATTCCCTCTCTGCAAAGAACTTCTCTAGCAGAATAGTGGGGTGTTGTGGAAGACAGTCTCTGCCGCATGTCCTCGCTCCCCCCAGAGGCAACCAATTGAATCACAGGTGTGTGTCCCATTAAAGAAAGGTGCTGGCTGGGCATCGGCTTAGGGCCATGGGGCCTGGCTATAGGTCCGCCCCCTTAAAATTCAGCCACTTGGTTTATACTAGTGATGGTGAGATGAAGCACTGAGGCATTTAGATGAATTGGTTCGACTCATGAGTCGACTCTTCAAGAAGGTTCATTTGTGCTCTGGCGCCACCAAGTGGACATGAAATATGAGCGTCTGCAAGCATGAACTTTTGTTCCCCAAAGTTTCCAGTAAGATTGTCATCAACAATATAATCGATAATTGATAAACAGCTGCTCACAAAACGTGACAAAATGGGGAACCTCCTTTGCCTTTCGTGCCGCATAAATCTCCACTTCCTGAACTGGTCACATGGTATGGCCAGTTCGAGGCTTCGACCGTCTTCAGCTACGTCATTGGAGCATTTCTCGGTGTGCTGTTCATATACTCGCTGCCAGATGACTTGGTACACATGAAGGATCGACACAGCGAACACATCAGTAGTTTATACCAAATAGCATCTAAGTCGCAAGTAGGTGCTCATGACCAGTGCCCCCTAACATCCATGTCTTCCACACCAGCTGCTCCTTTTGAACATCGTAATGGATTGGAACCATTTGCCTCCATTGAAATGTCTATGCGGGATGGATGCAAAAGTCCACTTGACAATCGTGGATATGTAAGAACTCAGGAGTCCAGAGGACGACCGCTGGCGTCCACACTAGACTTGCACACCCCCCTTCTGAACTACTTGTTTCTTCACCAGACCTACTTGGTTTAAGGAGAATGAATCAAACACAGATAACGTAAATTAAAGTAAATGGCTCAGCAGCAGTTGAACAGCAACATTTTGGAGACGCAAGAAAAGCATTTGGTTGTCATCGTCGCCCCAAAACCGCTAATCGGATATGTCTGAGTTGGTCACACAAATCTATTAGACGCGACGTTGACCTTGGTCACGATCAATATTCTGTTTGAATTGTTAATGACCCGCAATTAATGCGTGTCAGGCGAGTTCACCTGCGGCTGTAATTGAAAGGGACGACTGAATTCTAATGGCCGGAAAAGTCTTGGTTGGATACACAAAATTCAAGAAACAGTATCAGGGATGTGGATATAGATCGGATCTGGAAAGAGAAGAGGGGAAGAGAGCCGATGAGAAGGAAAGTCAGGGGCCGAAGAGTCTTTTAAAAGTGCGCGAGGTATCACTTTCATGTCAGCCAGAGACGAGCGCGCGTCTCCTTGGGAGGGCACCAGCTTCTCCATCCCATTCCAGTCATTTAATCTTGGAACGGTATCAAGATAGCGATCTCCCTTTAACCTCCACAAAAGGGGACGGGCACAAAGGGACACACTCCCCACTTCATCACTCAGCATCAGTCTGGAGCGCCATGCCAAACAATCCCATTAGCCAACAGCCAAAAGCCCAGCAGCAGCAGCAGCAGCAGCAGCAGCGTCCCGAATCCAAAACCGCAGCTCTCTGCTCATTTCAACATCCGCCACCCAAACCCCCCACCCAGCACCCAGCATCCATGCACTCATGTGTCAGCATATCTAATGAACACACTCAGGCAACACTCAGCTTTTACTGAGGAAATAGGCAGCATCAGTCTGAGTAGCTTTTCACAACTCAACGCTGATCAATTAATGACCAGGCAAGAGACCCGTGCGGGGGGGACTATTGGAGCGACTGGAGAGGCAGAGGAAACAATGAGGAGCGCCACACGCAGCAAGGCCGACGGACGGGACGCACAGGCTTCCTTGTAGATTTAAATTCCACTTAATGTTGACGGTGCGTGAAGGTTGCTCATAAAAGAATCATTTCTCTCTTATATCCAGGTTGGTCGAGAGAAACAAGATCATAGACGATAGCTTGCGTGTCGCTCACCTGAAGACTCATTCACAGACTGAGTCAAACTTTAAAATGACATACTGTAAATCAGTTCGGAACCTAGTCGACCCCTCACGGTAGCGTTACAGCGCCACCTATATAAAACATTTTTTAGGCTTTTTTTTCCAGGCTGTTTTATCAGTACTTTTGTACACTGCTATATCAACATAAATCCCCAATTTTAATCCTCATGTTGAAACTTCCCTCACAATAAGCAACAATATTGACCACACTGAAGGGGCGTCCATATATTTTAACTCTTTAAAACCCCTCCTCGACCTATGAGAAACCATTGCCATGCTTTCCCTTCCTTTTCAGGGAGTGTTGAATCTGTACAATAGTGAGCGTCTTTCTATGGCACTTGGGACATTTAGCTGTTGTCATGGGGTTTCAAACCATACGCAGAAACACAACTCTGCAGAGTGAGACCATGACAAGTAGTTGAATGTGGACACTGGGATCGGCGGTTCATTGACGTGTCTTATTGGAGCCAGAGGTGCCCAGGATAGAGTGCAGCATGCTCCAATGTCACGCCTCAACCATCCTTTCATGTGCCACACGTGAACAAAAACAAGAATAAAACCCGTTTATTTATATATCCTCAGGACTGTTACAGCAGATCGTGACACTTCATTCCATATAAATGACACTTTAGATGAGGGATCACTCATTAATGAATAACAAACTACTTATGCTAATCTTTATTAGCGGCCTGTTAGCCACTCATTCATTTTTATAAATGACTCATTAGCGTTTTATTTCAGCACAACTAAATTGTATCCTACCATGGTAATTAAAAGTTCACTCACCCTAATGGCTGGCAATTAACATTAAATGAGGACGTAATTAATGGTTAATATGTGTTCCCTCTTTTTTTTTACGACTCGGTCATTGTTCAAGTCAAGTCAAAATGCGTCTGTGTTGAAGCGGAACACTGTTCAGTTGAACCCTTACACTATGTTTCATCATAGTTTTACTACTGTCACCGTTCACTCTTCTGGCATGAAGCCAGATGTTATTACATTGTTATTATTGTGTGAATGCTAAATGCGAATACCAGTAACTAGGGAGTCGACCACGATTCCTAAAATTTAAGCTGTTAAGATCTTCAACACCAAGTTTCAGAACCCAGACTGAAGTTTCTGGTTGTTTAATGATGTAAAGAGGCTCAAGTCAAGTGCCCAGGGGGACGCCTGAGGAGATCAAACAGCCAGTGGAGCTCCACAAAATCAAACATGCTCCTTGTTTTGACCTTGCAAAGTCGAAGTTTATGATGCTACACAGAATGCTAAAACACAACTCCACCGCTTTGATCCAATAGCCTGTCACACAGAAATAAATTCCAGCAGCAGAATAATGAGAGCCGCGGGTTTATTTTTAGCTTTTCGCAGTTTCTGTGAACATCAGAAGAAAACTGAGACGGGCAGGTGGTTACTCACGGCTCCTGTCACCTTTCCACCTCCAGCTCCCCTTATGCTTGACTGTGCTGTCCCCTGGCACACACACTCCACTCAGCACCTCGGTCAGCAGAACCAGCAGCAGCAGCGGCTCGCCGGCCATGCTCAACTCTAAAGCTCGTGTTCCGGCGGCGGCAAAGCTCTGAGCCATGGAGGTCTGTCTCACAGCTGTGCGGAGAGATTTAGAGCAACAGCAAGTCCTCCTCCTCAGTCACCATGGGGAAGCCCAGGAAGGGTCACACTCATCACAGAGCCCTCTGGGGGATTGGGTCAACCCCCCCTGAAGGAAATGGAGTCAAAGATTGAGTGCAACATTGGCAGGCGGACCCGGATGATTCCCTCCTTCTACAGTCCAGCAGTCCAAGACAGAAAATCCTCCAACTAAAGTTCCCGTCGGTGTCAGATCAGCCGTGGAGTGTAGTCACCCGCTGTGTCCAGCAGCGTGTGGATCCACGTTCCATCCCTCCTCTCCGCTCCTCATATGAAATTCAGAAATAAATCACGGAGATAGTTCTCCACGGTGCAGCCTTGACTTTGAGCGCATCTGCGAGAGTGAGAGAGAGCACCGAGCGGCAGAGGGAGGAGGGGGGAAGGAGGGATGGAGAGGCAGACTTGGACGAGAGGGTGAGTGAGACAAGAAGCAATTTGTCTCTCAGCTACGATGCTCATTCATGAATGTAATGTTTATTGTCACTAACAAGCGTGATGTGAGAAACCGAGGCTTGTTTTTGGCAGATGAACCGATCCAGCGTCCTGCCCGGCGTGTGTCTGTAGAGACACGCGCTCACACCAGTCTGACAGCTGTGAAATTGAACCTGCAATTGCCTATAAAGTACAGTAACACAGCAGAGCCATTGTGTGTAGAGGTGAAACTATTGACAGGAGTCAGTCACGAGACCCCGCGAAGGTCGTGATGCAGGATTTCCGAGGTCGGACTTGAACTTCCGCCATGTGAGCAGGGTGCGACTGAATTGAAATGTGAGTGCGGTTGTCCTCAGTCCGACTCAAGGTGTGTTCACTCCGGACGCTTCCTACACGTCCAAAGCCTCTTGCTGCCATGTGAAATGAATGTATAGCTGCAATCACGTCCCACCACACTGTCGTAAGAGTCACTGAATCTAGCGACTTATTTCAGGCAACATTTGTCGCACCAAAGTGGAAAAACTTGAACTCCGGCGACAAGTCGCGACACATCAGCCAATCAGAGCCCAGCTCTTCACGCGACTCATGTAGACCTCATGAAGAAGAAGAAGCAACATGAATAAGCTGATCATGGTGGACACATGACATTTACGTCTCACTCTGATGAGTCAGCACTGGCCAAATATATATATATTTTTTTGCTTTTCATATCCTTTCACAGTCGACAACAGGCAACTATTCGGCCTTTACAATCCGCCATGTTGACGCTCCACTGTCTTGAGTGGCAGGTCAACTGTTGCCCCTCACCAGACTGGCCTACTTTTGAATGTGAATTGAGAGTTGGGGGAAGTCGCTTTGGTCACTGAAAACCAGCAGCTACTCAGGTGCAAGTTGGGCTCCCCTCACTTGTGAACAAGACCTCAAGATACTTGAAGCCCACCTGGCCGCCCTTCGACAGAAACTGACCTAACAATGATGACGAAATGTCGTTTTCAGTCAGTAAAACAGAGTGAGTTCACATTGAACACCATTTCGGTGAAATACATAATGTCCTGGACGGACGTTGAGCGACATCAGAGACACATTAACACACAGCCCTGATAGAAAAACTAGCTCAGCAAGTTTGGGTTTAGAGTTACATCGCTTGTTTCCTCCAGCTGTCAGGAGGCAGGTGAGTGCAGGTTAACATGGGAAACTGAACGCGTCAGCAGTCCCCCCCTCCACCCCTCACTCTGCCCGTCCCCCCCCCCCCATCTCCAGCGTTTCAACCTTCAGCAGTGTCAAATCCCACCACGGGATGAGGAACACAGTTTCAGGCCATAGACGTTTCTAGTGTGCCATTAAAGGTGAATAAACAATTGAAGAAACACTGTTTTTCTTCTATAGGTCCACTCCTCTTAACCGTTACCATGGCGACTCACCAACCTGACTCGCTCCACTTTGCTTGTGCAATTTCGTTGGAAGTAATCAAGTCGGGCGGAGAGAAAATTACGGCTTGAGCAGAAGAAAAAGGCTTCGGTGAAAGTAGTTTTTAGAAGTTCAGGAAGTTTGAGAATGAGCTCAAGATTGAGGCACTGCAAGGAGCAAACAAATTATTAAACAGAACAAATTTAAGTCTCAGGAATAATACTTTATACTCACTTTTTTGTGCACGTAATAATAATAATAATAATAATAATCTAGTTCAAACACAAAAAATAATTAAAATGCTATTTTAAAAATGTAATGAAATTGTAATATGATGTATTGTATCATATTGATGAAAAAATGAAAAGAAAAAAAAAACTAAATTCCATTTTGAATAGACGTTTTTACAATTTGATTTCAAATAACCAAATTCAAGCAAAAAAACAAAACAAAATAATGTATGATTAAAAAAAGTTGAAAAATGTAAAATAATTGGAAATAAATTATTTTTTTCATCACACATCTTTTTTCTCTCTTTATGAAAGATACAACAGAAAATAACCTCTTTCAAACAGTATGGACCCAGTTTTCTGAAGTTTCCAGTCGAGCAGTTCAGAAGTTCAGAAGAAGAAGGATAATGTTTTTGAATCAAGGTGTTAAATAAACACACCTCGATTTTGTTACCGCCGATGTGTTGCTCAGCCTCTGTTTGCTGGTCATGTGATCCTGATGAAGCGCTCCTCCGACGACCCGCAGCGCTAATTCATTGTTTTACATTAGTCGCTGATTAAAAGGCCTCTCTAATGACTTGCCGGTGGAATAATTACAGGGTTGCTGAGGTCGGGTCACCTCAACCCCTGAGGAGACCAATCCAACACCGTTGCTTCCCGGGAAATGTCACGGCTAATGTCAAGTGCTCAGAGAAGGGAACAATGTGATGCTAATGCTATGCAGAGAGAACCAGCGGAATAACAATGACAGCACAGTCCACATTGACACTGTACACAGGTGTCTGTTGGGCGGGCGGCGAGCCAGTTGTTGAATTCAGCTGTGTACAGTACACACTGTGGATTCAAAGCATGTGGTGACTCTTCAGAGCCCTGAGGGGGGAGTTCCAGGGAGCATCTCCTCATTCATTTCGAGACTCATTCTGAGACATTCAATGAGACTAGAAGCATGTGTCAAACTCAAAGCTGGAAATTAGGTGTTAAAACCAGTGGAAAGAAGATTTATGCTGAAATTGAAGCCCGATAACCCAATAAATATATATATATATATATTTTTTTTTTTCATCCCACAAATATTTTAGCTAAGATGCCTAAAGTTGAGATTCTCACCCTTGTTTTTAACCTCATTTTGTTGTGTGTGAGGAAGAACATTAATTTGACTTCGGATCTAAGCGTGTTATCAGTTTCCATCAAAGATTAGAGTAGAAACTATGTGGCGTATTCACTGAACTGAAAATAAATAAACAAATAATGTATGAAATCATATGTTTTTTAAGAAAATCAGTGATTGAATTCTAGTTTTTAAGTCATTGTGGAAGGATGTCAGTTTGTTTTGAGAAGTGGAGCGGTGATTATTCATGAGTTTTACTTCAGATGAGGCGACTAAAAAAGCAATATAAACACAGACTTAATGCATGTTTTAAGTCAAATATCATGAATCTACATTCACTGAGACTTTTTGTCCATTTCAGGCCACCGTAGATCAAGCTACTTGAGTTATCTGTTTGAGTTGATCAGGTTATATTTTATTAAGTATACCGTGAATCTTCAAATAAAATGTACACCAAATGAAAAAGGTACAGTCAAACATGACATACTGTCATGGTGTGATTACACCTTTTACTTTATATGTATATATATATATGTATATATATATGTATATATATATGTATATATATATATATATATATATATATATATATATATATATATATATATATTTTTTTTTTTTTTTTTTTTTTTTTTTTTTTTGCATAATAACAGAAATGTAATTGCCCATCCCTGATACACAGGATTTTCAATTGTAAAATCAGTATGATGAACTTTGAATAATTAAAAAAAGCATTTTATCAATGTAGAATATCAAAGATTGATGTCAGCTCAAGCTGTAAAAAAACAGTTTGCATGCTAAGGCGGCTAATGAGCTGATAGCAAACCGACAACTTCCTGATCCAACAGTGACAGAAATTCACCTGGAGAACTGCAGTGAGCGATTGCATCTGGTGTCGCGCATCAGCGACGGTTCAAAAGGAGAGATTGCGTCTCAGACAGAAGTGGAGGTGATGATGTCAGAAACAGTCTGACACATGTCATGACTTTGTTGCACAGGTTTTAGAAAGTCAAATTCTGCCAGACCAAGCCCTTGTCTGTGGGCGTCTGAGAAATCATAAGTGTTTTGATTTGCTCTCTGTTTGCTTGCACACAAGGCTGAGCGGCGGCTCTTTGAATTCACGATCCTCAGAAGCTCACTGAGAAGAGAGGAACTTTGTCTTCAGAAAAAAAAGTATCAAAATCACCAGAATAAAACCTCAATTGAAAAAGTTTCATCCTTTGAATCATGTCAGGTTAAAGACCACTGCTACTTCTCGAAGTGACGCTGCAATTTTACCAGTTTTATCTGAGGTCAAATAAATCCTTCTCAGTGTCGGATGACCCTGATCACAGCCGCAGCGGTTCACTAAAAACTAAGGAGTCCCTCACATCGCGACTCTGGCAGTTCTGCTGATGTTTCAGGTACAGGTTGCCATGAAAAGGCTGCCAAGCTTTGAGTCGCTACATTTCTATTCTCGCCTCTGAAGGCTGGCCACATATTTCAGCGGCGCAGCAGCCGGAGGTCGTTTTCCAGCAAAACATCTTTTGCCAGCAGCAAATCTCACACATCAGGGAGAGCGCTGTCGGCCCATTCAGACGAACCGGGCCCGTGATGTTTGCCGCCCGACGGTGTTCAACAGAAGACGACTTCAGGTGCTCAAGAGGAGTGAAGTTCAGCGTCACCACACTGCGCTGGCTAAAAAGACAATAAAGAATTGGAGTGAACACCTCCAGTCACTGCTCCTCAACAGCGCCATCGTTTTTATGTCCAACATCTGCTCGGTGCTGCACCTGCAGACTTGCAGCACCCTGCCTGAGAAGGAAGTGCTCTCCCTGCAATCCTCCAGATCAAATGACTGCCCTGGAGAGCAGGCAGCTCCAAAACGCTTATGTGCAGAAAAGTATTAAAATGCTTAGCATTATATTCCCACACGCACGGCTAAGTGGGGCAACAGCGAGACATATGCTCTCGCTAAGTGGAAATAGCAGATTCATATTGTTGAGAAAAGGCTCCCGGCTGGACTGGAGTCTGATGTTTCCACATTATTCGGAGCGCTGTAATGAGTTTCTACAACAAAGTTCACGCAGGAGGACGACGTCACTTCTGCAACAGTCCAACAAAGTCCCCGATCCGCATAAGATCGGTGTCCCAATGTGACTATAAAGGTTAGTCTTATCTCTAGGTTTAGGTTGACAGTGACTCAGTATTCTGTCGCATTCCCTCCACGTTTTGTGAACTCCAACAGTGACGGGTGAAAGCTGGTGATGAAGGTGCACGGAGGAAGGACGAAGGTAGATGGAGGCACGCAGCCAGGATCGCAGCGAGAGATTTCCGGGGGCCGTTGGCACCCACTTTTTTTTATGCTTCATGGGCACCATTTGTCAAACAGGGCGGCAGATGTGGAGGTGAAAGAAATGTAAAGCTTCAGGATTGAAGTTTCACCAGTGACATCTAGTGGTGAGGACAGAGATTTCATGTGTTTGAATCGTCCATTCTGTGCATCAGCATTTAACCGATGGAATTCATTATATCCCTGGGTTCAGGATTTATCATCCATCCACTTTACCTTACTATAAATGACTACATATTCTTCATCCATCCATTCAGCCAACATTCATAAATACTGTAAATAAATCCACCTGATCCATCCATTGCAAATAAATCATCCGTTGTCCATTCATTGATCCATCCATACATCCATACATCCCACATATATAAACAAATCCATCCGTTCCATCCATCACAAATAAATCAACCATCCATCCATCCATCTATCCACCCATTGATCTATCCATCATCCATCTATCCATCCATCCATCCATCTATCCACCCATTGATCTATCCATCATCCATCTATCCATTCATCCATCCATCCATACAGCCCATATATAAATAAAAAACAAATCCGCAACCATCACAAATAAATAATTCATCCATCCATCCATTGATCTATCCATCCATCATTCATCTATCATCAATTCATTCATCAATGCATCCATCCATCCATCATCTTGTTTTCAATCCACATTTAAAATTACTGCTCTAAACCCCACATCTACCTCCCATGTATTCATTCCTTCGATCCATCCACCAAGGAATTGACCCAACCATAACACCTGCCAATACATTCATAAAACAAACAATTTAAAAATGAATTATTGAAAACCTCCAGCTGAATAATGCAGAGAAACACAGCTTCCTGTGATGGACCTACATCCTGTCCCAAGAGGCAGCCATGTTCTCCTGCTGACTCTCAAGAGCTAAGGCAGGCGATCCGCCATGAATAAGTAAACCCAAGTGACGAAATCAGTTAGACACTCCATGATATTTCTTCTTCACCTGCGCTATTAATGTGGCAGATAGGGGGCGCCGGCCAAGCCAAGAGGATCATCATTGTTGTTACTGTATATATTGCTGTATGAGGAAGATATGCCTGGGTCTTAAACCCGTCGTGTTCCCACCTCACCAAGGTTTCAGGTATTTCATCCCAAAATGGTCCAAAACTTGTCCGAGCTTGTCTTCTTTTCAACTTCACTTACGCTCTAAAAGTCCATGACGTTCCCCCCGCTGAGCGCAACCGAGCGCTAATTTTGATGGCGAGCTTTGACCGTACCGGCGGCTGTGACAAGCCTCAGCTCAAAAGCGACATCAAAAATCATAATAACTTTTGACACCAAGAAAAACTTTAGCGTCTTTGAAAAAAAAATGAATGAGTCACACTAACACTCAGTGAGATTTAAGAAACTAGGTCAGTATACTCAAACCTCCACGTATACCTTTGATGTGGAAGTGTAGCTCATGTAACAGGACCTCAGAGTTTTTCTCCGAGCTTTGTGGAACATTCCATCACTTCAGTTTATGAGCATGTTTTGAAGCACTCATTTTCTCCCCTACTGAACACATACATTACGCGCCTCCTGCAGGGCAACAATCCCAGAGTGTGAGGTGTCCCTGGTCGACCCCCGAGGGCCCCTCGCGCCTGCCGCCAGTGACACTTTCAGTGCATCTGATTTAAAAGTTTAATTAAGACACAGTGGAGAAAGCAGATGGATCATGAATTAGCCATCAGGAATCTGGGTTCAGCGCGGCGCTCTGTCGTAATAATTATTTCTGAATGTGATTGAATATTCATTCAAGATTCCCTGTTAATGGTGGTGGGGTTATTACATGCACAGTGGAGTCCGGAGAAGGAAGAAGAGGCTTTTCTTCTTTCGAGCATCTGCCTTTGCAATGAGGGGGTTTTAAAAACGTGGGAAAAAAAGATGATGTATCACTTTCATTTTATGCTTATTATTGCAAAAAGTAAATCCAAACTTAACTTCTTTTAAACCTTGAAATATGTTGGGTATTTTGTTGTGTAGCTTGTCCAATAAATCCTTAGTTTTAACAACTGTACCAGCGTTTTTTTAATTTAATGTCTACAGTAAAAACGCTGAGGAAAAAGATACAACCAAGGCTGCCAGTTTGTTTTAGAAGTGGGGGGGTGATGAGGGGTTTTTACTTAGGATTAGGCTGCTGCAAAAACAACTGTGAGACAGACTTGTCATACGTTTTAAGTGAAATATAATTTTCTGTATTTTTACTTCTGAAAATATTTATCCTTTCTCACGAACCCCTCTTTAATGTGACCAACTTGTATGTCCACTTTAGGCCACCGTAGATCAAGATTTGAGCTACCTGCCTGAGCTGATCAGGATGAAATAAAGAAGGAATATTGATGCATTTCAGCTGACCGAGGGACTTGGAGATAGTAACAGATGCATGCAGATGCCGCATTTATGAGTGTAGGAATTTCTATAACACTGAATATAAAAGTGGGAGGGACTCCCTCAACTGATTCCTTTGGGTAGATCAGCAACAGAAGTTGCTGTCTTCCATTGTTTAGTCTCTTTATAAACACAGAAGAGTCTTATTATTCCCATTAGCAAACATAGCTTTACTTGTCCTTCCTTGTAAAAGGATGATAAAATGGGCTCCAGTGGCCCTTTAGTCACACACAGACAATATAAACATGCAAACAAAAGTGTTGGCGAGGCATAAGAATGAAACCTGATCCCCCTGACTCACATGCGTACCAGCTAACGCCCCTCACATGACAGCCTCAGTATTTTATCCAGACCAACAAGCCGAGGTACCAATAAACCAGAGGACTCTGAGCTGGATAGTAAGTTCCTGCTCAAGCCTCCTTAAATCTTGACTCCTGCAGAGACTCTGCAAAGGTGTGAGAGTCGTTCTGTGCCCGTGTCGTGGTGTCACTGCTGAAATACTTTTACTTGTAAACACGGGTCGGCGCTGGCGCTGAGTGACTTATGTTCGGCCTGTTTACAGGACGATAAACCAGACCACACCCAACATTCCGCGCTCGGCTGGGATGAGATGACCCACTCAATCAGCGCCACAGTTCCACCCACACCTTCATCCTCTATCTGTCTTGGCTGACACACACACTCGCGCCACACAGCCTCCCCCCCGACATCCCTCTCACTAACACCACTCCACGATCAATGAGGAGACACAGGAGGAGCCGGCCTGAAGGTTA
Source organism: Synchiropus splendidus (assembly GCF_027744825.2). Lineage (NCBI taxonomy): Eukaryota > Metazoa > Chordata > Actinopteri > Syngnathiformes > Callionymidae > Synchiropus > Synchiropus splendidus. Next base: position 14,321,860 of record NC_071341.1, on the reverse strand, counting down.
ATGTGTGCAGGAACGTGTCGACAGAGGAGAAGAGCGGTCTCAAAGTTTAAACCACAATTGCACGAAGCAAACCTCAGTGGAAGGAGTCTCAGTCACTGATGCTGAATATTCTACAAAGTTCTTGTCAGAGGATTTAGAGGAGTGCTGTGACTGAGTTTAATCTCAACATTAACAAATAAAATTGTTTTGGTTAATGATCAGAATATGGTTTAAGTTTCAATTACATGGACGTTAAACAAACAAACAAACAAACAAGCAAACAAACAAAAACTGATATTATTCATGAGGTTTTTAACATTATTGGCCATCTAAAACAAGGTCAGCTTGGCTTTAAACTACAAGTTTAAATGTCAGCTTTCCACTGTACTCAAGAAAAAAAAATTAAAAATATTACATCATTTGGTGTCGTTCACATTAAATATTTAACAGCTCCAACATGTGATTTTTGTTCACCACCTGTTTTGTGCCTCTCGATTGAATACCATTTTTTAAATTCATTTATTTCCGTTTTAATTTTTCAATTACAAGGCGATACAGTAAATGTTTTCAGCTCTCGCACTGCAACATGAATATTATTGATTTAAAGATAAATATATTTGAAGAAAAATACTTTACAGGCAAGCATCATTTCTTTTCACAAAACTATTATTATTATTATTTTGTTGTTGTTGTTGTTTAGTTTGCATTTATTTAAAAAAGTGGAAACATGATTGTCTTTTTATAATTTATTTTTCTGGTTATTTATGACATTTATTTATTTGACAGATTATTCATATCCGGTCCTGATGATCATATTAACAAAAATGTTTTTTATGCCTTTTATGCATATATTATATTTTATCCCTGCGGTACTGACACCTGTATCATCGACCTAATAGCTATCAATATTCAGTTTGCAATTTTAGCATTCATTCCTCAGATGAAGATCTTAACAGACAGTAAAGGCGATGGATTAAAATTAGTCTAAGTGTATCTTCCTCCCCCAGTCCAGTATTTATGTCTAATATAAAATGTACTTTTCTCCCCCAAGTTGTCCATAAATGAAGCAAGTGTTTTACAATACAAGGTCTAAGCCATAAAACCTGCAGCACCTTACAAATACTAACATCTGTCCCGGCACTCAGGCAGCACAGTTAATATCATTTGCTTCTGCACCTTCGGCCCCTCACCGCCGATTTCATCCCGGGTAATGGCTGTTGTCAGCGCTCTCACCTTGCAGTGAGACTCCTGCCCGCAGCGCTATCGTCCCGATCACGCCGTGATTTACAGCTGCTGTAGCTGCAGGGCCATCTGCAGCAGCGCCGCTGCTCCACGCTCAGCATTCGTCTCCACGGTCCTCTCGCTGCCTCTCTCACTTACATGGCCTCTATCTGGAGCTGCTTCATGCTTGACCCACATTCCCCGGTTACACCATCAATCCAACCCCCCCCGAACGATCCTCCGACATGATTAGCTCCAAACATCGAAGGCCGAACTGATTGCTGGAGATGACATCACCTTCTGCTGAGCGCCACTTTTACATAGCATCCGTGAACAAAGCCAAGATCAGTAACCTGAAGTGACAGGAGACATGTTTTGAAGTCGGATGGAACAAATCCCTGCCGTCAGTAGGGGTTACCCGGCGCTGGAGTCAAAACTCCAAACCTACTTGTTGTGTTTCCAGTTTTGACAGTCAGTTTCTGAAGTGAGAGCAGCAGCGTGGTCTCCCTCTGTGTCAGGCCGCGACATGAGGCTGGATGAAGTGGAATGGTCAGAGTCGACTATGATCCATAGGGGTTGCTCAGGTAGCGTCTGAGAACAGGCCCCTTTATGCTCCCATTTCGTACGAAATTGTACCCAATGTTCCTGTCACTGAGCACATGCTTCGATGCATTCTTTGCGTTAGTATTGCTGTTCGCCAAAATATCCACCAGGGGGAGCAGCCCAGAGTCAAACAAACTCCAAAACAAACATGGTGTATTGATAAGTATTGATAAAGTATGGAGGCAGTGTTGTAGGAGGTGGTGGTCAGCGAGGCCATTGCGGATGTAGTTTGTACGGCAACGATTAGCACTGGAGCATCAACAAATGGATAGCTAAGAGGCGCTGCTTGAGCTTTTATTACCAGCTGAATGAAGTGGTCAGATACACGGGAGAGTGGCCAGAGACACTGTTTTGTTTTTAGCAACTTTGTGGTCACTAGCTTCATGCTCCATCGACATCACAGGGAGTCGCCTGTATGACTTTCAGTTTCATATGTTCTTGTTTGGTTATTGTTTGAGAATATAAACCAAATATTACACTTGTGCTGGTGTCATGTCCAAAGCACGTTAGTTTGCTGGTATCGTTGTGAAGTGGTGACTTCTGGGGGAGAGCCGGGGCGGACGGGGCTGTGGCGTCTTTGTCTTCAAAAATATCCGCCTTACATACAGAGACACAGATCTGGTGCTTTAAAATGCATTCATTCTGGGATCTGGTTTCAAAACGTATTGTATATGGTGACTGAAAAGGCCGGATCTGTGCGGACGAAAGGCCTGTGTGAGACAGAACGCCTGCAGATCCGACCAACTCTGTGGACACGGTCTTGGTGGGTTTTGTATGTAAGAGAGGAACATGTTGACGGATTACTTTTTACTCCCTGTGACTTGATACATTGGTGAGATGGACATTTACGTACATTGGAAACCAATTCATTGGCTGGAAGGTTGGCGGGAAGAGCAAAGGCAATGCTTCAGTGTGAGATACTTGTGGTAAACAATAACAAAGGGTTGTAAACGGCAGCTCCTGCAACCTTGTGCCAGTCAAAAGTGAGTGTTGAAGTGTGTTTAGGGAAAGAATGGTCATTTAAAGAGCAGCTCCCAGGCCAGGAAGCCTGGTCACTCCTGTGCTCCCGCGATAAGAATGACCAGGTTTTTCTATGCCACCGACAATATGAGGGTTTTGTGCGAGCCATTTTGGACAATTCAGGATTTTTTCAGGCGTTTAAATGGCAAAACAGAGAGGAAGAGGATTAAATAATGTACTAGTTTTCTGTTTTCGTTTAACTCCCCGGACTCAGTCTGAATTATTCACCGTTTCTGTGTGGTATACAATGAGTCCTCTCCTCTAACACTATGGAGAGAGAGTATTTCCTGCTGATGAAATAAAGATAAACCATAATTTATACATAACAGCCAGCGGAGATGAATAATTAGTTAGCGAGTAGTTATTGTCTATAAATAGCACCAAAGTACTTGGCAAGCTTTTTTGAGGTCGGCGACACCTTTCAGGAGGTCACCACTGAAACTCGGGGACATCTCCATATGTGATGATCACATTACCTGCGGCATGAATGTGTGAGCGCCTCATTAGAAAACCCTCTTTATTGCGCCGCCGCGTCTTATTCGGTGTCACAAAAGAGCTTCCTGCAGCAGCCAAGTGTGAAAGGTGTGATAGCACCACGCTCCGGTGGAGCTGCCATCACCAGAGAGGGTCCCGCAGAGGTCACCTGCTGTGATGGGGGGGGTGAGCACTGACCTCAGGAAAGTTTAGCCACCGCAGTCATCGATTCCACACCGGGGACCTGAGAGACGACGGGTCGAGACCGTGGTGTTGTGGTGACACCTGGACGTCGTGTTCCCGAATTAGAGTCTTCTCTGTGTGAACTGTGAATCAGCTGATCTCTATCGCAGCGATCACTTACACCACGGATTGATCTCGATTAATTATTTACACGCTTTATTTGTGTCGAGGAGAAGCAGAGGAAGGGATTGTGGGTTTTTGGTGATGAACGAATGCGCAAAGCATTAACATCTGTGAGGATGAGAGGATGGGAATTCTGGCTTCCACTCTTTTTAATGAGAAAAAAAAAAGAAAAAGCATACATTTAATAACCAAGAATGCGTAAAGAAAAAAAAAAATCTAATGAAAATATCTATGCAAGATAATAGTTTTATCAGTAAAACATATTTTAATTGTATGGGGAACTAAATATATTAAAGTCAATTTAGCTATAGTACCATTCTGTGCAATAAACAAAAGTTAAAATGACAAAGTTTGTGAACGATACTGTTTGTTAGTGAGGGAAAATTAAATTATTATTATAACTAATATGTTTTGTTGTTTTTTTAAATTGTTATTATTATTACTACTTTGTAACAATTTGTAACAAGTACATTACATAAATAATTAGACAGCAACACACAATAAAATAATAGTTGTGAATAAAATGTACATTTCATTATTTACAATTATAATCTATAAACAAGTGACATAACGTTATAGTATCGTACAATAGTCAAGAGGCAAGATAAAATTGTCGCAGAAGTCAGGCAAATGTCGGAGACCATGAAGTACAGCAGACGGCCAGCAGGAGGCACTGCAAACTAATGCAACTCAGTGAGAAACTTATTTCCATGTTGTTTTTCTTCCACTGATGTTGATGACGCCAAATTTAACCAAGAAAACAACGACTTACACATATCAACGGAAATATAATTTTGATGTTTAACCAGCTAAAATATGTAATGTAATATCTAAAAATATTGAAAGTATTGAAAGGTTAAAAAAAAAGTATTTATTTAAGAATAAATATATGTATCTATTGGTATATCTGTTTTTTTTTTGTGTAAGGATCCATATCGATCATTCTACTCTTCCTAGAGTGTCATTCTCTTTGCGCTCGATAGATGGCAGTGGAGACACACTAGGGGGAACTTGGGTTGCCAGCTCTGCACTTTCCTTGAGAACATCCTCCCCACGCAGTTTCTGTGGGACTAATTAATGTGTCCTTCATCAAAAGCAAAGTGATAATGATTAATTCATTTTGTTCCCAAACCGATACCAAAAAAAAAAAAAAAAAGCGTCCACTAATTGTCCACACACACCCAGCAGTACCACCCGGCGACACGTCCCTCCTCTCTCCTCAGAGGAACTGTTTTTACGTCCCAGCCTTCTCCTCCCTCCCTGCGAATTGACAGGCGGCTAAGCTTTTAATCCCTGTAATACAAACTTCTAACAGATTCACTTTTTTAATTGCGCGAAAATAAACAGTGTAACGGAGATGGCCTCCGCGGATAGACTTAGCTTGGGCTGCAGACGGCGGATTAAGTGGGGAAGTAAGCCTGCGAGTTATTTTCAGGAGGAGGGATGAAAGGATGCTCGCAGGACGTCACCATAATTCCAACACAGGAGAAGAATTATCATATGGAGATGACGGTGGCACTTCTGTGATTAATGGGCCCATTTCCTCAGCGCAGCTTGGATGGCGGAGTCGTGCTTGGCCCCATTAGGAGGGAGCCCAACGCCACCCGGCGCCTCTGCGCGCCATTCATCAGCAGGTATCGGCCACAGCAACGGTTCACTCTCTCTGCGCATCAGGAACCCAGTGTCGGGGGGGGTTTTATTCACCGTGATACGGAGACCAGGATCCTCTCCTGTCGTAATTGGCTCTACCTGCTGTGTGAAATCGGCGGCTGAAACATATTTCCTCGCAGACCCGGCGGACGGCAGGGTGCGGCCAGACAGCGCCGAGACGTGCCAGTCCCCCATTTAGAGCCGTATGCAAATCCACTGTTGAATTTCATTTTTCTAATCCCTTTAATCAGAAGCGGGGGAATAAAGCCAGCTGGTAGGAGCCCATGTTAAGATGTAATGAAGCATCCGATTGGATTTCAGCACATACCAACGTGTGCGTGCCAGGAGTGTGGGAGGAGGGAGGGGTGGCCACTCTTACGCCAGATTGGGCCTTGGGGTTGGTTTCCGCGAGGGGTGGGGGGTGTGACGGCGGGGGACCTGGACCTGCAGGCAGGCTCTGCTGCACCAGTGAACGCAGTCAGACGCACATTTTTATACATGACTCGCCGAGCGCTGGTGCCAATCATCTCCCCGCTGGCACTGGAATGGTTTTCTGGAAGAAATAGAACCGCAGGTCGACTCTTGGAATAAACCAGGGTTCGCATTGTTTCAGCTCATCCATGACCCAGTTCAGAAACACTATATAATTCAATTCATGGAGTCAGAAGCGGAATATACAGCCCAGACTGGGGGTGGAAGAGCTGTCAGTTTAGTTCAGTCAGGTTTCGGATCCATTACTGGAGTCTTTCATCACGTGGGGCAGAGCAAAGCAACGCACCGGGCCTCGCCGTGAAGGAGACAAAGAGAGGTGATGGAATGTGACACTTCATGATGAGTCCGCCCTCCCGCCGTCCTCTCACGCTCATCCTTCACCTTTGACCCCGGACCCAGGCGGATCAGAGGTGCGTCTGCTGAGCAAGTCGCCCGGCGAGTAAATGAAGGACTGTGCCGACGTGACCTTGGCAAACCACAATCCACCACCCAGGAGCTGAACTCAGATGAAAGCGCTTGCAACAGAGCTGTTTTCAAGAGACAAAATGAAGCTGCTTCCTAAACATTTATTACGGATTTAAGAGTCACAGGAGAAGTGAGGGTTGAAGCTGGAGTTTGGATTCCTCCGGAGACTCTGGTTGGCTCCTTCAGTCGAATGCCTACGCTTACAGTCCATGACTCAATAAAATGTCTGAATGTGTCTGTGTGTGTGAGGGTCGGACTCTCACCCCAATTTACGCCTGTCCTCCGGATCCCAACACTTCAAAGTTCAAATATGATTGACATCACAGGACACTCAAGTGCTAAAAGAGACTCAACTCAGACTCCTTTTCTGTTGCCTATTCTTGGCCCAGACTCACATGGGACCCAGCGACCTGGGTAGCTATAAACCTAGAGTAAACTCAGCACGTATTTTTAGACGGTGGGAGGAAACCATAGTGTCTGCAGGAAGCGCCAGGGAGAACGCACAAACTCCACTTTGAAAGGACCCAGGTTCGCATTAAACCTGGTGTCACCTCAATTTACATTTCAACCTGTGATCTTCTGACTGTGAGGTTAACCACTACACAACCGTGCTGCACTTGATACAATAGAATGAGAACAAATTGGATCAAGTTACTTGGGGGTTCAGGGTTGGAAAAAGAGGGCAACCATGAAAAGAAACAAGACAATGGAATGAATGATGAAATGAAAAACTTGAAATTGGGAATTTGAAGATTATTATTATATATTTAGTTTATAGTTGGCCTTTTATTTTTATGTATTTATTTATATATTTAGGAGGAGTCCCAGCTACCCAGGGAGAGGCAGTGGTCACTGTAATCTAAAGTAACAGCTGCACATTTTAACACTGGCAGAAGTTGTATTCAAAAGTCCTGCTGGTGTATTTGTAAACTTTTTTTCACCGACCACTCAGGTAACTTCACCTGCCGAGGATCAATATCTCATTCCATCAACTGATTTATGGCAACGTTAAAGACTGCTTACCGAGCGTAACAGCTTTCATCCGTACAGGTTTGCTTACAAGTCGTGGTGGAGGTGCCGAGCGCAGACAAAAGCAGAGAGGTAGGCGACGGTTCACAGCGAGGTGATGTATGATCGGACCTGAAAGCTGTATTGATTTTCCTCAATTGTGTTTGCTCCCTTTGCCACTATTAAAATATAGATTCTGCACAACTGCCATCTTGACTTTGTCTTGAAATTGACACTCTCTCTATGAAGGGCTTTTTCAATAAAGCCCCCTGTCAGGAGCGAGAGATTGGTCCGACAGGGCTGAAGACTGAAGCAGAACATCAATGCCTCAGCAGAGTTGGGGTTAGAACTCCAACACACCAGGAGTGAGGCAGGTTGTCATTCTGCGGTGAAACTGAGAGATGTATTTTAGTCGCTCTAGTGCCGACCCTTCAGTGACAGCAGCAGTTTTCCACCCACGACTTAGTTACTTAGAAACTGGACTTTGGTGACAGCAGGGAAATTATGTTGAGCAATTTGAAACGGAAACAGCAGGAGTTCTATTCAGTTGGAAAGTGATGAACTTTCAGAAAAGACTGAATCGAGTACTTTACTCTCACTACTGGCATTTCTGAGATAAAGCTTTTTATTTTGGATAAGACACCAAACTAAAGTCACACCTTCTTCCCCAACGCCTCAAGACCCATTGCTGTTCTTAAAGTTCACTTTAAATCCAAACGTTCCAATCTTGAGCTGAAAACACATATACAGTATGTAGTGAGGGCTTGAGAGGCTTCATGAAACAGTGTCCAAATTTTCAGAGCCCAGTAGATGGCACTCTCAGCTCTCTCTTTGGATTTTAACAACCACTTCAAAGAGATCTTGCATTATTTTTAAACCAGCAGCGTCATCGACTGAACACTGAAAATGCGAGCACTGTTCAGCCTGTCGCGAGACGTAAGCTCATCTAGATCATCTTCACTCACGTTTTCACCGGCAATACTCGTTCAACAGATCAGTCGCTGAGCGGAACGATTCTTTTCCTGCCTTCCCTTCTCACCATCAAAGTTTTCCTTGACCGGATCCGCACCTCAGACCTCTGGCAACAGACCTTGCCTACCGTGGCTGTGAGTCTATATATCTACAAGCCTGTGGTGCATTGTCACTGACTTCTGCCTGTTCCCTGTCGTTGCACCCTCTTCATGTCTGTTGAAAACACGACACATTTCCGGCAGGGACACCACAACCATCACCTAAACAAGGCAGGTTGAATCCCAGCCCCATGCCCTTCTTTAAATAATTGACCTCAACGTGAGCAAAAAGTAGACATAATTATGAAAAACTAAAACATCAAATAGTGTTTGTGAAATCTAGACATGATCCAGATCTGGCCCACTGTCGAGGCGCAAGACTGCCAACCTAGCTCACAGATATGTCTCACCTTTAACACTGTATTAAAAACTTGCATGGGTTTGCTGAGCTCACAGTCATGACAAAATAGCAACTTTCAATTTTCGAAATTCACCATTTTTCAATAAAGCTGACAAATCCTATAGAAGAACTTGGGTTAGAACTGTGGCCGTCTTGAAAATCCTGATGAAAATGGACCCACATGTGGCTACAGAGAGTCAACCAAACTAAGTGGAAGTGACGGAAAGCTTCTTTAAATTCAATTTTCTTGGTAATGGCTCCATTTAAAAACACCAAATTTAAGGTTAGAATGATTGCTTGCTAAGGCACAACAAGGATGAGCACTAAATGGTGGTGAGTTGTAAACCTCGGTGAACAAGACCGAACAGTACAAAAAAAAGACTGTGAAGTAGAAGCGGTTCCGCCAGTTCGGTAATGGAAACCGAGCCCCAACTTTTGAAGGACAGCAATCGGTTCTCTTTTTGCTTGACCAAACATCAAAGTCCACTGGTGTGTTTAAAACGTTCTTTCCAAGGAGATGCTGATTCATTCATTCATTGTCTTCCACTGTTAGCATCTCCATCACTCGGTACGAGAGGTGGGGGAGACTCTGGACAGGTTGCCAGTCCATCACGGACAACCACAGGGTCCCCATAGAAACTCCACACAGACCAGACCCATGTTCACTTCCAACCCCCAATGGCCTTGCAATGAGGCAGCAGCGCAACCTCACTTCACACAAATCTGCGAAAAAAAAGGCAGTTGTTCGGATCGTGACCCGGGAAGTAAATCCTACCGGGGGGACTTGTCTGTTATTTGTTTGGCTGTATCTCCTTAAGTTTCTTTTCTCATCAGCCTCTGTGAAAACATCCAATTATTAAGCAACACACAAATCGATGAAGTAAACAAACCACTTCTAAAAACAACCTGCAAGTTTCTCTAAAACAGCGGCCCTTGTGTGAATTGTCGTGGCAGCCGCTAAACAAAAAGCTCTCTGCTGTATTGGTAATGGACAAATAGCTGCTCCAGTGCTGCTGCTGCTTTGTCGGCAGATGAATAAATCTGCGCTGATGTCCACCTAATGCACAGTTAAAAGCCATCGCCTGAGACAAATGGCACATTACCCTGGATACCTCGTCCTTGTGAAGTTATTCCTGCTTTGTGGCATCTATTAGACACAATCTATTTGAACCTTTTAAAAGAGGACGGGTGAGTGATGGAGGTAAAAATTAGATAGAAAAGTCAGTGAAATCATTCTTCCTAAATGAAAATATGACGTGTCTTCAGGCACTCAGTGAGCCAACACTGTGCTCTTGATAAAGTGAACCTTTCTGAGTCACAAATAAGGTTATTGTTGGAAGTCTTCCTGACGCGGCTTTGTGGGGAACTAAAGTGATACCACTCGTAAGAGTCAGTAGGTTTGTTTGCCATCCAAGAGAGAGGGATGTCTTGACTCTTGTTTCATTCTCCGCAGTTACACCGGCCCTCTTCATGTCTTCATTCACCACATCAGGGAACCTCACTAGTTGGCTTCCTCTTTTTCAGTTTTGGTCCAACACGTTTACATGACGGCTCTGAAAAACGAATCTCAAAATGCATGTAAATAGCTTACTGTAGTCAACTACTGGAGATCAATTTTAACCTGGAGAATGTGGTTTATAGCTTGACTACGCTAGCATGTAGCGGTTCATCTTGACAGAGATCGGACGGTGCTTCAGCTTCGTAACGGAAGTAAACAAACTCTCAAACTCAAACAGGCTTGAAGGCGGTCTAATAACAAAATACATACGATCGAGAACTGTACTTGACAAACTTGATGTCAGCTGCGTTGTCACTCGACATGCGTAGATTTTTCCTCAGCAACCTTCACTCACGTCGTTTTGATTGTTTGTTCTCATAAGAAGATCAGAGGACAAGGATTCATTGGTTTAAGGAGTGTACAGCAAACAATAAAACAGTCTGAAATGGCTCCTTGCTATCTCAGTTTCTCCTGATCTTCCTTTGCTGACATTGGAATTGGAGCTCACAGCGCCACCCCTAGTCACTTGCAGACATTATTCAGCAGCTCGGTTCACTCTCCTCATCTAAACAGGCTTAATCGAGCTATTGCCGTAGTCTGGCTACTCTCTCTATGTTACCATTGTCACTGCCTCCTGATGCCCACACCATCTGGATTCCCTAACCTTGTCCTAAACTTCTCTACACGTCCCTCTTGATGTACTCATTTCTCATTGGACTCTAAACTCATGTTCCAGTCACCTGTTCAGTTGTCTCCACCCTGCCTGCACTTTCCTCTTCGCCTCACAACCCTCACCCACTTCACTGCAAGAGCCTCTGCCTCACCCCTCGACTTGGCTCTGTGGCCAGTGATGTCAGTCACAAACCACCTAGGAGGGCATCCAACAATGAAACGTCTCCATGGATCTTCTTTCCGCATCAACTTTGAACAGTTCCGCATACAACCAGAGGAACTAGACAGACCTGGAACTGCGAGTCGGAGAGTTTCCGGCCAGATTAAAGAGCTATAAATGGCCTGTGGGATTCTGCTCGTCCCTGTTTGAGCTAGTGCGTGTCTTCTGGCAGAACTGATTCTACAGATTGAATCTAATGTAACACAGATTTTCTTTTAGTCTGGCTCTTAAAAAAAGCTGTTGCCAGCCTTGCAACAAAATCCTTACTGTATCACAGCAGAACAAGTGTTGGATCTACAACACAGTATTCGCTACAAATCCTGAAATGCTCTCTACACAAACACATCCCTGTATTTCCCGGTTGTCACGCTCGACGTGCACACACACGTCCACACAGGTAACTTATTCCTAGCTCGTCTCATTCCTCTCCCTCCCCTGACATTTCATCACAGAGTTTGAGTATTAATATTTGATTTTGCTTCTCCTCTTCCCGCCGCATTCCAGAAGCTAATGACAGTTTTATCAGAACATATTATACCTCCTCGACCCTGAACTGGGAGCATTATGTAAATGCTGGGTGTTTGGTGTGGCAAACATCTTTATGTTTAGCTCGACGGCCGCTCAGGCGAGAAGCTAATTCTGCTCACGGGCAGCCGGAATGAATCTGCTTGTTAAGATTTGAATAATAGCCCGAGCAGCGGGTAGCGGACCGACGGAAGGTTGCGAAGGAGAGGCCCACTAACTTGGCCGCCGCCTTATCGGATCGTACCCTCGCCTCATTCATTAGCTTCCCTCTCTTTCTTCATTTGCAGTGAGCAATATCATTACGGAATGATTTGTCCCAAACGTGAGGTTGAAGCAACAATCCTTCAGCGGGAGAAAGTACGGCACAATTTGTAATTTCGGCAGCAATAAAGCAAGTAATAAAGCTTCAAATTGACCCACACACACAACAAACCTGCCGTCTATATTTTCCCTCCTGCACACGCACACACTCCAAGGGAGGCAATAACAGAAACAATCACGCAACACCTTTGCTTTAATAGGATTTTTTTTCTCCCCACGCACACTTTAACTGCCATAAAGTGGTGTCTTTGACTTCACTCGCGTCTCTCAATCTCTGTCTCTCTGCTGCTCTATTTCACCTAACAAGCATCTGTGCACACGGCACTCTCGCCATCCCATTTATTTAAGTACTTAGCCGAGCAGCAAACTGTTTCAAGCAGCCCGATTTCTAATCACAATTCATTTCTCCGCTGATGAGAACGCGTGCGGCCTTGACGAATCTCCGCCGCCGTCTCCGTCTGGATGTGACAACTTTCACAGACAAGATCATTTGCTCCAAACCAATGATCTAACGCCGCCTTTGAATCCACATGATGAAATATTTCTCCTTGAAACGTTACTGCTTAAATCACCCTGGTTTTGACAGTCGCGAAAGTAGTCGGCGGGAGTCGTGCGGTCACTTCATTTGTCTCCCAATCTGACAATTTGGACTGAGACACGGACAACACTCAACCTCTGGTGTCAGTGCGCCCAAATTTATCAAACACCATTGTCTCCTTTTAAGGAAATTGAGCACCAGCAATAAAGAGAACAATTACAGTCATTTGAATGCTGCTTCTATAGAGCACGAGTTACCATTTTGGGGGGAGAATAATGGTGCAGGAAAATGGCGTCTCCACAGGCGATTTTGAACCACCCCCTCTTTATTCCCACAGTGCAAAAGCAGTTGACTTTGGTTGATACAGTCGGCGCATGATGGGCTAAGATAGGCCCCCCCACAAAGCCCATAACGGAAGCTTTGGAACATGAGTCAATCCTTAACAGACATGGATTTGTGAACAAGATCACTTTAAAGCCATTCGATGATTCAAAAGACATTAAAAGAGATTGAAAACTGCATGTAAATGAAGCATTATTTATACAGTAAAGCATAGCAGTTTGAAGCTGATGGTAGTGAAACTTGCAGTGAAGATCTTTTCCCCATCTGTTTAGTGGGACAGTTGTGGATTGACACATTAGCCTGCAGGCGGGACAGATGGGCTGGGTGCTCTCAGCCCACCACCCTCAGCCTGCATCGATGAAGCCAGCCAATCCCAGAATGGCAGGTGGACACGGGACACTGAATTATGAGTAATGCAAAAAGCAGGGAGTCAGCTTGTTGGGGCATTTGTCATGGTTTGGGTGGACCGCTGAGGGAATTGGCTCCTGCTGCAGAAACATTGATGAAGAAATGGAAAATAGATGCACCAGACTTTCCAGGATTCCCCTTTGAATGAGTGGGTGAGGGAGGGAGCGGAGCTTCATACTGCTTTTATGTTCAATCGGACTCAGCACATGCTAAGCATCTTGCTGAGACAGTGACTCAGATTTGACTTGTGGTCTTCATTTTATTTGGTCTGAATTCAGAAGGAAACTCAATCAACACAACCGGTTGGATTCACCCTGGAACGCGAACAGTGTCCACACAAGATGTCTGACCGGTTGGTTTTGAACACATCTCAGCAGCTATTCTGACAGCATCTGAGCCGCCTGGCACCTAAGAATTAACAGCCATCTGCTTCTTCGGATGTGTTTCAGAAAGAGTTTTACAGTCAAGTTGATGAACAGCTCCAGGAGGCATGAAGACAAGATGGCAACCCTCAGACTCAGAAGATGTGTCTAAACAAACCGGAGCTATATTCTACGGTGCTAGTCATCACATTCTTCACTTGGATCTTTGGGGTGCATCACCCATCTTTGACTCTCTCTGTTCTGCGTTCCAGAGTTTGGGCTTCACCACGCCTCCATATCCCTAACTTTTGGCTTGCGTAGTCAGTGAAGCTAAAAAGGCTTTGAAACAGTTATTTCGCTCAGGAAGGCTCGGGTATTTCTCCAGGTTTAAGGTCAGGGGTTTAGTTCGCCCGGGATCTGCAGAGATCTCAGGGCTTCTCAGTGCTCTAATGGGGCACCGAGGGAGTGGGGATTTCAGGCGGGACCATCCTCCTCACTGTGGCAGGCTTAATTGGGTATAAAGAGATGTAGCCCTGACCGTGGCCTCCACCTCTCAGTAAACCACACGATATGTTTAAATAAAGACTCAGAACGTGGCATGCAGGCAAACGAAGGGAGCGACAGAAGTTTGATATTCCGGAAGCGTCCGGGACATTACTCTGAGACCAAGGCTTCTGAGTTTTCCTCCATGATCACGACGGCGCACTTAAGCCCGTGTTGGAATTGCTCTTGTTTCAAGGGGAAACTGGCCTTTACATTGATGAATGGACTCGAATGTCACAGCGCTCAGGCTTGGCTCTATCCCCTCTTCAAACAGATAAATCACCTCAAAATCCACCCGACGTGTCGCAGCAGAGGGGTATTTTCAGGGGTACGGCTGCCCATAAAACCTCCTCGCACACAATAATAACAATCCTAATAAAACCGGGGATCATTCACCCGGCTCTGCCATCGAACTATAAACGTCTGTCTCGCAAGGTCTCCATCAGAGTCCCGATGAAAACTGGCGATACAGGTGCAAACGGGGGGCCCAGCATTGAGAGTGTTAATGTGTGTTAATACACTAAAAGCCAAGGGGCCTTTTCTTGGTGATGGATTGTGGGCTCTAAATTCATGCGCTTGACAGCTATAGTGCCGCACTATAGGTCAAAAAAGAGCTGTCAGCCGTGCCACAGCAGGTAAAGAGGGTTTCAGTGATAAATCTCCCCGTAAGCTTGATGGGAGAGATTCGATGGGCCAAGAACCAGGATGGACAGAGACGCCCTAAATCTACTGATAAAAGCATCCGCCAAAGCAGCAGGGACATCATTATTTCGCATTTATATGTTCATTAATTTGACTTTTATCGTGGGCTGTGTAGTTTATCCTCACAGCATCATGCATGTCTGCTGTTGTGCACTGGGGGAAGATGAGGGAGAAGAGGGATGTGATGACTAGAGATCAAGGGCGGTGAAGAAGATAGTGTGAAAGTGAAGAATGATGGATTGGAGAGCAAGGTTAGATGATTCAGAGGACGATGCGAACGTTTTCACTGAAAGAAACAAGTATATCAGAGGGTGGAGACGCTGGGACACAGAGATCTAGGGACAGATGGTAGTGAGGAAGGACAGAGTTGGTCCAACAATGCTGGAGATGAAGACAAGGAACGCAGCCAATGAGGTTCATGGATGGGTTAAAAATGACAAAGACCCAAACTCCACCATTTCACACTTGCGGCAGAAAAGTTTATGACTGGTGTTTCCCATCCTCACACTAGTTTTGGCAAGAATTTCTTCAATACTAACACAACAGGCAGCAGTTATAGTTCGATTGTTAAGGCTAGGAATGACTTGATCCCACTTCCTCCCATCTGATACTGATGGTGCAGCCTTGTGGATCGGTCCACACTGATTTACTCTGATATCTTATACTTTTCACTCAAAAAGTTTGTGTGAAATGCTTAAAAACTGACACCTCTGACACCACACCACAGGTTGTGGCTTCATTTAAATGTAAAGCTTTCAACGACATAAATAGAAGTGCAACTAGGAAAAAATATTGAAATTATTAAAGAAACAAAAGAAAAATACTAGTCTATGAACCTTGTTTGACACGACAAGGTAAAAAAAAA
The DNA here is from genome assembly GCF_027744825.2 of Synchiropus splendidus. NCBI lineage: Eukaryota > Metazoa > Chordata > Actinopteri > Syngnathiformes > Callionymidae > Synchiropus > Synchiropus splendidus. The sequence goes on along the minus strand of NC_071341.1, from coordinate 14,306,176 downwards.
AAAACAGATCCCAGATCCAGTCACTTTGGCCTGAATCAGACCTGATACCAATAACCATCCCATCTATAACAAAAAAACTGCTTCTTCTCAGAAGACTATTTGTCACCGTTTCCAGCATAAGAGCATGATTGATGGGAATCAATAGAAAAAAAAGAGAGTCGGCGAAAAAAAAAGCTGCTTTCTATTGAACATGTGGCAGCGGAGCTTAAACATCTGGAGCCGTCGATGCACCTAGCTATAGCGCTCTGTGAGCATGAATGAAGCTGTTACCTGGTGTGAAAACGCAACGCAACAACCGCTGCTATATTTAAACAAGAGCTCAACGTCTTGGAGGAGGAGGAAGTAAACAAGTTTTCAGGGACGATATGGTCAGCAGTGAGGGAGATGTGCTGCAAACTTGTCACGCAGGACTGATGCAAGCTCCGTCAGCTCGCCCCCAGCGCTCTGTCAGCTACCTCCCCATCGATTGTCGGGCTCCTTCAGGGAATTCGACTTGATCCGGCGTCGAGGGAGCAGAAAAACCAATTGGAAAGAGGAACCACATGTATAAATTAGCAATAACGCGCAGCACTGTCCGAATGTCGTGGCGACCTTGACATGACCCTGAAGATCCCACACACCGCAGTAGTGCTGACCGGTCCTCTTAAACACTGACACCCTCGCAGCTTTAATGACTTTCAATGGGCCTTTAAACCGCACCGCGGTCCCCCGGATCAGTCGGACTGTATTTTCAAAATGGAATTGAAATTCCTCCATCAATTTATATTGCCGCCATAAAATTATGAGACGAGTGTTACAGCTGTCATTAAAGGGCTCATTATGGTCTGTAATTGCTCTGACAGCGACTTCTGATGCTGTTAAAAAGCCAGTACCTCGACAGTCGTTATTGTTACTGTCACCAGGCGTCTCGGGTTTGTAGACAGACGCGAGACCCGTCGCTGGGTGGTTGTGAAGAGTGAGACAGAAACAGGACCAGATCAATACAGGGCTGTCAGTCACATCTAACATAAACATAAGGAACATTTTCAGAGACAAGGATTCATTCTGAACACGTGCGATGCTCTGAATAATGAACAGAACCTGACTGCACCCGTAAGACGTAAGCGTTGCTGGTGAACAGCATTTATGACAGGTGTGTGTCAGCTATATCTCAGTCAGTTAGAAGCAAGCTATATCTAATGGACAAGTGTTGGATTGGTGATACTCTGAGAGGACAATCTAGCTTTGGAGTTGGAATGTGGTGCGAAGGTCCGGAGAGTAAGAGGGAGACAAATGCCTGGAGGTTGGTACAGCTGGCAGCACTATAAAGGCTTAGCATAGTGACAGTGTTGACGCAGACGTCAGCCTCCCGTTGTTGCCGTTCAAAAAGAATAGTTGGGTTTCGGATGAGGATTGTAGGCTCTCATTGTTGACTTCCTTGTGATGGTGCTAGTTATATATTTTCTCTAGTGACCATGAGCTTGATGCCTCTGTGTACGAGGTGCTTACTCTCTGTCGCGTCTTTTTCAGTTTCAGTCTAGTATCTTTTTTTTTTCATTGACTTTATGATCTTTGTGATGAGTGTCATAAAGAATGGGCCGATGCTCAACCTCCAAAATGAATTTTTCGTCATCCATGTTGTCAGCTTGTCTGGAAAAAAAAGCTCCATCGCCAATCGCGCCCCTCGTGTGTCAGTTTTGTCGTAGTGTTTACATTGCTCTTTCGGAGAAAAATGCAACCAACGTTAACTCGTGTCCTAGTTCGATTTTTTTTCCACATTCATGTCACTTTTCAGAGGCTGATTTCCTGTCTGTTTCGCCCCACTCCAACTTGACACGTGCCACATGTCGCTCCACAACAAATGGAATCCTTGCCCACTTGAAGCAGTGCTGCAGCGGTGCAGTAACATGCCGTAGCACAGCTCTGTTACTGGTGGAAACTGACAGATTGGAAACAATTCATTCTACTTTTTAGACTGTGCAGTTACAGTTACGCCTCCGGTGGAAATGGGAGGTTAGGAGTAAGGACGTGTTGCCCCACTGAGCGATAAGTCAGAAACAATTCATGTTATGTAAAAGGTTTTTTTTTTTTACTTCAATGAGATAAGTGACTCAACAAATGCCTGACATAAGTTTTTCTTTTATATATAGCCCTCTTCTGGTCATCAGTGTCATTAAAATTTTTTTTGTTGACTCGAATCAATACAAGCAACAAGTCGAATGCCTTTCAAAATGGCCGATGCGAGGGTTATAGGTGCTCCTGTAGTGGTAGATCACTGTGTGAGAGTGAAATGCTGCCGTAACTGTCGTACGTGTTGCAGGGCTGCTACGTGCTGCGGTGCCAGACATTGAATAAAATTATTTAAATAATTAATTTAAAAAATGGAAATCTGCTGTCCGTGGTCGTAAGTACGGGTGGACTAAAGTCGAGCAGGTCGTAAGTCGGATGTTATTTGTATAGCAGTTGACTGCAGATTTGCACAGGGGAGGAAAATAAAATCAGGATGGTAGAGTCAATCGGAGTCCTTGTAAATAACAAGCAGAGACTATTAAAAACTATTCCAGCAATCAGTCTGAAGACGGAGATCTGTTGAAGGATCAGCAGCTCCGGGGAGATACAAATCTTTAATCTTCAGACAAAGCAGTCTCACTTCCTGTTGCATCAGGAGATTCAATTAGAAAGTCAGAAAGCAGGAAGATTGTTTTCCTGCGTGGGGAGACGTGACGTGTTTCTATTCTCTCACTCATTTCAATCTTCCAGGGCAGCGCACTTCACAGCTCATAAATAACTTTCTTTTCCAAGTTCATAATTCATCTCGCTCTCCCGGATCAGCACGACAACACACGCTGGCGAGTTGACAAAATGTGAGAGACATCAAGGACGCTGTCCTCCATGTGAGCTGGTGTGAGGTGCAGCGTGACTGTGGTCTGACTGGTACTGGTACGGCTGCTTGCTAGGCCAGGAGAGATGAGCTCAGCACCCCGCCTGGTCCACACAGAATGGTCATGTCAGCAGCCACTGAGGTCAATACAGAGCGCTGGCGACTTGCTTAGCATGCAGGGGAGTTCAAAAGGAGCTTCACAGTGACTGAGCACAAGTGGGAGCCCGGCAAGCGCATCAGGCGATGGCAAGTGAAATGAGAAGGAAACTTCTGGCATTTTTAAATCACATTTTACAAGGACCCGCAAGCGAACCTTGACCTCTGGGTGGTAAGTGCTGAAAACATGACAAAAAACAAAATGATTTTGAGAAGATTAAAGATTAAAATGGTCATTTTCTAAAAGTTTTTATTGTAAAAATAAAGTTTCATTGGAGGCTGTCATCTCTGTTCTTCTTTTCCTACTACTACAACTAGTACTACTTCTACTTCTATTACCACTGCTAATAGCAGCAAATAATAGTGGTGGTGATAAGAATCATGATGATTGTAATAAAATTACAATATTTTATTATATATTTATATTATATATAATTTGCGAAATTAAAGGCAGAAAAGATGTCTCATATTTTTTTAAAGATGTCCTCAAATGTGAAGCTGAAAATTTCAGTTATAGCACGAACTTTATTATTTTTATTTGCATATTTCATTTGTTTAAGCAACAGGTTTTTTCTGCTCTATCTCCAACATTCTTGTCTTCACAGGTTGGAACAGTCTGACTCCCTAACTTTGTCTCCAAAATTCTCCTCATGAAAGATCAATGCAGTTACTTGGTAAAATAAGTGAAATAGTTGATGCCACTGTTTCATTTATTCTTAAGGGTTTAGATAAATTCTGATCATGGAACTATCGGATTTCAATACTTTTCCTCCAAATCTGTCTCTGCCTCTCCCTCACCAGCTCATCGACAAAGCTCCCACTGCAATTGAGACCTGGGGTGTGAACTCGGATTCCAGAGAAGGATTGACCACCTTCCTCTTTGTGCTTGTTCCTGCGGGCGGTCGGGATGAAGTGAGAGATGGGTGAGGACGACAAAAGATACTCCGAATGACAGTTGCCTGAAAGGAAGATTAATGACCAGAACACACAAAGGTCTGCGGCAGCAACCTTTTGATAAGACACTGGACGCCTTTTTGCCGCCTGGCCAGAACTTCATCGAGATAACCTGAAACTGCAACACGGACAAAAACAAAGGAGGGGGGAAAAAAGTATGGTAATGAGCTGGCTTCACTTTAGGCACAAGGAAAGAAACATGTGAAGGGAAATGAAGACCTGTTGAAGGGTGGAGAGCCCTTCAGAGCAGCTCAGTGCTGGTATGGAAATGAGAAATAATGAAGTCAACGCTGTCGACTCGCCCTGTTGTCCCAGTGATAAAGGTGCAGAGAGGAATTAATTTCAGCAGAAATACCCACCACAGAGAGAGCTGGGGGTTGTGGAGGAGAGCTGATGGAGATGACAGCAGGGATCTTCAACCATCAATAGCTTCACAATATGTCGATTCACTTTGAAATTTTTGTAGGAAGAATGAAAGGATCAGACAGTGGACACCCACAGGGCAGACGCCAACAATTGTTTTCACTCCTAATAGGCAGGAAAAAGTCGATCAGAACAAATCTGACAGTGGTATGAAGTGTTACCTTTGACTTGAAGAGAAGACCCATCTAAATAAGTGCAGTCATGCATCCTAATATGAGCGACAAAGATTAAACATTGTTTTAAACAACTTGAGTTAAATCCAATAACAAGTCCAAGAGAATGGCTCTGGATGACATGGTTTTAAAGCATCTTAGCTTGACTTGTTCAGAAAGTCATGATGCATTTAAACTCGGTCGTATGGCGCCCCCTTCTTCGACAGTAGACAAGGCTCGTGTCTGTACATGACAGTAACTATTTCTGCTGGTACTTTCCCAGCACAACCTGTTAATGTAACAATGTACTGCATTGTTTCAGGACACACTTTTATACTTTTGTGTTGTAGTTGAGACCACCTAAACCGAGAGTGAAGCGCTCGATCAGATCATACAGAGACCAAGGCCAAGACTTAAAGGGTCCAAAACCGAGACCAAAACCTTTTGGAAAAAATAGTTTTGAAAAAACTTGTGACGCCCGTCTGTTTTTTTGTTGGACTGCTGAACGGATTCTCTTGAGTCCTCACCATCAAACTGCCTGGGTGTCCACCTGTTCCTAGGATCCCAAAATGATTGCACATCTAGGAATACTGATGATATGGTGAAGTCAGAGCTTGTAAAAATACTTTGGAAGCAACAGCCCGCAATAATATTTTAAAGACATTTCTGACGTTTCCTTCTATGCTGCCCTCTCATGAGAAAATGGCTAAAATCTTCCACGATAACAGCTGAGGCTAGCGTTAGCGCTGGCCTCCTAAACCCTTCCCAGATCAGGATCAGCGCTGGAGAAGATAAATCTTTGAACTCTACCTGTCTCCTGGGAGATAAAACACCTGAAATATTTCGGTCTACTGGCTGTGAAGGCCGAATCCTGTGAGCTATTTCCTTCCTGTGGCGCACCCCGTCGCCACATGCGCGGCCACAAACGAGCAGTTAGCGACACATCTGTGTGCGTTTAACCCCCCCACCCTTGATCCAGTCACAGGTTTCCTCGCCCGCACAGTCACATGACCGCGGCCGCCGTCCTCCCAACACCCTTGGGCACCCAGCCAGTGACTGATCACCCGTCGCTTTTCTCATGTCAGCACTTTCCCTCATTCAGCTCGTCATCGACGCGCGGTGGCAATAAAACCAATGTCACCGGCTCCGCGTCAAGTTCACAAGACGAGATAAGGGTTGGAAAAAAAAAAACCTTGCTAGTCTTTTGTCAGGAATTAATTACACCCTTTCCTGCGCGCTGCTGACAAAGAGGTAATTTCCTGTTTCATGGTCCCAGAAATGAAGGGTTATGATAGTGGATTTAAGCTGTGGGTCGACACTAAACCATCATCATCACATCTGGGGAACATCAGATGAGAGAAAGCTGTAACATATTGTGTTGTGGAGTTGTGGAGGGCCAAAATCTATCGGAGTTGTGAGGCGGGGTCGACTCTGGAGGGCACATAAAGACTGCTCACAAACTGTGTACAATAGAGGCCCACCTGTAAGTTTTGGGGCTATGGGAGGAAATCGGAATTCCAGGTGGAAACCCATGGAGAACATACAAACTCCACACAAAGAGCACAGAGGTTTGCTCCTGAACAAAGGTGGAGCCGCACCTCCAATTTTCCAGTCAGTGGGCGGATGGGTGGATGGATGGGTCAGTGGGTGGATGGATGTATGGATGGATGTATGGATGGATGGGTCAGTGGGTGGATGGATGTATGGATGGATGTATGGATGGATGGGTCAGTGGGTGGGTGGATGTATGGATGGATGTATGGATGGATGGGTCAGTGGGTGGATGATGGACGGGTCAGTGGGTGGGTGGATGCATGGATGGATGGCTGGATGATGGATGGATGGATGGTTAATGGATGGGTCAGTGGGTGGGTGAGTGGATGGATGGATAGATGGATGGATGAATGGGTCAGTGGATGGATGGATGGATGGGTCGGTGGGTGGATGGATAGATGGATGGATAAATGGGTCAGTGGATGGATGGATGGATGGATAGATGGATGGATGAATGGGTCAGTGGATGGATGGATGGATGGATGGATGGATGAATGGGTCAGTGGATGGATGGATGGGTCGGTGGATGGATGGATAGATGGATGGATGAATGGGTCAGTGGATGCATGGATGGATGGATGGATGGATGGATGAATGGGTCAGTGGATGGATGGATGGGTCGGTGGATGGATGGATGGATGGGTCGGTGGGTGGATGGAAAGATGGATGGATGAATGGGTCAGTGGATGGATGATGGATGGATGGATGGATGGATGGATAGATGGATGAATGAATGGGTCAGTGGATGGATGGATGGATGGATGGATGGATGGATGGATGGATAGATGGATGGATGAATGGGTCAGTGGATGGATGGATGGATGGATGGATGGATGGATAGATGGATGGATGAATGGGTCAGTGGATGGATGGATGGGTCGGTGGGTGGATGGATAGATGGATGGATGAATGGGTCAGTGGATGGATGGATGGATGGATGGATGGATAGATGGATGGATGAATGGGTCAGTGGATGGATGGATGGGTCGGTGGATGAATGGATGGATGGATGGATAGATGGATGGATGAATGGGTCAGTGGATGGATGGATGAGTCGGTGGATGGATGGATGGATGGATGAATGGATGGATGGATAGATACCTGACGGATAACCATCCATCATTCATTTGTATAGAAATAAAAAAAAGAAAAATAATGACAAAATCGGACAACAAAAAAGCGCCACAGTGCTGCCCCTCGAGTGACGGGCACATGACTATGAGTCAAACCGCGAGCTTGTTATTAGAAGTAAGTTGAGACTTAATTCCCCTCGTGCAACCTTAAAGACTCGATTAAAGTGGCGTGATGTTTCGGCGCCTCGGGAGCTTTAGCAGCGACACACTCACTGGAACGTGATTATTCTTTTTCAAAAATCTTTTTCCGTTCTTTTTGCACAGCCTCTAAAGCCCAGTGCCACATTTGAATATAAATGGGATCTGTGCGCATAAATAAAACAAATTGAAAGTTAAAAAGGAGTCATACAGCGCGGCGCAGCCATAAATCACGGCGGTAAGGAGACAAGCCCATTTCTGTTACTTACTTTGTGTAAATACAGAAAAAAAACACCCGGCCTAAGAGTGTTTGGAATTCTCTCTCAACGCTCCTTATCCGCTCGCAGGCTGTAGCCAGCGGCGCAGTGTGTTGGGCTGAAAATGCCTGCAGAGATGGTGATGATGCAGGTGGAGCAGCAACACCACGCAGAGATAAGACAAGCTCATAACATACTGGCTTTCATTTCCTAACAACACAATGCAGCCTCCGCTGTAATCCAGACTCCAGATTGAAGGTGTGAAATTTTTGTCACACAGAAACCTGGATATTTGCTGTTCAATTCACAGCAGAAAATAGACCGAAAGAGGCAGCAGCTGACCAGGTGAATTATTAATGGAGTAAACTCGACTTATACACCCGCTGGAAGCAGTGACACGGGACTGAAACAAGCGGCAGCAGGGACAGCGGTGCCTTTAAATGCACGCGTAATCTCCATATTCGTCTTCATTAGGCCCATCATTTTCTATTGTCACCACCAACTTAGCTGCTTTATTTCCCTGTGGATTCACATCATCAAGCTCACAGGGGCCAATTGTTGACTGCAGAAGAGACAAGACAGTTTCATTCTCTCTTATTCTGGTTGTGCACACTCAAAACAGAACAGTGCTGTCATCGTAGACGGATGCACGGACGGACAGATAGATAGATAGATAGATAGATAGATAGATCATCCATTTTTATATGAATTAAAAATAAAAATGAAAACTAAATATGACAACACATGAATGAAAACACAGAAAAAAATATAGTACAATATATGTAACATTTAATATCATTGAAAATAATAGTACTATTCAACGGTTTTGTCTAAAAAATAACATAAAAATAAAATTAATTAAAAAAAATTTACATGGATGATAGTGGCTATATTATTAATAATACTAATAAGTTATAAATACAAAATGTAAATATAAATACACATAGAAATACAAAGCAAAAGTGCAACAAACGGATAGCATTTATTGTCAGAAATTAAAAAAAAAATTAAATAAATAATATATTTAATATATCTAAAGACAAAATTATTTCATACCAAAATAAATGATCATAATACCATATGAATTATAATATCACAGAGACTGCAGATACAATGACAAGAACTATGTGAATCGTATATACAAAAACAACATGCAAAAATGAAACAAGACGTCCACAGAGGCCCTGACTTACGTGGAGGTGAGGTGGACTGATGTGTCCCAGACTGATGTTGCCTCCACCACCACTGTATGAAATGTATATATCAGCTGAAATGACAAGAGCTACAGGTGGATTGTCAGTTGGGCCTAAAAGCCCAAATAGAAATCAGGCGGCTCCCTCCTCCTCTTCCTGGCTGGTTGTCTGCATGGATGTGCGGCGTTGTCTCACAGCGGCAGACAGCAAAGGCAAAGAGACAAAAGCCAGCTCGGCTATTAATTCAGTCCTCACGTCGTCTGGGCGCATCCTTTCACATGCAAAACACCGCCAACGTTGTGGGCAGGAAGGGAGGCCGACAATTACAGCCTCACACCGAGACTCGCTCTTCAGGCTGATTGACAAACGCAAGAACTGAAATAGCTTCCATTTAGAAACGGCAGAATAAGGGGATCATCTGCAATATCGCGTCTCAAATGGGAAAAGATGAGCGCTCACAATTCAGCGGCGCACAAAGGCCAGGCGCGGAATACCCAGCGGAAACTGAGACACCGAGACTCAGTGGAGCGTCCAGACTTTTGGAGAGGGATTTGTATCCGACTCTTCTCTAACGTCGACCCACAAAGTTCTGCAGAAATCTTCCTCAATGACTGGCATGTTCCTGTTTGTGGTGATGGTTCTATTTGTTTGCCACAAACAAACAGTTCAATCCATTTTCATCAGCAGTTATTGGATTCCGGGTCAGGGAGCTTGAAACGTTGGATCCAGCTTCGGAATAACAAGTCAGTTCTGATAAGCAGGAGAGAGTTAATGCATGGACATGGGGGACACTACTGGATTCAGAGGGGGGCGCACCCGCACCCAATGAGAGGAGGAAGATAGGACTCATGTCATTCATGTGTAAAGAATGTTATGGTACTGAGAGGCTCACAATGGTGAATCCTTTCTTCACGGTTAAACCTGGCCGGAAAGAAGAGCGACTCCTGGCCACTTCAGACTGCAGTGCAGGAGTCACACCTCTCGTCCTACGTTAAGTTAGAAGTATGTTAGCCTCATTTAGAGACGCCATCTTGTAGTATAAATTGATATTGAGAAAACAAGAGTCAGCAAACTGTTCTGCAGCAGCTGCCAAACAGAGATTTTCTCCAAAGTTTCTGAACAAAACTGGTTGATTTGTGCTTGTAGTTAGTCAAGGCAATAAAATTGGACAGACTTTTCAAAGTCATAATGAAGATAATAACCATGACAATCGCGCCAATAAGGACATTTTATTTATTTATTTAAATAATTTTAATATGCAATTTTCTGAATAAAGTAGATGTCAGGTTGGATTCAAAGTAATAAATACATTAAATTCTATATTTTATTATTACTTAATGATATTCAATCACATATTAATATTAGATATATTTATAATATTTGAACTGAAATGAATCTGTGTTATTTGCATTATTATTATTATTATTATTATTAACAATTTCCTTTTGTATTTGATTAATTGAAACCCGATGAACTTCTTGAGAGCTTTGCGAAGTGAGTCCCAACCCTGCGGATTGATCCGAGTTTGCTGAGTCAGCGGGAATATTACTCAACAGCTCCAAAAGTCTAGAAGTCCAGGAGTCATTGAGGGATCGTTGATGAGCCATGTCCCGCACAATGGAGCCCTCTGGTGGCCAGAGGCGTCACAACCAGTATATAACTTGGTAACAAACACAATCCACCCCGCCCAAGCTTCTCACTTGGGATGACTGATTCACTCGCCACGCTACTGGGCCACAGACATGACATGAAGGTGTAATTTCAGTCATGTGATCGCTGTAACACCGCAGACGTGACTGTAGCTCTGGTCCAAGTCGATCAGAGAAGGAAGTGGCTTCAGCTGGCAGGCGGCCGCAGTAGGAGACAACACAGGTATAAATAAAAAGTGCTCGTGTGTTCGAGCACAAACAGCTGCGGGGAAGTGCGGCTCCGCTGTTGGAGCACAAACAGCTCCTTTAATGGAGAGGAGGATGTGAGGAGAAATTCATTTGTGGGATGACACTCTCCCGCAGCCTCACAGCTGAAGCCCCCCTGAGAGGCATGTTGTGGCTCAGAGGAGGAAGTGTGTGTGGGTGGGAGAAGAGGTGTGTGTCAGGGGGAAAACATGCAGAGGTGTCTGCCTTACGTCTCGCTGGAAATCAATATACCTTTCAGAGCCACGGTGCATTTGACATGAACACAGCGAGCAAACACACACACTGCTTTGTGCAGCATTATTTTGGGCTGGGGTTCTGCTGAAAGGGAACAGGCTTTCCATGTATTACCTCCTTCACGACTACAAGTCAAATTGTGTTCTCTTTCATTTGTAGTTTGGTGTGATTATGGGGCAATGAAATGAAGCGGAAGATTGTTGCACAAGAGCGGATAGCTGCAGGGGCTCGGGTTTCACAGATGAACACTAGTTGGCGCAAGACTGGGAACAGTCAGACGCGTTTAGTTTGCTGCAGTCCTGCACTCAGGTGATCTTCTTTTGGGAATTGTGCTCCTCGTATGTGGAATATTTTCTTCAATAACATGTCTTTTGCTGTTTTTATTTGCACTACACAACCCAAAACCAGCGTTGCAAGTTCCAACATTCTCCTCATTCTCGTGGGGGTTCAATTTATAGGTCTGGAGTTATGACCTCTAATGGACCAGTAACCAAACCTGGGTGTCCATAGCCTCTCACCCTATGTAGCTGGGACAGCCCTGCACTGTTTTGCACCACACACTTGACGCACATCTGGATCTGCTCTGTGTTTGGCTGTACTGGCATCATATGAGTAGCGATGGGTCGATGAGGTTTCATGAAACAGTGTCCTGCTTTTCATAGACCACCAGATGGCACTGTTTGCTGTAAAATGTTTGGATTTTAATACAAGTAAACCTCACATCATTTCCCACCCAAGAGTGTCGTGCAGTGGCCACTGAATATTCGGACACTGTTTGATCAACTCTGCAATACTGTTTCATGATACATCATCTACCCATTCCAACGTATGAGAGTCAAGATCTGGATCTCTGCTTTAAAAAAAACTCGCCCTTCCCATGCGCTCTGGGAAACAGATGTACCAGATCGAGGGCAAAAAAGAGGAACTTAAGTTATGGTCTGGAAACAGAATTGGTCTCAGTACCTTCGAGCACCAGGAGAAAACCACCACACTGGTTGCCTCCACATGATTATAAGGCTTTGAATCGTCTAAAAAAGGGGTGATTGAGGAGCCCAGGGGATAGAGATGGATAATCTTAGCCCAAAGGCAAGTTCCAGCTCTAGCACCGTCCACTTCCAATAAAGCATGAATTTGGCGGACCATGACTCCCATGTCTGTCTTCTGCATTCTCCAAATGACTCCTTTATGGTTTAGTTTTTAGTTTGAATTAGAGAAATTGCTTATGAATGAATTTACAATGGAGACTTAAAATGATGGATTACATTATATTATATTATATTATATTATTCTAGAAACCTGTGATCAAGCTTTACAGCAGAACCTCCTGTGATGAAATATGAGGAAGATAGCGTGTGATATTTAAGGAAACTCTCAACAGCCTCCATCATTTCTATAATCTAAAGAAGCACCATAATCTTAATGAAGTACACAACTTAAACGCCTGCCAGGCCGCTGCAGCACGTGTAGGTGGTAATGACTTCTAATACGCTCAGCATATTTTATGATGACAGGACACATGAAGACACTTGATTTTCCGGGAAACTGCTGGCACCGCCCCGAAAACACTTGTGGTTTTGAGCATCATCGCCGATTGATCCAGTTTGATCAATGAGGAGCCAAAGTTGAAGGTGAAAACAAAGTTTAGAGTTTAGAGCAGTGCATCAGTCTTCCAGCCTCAGAGCAAAATGTGAAAGCAGGCGTGTTCTCAAAGAGCTCCTGACAGCCCACAAACAAGCCTTCACCTCAGAAGCAGCCAACTCAAGTGAGAGTGAGAAATAGAAAAAAAAAAAAAAGAGGAGGGGAATGATTATAAAACAAACGCCCAGACCTCGCGGAGCAGATTTTCCATCATTAAATAAGAGCCGGAGGGTGGATGGAGTGTGATGAGGAAACGCTGGCCTGTGCCCACTGCTCCTTAATGAAATGGAGGCCAGATAGAGAGAAGGAGACGGCGGGATGATAAGCAGCCAGCTCGCCGCAAGACGCAAGAGGACTGTGCGATGTTTTAAACAGTGAGGTTAGAGAGGTTCTATTTTGTGTTGGGAAAACAAAGAGGGATGTTGAATATTTCAAAAGGAGTTTTGAATAAATGTGAGCCAGGAACATGACTCCATCAAGTTGTGATGTGACATCCAATCGTCGTGTCAGATATAAGAGACGGACACGTCAGAGTATTCACACCGCAAAGTTTTCCATTGTTAGAGCTCAAAAATGAGGAGAGGAGGTGAAGAAGAAATTGATGTATGGTTTAGAGCACATCTCGGGGCCCACCTTTCCCAGAACAAATGGACCCCGGGCCCATTCAATCGAACCGATTCATGACTCTGGATTTCATACTTGCATGTAAAACAAAGAAAAACGTGACAAAATGACATGAAACCATGTGATCATTGCAGGATATTTATTTGTCATTGAAAAGTCCAACCAGCAGCAGGAACCAGGTGCAAGTCATATTCATTGAATTTACGAATGAAAAAAAAGAGAAAATAAAATACACTTGATGCAAACAGTTGAGAAAATTTGAAAACTGAATACAATTCTGAATAAAATAAATATAATAAAACCATGTCTAAATCTCATAAAATAAAATTATATATATATATATAAAACTCCAAAGAAGATACTGTATAAGTGAAGTGTAAATGAGTATATTGCCATAAAATGTTCAAATTAATTTTCACAACTGCTTCAACAAGTGCTTTCATCATCATTACTTTATCATTTTTTTTCTTTTCAAGAACTTCTCCATAGTTGTTAACCATCACAGATTTGCAACTGTCAAGTCAATTCAATGACACCGTATGTCGCTAATGTATTAAAACTGGGCGTCTCGCGGCCCTCACGGCCCAACGGTGTAAAACAAGACAACTTCTAGCGGCCCTCTAGGAGGCGCTCACGGCCCAACCATGGTTAAGAATCATTGGTTTAGAGCGGGGGCCTGAAGCTGAGCCACAAAAAGGCCACAGTGGCTGCAGGTTTTTCTTCCAACAAAACAGAAGGACGGCTATCAGCTGTCTTAAGCGTCAGTTGGTTGCCAGTCTAGTGCTGCTTGTTTGCAGCTGACACCTGATTGGTTAACATATAGGTCACACCCACTGCGGGCCTACGGGACCGGGTTGAGCACCCTGAGATGAAGAAACTAAGGTTCACAGTGCTGGACCAAGAATGTAGCGGATAGAAGTAAAGAGGTCATCGGACATGGAGTGGAAACTTGAGACTAGCCCTGATGGAATACAAAAGAAGATAAGCACCCTCTTTAAAGTGAATGTTTATTCACCATCTCATTCTTGATATCCAACTACTGAATTCGGAAATCTGTGAAAAATAGCATCTTGAGTTTGAAGTGAGACGACACATTAAGGTGAGGGATGAAAATGCAAGTGGGACGCAGCCGACAGGACTGATATTGTTTTACAAAAGGAGTTCCGAGGGAGGGATTTCCGCAGACGGCTTCGTGACAAAGCCTTTTAATATTTCTAAATGGAATCAAAGTGTCACAAAAGCGTATCGCACTTTCCAGAGAAGCAGCAATTTCATTATGGGCAACGTCAAACTGTCCTCAACAATTACTCAAACACTATTGGAGAAACAGCTCAAACAAAAGTGGCTGGATTTGTTTCCATGTCGCTTTGGTTTTTAATGTTTTACTTCTCATTGGCAAAAAGCTTTTGTCTGCCGGTTGCCAAGCCGAGACGTGGCAGAAATATTGTCATGATTCGTGGCAGCGATGCCAACAAGACGACGCCGGTTTCTAGCTTCAGCCTCAAATTAAATCAGAGATCACAGTCGACCTAAAATGTGCTGACTCAAAGGCTTCCGAGAAAAAAAGGGAGCGGGGCGTCTCGAGCGTCTAATCCACGACGATATGAAACAGTTTTCTTCGTCTGTCTGTTGACAAAACAGCAAACAAGAATCGGTGGAATCGTGCCTCACATACATGAGGGAGTCAGAGGCTCCATCTTCCTCCGAGCTCCATCCTGCCTGTTATAAACTTCCTCCGCCGTCTTGGACAATTGCTTCTGTAATTTAAAAAGGTCAGCGTGGCTCCTGTGTAATTCAATACTCTCAAGGTGCTGCATTAACCACATATTTAATCACCCGGCGGTGGCATGCCGCGGCACACTGAGTGTAAAGGGACGGCGGGAGCGACCACACAGCGACATCTGCCTCCATCCCTCTCTCGGAGCATGCATCACTCTGAGGCAGAGAGTTCGCATTGCCCTTTAGAGGGCGATATAAAGTAGGGCATCTAATAATTACAGGAAATCAGATGCTTCACAACAAAACTACAGGTGGGGATCCAAATATTGGGCCCCGACTTGAGACCTAACATCTTTGCTGCCGCTTATAGAGATGTTATTATCTGAGGTCCAGACTTCCCTCTTCCTGGAAGCTCTCAAGTCCTTCTAGTATTTCTGTATGTTTCCACAAAGCTCACGGATACGGACCAAACGGAGCAGTTCCACTGGAAACCATGGGGGGCAGTGTTGCTGTAGCTCCAGTGAGACACGAGGAACACACAACAGTGGTGGAAATTCTCCGTCCTCCAGTCGCGATACATTTAACTGCCTCACCGACCGATCCTACAACGCTGCCTCGGTTTAGTCTTTTGTGCGAGAGGTACATTATCAAAACGTCTTTCGCAGTCGTCATGTTGGTTTTGGAGTTTGTCGGTGTCACTGGGCTGCTCCCCCTGGTGGATATACTGGTGAACAGCAATACCTATGCAAAGAACGCATGGAAAATGGGAGCCGACCATCAGGTCCCTCATCAGGAAGGCCCAGCAGAGAATGTTCTTCCTGAGGCAGCTACGAAAACTACGACTGCCGCCGAAGTTACTGGTGGAGTTCTACATAGCCATCATCCAGTCCTTCCTCACCTCCTCCATCACGGTCTGGTACAACTACGCCACCTCCAGGGACTAGAGCAGACTGCAGCGCATTGTACGTTCTGCTGAGAAGGTGATCGGTTGCAGCTTGCCACCTCTTCAGGACCTGTATGTCTCCTGGATCTGCAGGACATGCAGGATGGATCAGAGCAGACCCTACTCACCCTGGTCATGGACTGTTTGTTCCTCTTCCCTCTGGCAGGAGGCTACGATCCATCCAGTAAAGGGAGAATGAAAGGGCCTCAAGGGAGAGTAGAGACACCCAGCAGAGAAAAACTACTTTTGCCGCTTGTATCATGGATCTTACTATTTCAGTCGCTAGATAGAGGGTTCATTTGTTTAGACTAGTGATGGATGAATGTCCAAAAATATAAGTTGCAGGACATGTGAAACGTTGTAGGAAAATAAAGTGGGTATAGTCCGGAAATATGAGTTCTTTTTTTTTTTTTTACTTTTAAACCAACTTTTTATATTATTTGGTAATAGGTAAGTTCATGGACTCCCTCTACTCTTATGGATTTACAAACCCTGCTAAACCTGGAAAGACTGTTCAACTCCACCGTGGTTCAGTCGATATTCACCTTTATTTATAAATCTTCGCGGACCAATTCAGATCCTGTCAGCGTGTCCCAGAGCTCTCATGGCTTGGTCGGCTGTAAAGGATTTTTCAAACACACGGTTGGTGCATTAAGATGATATGAAACGTTTCATCGTGTAAAATAATTTAAGCCTTGAGCAAACTTATTCTGCACCTCTGACAATTCCAGGAAGCTTGATCTGCACCGGAGACAGCCGGGACTTTTATTCATCGATGTGGGAAAGCCGTCTCCTGTCGGAGCATCTGTCTCTTGGTGAGAGCGAAATCAGTGAATCACTTTCCTTTTTTTATGCTGACTGACAGCTCTTTATATCTCGCTTCTTTAAGTAAATATCTGCGCTTCCCTGTTTCCTTATTGCCTGGTCGCTGTACCCACTGGGTTTGTCTGAGCTACTTTGTTCAGACTTTTAAACACTGGTTTCAAGAGGGAACAGTGTTTTCACTTCAGAAGCAGGTGCTCATGCTGCAGAAAAGAGTTTGAAAAATTGATACTTTGAACAAGTTTGAATGTGGCACTATAATGAGAAACATTACGTTAAGTAAAACTTCAGCTTCCAATGTGCTAAAAGCTGATCAGAGCTTCATTTAAATTCACCTCATCACGCAGGAGGCAAATATACCACCAAAATATGCATGAAAATGATATCCATCTCAGCACTCATGCAAATGTGTCTACCACCAGCTTCTCTTTAAATATCGAAGCGACATGAGAACATCGCACTCAAGCAGCAACAACCTTATTCTGGACTGAACCACTAATCCAGCGTGAGGCTTGATAGAAAGCACTTTACCTATAGTTCCCCTCACCATCCACACGCACGCGCACACACACATGGGCTGCTGAATCAGAGCCAAACTGAGGCCACACACTGTCTGCCCTCTTCTTGACAAGTAAATTGCTTCCTAGATAGGGTTGGCAAAAGAAAATCAGGAGAGAAGACGATGGTGCTGCTCAACATGGTTAAGAGAAATGAATGAGAGGTGAAAGGTAGAAGATGGAGGAGAGGAGCTGCAGAAAGTGGATAACAGAAAGCAGCGTGTGGACAACAGCAGCATGTGTGCTGAGCAGGGCAACAAGGACACTGTGCAGAGAACTGGGAGGAAATGGAGACAAAGTATGACCAGAATAACACCTACGTTATAGTAAAGATGTTGAAAGTGTTGGCTCTCAGAAGTTTCCTGTCAGACATGCGTCATCCAGGTTCAGTTTTTATTGGAACCTTTGAGCCTACTGTCTGGCTGCCACAACTAGTCAACTATAATCGACTATTGAGATAGTCGCAGGTGTTCGTGAGTTGACTGGCCGTGATGTCATCACTCTCTATTCCACTGAGGAGGCATCGCCACCCAAGACGTCCAAAGTATGGAAACATTCCACGACAGCGAGAAGATAGATTCCTTTCAAACTGAATTTTGTGCTACTAAAATTGAAATAGAAAATTAAACAGAATATCAAATATACAATTTCCAAAATATTCTAAGACAACACTGTACATACTTTAGTTTTTGTGTTCATGTACTATTTAGTTGCAGACCTAGACTATGGGTCTCGACAGTTTCTAATAAAAAAAATGTAATGCTAGAAAATATTTTGATTTGTATCAGGAAACTAAGAAAATAAAGTTGTTTCAAATAACCAGGATTTTATTTCGGTGGAGTCGGGGGACTGCTTCTATAGTCCCTTAATTTGTGGGATTACGTTCCCGGACAACTTTCATTTGTGAATTTATCCCACCATGAATCATTTCTTAAACACAGGTCACACATTTAAACATACTCCAAACAATATCTTAGCTGTAATCGAAAAACCTTTGCATTGGTCAAACACGGTTGTAGGTCGTCCACCGAACACACACACAGCAAAATCATGAACTGCTCTTCTTCAGGTGCTCAAGTCCCTGCCATCCCACACCTCCACTGACTTCTACTACTATGTTTACGTTCCGATTAAACACCTATAGATTTCATTTGATATCCGTCATTTGTCCCACATGTGGAAATTCAATGTGTCACAGCAGCAACAGGCAATAAAGACACAAAGAAGCCCAAGGCATAAAAGATACACAACAACCATCACTGTACATAAAAACACAATGCTACAAAAAAAACCCACAGCAAAGTCGTAAGCTATCAAACAACTCATCAAATAAATAAATAAATACTCAGAATCTAGAAAATATATCATGAAAAAATAAATGTCTGATAAAAATGTACATACAAACATGTAAATTCGCTATATGTTCATTTTAAAGCAAAACAATACATAAATAAAAACAAGCTTTAATTGCATTAGATCTGTGACGTGAAAGCTGAATCGAGATCTTCATGAGTCCAACACCAGGTTCCAGCTGACTGACAGCTGTGGAAATATCTCGATAGCATGTGTTATCGAGTGAATATGCTTTGCCTTCACCATGGTGCTAGATTGGTTAAAGCAAACACAGTTTTGATCCACAGTCTTACGTGACATCCACTCGTGTCTGGTGCAAACAAACTGCCTCACTGATCCCAAGCTGGGACCTTCCACTTCTATTGTTTCATTGAATTTGAGTGAACAAACACACAAATCAATAGTTGCATTGTGCAGCAGAAAACAGTTCTGGGTTTGACAGTGTCAGTCGCGTATCGTCAGACAGCCACACAGACTCAAAGTGATGATGAGGTCTCAGATGGGATGAGGAAGCGGTGGCGGGTATTTCGCAGCATGTCTTACCTGGGACTAGGGGAGTCTCTTGGCAGCTGGCCAGGTTAAGCAGAAGCATTACCAGGAGGGGTCGGCCCCCCGACCATGTCCCTCTCATCGCGCTGCTCACTGTCCAGACATCACCGAGCATCAATCTGGGGACAGAAGGCGAAACATTTAGGAGCGACGGAGCGCTAATTTGTCCGACACGATAAGAACAGCACGAACACTTCCGCGCCCGATGACATTTTTAAAGCATTAACAAACGCAAAGCAGTTTCCATGACAACCACTTCAATCCATTATCGAGTTCCTTCCAGTTGTAATTGTATAGCCGTTGGATCTAAAATGTCTAATCCTCGAAGGCTTTGCCTCTTGGACTCGGTGAAAGATTGCAAATTGACTTTCTCTGTTTGCCGAACTCCACTTTTCTCCACAACAAACGCCTGAAATTGATTCCAGGCAGGTGAGGTGGAAGCGTGCGAAGTTATCGGTGTGTGCAAGACGGCGGCGAGCTGACATCACCTGCGCTCGGTGACAGCGACCGTCTATAGTATGGAAATAAATGGGAGGATTCTTCCAAGCAGCCATCTGTGGAACAACCTGTTCACCCCTGTTTGATTACATCTCGCAGGCCAGACATGCTCTGCGCAACCTTTCTCCCCGGGCAAGTCATCCTCCCTGAATTGGATATGCCTCGGCTCAAATCAGATCGACTCGCTTTATCATGGCCACTAGGATGCTCGCTTCACGCCCGGCACCTTTTGAGAAGATGAGGAACACTTGACAGGAAAGTACAAGACTGAGACGGAGACGCTCACACGGAGAAGACGTTTATCCCTGCTTTTAAATGAGGGCCGCTTCCCTTTGATCATCTCCCGTCACGTTGTGGGAGAATCCAGCCAATTTGCTCTTCTGACATGAATTTATAATCTCAAAGTGGCCACTTCTCCTACTCATTATGAAGCAACTTTTTATATAATCTAGGCTTTAAAGTTTTAGTGCGATCGCCCACCGGCTGAGGTGCAGCACTGATCCTCATAAGTAGAACACACTATTGTCACCATTTAGTTGAGTGGAAAATACATTCAGAGGCTGGAACTAAGAATCATGGGCATTGAACCTTGGCAGCAGAGGAAGACGCTAGAACTTCCATTTAAACTCTTCAGTATTCATATTTTTAACCAATGATATTGCCCTACATTTATTGATCCACGTAATTCGGTACCTTCTGATATATAGTTGAGCTCAATGAGACTGACGTCGTTCACACAACAAACACTGTAGGAGCGAACGAAAGCAAAAAAGAGCTACTCTTCTCTTTCCACAACTGAGTGACTTCCAAAGGTTTGTGATGACCAGATGGTGATCCAGAACGACCACCAAAATGTAATCCTTTTCTTGATCAACATTTCCTGAAAATGCATTCCAAATCTTGGGCTTTACTACAAACTTAAATGGTATAAGCTTTCTTCTCAGGCAGCATTTTATCAGAGCAGGACATGTTGGATTGTATTTGTGATCAAGTTATATACTGGTTGAGACATCACTGCCCAGCAGTATATGGATAATCAGTGAGGCTTCAATGACTCTGGAATTCTAGACTCTTGGAGTTGTTGAGAAGTATTTACGCTGAGTCAGCAAACTCAGATCAATCCAAAAGGGTTAGTAGTGACTTTGCAAATATCGCAGGTATCTGACTAAAATTTGTCTTTATAGTTGGCCTCGGACTAAATAATCTCAATGATTTTGTTTTTAAATCATCCCATAATTTCAATTTTTCTTCCATTGAAGGGACATTTTTTGGTCACCAATTCCAGTTGCATTACGGTACAATACTGTACCTTCCAAAATATGATAGGTGCTGTGGGAAACAATTTTCTCAGGGGACAATAAAGTCTATGTCTCTATGTCAAAGCTTCCATGTTGAAGAAGACAAAAAGTTACTTATGGAAAGTGTAAGTTTAAAAAAAACTTCAGGATAGAAGCTCAAAAAAATGTGTTTTTTATGTCTGTACTGTTATTGTCATGTCCGCCTTTTTTATGTCTGTACTGTTATTGTCATGTCCATGATTTTCCACGCTTTTATTTTGGATTTTTGATTCCCAGTTGTTCTTTTGTTTCCGTTTACTGTTGTCTCTCCAGCTTTCCGAGCGACACAGCTGGCGTGCATTTCATCATCAGACATTCCACTGATATCAACCCCTCGACGCCAGCTTGTGTCGCCAGATGGTTTCTTCGGGTTCCTAATGGTAAACTCTCCCACGACTTGTCTCTCGCTAAGCTCCCTCAAATATTCTAAGTTCCTGACACTGTGTACTTTATGCAGCTTTGCCCATCACTACAGCCCTTCCACCATGAAGCTAAAGCTTATGTGAACAGATTCAACTGAAATTCAAGTATTAATATGCAAATAACCACAATTCATTTGTTGTAAAACCTGTGATTAATACATATATATATATATATATATATATATATATATATATATATATATATATATATATATATATATATAAAAATCGATTCCTGCCCCTATTTTTTTATCATTTTAAAATGCAGAGAATGAAGCAAGGCCCGTACAGGACAGATAAAGTAAACCCAAACTCACAAGCAGAATAAGGATTTGTAGCGAACAGAAGGAGGGAAGGACTCCAGCTAACAAGCAAATGCTACTACTGGAACACCATTCCAACAAGCACTGGTTTCCAAAGCAGCCAAGACAGATAACAGTCCAGCACTTGAGGTCAGAGGTCAGGAATGAAAAGGAATGATGGTGGAAAACAAGGCGCGTGGCTCCAAGATAATCTGGTGTGGGGATAAGGTCGGGTATATAAGGACACAGTGGTTAACCGAAGGAGAGGAAAGTGTGAGTGGAAACTCAGGGAAGGAGCGGAGGGACCTGAACATGCAGCACAGATGAGACAGACCTGACATATTGAATCTGGACCTTCATTCATCGGACACAAAGGGACCTTCCGGATCATTGCTGCAGAGCGGGGTCAAGACTGAGGCTGAGAATGCTGCAGTATCGTGAGCAGTTCTGGCCAGACGGATTCAATTGAACCGTTGTCCTTCCTGAACACAACAAAGGCTTCCCTCATTTTTCTTGGTAATTGTGTCAGATAAGAACCGACTCTGATAAATAAACCAATGGTCAGTGGGAGAAGGAGGTGTCGGCGTCAAGGGTCTCGGCATGTCGGGCGCCGCTCCTTCATCGAAGATCAAGTAGTTGGTAACCAGGCTGGTAATTGAAGCCAACACCTGTCGTATTTGATGAATGAAGCGGAGGGTTGCAGATAGAGCGAGATTTATTTGCCTCACACAGAAGCACGGACGCAGAGGTCAGTTCGATCCTCCTGCTGTCCTGCGGATCCCAGGAAATTTCCGGAAGCTGGTTTGTAGTGATTTCCACGCTCCTGTGTCGGCGCTGAATCAACAGTGCGAAAAGTCGCGATTCTGTCTTTATCTGACTCAATGACTGCTCAGTTGAACTCAATTAATCCACCAGAGACTGAAATCATTGCTAGTTTCCCATCGGAGACTGAAACCTCCAGGAGGAGGATGGTCAACAGGGAGGAGCTTAAGGAGCCAGAGCCACAAGCCGATTGTTACTGATACTGAACGGACGTTCTCGCCATTAAAATGAGTATCTGAATGTATATCTCACTAATTTTGGTTCAGTACTGAGCATGTGACTTTCTATTGTACATAAATAACTTTAAAGTTTTTGAGTTTGTCACACACATAATTTGTTAAAAATGCTATTCCAAATCTGACCCGAAGCCTTTTGGCTTTCCGGTTTAGCCTTTGACATACAGTGAAGCTAAGGAAGGAATGAAGGCAGACAAGTCTACTCTGAAGATCTTTGTCAATTATTATTCTGGATTTTATTCTAGTTTCATGCTTAACTTAGAGTGACGCGTGGTTTCGCTAAGGCTCTCAAAATTAATGTGTTAGCTACAATACGTCTTATGCCATTGATATTTCTGCAGTTATGATTAATGCGCCACCAGTAATAAGTGATAGACAGATTGGGAAGCAGAGCAGTACTGAGGCCAGCTGAGATAAAAGGAGGGCTAGTGTTCTTTTGAATGGCAAGGGTAGTTTTAAAGTCATGACAGATGGTTTCAAGCTGAACTTGGTAGCAGTAACTGTCGAGGTGAACTCAGTAGCCACCCGTGTTCATCATCTCATGTGGAGTGTTTACACAAAGCTGCCATCATCGGCGAACATTGAACCCCATTTTTAAAAGTTGTCAGATTCAATTGACACCCGACACTATTACTGTATGAATGAAGACGGCATTTTACACTGAACTATGGTGAATTCTACCATTTGTTTCTGTCAAATGGTGCCATGCTTACACCACCGGCTCCGCTCATATCACATTTGTGAAGTTGAACTTCTTTGCGATTAACCTTGCATTAACTATGGCTGTAGCGCAATTCATTGTGCGTTAACCGTGGCTGTAGCACGAGTTAACTATGGCTGTTGTGCGATCAATCATGACTAGACATTTGTATCTACTGACATCACAGTAACATGAGTTGTAGCTTGTGTACCTGTATTGCTTCAATGCTCCTTCTATGTGCAACCGAGATTCTGTGAGAATCAAGTCACACGTGTTGGTGATCGCTTTTTTTTTTTTGTGTGAAATTTCTGTAGATTTAACCCAACTTTTGTTTTTTTTAATTGCTACCTGTTTGCCATCCACGGCAATTTGACGCCATATTGAGGAGGGAGAAAGGAGAGCTGGATCTGGCCGGTCTCAACTTTCTGTTCAGCTTGAGTCAAATAGAGAAATACTTCCCATCAGTTGACCTTCATTTTCCAACATAGAGGTTGGAAGGACTGCGATTGTGGGGTCATCTAAAGGCACCAAAAGGACCTCGGGTTGGCCCCAAACCAAGGTACCTGAGTCAACATAACAACATAAGAGCTGAGTTCATTTGATCATCCAGTCTTTTCAACTCAGCTTTCCAAAACTGGAGAGCAATCGAGGGCGTCCTTCATTTCCTGTCTACACCAACTTCCATTCACTCCTGTTGGATCCCAGACCACCAGGAAAGGGGGAGAATATTCCGTTCAAGAACATCGCTGTGATGGTAGTGATAACAAGCATCTCTCTATCATGAGGCTGAACTCAGGATCATTTCAAATACCTCTAAATACTAATAATAATTTGCATTTCACACAGCAGACGGATGGCACCAAAGGAAACAGTCTCTTGACGGAGCATCTTGTTTACGTCTCTCAAACATGAATACATCCAATTAGGATTTATCCAACATCACGGTGGTAGTGTAGAAGAAAGATGCTCTCCTCTGGACGCACAAACAAACACTCAAATATCTTTTTCCTTCTTCTTCCTGCTGATAGATGACCCCTGTGTATCGCAGACACTCAATTCTCCGTGTCACAGCGGATACTCCTCCCTCATAAAAATGCCAACACTGGATTAAGCATCTCGCATTCATAGTACATTATTCCCTCTCACTTCATTACAATAAAAGGATTAACCTGCCGCCGCGCGGGGGAGTGATCGGTGGGCTGGCTGGACGGCATGTGGCTGAACTGTCCTTCCCCCTCAGCATAGATCACATGTCTCCTCTTCCTCTAAGTTGTGCCACCAATCATCCCGGTGACTGGAAGGGTCGCTGCGGCGGCGTGTTGCGGCCAAAGACAAATCTGAAGCCATTAGAACGCCCTGCGGTTGACTTACATAATAGCATTCACTTTCCACGAGTCTACGAGGGGAGACGTCTTTCATTGTCCCACTTTTGGCTCGAGCTGCGGGACGGAAAATTGCTGGACAAAATTAACCAGATCAGGATCGATTCAGGGATTATTCACTCTAATACAAATACGTTTTTTACTTCGGTTTGAACTCCTTTTGCAGGGTTTAGAATCCTGACTTGATATATTGAGGTGCGCCCAGCATCAAAGGCGTGACAATAAAATCTTTACAGCACAAAAGTAGCTCAAGCATGGAAACGTGTGGGAACCTGCTACATGTGATACATGTATTGATCCCAACATGGAAAATTATGGTGCAGCAGCATCACACATATAAACAAAGACAAGGCTCAGCAGAACGTGCAATGATAAAACAGAAGAGGAAACCTTGAATAACGTAAGAACTTTCTGACTAAGGAATAGCTTAATAGCAATGTAACTATGATAGTGACGAACTTAGGCTTGAGGAATAGCCAGACTACCCAGAATCCTTTGCGTATTTTCAGCCAATAAGTAGCTATAATTCTTATAAAAACCATTGCACTATCTTGTCCCATTTCATGGATTATTTACCTCATTGTTACATGAGATTTATTTTATTTTACGATCTTTTGTTATTCTTCGTCTGAACTGACGGACTGAACTGCTTTTGTGCAGTGCTGCCCCCCACAGTCTAAGGATGCAACTGTTTCTGAGTCAGACATACAGTAGCTCTTAGCACTTAGGCTAACATTGAGGGTTAAGTTGAGGATTAAGGGAGGAATTAGAATTCCCTCCATGAGTATGTGTTTTTCAAAGGTGTAAAATAATAGATCAAACTTTGTGGATTCATTTGGCTAGCCAACAACCAGAGCAGAAAATGCTAGCAATATAAGAGGTGGCATGTTTTATACGTCTTTTTTTTATCTGTTTAAGTATCACCAGAGTCGTAAGACACGGCAGCTATTAATGCAGAGGCTTCTGAATCCTGGTTTTCTGAAGTCTTAGAAGGTATTTAGCATCAGGCTGGAAGGTTTATTAAGCGGGCTGTTTTCTGTTGGGCCCCTTCCCGCCATATCTCCACCACCTGTTAAACAATGTCCTCACAAACTGAATCCAAGAACAACATGGGAGTAAATCCTCCCTGCTGTCCCGAATGAAATGGATCCCTCGAACATGTTCGGCATGTGCTGTGCTCAAGTTGTCCAGCCAAGGATTTACAAGGCGAAATGTTTAACCACAATCTCATTGGCACGGGTGAGAAATGCTGCAGCACCCCGGTGTGACTGAAGACAGATGTGGTCACACGAGGCCTCCCCGCAGTGATCCGTCTTCTCATGAATGTGATCTGTGATAAATTAAAAGCTGATTATTTCCTGGAGGGAAGAGCCGAGCGCTTGGCCCCGCGGCCCCCTCGCTGGCGGTGATGGATTAGACCAGAGGCTGCACTCTGGACTCGCTGGCTGCACAGCTGCAGACGCCACCAGCCTAAGTGTCTCCTATCTGGATGTCGTCCCTGACAACTCTTAATTTATTAAAATAAATGTCCCCTCATCTCTTTAAAGGACACTTCCATCTCTTGGCAAAACAGATGGATGACTCTTTGATTTTTCAATTTTTTGGGGGTGTTTTACAAGGTCATCTGAGCATATTGCCATTTTCATGAAGCTGCAGAACAAGTGCAGTTTCTGGTAGGTCCGCTGAGACATTCCAAAGCCAGGATGTACACAACACCTCTTCATCTGGTCAATGCTCCAACTGTGCAAGAAAACACAGTCCCACAGCTTCTGTCTCTTGTTTATAGCCTTGGGTGATTGTTGGAGGTGAATTTAAATGGAGAGCTCAGCCTTCTGGCTCAGCTCTAGTGTTGTCTCAAAATTGTCCCATTAGTGATGGAAAATATCTCAAGAGCTTGTCCATTCAGAGCAAAAATCAGTTCCATAACTGGTACTACAGCATGTAGAGGAGAGGTCTTCTGTCCATCACAGGGCAACACATCCTCACTTCTAATGTGTCAAACAGACACTATTTTCATGTTGAGTTTTGAATCCCAGAATTGCAAGTTTGTGGATTAGGCATTCTATTAAACACCTTGCCATATGTGGTGGTGCTATAGATACCAAGTAGCATTTCAGTCACCATCATCGTGTCCTAATCTGTGGCCTCTATTTTGGAAGGCCATACGTCAGTCTTGCAACATGTAAAGTTGACATTGCCAACTTAAAGTGACAACGCAAGGCAGAACTAACTCCAAACAGAACCTGGTGTCATCACGAGGCTATGACAGTGCACGACTCTCCCAGTAGACATAACACCAGCAATGGTTCTGTCATAACACATATTCATCACCAGCCTTCTTGTTTTGTGTCCATGTTAATGGAGGTCACCTCCAGACCAAGTCTTGAGCCTGAACATGAACCCAATCCTAGCACCGTCCCACTTGTATTTGTCTGAATGTGTCCCCTCGGTTCATTTGTTTGGCCGGTGAGGTGTACTTTGTTTTCAGTTATCGAATCTGCCAGGGCAGGAACAAAAGCTGTCCGTTCGGCCATTGTGTCCTATTGTATCCCGTATGTCAAGAGTCCGCTGCACAAACAATGCGGCGACTGCCAACAGCCTGGCGTCATTATCGCCGTAGAATCATTATCCCGCTGCACTCATAACTCTAATTACAAAAGTTGCTTTGTAAGCAGGTAGATTATGTTTATATTAATTGCGCGACGACAACGTTGAAATGCCGCTCGCCAACCCGTCCGGCTCAGAACAGGCACACGTTTAATCCCCTTTATATGCAAAACGCTTCCCCGTCCCCTGGTAGTTGCTTTAACAGAGCAGTCACTCATTGCTGGTTATTAATAATATCTCCTTTAATTGATGCAGGGACATGACGACAAGATCATGGTTGTTTCAATCTTATTAATTGTGTAGCGCCTTTACAAATAACACAGATCTAATCCGTCATGATTCCTTCATTTACCGTAACGTAAATTCTGGACTATCAAGTGCACTGGAATCTTAGCCGCACCCACTAAATTCAAGAAGAAAAATAGATCTTGGTGATACATACGCTGCAGCGGTCTATAAGCCGTGGGTGCAGTGGTGCTGTCTGCAGCGTAGAAAGTGAGTCAGTGGTGCACCCGTCTTAAAAATGCATCAGGATCACTTCTAAACTAGTTTTGAAAACAGGGTCCAGCATCGAGACCAACTCATGAAACAAACTGGGCAATGTTCTGAACTTGAATCATGAACCTGTCACATTTATTATTTACATTAAATGTGCAGTTTTAACCCATGTGTCCAAAGTCCTGACACCACTCAGTCCTCCAAGAGACACGCACGCGAAAAAAGTGCATTTTGAGCACTATAAGATAAATAGAAATGCCCGTGATTTGATTGGTTGAGGCTCAATATCTTGGCAGCATGACGCCTAAAAAAATCCATATAGTAGCTGTGTTGTTGTCTAAGCCGCAGGGTTCAGACCGTGTGAAAAAAGTATCTTCTAATAGTACGGAAATTACAGTGGAATTTCCGTACTATTAGAAGATACTGTCCGTCCACGTCGTGCCGGAGCAGCTACCTAGGGAGGTGTCCCGGAGGCAGCCTGGCAAGATACCAGCAGCATTTGAAATGGCTTCTCTAGATAAGGTGGTAGAGCTTCATGTCTAGTCTCACTAAGTCCAGACACCCCGTGGAGAAAACTCATTCCGGTGTCTAGAATCTAGAATGCTGCTCCTGACCACAGGCAAGACAAACAACAGTGTTTTAACTCACCAGTGTCCAAATAACCTGGGAGGAATCCTGAGCTACACAATCTCAAGGAACATAAATACAACATCAGGAGACCGGATTGACCCCGTGGTCACGTGCTGGAGGAGGGAGCTAAACAAACAAGTTGTGCATGTTGCTGCAGTGGACCCATAACTTCAAACACAAAGGATCGCACCAACATCGCTGCCAGTTGGAGTTATGAACAAATACCTTTGAAGCTTCTATCATGTGACTCATGCAGGCCCCAGTCACCCTCAGGACAAGGCAATATCTGCTGGGAGTCCATGGACATTCAAATGCATATCTCCCTCAGGATAACTATCCCTGGTTAACTTCACTCCAATTTCAAGTTGTTGGAGGCTGTGTTGTGTGTCTGTGGTACATGACTGGGTGAAAATTGTAGTCCCGTCTCAGCAGTGTCAGTAAGACATGAGCATCAGGCTCAACATCAACACTGTCTTTTTAACAACCTAGCAGCGTGCACCAGAGAGGACCGAGGAGCCGCTGATGGGTTTGGCAGGAAAGCCTCTGATCTGCTTCAAAGGAAAGAAGAAGAAGAAGAATACATCTTCTCCATGGCAGTGCGGTATATTTGTATCAGGAGAGCCCAAGGGCATGAGAATCTGAACGTGATTGTTCTGGTGAGTCACCGTTTGCTTTGTAACAAATGTGGATTCTGGAGATGCAGGACATTGATGAGGTAAAAAACTCCCAGCAAGTCCTCTTCAGTCCTCAACAGTGATTCATTAAAACAACCGTGGAATGGTTATAGTGAGCCAGGACTTTTTTTGGTCAGTTCAAAGGGCCACAGGTTGTAGTCACGGTGACTTTTCATACCGTCACTAAGGAGGGGAGCCACGTAAGGGGTTAAATAACTGACATCCAATTTGATTCCACCCATGCTCAAAGCTCCCTGTGTCCATACATCCTGCCAAAAAGAAAAAAATATTATTTTATTTATTTATTTTTATCCAATAAAACGCCTATGAGTTAACATGCTACACAGAAGGCTGCCTTGTCGCCAGTATAGGATGCAAAACTCCACTTTCCCAACTTCAATATATACAACCATGAGAGTGAAGCGGGACCTCGTGAGCAAAAGTGAGCAAAAACTTCACATCGAGTCTGTGATCTGCGGCTAAAGACACTACTTTAAAGGTAATGTAGTTCCATTCGGAGACTTTTTGAGCAGGTTGCTGAATGGGTTGTTCTGAGAGGCACTTACCCACCGTGGAAAGTTTGGGAACCACCGCATTGGACTCTGCATGGCTTTCCATACCAATGAAGTACTAGTGTATTCTGTAAGTATGCAGTGATAAATGCTGACATGTCTTTTCCGTCCAAATGGAGGCTGAACGCCGAATGATACCCAGCCCTGAGCGCAGCGGAGCAGCCTCTCTGCATTAATCACTGTAACGGTGCACTTTCCCGACCCACTCTGGCAAATTAAATCCTCAGAATAATACCTTCATCATTGCTGTATTTCTGAGCTCCGACAAAAGCATCTATCTGGCTTTGGAAAGCTCCAGAGCGCAGCCTGCCAACTCCGTGAGACCTGAAACTACGGGGCAATAAAAAGTGACATCAGCAATGGGAAAGTTAATAGTGTGTTTCAGATGCGCTTTCTGGAGGACAGAAGGAGCAGAAGGAAGTGACAGTCGCTGGCAATCTCCCACCGCCTCCTATACCGCCGCGTGAATCCCAACCTGCTGGCGGTAATAACTGATGAATAGGTGTCGGACCGCCGGGGGAGAGATGTCTGGAATTCCTTCATCTGTTCTCGGGGATGGGGTTTGATTGCAGATGGCAGACTGATACAAAACATCCAACTTCGGCTTCACAGGAAGTAGTTTCTAAGTTTGAGGAGTTGATTCTCAACGCAGCTGTTGGAAGACGCCTGGAGCCAAATAGACAGAGAATGGAAGCTCAGAGAAAGAGGAGGACAACATGGCTGCAGGCGTGTGCGTGAAATTAGGCCACAGGTAGAACTCCTTTGAAACACACTGTGCAATCCCTTTTTCCTAAAATGTTTCCTGGAAATTAGAATTGTTGGCAAGACCACTCCAACCGAGACAGAGACAGTATCAAGACTGGGGTGTATCGGGACCAAGACATGGCCAAGTTATTTGGAAATCAAGACAGAGACAAGGCCAAGACAGTTTATGTTATTTATGACAGTTTTCTCTGTCAGTCTCGACGCATCTTGAATGTAAATCCAGAGTCGGCCCAGTCCGAACCTGAGATAAGACCAAGTAAACAATGCACTTGAGACCATGACCCTAAAGAAACTGGTCTCAAGAACAAGACCAACCTTGAGTACGACAACACTACTGAAAATGCACGGATTAAAAAAAAATCCAGTGTTGGGATATGACATATAATCTTAATCCAGTAGAAACATGCTCTAAAGCATAAGTAGCTGTGGAGCGGTCAGAAACAGAAATGACAGCACATCCAGTTTCGTCTTCTCTCAAACAGAAATATTGTGTTTTTGCTCACTCAAGTACAATAATTGTACACTTCATGCCAGGTGAGGTGAAGCGCTACTTCAATGTCAGGGCACCTCCCTAGTGATGTGGTCTGCTGGTCGAGCTAATACCTCAGGGTTCGCCTGGAGGAGGTTTTGGAGGGGAAGGATTGGCGCTTGTGACCAGATCCAGATGAGAATCGACGGATGACTGTAACTGCTAGAAACACTCCAAACGTGTGAGGGATTTTCTTTTTCAGTGTTTTTTTTTTCAGACTGTTTTGGTAATAAGAGAGAGTTAGATCAGCCTGTCTAAACATTTGGATTGCCGTAGAGACACCAGAAATGGAGATTAAAAACTTTCTACTCGCTGTTCAGCACTTGAAATGATCCCTTTAAAACGGAGGGAGCTGAATTGAAACCAGGACACCAAAGTACTTTATTTAAAAACAATGATGGATAGAACAACAGGGACATTTTAGTTTAGTTTTTAGTTTTAGTTTTAGTTTTAAGGACTCCTCTTCCGTCTGTTTACTTTCTCTGGTATCACACGTTAGCGACCCAAATGGTCGACCGTGTCCAACAACATGAACAATACAACATGGGTGTACAACAGTATGTTTTTATTTTTCTTCTTAAGAAACAACTGTCAGCTAGCATCCAGGCTAACGCTAACATCCTCATACATATACCGACTACCTATAACAGATCTATCACCGCAACATAGCGGCAAAGCCGTTGGAGCTGGCATTTCCAGCACGTCTCCAACACTCGATATGCAGGAAACAAAACACAGCGCGGCAGCCAATGACACGATGTCTTTACGCGTGACGCCATGAAGTGTTGTCCCAATTCTTAGAGACGTCAATCACTTCACTTTGTCGTCGGATGGCACTTCATAGTGGTGGGCACTCAAAACCAAGTGCCAGTGTTAAGTGCTAGTGTTAGTCTTGTTGTTAGTTAGTATTGTTGTTTTAGACTAACAATAGCAGGCGACAAAAACAGAGAACAAATCTCGCCCAGTTACTTTTATCGCTTGGGATTATGACTCAAAAAATTGTGGTTGTGCCAAAGTTGGTTAACAATACTGCAGGGATTGTGTGACTCGTACTTCCGCGACTGTCCAGGACTCACGCTACTACGCTGTTGTTAAGCAAATGTAACATGGTGCGTGAGTTAATCTCAGTCTTCCCTCCTGGTGTGTGATGTGAGTGCAGATTAGCGCAGTGTTCAGACAAAGAGATATTTTTCTTTTACCACGTTTCCATGAAAGCACAGTAGCAAATGCTACTTATCTGGTGACGGACCAGATGCTGAGGAATTTAACTTCCACCTGAGTTGCTTCGCCTGACATCAGCATCCTGTGATTCAAGTTTAAACTCCTACCTGAGCTCCTTTCTCCGCAGCTCTGGAACTACTGACCATGACAACTCCTCGCGGTGGACTTTCACGCTCCGGCAGACATACAAAGATGAAATATGAGACCTGAAAAGTGCACGGAGATAAACAGTAGCAGCAGCAGCGATACCCACAGCGGAGGATAAAGGAGGAAAAACCCAGGTAGATAATGAGAACACGGCGGGCTTGGAGCGGCTCAGCGCTGACAGACAGGAGCAGCGGTCTTGAACGTGTACATGGTTGAACAAGCCTCAGACACGGTGAGACCTTCTCCCTGGGACTGTCAGCCGTCATCTCGCCACGAGGACTGTATCACATTAGCCTAAGATAGCTGAGCCTGCCAGAGCGTCACTCACAATTAGCAGGACTGTATCGGTAATATCCACATTACAAAGAAGCATCTCATTAGCGCACAAGTTTGATTAAACTGGAAATCACACGGCTGTAATGAAAGCGTCGACGCGGCGACAGATCTCGCC
Source organism: Synchiropus splendidus (assembly GCF_027744825.2). Lineage (NCBI taxonomy): Eukaryota > Metazoa > Chordata > Actinopteri > Syngnathiformes > Callionymidae > Synchiropus > Synchiropus splendidus. The sequence goes on along the minus strand of NC_071341.1, from coordinate 14,273,208 downwards.
TCTTCCTCAGCCAATTAAAACTCAGGGTCAAAGTTTCTCTGAAGTTTCTTTGTGTTTCGCAGGTGCGGCACCTCCTTTGACATCTTGTTCCTGGAAAACAGAGAGACACTTCTTTGTCTGCTCTGCTCCAAATGATACGACCAGCCCAGTCTAACTGGCAATTACAGAGTCTGTCGTCCGCCCACCTCCGCCTCGCTGTTTGTTTACAGGAGGGCTTACAAAAAGGGCCATTCTCAGATCCCTCCCGCCGTGTTTATCTGGAACGTGGCAGGCAAACAACCCATCCAGCTGAATATTCATCCTAGACGACTTTCACACTTGGCTAGAATTAACGTCCTGTTCACGCGTAGAGAGAGAGGGAGGGGGAGGGGGGGCATTAGCATGATGAGGGTTATTACTGTATTCCATGGCTGCCGCTCGGAAGAGGGTGGTGTGGGCAGGTGTTATTGGTGAGAGCGGCTTGAATTTGTTGTCAGGATGGAAGCAGGTGGCAGAGTGAGCTCAGTTCAGCCTTGTCAGAAGAGTGGATGCCACTGATGGAGTAAACACTCGCACCTCTCACACCCCATTCATTAGCGGAGACCCTTGAAACAGGAGATGCTATAGCTAGCGCCACTACATGTATATGACAAGTTGCTGAGTAAAAAGCTACCCTTTGTTTTGATCACATGGGTTGTAGCGGCTCCAGCTGACTGAGGGGCCTCAAACTCCTGCCAGCAGAAAACAGGCCACCATGATACAAAAGCGAAAACATGAATCATAACTAGCTTGTGTGGCACTGTGTGGCTTTGATAGGTGTGATATGAATCCGACAGTTTCCAATACTCAGTAGTATCTAATGTTGGTGGAAAGACCATGATGTTACAAACTGTTGCTTACTGTAGTGGCACACTAACTATCAGTTATCAGCTCCCTGTTATAGCTTCGTTATTGATTTTATTTCCTTCATTTTTATTGTTTTTTTTTTACCTTTAAGAAACAAAAAATATAAAGGCTGCCTCCTTATGAAGGGCAGATGGGGTCTCATGAAACGGTATTGCAGGGTTGATTTTCAGAGGACACTAGATGGCGCTCTCTTGGTTTAGAAATGATGAGAGCTTTCATTAAATTAGCTGTTCCAGTACAAATATTTTACAGCGGACAGTGCCATCTGTTGGCCTCTGAAAATCAGGATACCGTCTTGTGAAACCATTCAGTACTGTGTCATGAAGCCTCATCGACACATCGCAAGTAACTCCAGCGTCTACAGCAGGTATTTCAGGACAGAAGTAAAGAGTAAATACTTTCTCAGAATGTAGTTACTGGAATGGGATTAAACCCTGTCAATACAGAGAGAAACTCATCGAGAATTCAGAGCGGCCATCTGTGCCACCTTCGTGTAAAATATAAAAACAAGTCGCCTCAGGATAATTTCTGAAAACAAATTAACACCAGGGTCAATTCAGAATTACAGCAAGTAAACTGAAATATGATTAATATGCAAAGTAAAGCATCATAATTTGTTGACAACAGAGACAGAAAAAAACAGTCTCCACTGTTTATTATTGTTATTCTTTAGTTTGTTTTTGAGCAGCTCTTTGAAAGAAGTAAGGTGCAGGTCCCATCAGAGAGTCGTAGATTTCATCCCTGTCGCCGCCTAAGAGACCTAAGACACATCTTCTTTTTGAGAGATAAATACGCGCATCTAGAGGAATATCATGACCACGTGAGTCTGCTATGTTGACAGATGATGCGCTCACACCGAGGCAGAAGCACTTGTTAGCACCATGTTAGCACCACATGCTGTTTGATGTCTCTGCTCTACCCCCGGGCAGTTTTTAAGAACCTCAGATCTGCTCACCTTACACGAGCGTTCGAGGTGCGCTAAGTATATTGGCGGTCAACCGTGCTGCTTTGTCCCTTACGAATGTTGCACTGAAGCAGCAGCTAAAGCTGCCCTCCAGTCGCGGAGACAGGAATTTGTTGCACTTATTAACTTCACTTGTTAAAAAAAAAAGAAGACATAAGAAAGCAAACACATTGACGGATATATTTGGACAGAGACTGAGCCTAGGGTGGATCACTTCTTGCCCCCAACTCTAGCAGAGACAGCTTTAGTCGTGCTGTGAGGCTCATATGCATTTTAGGAAAGTGCTTATGAAGCAGTAGAGAGTCCCAGGACCCCCATATCCTGACGTGTGAGGACTAAAATACACACACTGATGGACAAAAGGGGGTACTCCTGTCTCCTCCGCCATGATGTAGATGGATGCTCCTGGCTGCAGACTTCAGGTCATTACAATAAGCAGCATGGCCCAGCGGAGCCTGAAAAGTGGAAGCAGCAGCGCAGCTTGGGAGGAGAACTAGACTCCGGGCCCTGTGGGGATACAGCCCTGACACAGTCATCTGTCTTAGTTACACAGAAGTTAGGCCCGGTGACACGCTGGTACACAGCAGCCGGGCCGGCCTCTGCAATCTCTGCGGTATTGTTATGATGCTACATTAAAGGAGGTAATAGATGGCACCGACAAATGTTGAAAAATTCACTCTGGTTTCCGAACAATGCATCACAGACGTGTCGGCGGGCGGGGAGGGCTAGAAATAGCCATTCAGCCGCTGCTGACCCTCAGCGTCAGGTGTTGGCGTTGAGCCCGTACCGGGTCAGGACGGACACATGGTTTTAGAACACTGGTGTGGGGGGTCGTGGGGACGAGGGCGAGCGCTCACTCCGTCAGCCGGCGGCTGGTCGTGTTTACGAAGCTGTCAGCCACGTGGTGAGGCGTGTCTCCAGGGACCTGGGCCAGCGGGGCGATGAGGAAATAATAGCCCCTTCTGTCAGAGCTGGGAGGGACAGGGGGTCTGATGGACACCGCTGGGAATTGAAGCCAAGCCCCCGGACACATCTCTTTAAACACAGGCAGCAGGGACGAGGGGTCCAGAAACGTAATTATATCTGAGCGTGATAAGAAACTCATCTCCACCTAAAATACCCTGCAGGCGTTTTGATGTTAATTAGATGTTTGTCAAGCAGGCTTTTATCTGCCAGTCATTTTTAAATAACACACTTATCGCCATTATTATTGGATTATAATTGCATTCCAGCGGTGGAGTCATGTTTTCATTAAGGTGCGACTTCCACGGCGTGGATGTTCAGGAAAAATGTGTGTGAATGTGTGAAAATAAATGTGTTTGTGGGTGTGATACTAGAGTAGGGTTTGAGTGAGAATGGTGGCCACTATTGAACACCGTTTTGAGGTGGTGATTTTTAACTGCATAAAAAAAGATTCCACCTCCACGTCTTAGTTCACTGCATACAAAGGTGGACGGTTACAAGCAGCCAGTTCAAGCCCCTGTTCCAGAATATACAACTTTTAATGGCATTTAACAAGAGTCAGGAGTCTCCATGAAGTGGGGGGGGGTTCTTTTCTGACTCTGCTGTTTTGTTGCTTTGCTTCTCGCCCTGTGTGTCTATCTTCCCCTACCACAGTTGAGCCCCCCTGAGCAGGTATCTTTGCTCTTCAACCTTGTTGTTTATAGACATAATGAAAGTGTTTCAGAGAGATACTTAAATTCTGTAACTATTGCAGCAGGACCTAATAATAATAATAATAAGAAAATTATTAGTATATATTTTAACAAAACCACATAAGAACAACAGTCCATGCCACCCTCGATATTCACAATATACATTTACACAATAACTCAATTTTAGAAAATGGATAGAGCAAATAAACAGATATAATCCGTCACCTGACTCTAAAAGTCCTTCTTCCTCCATATACCTCATGGAAACCATCAGTTTATATCACTACCTTAGCAGGGTTAACCTTGAACACTGTTGGAGTTCCACCCCAAGCTCTTCCACACTGTCACCGCACAACTCGAAGCACAAAACAATGTAACATGGTATGCTCCAACCTGTGTTTCAAGTTCAAGTGTTTCCCTGAAGCTTTGCAACACATTGGAAACCAGCAAGCTCCTGAGTGTACGTTGTGATTTTCTGTCCAGAATTTGTCTAGCTTTGTTTTCCCATTCCATCTATTTGAATGAGTGTAACTCCTGTGGCATGTTTTCCCATCTCCCTGGTTAGCTGACTCGGATGTGATCAGTCCATTGAATGGGAGATGGTAGATATCACCCATTCATGTGAGCCAGTAGGCTCCAACTCTGCCTCCTACTAGGGAAAGCAGGCCCTTCACTTCAGCATACCACCATCAGCCAACTGTGGAAGCTCAATTTTTCCATTTTCCAAAACTCAATGAAGCGACTTTCATATTTAAACTTCGAGAACTGACCTTCCTTTCCAGGTGCTCCAATCACATAAGCTATAAGCTGATGATCTATGTAGTTTATGGTGCTCTCTCTGTTCTTCCAAGTCCTGTTTTCTGCCCTTAGTTATCTGCTTTAGGTTGGAGTGAACGTCTCATGGTAATCGATGATCAGATCGTGGGCACTTAAAATGTATCTCCTGACCTCGTACCGGCCTGTTTATACCTCCGTGTTGTGATCTATCTCTTGGAATCTAAAGTGTGAACAGCGTTTTTCGTTGAGTGGGTGACTTTGTTTTCTCTGCAAGTGCCGCTGTTGTGTGAGCCTCCATCTGTTCCCCACCTTCTGAATTCTTTATTTCTCTCTGTCCCTGGATTCTTGAGTTTCCCTTTCTGGATCTTTGTTTGCCTTTTCCCGCCAACCAACCAACAAAAAACTGGATCAGTTTTTTTGGATAACCCTTGACTGGTTGTGTTGAACACTGCTTGAAGACTGTCTCACTTCCGCGATTGGGTCCGCTGCACCGTGGAACACCACATAAGCAAAGCAGACAAGTTTGGTCACATGACATTGTCCACTGACATATACAGGAATATAGAGTAGCAGCCTACCGGCCCATCAAATGGACTGACTTTAGTAAAAATGGGTGGCACAACTCAACCCACTGCTAGATAACCACATGTGAAGAGCGACAGAAGCTACAGAAATGGTGATATTTACAGTGTTGTTAGAGCAGATGCGTAACAAATGTTAAACAAGTCCTTAAATCCAGCCACTAAACCACTGAGCGATAGCCTGGCGCAGCATTAGTGCAAACACTCAGAAACCATGGGGTAGCATCTGTTTTGCGCTCATCCCAGATCGACGCTGGGAGCGCTGGGCCTGAGGGAAGCGGAGGGGGGGTGCAGGGAAATTCCCCCGTCCCTCACCATGAATAACAATCTCTACCTCCAGGTAATTAAAGGGGACCAACGACAACTAAGGGGCCACACCATCCGTTCATGAAGCAAAGCCACCACATCTCCAGACACCCACAGACCTCGCAGCCCGTGCTGGGAAATATTAATGCCCATTGATTTTAGGTGCGTGTGAGCACATCTTTTACAATATCTATTACAGCGATGAATCAATTGATCCTTTTATCTACCTGTGCTGAAGCACCGCTGCGCACTTCTGTGCTTTGTTCTCAGCTGTCACGGACTCGCGCGGGGAGGGCGAGGTGGCGGAGCCGTGGGGGTGTCCTGCCTTTATGTCGGCCTCGGTTCGAGATGGGCCGCTTCACCGGTGACCTGACCTCTATCCGGTTGAAAAACAGCATCATGAGGACAAACAGACCTTCACGACTGATCGAACTACCTCTGTTGGCAAAGCATGAAAACTCCCTTGTAGCGATTCAAAGTGAAACATAGAAAAATAAAAAACACTCAGTAGTTGTATGTTTCCTTTGTCCTTGCAGCCAGACATTGATGCTGCTGAGAATGCACAAACCTGAGCACCATGTTTACAGCAAACAAGTTCTATCTACATAAGTCAATAGCATGAGCTTCCTTCAATATTTATCATGGTCAGTCCATCAAGGTCAATTTATGACTAATAATTCTGCAGTCACTTCAGCTCCCCAAGCCTGAGTCCCGCCCATCTACTTCCACCTCATGGGCTCTAAGCTAACAAAAAACGTGAACAGGAGTCAATGGAGAGATCAAAGTCATTTGATTCTGACGTGGCTTGACATATGCCACAGACCTCACATATGGTGTCTGTGAATTTGAAAGATAGGCTCCAATGCCGTGACTGCTTTTCGACTGGCAGCAAAAGTTACTTCTGTTTTGTGTGATACGAATGTTCGTCACTGTCGATAGTCGGCCGAGTGAGAGCCAGCATGCACATGGTCACGGTAAATATTTAACAATGTCAGCTAATGTTTGCTAGCTTCTACCTTTGATAGCTTAGTACCTTTTGCATCTGCCTTAGTACTGGAAGAGTTGGATTCTGCTGTGGCGTGAAAAGCAACGATTGATTTGGAGTCCAAATAAGGACGTATTTACACAAGCAAATAAATAAATTCCTCAAAAAATGTAGTTGAAACTCACGCCATTCTTCATTTAAATTGAGGTACAGCATGTGTGTGACCCAGGGCTGCAGGTCAGTGGACCAGGAAATAACTTTGATCTCCCCATACACTTCTATTCTTTTTTTTTTTTTAGATCTTCGGTCCCACGGACCGAACGGAAGGGGCGGAGGCTTGGGCTCCCTATTTGGGGGCGCGTCAGCCACCTTAAGATTTAGCACATGGATCCAAATGTAAAAGATTTAATGAAAATAGAGAGAGGCTTTGTATCATGACCAGCTCAACGGATCTGATCCCACCAGAGGAGCTGCTTACATCTGCAGCTGCTCTCATGAAAATGGATGGTCAAAGATGTGCCCATGACTTACTACTGCTCTCCCATCCAGACCATCTTCAGAGAGACACATGCCGTAGTTTTGACCATTACACCCTCTGCTTAAGGATATGAATGAACCGGAAAATCACCAATAAATTTGAGGAAACTTGTGTCTGCATACTTTGCTTCCATACAACTGGTAACAATACATGTGTAGCCTAGCTTAGCACCTCGCACAGAAAACTTAGGAAGAAAAGAAAATTTTGCTGCAGTTAGCTAGATAGCGTTGACTTGTCAACAGATGCATAGCAACAGTGCGTTCTAGTTGTGCTTGGAAGTTGCTCCTCCCCCTGGTGACGTCGTACAATTCGGAAAGTCTGAGAATTCTCACCAATCCAAGATGGCTTCTCCAAATGTAAACAGGAAGTAGAACTTTTGAATGAATAATACACGCGTGAAGAAACAAGCACATTCAGCAAATTTGTCTTCCCTCCTCTGCCGGCGGGTTTTGTAGTTCCATGTAAATGCACGACTTATTTGTCAGTTCTTGATCACAAATAATAAGACCAAAACAATACTGGAAAATAAAAAAGACTGAAGTCTTGTTTACTTCTTACCGATGGTTATGTCGTCACGTTTACGCCCATGTTGCCACATGACGACCCTAGAAACCAGCAGCATCTAATCCAGAACTACATCATGAAATGTTTGCAGGAACACAGGTAAACACCAAGACAGTTTAAAAAACACGCAGACAGCTCGATACAGACCAAACAGAACCGCATTACTGTGATATTGCTCGAAGCAAATATTGCACCACCTCCATCACCTTGAACAGGAGGCACAGCGAGCACACTACATCATCAGCGTGGAGAATGTCGAGGACATAATGTGGAATAAAAATGTGACCCTCAGTAGCAGTTGACTGGCTCAGACGCACATTTCACAGGACAGTTCCGCAACTGAAGACACTTTTAAAACCTCGGATGAAGAAGAGGCGGCGCACGGCTCGATACCTCCCACGTGCACGCACGCTGCTTTATGACTCTAATACCTGATAAATAATGCAGCGGCTCACTTCAGGAGGAGGCTCAACAGCCGGCAGAGTGGCGGGCCGAGCCGCGGTCCAGTCTGAGTCTCAGGTCACGGATCCCTGCCACATGTGAAGTTCCTTCCTCCTCCACTCAGATGTGAAGGGGAATATCAGCCTCCATTTTGTCTCTAATCTTAATTACTAATTTCAGGCGCGCAAGGTCACAGGCGAAAACAAACAGCCAATCTCCATACATTAGCATAAATAATCTTCATTTCCAATGTAACTCCGAGATAATTAAATAATTTGATAACCGCACTGACAATTCGGGTGTGGAAGGTCGTCAGGCAGCCAACATGCTAATGTTACATTTATTAAAGGCAGGAATGGGGGAGGTGTGAAGCCTATCCCAGCTACTCAGGGAGAGAGGCAAGGGACACCCTGAGAAGCTACAAACACATGGACAACACGGTGAACAGCTTCATGTTTATGGACTGTGGGAGGAAACCAGAGAACCTCAAGCAAGCCTGGGTAGGACTCCTCAGTGGAAGGACTCCAGGACCCAGTTTCCTCCAGTAGGATTCAGAGCAAATACACGAAAAAAAACAAAATGCTTTTTTTTTTTTTTAAACCTAAAACTTAAAGTTTCAGAAGTTGAAAGAAACGCTTTACTTATGTGGGCATCAACACCGACTTATCAGACTTGTCCTTGTTTGGGTGAGGTCGTGGTTTCACATCTCATATCAGGCTTCTTCTGTATCGGTCATATTTTGCTGAGTTTTGGAGGAGCCTCTATCCCGTGACAAATCACAGAGTCGTGCTCCGACCCCACGTCTATCTTTCCCATTTCACACTTTATGGATGTGGACACTTTTCAGACACATCTCCGAGATAAGTCCTTCTTCTGTGCAGGAGAGAAAACACTCATCCATCACGACTGCAGCGCCTCAAACATGAATGGAGTAATGATCTCACAGACAGTGATTAGTGGAGAAAGTTTGACAACCTGACTCACACGGAGAACGTTATAATTAGAACGAAGTCTTGCAGGTACTTAGCCACATTAATCTCCACCTCGGAGCTTCTGTTTGATTTACCCAACGCAGAATCTCCCTGAGAAACATCCGTGGATATCTTAATCCACGCTTTGATCGCATCTCAGCCATCGCCTTTCCCACTCGCCTTCTCTCTGCTGATGCTGAAGATTCTCAACTCGCATGCCTCTGACTTTGTCGAGTTTTACTTCCAGACCCTTACAAAGACTCCAGAAACATTGGAACATGACATTTATATTTGACTAAAAATACTGCAAAATGTTGATTTTGTGGTTTGTAGTGAGAGGAGGGAGGAGATGAAGGAGCAGTGTGAGCCTCAGAGAGTAGGAGTGGGATGGAGGTGGGGAGAAGAGAGAAGATGTAGGGAGTAGAGTTCAAGTTTTTGGGGTCAATATTTCAGGGTAGATGGGAGGGAGGTGAAGAAGAGAGTGCAGGGAGGGTGGAATGGGCAGAGACATCTGTGTCTTAGAAGGAGTGAAAGTAAAAGGGATAGGAGATTGTCCATGAAGAGTCAGAGATGAAGATACTGAGGTCTCTTTGGGGATGACTAGAAGAATAGATTGGTCCATGCAGGGATGTTTGGTGGCAAAGTTAGGTTGGCCACAAGGTTTGGACACGTGGAGAGGAGAGACAGTGGTGGACCAAGAATGTTGAAGCTGAAGAAGAGGAACACAAACAATGAAGATTCAAAAGTATGTCAAGATGGTTGAGATCGGTTGAGCTGGAGAACTGATGGATAAAGTGGAGAGAAGGAAGAAGGCAACTCCTATATTTTAGTAGGTTTTTTTTTTTTTAAACCCCAAACTATGTCCATTAAACGTGCTTGTTGGCAGGAGTTGATTTTGTTATCTTTTTGGCTCCAAAAAAACGTCACTTGTTTCAGAGTCAAAAGATGGACCTGGTGTTTAGCATTCATCCTCAGCTTCAATGTGTCCCGAACTGCAGCTGAGGGACAGAGAACGGGCGGCAAAAGAACCTCCACTCCCCTCAGACTAATTGACTCGGCACGACGGCGGGGCTGACACTGCCGTCCGCAGGGTTCCATAATGGCAGTGTCATGAGGGAATGATGGGACCTGTCGACGGCTAGTGGCACTCGACCTTTCTGCCGTCTGGGGTCGGATGTCGGAGGGAACAAGAAGCTCTTTTCCGTGGTTGGCCTCCGAGCCCCAGGGGTCTGCGGGGATGAGCCAAAGACAACTGGAGCTTCTCAATCATAAAAAAAAAACCTTGAAGGATAGTGATTTCAGCTGATGTGGGGTTGGAATGAAAAATAAAAACAATAAAAAACAAATCAATCGGGAGACGCCTGAAGGCAGAGAGAGGTGGGGTAGGTGGGGAGGGGGTGCTGGAGAGGGATGTTTGCCCTTTCAATCATTTCAAGCTAATAATGGACACTGGAGTGTCGTAGAATCGCTTCCGTGTGGAGAAACATTATAGATTTTGTAATGCAGAGGTTATTCCTTTTCATCTCCCCTTGCTGTAAAAACACATTAACGTGGCGGAATCTCTTCCCCAACAGGAAATATCCCGCTCAGAATCATCCAATTGGAATGAAAAAAAAAAAAAAAGAGAGAATGCTTATTCACAAATCAGTGTTGGTTTTGACTCGGAGGGTATTAATATCTCCCACCCGAACGTGGCTAATCCTGTTAGATCACATCTACTAATGTTACGCTCAGTCTGCCGATAATCTCCAAACTTGCCATGGAGCCACATCCAGTCCGCCTCTCTGGATTAGAGAGCTTTATTCAGGCGACCGCAGACGTGGGACCGACGGTTGGCGGTGAGGAAATCCATCCGATCCGCACACAAATGGAGCTCTCATTAAGTCTTTCTCTCACTGTATAGAGGGTTTAATTGAATTTCCATGCCTCTGTTCCTAATGCATTTAAAGTTCTTTTTTATTTCCTTGTCTTATGGAAGCAGGATGGCAACAATAGATCACCGATGAGCTCTGAGAGAAGGTGTCAAAGGGGGAGCAGGTGAGATCAGATGAGGGTTGCCATGCGAACACAAAGAGGAGGATGAAATGTCCAGTTTGATGATGCAGCACCTCACACTTCAATACAGCGATCCTACTTCCAACACCTCCATGTTTCAGAACTCTTGTTTTATCCTTTTTTGTTTCATATTATTTCATTTACAGAAATGTTTTTACTCTGCTCTGGTCTTTTGTGCGAATGGTGCTTGTTTGTCACTTTGCTGGGCAGTTTTTGTCAGAGCGAAGAGAAGCACCTCCAGATTTTTTATTTTGATGTAAAAGGACAATAAAAACGGTTCTCTTCCAATTAATTTATTTGACATCCATTATCTATTCCTCACTTTCTCAAGCTGGTACAAATATTGATTCGAAACTGAAAAATACAGATTTTAAACAAAGATTTCAGAATTAATTTTTCATTTCAAAACCAAGAATATTTAAGAATACAATCGTTTCTTTGAGAAGAACTGCACGAAAATGAACTGAATGTTGAAGTGCATCTTCAGAAGAAGAGAACTGGAACACAGACTGACTGCTGGAAGAGCAGATGACAAAAAAAAAAAAAGCCGAGAAAAGAAGCCGCCTTCTTTATTTATGTCACAAACCGCTTCAGCCGCAGGGATTAAAAAAGTGAAGGGAACTCTGGGGGGATTCTACCTGCCCAAGGAAATCCTTAAATCTCAGGAAGTCGAATTAGTGACGCCTTCAGTCCCAGGAGAGAGAGAGTGTGTGTGTGTGTAGAGAGAGAGAGTCGTCACAGCAGGGGATCGGAACACCGCTGAAGCGTTTAAGCAGCACATGTGTCAGATAACGACGCGGAACACCTTCAGCTGCGTTTAAATCAACAAATGTCGGTAAAAATATCAGCCTTTTGGTACTTAAATATTTCAGGCAGACATGCTGAGATGCGGTTTTCAAGGACCCGTCTGACCATGTTCCACATATCGCCACATAAGTCGCGATTCTGCCACACAATATCAAGTCGCAGTCCAGTTTGGAAACTTTCAGCACCACCGCGAAAAGACAGCTCCGTCACTGAGACTGCCCACAGCGGGGAGAACAGGCGCAAGTGTGTCCCACGCGCTTATTTTATCTGGCATCTATGGCTGGAAATGTATCATATTTGTCTGCGTTAAAACGCGCTTTGTTTGTCGAACAACCTCGTGTGCGCTCGGAGAGGAACAGACCAGCTTCCACCGCCGGCGCACGCATCGCTGGTCCTCATCCGAACTCAGCCCCCTGACAAGACGGAAAGCCGCTTCCGAACCAGATATGGATCCAACTTACCTTCCCCAAAATGATGCCAACACTCGTGCGCAGACCTGCCTCTCAAAAGCGCAAGTGATCCATGGCGGAGCGTGCGTAAAACTTTTATTGGTGGCGCATGACAGAGCAGAAAACAAAGAGACGTCTGGATTTATCCGACTGTTTTCTGCTCTGGGTGGAAATTCAAAAGAAAAGCCGCGGCGTCAGGTAGTGATCCAAGGCGTAAAAAAACGGAGGGTATCCTGTGTGTGAGCGCTGCGGAGGAGAAGCAGCGAGTGAGTCCATGTTTCTCCTGCAGGAGCCGCGGAGCTCGGGCGCGCTGGGTCCTAACGCCGCCTCTCTCGCCACCGTCAAACCACAACTTGACCATCGATTCTTGAAATGACCGCATTCTTCAATTGCCTGTATTATAAGCTGGTATTGTTTTTTTGAACGTCATTTAATGGCATTGTAAGTTTAAAATAAATGGCAATTTAATGCATTTTATTTTATAATGTTTGTATATCTGGACAACATCTTCCAATATAACACATTTAATAATGTCAGGATCTTAAATTCTACCTTCGTATTTTGTGACCCAAAAGATGATTGTAAAAGTGCAGCTGGAAAGGACGTGAAGATGGGTGGCTACAAAGGCAGAGAACATCTAAGCAAATGCCTTCTTCAAAGGAAAAGCGATTACTTTCTCCAGAAAAAACGTTCCACTCATCTTCCGGGGCTGTTATTCAGACTTATTTTACTCCCCAGAGTACAAAGAAGCGCCTTGTTGTTACACAATAGGAACTGTCTCCTTGTTGTTAAGTGCACAGCTGGAAGTGTTTTTTACTACTGCCAGATAGTGAAGCTAAAGTGCGACATAGATATTGACAGAAACTAGTTGTGCCTCGGAAACATGTCAGCCCCAAGATGGACCATGTAGGAAGGGTCTTTGAGATGTCGATCACCCCGCTGAAATCATCCTTCTGATCCAAGTAATATCACTATAAATGGCAAACTTATAAAGCCGATGGTAAAACTCTGTCAACATACGCTTCTCAATTCAGTTAAACAACAGTGTTATAAAGGTTTTTCTCCGTCCTCCTCGGGTTTATAGGTCAAGTCCTGCTGCAAACGTGTCTTTGTAATAGACCCATGTCCCAGTATTAGACGTGATCTTGACTCAAAGTACTTGTTCTATTTGGCCTGAAAACTTACAGTGTCTCGTCCTACGGGAAGGGAAGCTATTGTTAATGACTCTGAGCTCTACAGGTTCCACTTTCACTCTTAACACCTCCACAAGGATGTTATACCACACGTTGGGGAAAAAAGGCTCCCAGTTGTCCAAAGGAGCAATCGGATTAATGGGACCCGTGAAACTGAAAAGACAAGAATGAGTGAAGGTGAGGTGGAGAAATGTAGAAGATCTGAGTCCTTGTAAGAAGTTGAGACAGACCTCAGATGGACGAGGGTGGAGGCCTGCTGGCCAGTGGTCCCCATGAGGGCAGTTTTTTCCAGTAAATAAGGTCCGATTTGGACCCTGAATTGATTTTTATATTTATGTATTCCACCATTGGAGCGCGTGAGTCAATCAACTCATGAATTATGCTTCCAATTTCTCGGCGCCCAGCAATTCAGCAGCGAGCTACTTTACACTCCAGTCACCGCCGATATACACTTTCCAAAACTCATGTTTTTCTATAAGGATAAGCATGGATGTAACCTCGCTGCTGTCAATCACTGCAGCAGCTGTCTGGAGCGGCGTCAGATCCACAGCAGGTCCGGTTCCCCCTCTGCATTTTAACCGGAGGACTGGTGCTACAGAGGCGGAGGGGTCACGTCCACGGGGAGCACCAATCTGTCCGGCTTCCACTGCTGGACTCATAATCCCTCTCCGAGAAGCACAGCCGGAGCGCCAACTGGGTTGGTGTCCAAATTGATTTAAATGCATCAAAGCGCTAAGATGTGCTGTCTGCTGGGTTGTTTAATAACAATTACGTTCCATTATATTTTAGGCTAATGAGTTTCAAGGTCCTTCAGTGGAGGTTAACGTGAAAAATGGCTGTCAATATTGAAGTCGACAAGTGCAGCGGCGCCGAGCTTTATTACACGTGGAGTTCACAGATGTGCAGCCGCGCGAACTTGGAGGAAACACTGTGGTAACTTCTGGCTTCGTGGGTGGAGTTCACACTCCACTGGGTTCACTGTGAACTACGCCATTGCATACTCTGAATTCAGTTTAATTTGTTTTTTAGTCTTATAAAAGAGGTCAATCTTCTGATGGTACAAATTTATTCAAGTGACAATGTTTTCATTGTTTTTCATATTCGACCTTTGGACCCAACAATGATTTTTTTAGTGATTTATTTATTCATTTATTTGTTTGTTTATTTATTTTAAATTGAGTTTTATTACCATAAAATAATACATAACAAATAACCATCAGCTTTTATGTATGCTGCTAAAAATGCTCAAAACGTATTCTGAAAAATTCATTATTATTCTACTTTATTTTTTGTTTTGCCTCGCCACAAAACAAAATTGTCTTTAAAATGTGCAATACTTTAAAGTAATATTACTATGAACAAAAAAAATAGAAAGAGTTTTATGCGTAAAAGCATCATCTTTATTATCATCTATATGAGTGACGACAATTTACAATTAATCACTTATAAAACAACATTTTAAATTATTATTTAATATATTCAAATATTAAACAAAATGTTTCAGAAACAAACATATAGAAAACAGGCCAACAGTTTTCATCCACCTTTTCTCATACAGCGGTGTCAAATCACATGAAATACCTCACCCTGTTACACTCAACTCACTGCTGCCCTCGATCAAAGCTCGACTATTTTAAGGCTACATTCTTAAACCAGTCAATAATGGAATGCATAATAGACTCCAATACATTACAAGGATCCATATCATCAGTCAAAAAGGCCAGCATCAATCTGCCAGGCCATGATTGACAACATGAGGAGTCACCACGAGTCCAGCATCAATTGGCATTCACGTGCCGTTCCTGGACGGAGAGGAAAAAGTGACGAGTCAGCTGCAGATCCACCTTAATATATTCAAGGCTTCCCTCTGCATCGGCAACTTGTTAATCACATAAAACCCAACGGAACCCTGACGCACACTCGGATCAGATCACAGATTTATTCAGGTGAGGAGCCATGACTGAATCTGACTCAGAAAGTGTTGACAACTATCTTCAAATGTGAGGTGCTTTTCCCTCCATGTGTCTCGACTGAGGGCGAAAGATCAAAGCGGTTCCTGCTTTTGGTCCCTTGTTCGCGCTGAAACTGCAGTTGGCGTCAACAGCTTTGGAGTTTCTGGGAGTCCCGAGGCTCACATCAGTCTGCGTCACTGTCATGACAAACTGCTGCGTTCTCACTCTCTTACCTCCCGAACAAACCGTTCGACCTATTTATGCATTTAACAAAGTCATGCCAGAGCATGACTCCCATTCAGCAACACACACGTCCTGGTCCAAAACAGACTGAAGTCCTAACCCCTCTTTGAGATCCAGGCTTTTATTTCAGACAGGCATGGATGGAAGCTCGACTCCAAGTCTTCACTAGATGCCTAAGCTCTTTCTCATTTATCCATCAGACAAGACATTGTTTACCTGTGATGCGAAATTCAAAAGGAAAATGAGAAGGTTATTGTCCTCAGTTTTACACAACATGTCCGTCAGCATTGTGTGGCTCATGTTGCACCTTGGGTCATCTTCGGCGGCGCTCACACTCGCAAACAAAGAACCCTCCGAGTCAACACGGTGAGATAATATTAATCCCACCTCACCTCCGAGGGTAAACGCAATGCAATATTTGTCGCAAACAAACTCCCTCTGATCAAGTCTGCGGGCAAACAATTTGTTCTGGTAAACAGCAGCAATATCACAGTAATAACTGCGACGTCGTCTAACAACGATTGTTTTGTTTGTGGATCGTGGCTGGGGTGGAAGAAGAGACTTTAAATCAACGCAAAAGGTCACCTGTCGAACACCTGGTGCCAGTCTTCATCTCAAGTAGATTGAGAGCTGTTTCAGGAAACCTGACTGGAGGTGGTGCAGCGACAGGTTGAAGCAACTGAAGTCAATGTCACAGCGTAAACTAAGTTCCCCAGTAAAAACAGTCAACTTCAAATTGTACTAAGCAGATGTGAACCACAGAGAAGTGCTCTCCCTCCTGATGTGAGTGAAAGTGAGTCAGTGGGCTTCACAGCGAGACGCTGAAACAAACTTGAAAAACAAAGAAACTCAGTTCACCACTTCCTCGAGTGAGTGGTGACAGATTCAATATGGGGGAGGCGACCACAAGTGTTTCAGCAGAGTGCTACAAATGACCCCGACACAGTTTCATCTCCGACAGAAGCTATTGTCGTAGATGCTTTGTAGATGGCCTTGGTTGACACATCAGGTAGGCGGATCAGCTTTGGGACTGGAGTGACTCATTCCTATGCATCATGTTATGGTATATGACCATGAGGTGTTTCGGTCTCAAAGCTCCAGGTGCCGTTAGACAAGGTAGAGCTGAGTGGTTGGGGAAATGCCCAACGCTTGAGCAACAAGGTGGGGGTATGTTCCTGAGACAGTCCAGGACTGTTGGACGGTCACAGGTCCAGTAATACCACAGATGGGATGAACAAGGGTGGATTGGGCAAAGTGCGGCCTGGGGGCCTTATGCAGCCCGATACCTGTATTTTTGTGTCCCTTTTAACGTCTAAAACTAAACTGATACATTGTAATTTTTCTGCCTTTTTTGTTCTCTTTTAGACACCACCACCACTTCAGCATTAAATTATAGCATGTTCTTGTTTCAAGACTAGAATTTTTTGTGTGCGTTTTTCTTTCTTGCTCCTCAGAAGGAATACTGAAAATATATTGGTCTACTGGTCCATAGTTATGTTTATATTCAAATTAAGTGCATATGAAATTAAATATTTCAACAGTTTCATTGCATATTTACACTTCTTACTATCCTTACTTACATTTAATCTTTTTAGGTCAATTTATCCTTGTTACTTAAGTATATATTTTGGATATTTTTCTGTCACGTTTTATAGTCATCGCTGTCTTCCGTTTGATGATGGCCCCTCACAACTGTTATTGTTTCTAATGTGGCCCTTCAGGAAATGTAATCGCCCACCTCTGATGTGGGCAAAGGAGATCTGGCGAACGTGATGTGAATGGTTGGGACTTTCATTTGTCTGCCCCTTGTTTCCTGCCTTAAGGTCGTCCTCATGTTCATCCCAATGATGGTCTGAAACAAAGTCAGTCACTTATTGGACCAAGACCAATCTGAGAGGTCTATGAGTCATAGAGACACACACATTTATTTCAGACTGCTATTCTTTTTCCAGAATAAATAAAGAAAGGAAATGCTATCAATGGAACAAACTGAATATTCAGTTTGGTCTCAGTCTTGACCCACTCTGTCTCAGGCCCCCTAGGTCTTACTCTTAGACTTATACTCTTGGTCTCAACTCGGGTTAGGTGGTCTTGACTGCAACACTACGGGGTGCAAGAGGAAACAGACCTTGCACATACATTTATTCTTATATTATTTGAACACAAACTGCTGGAGGCAAACTTCTCCCATTGCCTGAGTAGATCAGCACCAGCCTCTGCGGGCAGTAAAGCCACCAGCCACGTAATAAGGGGAGTCGGTATTGAACTGTGTTGATAGATTCACCACAAACTCCTAGATTGCATTTTTATGACTGCTGCACAAATCCATAGACGTGGTGTACTTTATTAGGCCGCATCAAACTTTTAGAGAACACCTGGGACGCCCCGGCGCAGGGAGGGAAACTCCCCCCGCCTGCTCTTGGAAGCCAATTCTGCGGAGGAATGAAATCACAAGGCCGGGGACATTACTGTCCAAACACAGAGCATTAGCTAGTTCACACCGCTCTCACCTGTCAGGTCACACACCCACCTAAATTCTGTTTCCCAGATAAATGCGCTGCCTGATTGTAAAAGTAAAGCACATGGACAAACAAATCTCAGCAGAGGATTTAACACTGGTGCTCACATTGGATTTGGTTTCATTTGCTGAGAAGGATCCATGAATAATATATCACTGAGCGATAAGATTAAATGGGAGCTCATGGAAGCTCAGTAATTCATCCTGATGCGATGTGTCTGGGAGTCACGCGTGTCTCAGAGGACGCAGGTTCTGAAATGATAGTAAATATGAACCTGTTGCTCATGTTTACATTTGAAGAGTCCAACATAGTGTATGTCACTTCAGTCGACCTGTGAGGAGCACAACGCTGTGGATGGAGTGCTGAAGATGGCAGAGGCAGGTGGGTATTCTCACTTGCCCTTACCCCAGCATGGAAGTGCCCTTAAAGTTGATGCAAATACGCGGCGCAGAATCAAATGCTTCAATACAAACACCACGGTTTGGTGTGGCGTTCAGCCTTCAGACAGACCACTGTGTAGAAGCCCAGTGTCCAGGCAATACTCCATGAAGTCAAGGGGCAGAGCCACAGTGAATGTGCTTCTAATGTCCCTGCAGTGAAATGAACCTTCCGAAGCTCCTGTGCAGCTTCATTGGTCTCGCGATTCGATTACGATTCTCCTGCCTAGGATTCGATGATGATTAAGTGAAAGTGATTCCATCCTTTGTGCTCTCACGATTTATTACAACAGTTTACATCCTTATTCTTATGTGAGAGAAAATCTACTTTCGCATCAATAAAGAAACATTTCAACTCTCTCTTCTTCATCTCAGACACACATTACTCACTTGATGCAAACTGTTGACAAAATTGGAAAAACATATAATAAAACCATGTCAAAAATCTCATAAAATAAGAATAATACATTTTATTTAAACTCCAAAGTAGATATAAGTGAAGTATAAATGAAAATATTACCATAAACTGTTCTAATTCATTTTCAAAACTACTTCAACAGCTGCTTTCATGAACACTTTGTACGGTTGGGGGAGCCATCACTTTCTTTATCATTTTTTCTTTTCAAGAACTTCTCCATAGTTGGTAACTATGACAGGTTTGCAGCTGTCAAGTCAATTCAGTGACTCACTACTACCACCATACGTGGCTAATGTATTAAAACTGAGCGTCTCACAGCCCAAAGGTGTAAAACTAAAAAACTTTCAGGGCCCTCTAGGAGGCGCTCGTGGCCCAACCATGGCCCCAGCCCTATGGTTAAGAATCACTGTTCTACACTTAGATTAAATGTCCTTTCACACTGCACCTAAAACATTTTCTGTAAAGGGGCTGCGAGATGGTAGCGTGTTCCGTGACTGTTGGAAATGGAAAGACACAAGGAGTTGCCGTGACTGAAATAGACCGAAGTCCTCCGCAAGCTCACAGACTCAGTCATTTTTTATTCAAATGAAAGAATTATGGTTGTTTAGGCTGGTTCCGCCGCCCCAGTAGCAGCCGCTGGCGTTAACATCTCTGGCTGGAAACGGCTAACGTAGCTTATTATTTCCACACAACATTTCTTACGAACAGCGTGTGTCCATTGTTCATGGAACAGAAAGTAGAAAGCTACTGCGTTTAATGTAAAGTAATTCATAATAACTGATCGTGTCCCGTCATTCCGTCCGTCATGTCTGTGCCAGGATTATTTTCAACAGCCTGACCACCTGTCAGACCCCATGAAAGACAGTGAGAAACCTGAACAGGTTTCAATAGACAAGAGTCGCCATGGAAACATAGGAGAAGAGACTCAAAGATGAGTTTGCTAATTTTGGACAAACTCATCTCATAGCATCATTTAAAGACTCTGACATTCTCTGGCAGTCTGTGACACCACTCTGGATCCTTGTCATGTTCAGACATATCTCTATTAAATATATACTTTTCTTTTCTTTCTACAACTGTGTTAAGCCATTTTAACAGTCAATGACTTGACAGAAGCAAATGTTTTAGCTGTATGACGTTAGCCTTAATTTAAAGGTAAAATAGTTAACTTTAGAGTGGAATGGGAGAAGAGCAATTCCACATTTTAATATGGCAGGATGAAATAAAACATGGCTTTAAATGAGCCTATTTTCAGAACAATGGTCGATCGTGACTTTGGAAATTTGTGACGTCTGTGTTGGAGTCTTGCTATAAACAAAAGCACTCACTGAATGACGCCGCAGGTGGAACAATAAATAAAAGGTGGAAGGACTAGATGACAAAAGGAACAAGTCCCTGTCATCTCGGCAAAGATGAATGAAAAAGAAAAGACATTCCTTTTGTCACATTCTGTGACATGAGCAGGCTTTGTGGAAATATAAAAGAAATCAACAGGAACATCTGTCTTTTCTATTCAACAGATGATGCCGTTCCGTCTTCACAGCAAACACGTCTCTTCTTCAAAGACAACAGACACACCCGCTGCAATCTTCTATGTAAATATCCTTGTCGGCAAAGCTACGCCACATTGGCATTCTCGCGCCTTTTATTTGAGAACAACGTGGACTCTGAACTACACGAGAAGCGAGGATGACGGAGCGGAGGAAACTGACCTCGCAGCTACGCCAGGGGAGGTTTGTGCAGTCAGACACACGGAGAGGAAAATGAAAGCCACGAGTGCCTGAACAGGTGGTTATCTGCGGCTGAATCACTTGTGAAAGGAGCTTCTGCCCTTTGATCGAGAGAAGATGAAGGATGAGGATAAGAAATGGTTATTGATCGATGGACGCTTTATCTGCTTCAACCCTGATGACCAGACAATGCAATCTAACAGAGTCCAGAGAGGAGCAAAGGTGCTGATGGGCTTTCACAGCACTTTATTCTCATTTGAGAACAGTTTATTTCTTCTGACTTGAGCTCACCCTGTTCGCTCCGAAAAGCTCAGAGTCAGGCGGCGCCCCGTTCCCATTTAAAACAGGGGGGCGCAATAAAAGGGGTCAAAAGAGTCGAAAATTTGAGAAAATTTACTTATTACTGCTAGAGAAAATAGTAATAAGTAAATAAATAATAAAATTATCGTTTTATATTCAATTTTTTTTACCTTATATGAATAAAACTTTTTTAATAGAATTTATTCAGCATCTTTTGTTCATCTTGAGAAACAAGGAAGGCTGTTAAAATGAGCTCTACTTGTTCAAAAATATTCAGCATTTCAAGATAAATATTAACCGCAATGAAAGGAGAAAACGGACATAAAATGAGGTTCCAAGAAAGAACGTTTCAAATGGTAATTAATGAAAAAAAAAGCTATTCCTATTTTTCATTTCTCATGTCATATTTAAGGAGTCTCCTCATGTAAAATCTTCCACGTATTCACCTCTAAGATGCTGCTTTAAAACTGCTCCTTCAGAATCAATATCCCATCAATTCACTCTTCTTCTTCTTGGGCTTATCCAAGCTCCTCCTGTTGGAGCAGCAGCCAATCAGATGACAGGATTCTCTCTAGAAACTTACCCCACCAATCACAACTCCCATTGCTGTGCCACTCACCTATCAGCACTCAGCAGGTTTGTGTGTCGATCCACGGCACAAAGTCATCCAACACGGACAGATCTTATCCACCATTCCAGTCCACCCATGACACAATGTGTCTCCAACAGGGTCTCAAGCCTGTTGTCAGTGAGCCTGAACTCAACAATCCTACATTCAAAAACACCGGTGGACACACGTGCAGCTCAGTGTGCTGCCCTCTTTGGTCCCATTTCATAGGACGTCAAAGCCTCCTTTGCATGCACCCTTCCGTCAACACTTTGACGCCTACAGGTATACTGGACTTTTATCAACAAGGTTCTTAAACGTGGGGCAGCAATTTGCGAAGAACAAGGGCCACAAAAGCAACCTGCTCACATTAGTGTGTAAATAGATCACAGAGGCTTTGCTAAGGACATTGATTCTAGCCCATCATGTTGTGGGGAAAGAGTGGTTGGTCTCATGGATGTGCTCATGCTGTTGACCTTTCTCACTCTTAAAAGAGTAGGGTAGAGGATGGTCCTCAGTGGTACCGGTCCAAGACAGGACCTGTGCATGAGGCTAGTGACTCTGGTGAAGCCCCATATGCAAGAGGGCTAAAAGTGATGATACGGGTCCCTGGATTATAAGGGTTTAGCCCCAAATATGGTGCCTGCTCACAGAAAGCTCTGACAAAGAGGACCAGAGTCCAATTCCATATTGAAAGTGAGTGGTTGACATTTTCCCTACATATAGACTGAGATATTCATCTGTGAGAGAGCTGGAGTGGAGCTACTGCTTCTCTGCGTTTGGACAACTGTCCTATACATAGCATCTTAGTGTTGAGGCATGAGGACATTGAGATGACTAGTGCAATGCAAGGAAAATGCCCAGCAAAGTCTCCAGTCAAGATCGGAAGCTTGTCCATCTCAAATGCATTAGCAGTCACGTTTTATTTTGCTGTTCCACCTCCCTGTTTTGAGATATGCTTGTGCCCTGGTCACTGCGAATGCATCATGGCAGTCAACTTGTTTCTGTCAACTTTAGTTGTTTTAAACATAAAGCTAGGACGGATGTTTCTTGCTGCATGTCAGGCCTGATCTCATAAACAAAATCTAAAGGATGGATTTGCATTTGCATCTCATCACCATCCAATAAAGCGACGGAAGTGGCATCATGGGAAATGTGAGCTTCATAATGAGGAGCTGCGGCGCGACACTCACATGTTCCAACACACCAGTGCTTTGACATTGCCCAGCCGTTCCAATAACACTATGGGAAATTCTCAGAAACAAAGATCCTTTTAGCAACGCTGACAGAATCCCAGGGACCCGTGTGGCTGCAGGTGGATAACAATTAAAATGATGTATGGCTCTGTGTTCTCTAATTTGGACATGGTGGTGTATTTAATAAGACACATTAGGGTTGTAATTATGAGTAAATTGAGCTGTAGATCCACATGGTGGATACATAACCTCAGTCGGAGGGTGTCTCGGTTTTGATCACGTCTCCTCCGACTTGTTTAACACACAATTCATTCCTCTTTATCTGACCTGAACTCACCACCGGTATTAATATTAATTTTTAAGCCGACTGATGCTGCGAATGCAACACAGGCACTGAGAGGCGGAGCTTTACCATAGATCTCACAAGTGATGTCTGTGCATTTGAAAGATACATTCTGATCAGAATCAGCTTATTGCCGGTGTCAGTGAGGAGCCCACCAACTAGGGAAGTGTTTTGGAACATTGTGCAACAGTGAACAAATATAAACAAAAGAGAGTATTTTTTTTATTATTTAAAGTAAGTATTTAACAATGTCAGCCAATGTTTACTAGCGTCTACCTTTGCTAGCTTAGTACCTTTAGCATCTGCCTTAGCACTGGGGCAGTTGGATTCTGCTGTGACGTCAAACATTATATCAATGTTTGCTTTGTAGTCCCAATAGTTACATGTTTTCACAAGCAAATAAGTCATAAACTACACAACAAATGAAGTCAAAACTCACTTCATTATTTATCACTTAAATTGAGGTACAGCATATGTGTGACCAGGAAATAGCTTTGATCTTCTGATAGGCTTCCATTCTTTTTTATTTCCGACCCTAGGTCCCATAGACTGACCGGAAGGGGCGGAGACTTAGGGCGGTATCACTCTGTGGGTTCTGTCTCGAGTTCGATTCGCCCACTGCTGTGTAGCATCGCACCTCTGCGCCTCATGCAATGTCCCTTTTTTTCTCCACAGCTGGTGGCGCTGTTAGATAGTTGTGACCTACGACAAAGCACGTCTCAAGGAAGTCGCCATGAGCCGCGCGACAACCTATTTACCTCCATTGGCTTGACCATCTTATTTCTATGCCAATACTCAGCACTACGAGTCGTTGTCACCTCAGATATGAACTGATGACGGAGCACCACCACGACTATAACAGAATGTGTCGTTTCACAGCCAAAGCGAAACATGACAGAGTGTTGTCTTGTTTATTTTACAAGGAAACAGCAGACCCAAGCTGCGTAATACGGAGCGTCTTGATTGATCCACGCTGCTCTCACAACACCTTGAACAAAGTGAGAGAGATTACTGACGGTCGAGAAGGTTTTAGTCACTGAAGTACAGATCCAGACGTCGGAAATGATCAACGAATACTCTGGTGATCATGACTAAAATCTACGTTTTTCTTCTCGGCTGTCCTCATGCAGACAGCTGCGAGATCACAGCAGTGAAAACAGTTACTGCAGAGCGCAGCATTATTCATTTGAGCAAATCTGAGTCGCCTGAGGCGAGAAGCACCTTGTCTTGGGAAAGACAAGGTGCAACTCTCCAAGTCCGCGACCAAAATCCCACGCGCTTGTGTTCACATCTCCGACTTCTGAGCCGAACACGCTTTTTCTCGGGACAGAATCCTCAGTGTGAAAACGCCCTTCGGCTCCCTGTAACTAAGCATGTTACCAAGTAGACCAGGAATCACAGCCTATAATGAAGAAGCAGGGTGAAACACTAGCTAGTTCCAGAATAAACTGTACTCTCACTGGATGCTCTTTATCATTCAGATTCTTTCCTTTTTTTTAAATTGAATTATTTTCTGGTGGAGCGAGAATCAATTACATTAGAGCACAAAGTGAGCCAGAGCTTTCATGTTCCTCCTTCCAACAGAGATAATTGGAATATGTAAAAGTCGGAACAGCCTTTTGAGTGGACGAGAAGTGCGTGGTGGATTCACGCAGATGTAAGACATTATTAAAGGCGGAGAAAACAAGCTTTTTGACACATGATCTCTTCGCCACTTCACTTTCTGAAGAGGTCAGCATACTGTAAATAGAACGTCCGTGCTGACTGCAGCATAAACCCCCCCGGAGCAGGTTTTATGGGTCGGAGAAATGTGTGACAAGTTCCCCGCAATCAAATGTGTCAGTATAAAGGATCGCGTCTTTTATGGGAGCAGGTTCTTGCCGGCCTTATAAACATGCACTACAATTTTGCTCAAGGTGTGCGGCAAAGGTTATTCAATCTCGGTTTCAGTAAAGCGCTTGTTTGTTTAGAGCTCGGGAGAACGCGAAATAGACATGCAGGAGAGCTGCGGGGAGAAATTGGATCATGACACATGGCAAGAACATGTTTAGAACATATGTATTGTGTGGACATGGTATTGAAGTCTGTGCTATTTTGAGAAAGTGGGGTGACTGTTGGGGCGATACACGAGTGCAGTGGTGAATAATACTAGTGAGGTGAGAGGCCATGTGGTTGCAGATGGTCGGAACAAGCAGCAGAGGAAGTGGTGCCACGGTCTAAGGCTGGGAAAGACGCCTGGGATATTTGGGGGAGAACTCACTGGACCTAAGTGTTGGAGGGCTGAACGGTGACAAGATGAATACAATAATGCGTCAATAAAAACAAGTGCCGCAGTTCAGAAGGAAACAGAGATAACAGACTCAGCAGTATTACGGAGGTTTGATGCTATAAATGTCTGCTTGTGATTCCTGACCACAGGTGAAAGTATGAACATAGACTGGCTGGACAGCTTTGTCTTCTAGCTCAGCTCTCTTCAGCACAACAGACCGATGCAGAGTCCTAATGACTGCAGACCTCACGCTGCATGTCTCCCTCACTCATAAACAAGACCCCAAGCTACATGGTCTCCTACCCCTGGTGAACCACAGTCTACAGCTGACCCTAATATTGATGGTGTCACATTACATTCCCTTATGATAGTTAGTTTTAGCACTACTATTATTGACCTTTATTTCATTCATCTGTCAAACCTGAACACTGTCAATTACATTCACTGGTCTGAGTCTTGTTTTTAAATCTATTAATAAGCTGAATAAACATGAATTTAAAGAACAATAAACAAATTCCACGCTGAGCCTTCCAGTCAAAAGCGGCGTTGACTCTCTTATGACTCTCTTATGATTCACTTATGACTCACTTATGACTCACTTATGACTCACAGACGGCAGTGACTCCACCACAGTTGCAACATCCAGCATCACAAGGTGAAACGTATAACTAGATGGCAGCTAAGAAAGACAGACGAATGCATCCTGAACTGTGCCGGTCATCTATATGGTAATACAAGCCTCCACGTCTCACTCGCTCATTTCTTCTCACCCGGCTCTCTCTCGCTACAAGAGAACATCGGCGTGAACACCTCCTGCCTATCTCAGATAAGGCCTTTAGAATGGAGAGCACATTCACTCCACACAAAGGGTTATCTCCGGAAAATAAATGCAGGCCCACCTGCTCCAACAAGGCTATTCATCACGGCTACCCGTGTTCCTTTGTCTCAGGTAAACAATTAGCATAGCTTTGCCAAGGAATACATTATTGTGGAGGGAAGGAAGGGATTGATATCATCATCTGGAGCCCTGAAAATGTCAAGGCGTGTATTATTAACAGATATGTTTAAAGAGCCATTTAAGCAATGAGGCACAAAATGGGCCTTTTAGCATTTGGCACCGTCTTCTGGAGCTTTTAAACACGAGTACAATGGGAGCTGGGTCCAGTAATGTGGCGCTGTGAAACCATCCAAGGGTGCGGTTCAGGTCAGCAGGTCCTTTACCGTCGCAGGAAGACCTGGAAAATACACCTTTTATCTAGATCCTAATATGTTCAGGTGAAGTTCAGAGCATTTGGATCATCCAGACAGGACGAGCAGGCCCGATGTGGCTCGTCTCAAGTGGCCATTTTTGGCTTAGTTAGCGGAGATCTCAAACCGAATCGCTGGTTGGGCAATTACCTTTCCTAGAGGGCCATGTTATAAACAGTTACTCTTGTGAGGTGCCATCGTGCTGATAGAAAGGCAGCAATGACAACTAAAAACAACGGGAAAAAGTCAAAATTTTTATTGAACTAACAAGTCTAAAATGGACATCAAAAGATAAAATATAAGTCAGGGTGTTAAGAAGTGATAATATGCCAAGAAACTACAAAAAATATTTCATCTTTTATCCATTTTATTTTGAATATAAATCAAAAATAAAACTTGAGCAGACTTAATTAAGACGAAAAGGCAGTTTATTACAAAATATATCATCTGTTATATTTACTGTTGAATTAGTAAGGGCCAAAAAAGTAACAGGACCAAAATAATAAGTAGAAAAATCAGCTGCATTATTTTAGTCTGACCTCATGAGGGCCGTAAAAATACAAGCAAAGGGCTGTGAAGAGCCTCTGGACTGCACTTTGCCTTGGTCTGGACTACAGTAGATCAGAGGTGGGCAATTGCATTACCTTAGGGGCCATGTTATATGGTAATATAAGGTAATGCTGTTGAAAGGGGCCGTCAAACGCAGTATTTATACTAACACAGAGAGGGAGCCATGTCTGTAATGTTGTAGTCCAGAACACATGACAAAGACTGACACCCAACTGAGCGCTGTATATACAGCAACTATACAAACTGACCAACAGGCCTTGGAAAATGTAATCGCTTCTAAGCTCATCTGTTTCCAACAGACTCTGACAGTGTTATTCTTGTATGTTTTTACAGTTACTATATGGGTGGAGACCCTCAAGCCTGACTCCCCCCAGCCTTCCTTCCTCTTCTCTGAATCTAAACAAGGTACATTATTGGGCATGAAAGTAGCATTCCACTGGTAGTTTTTCCTCAACAGATGCCTTAACAGGTCAAGAGTTTTACACAATCGCGATTAAAAAAAAATCCCCAGTAGCTGCGGTCTTCGGTTCAGCAGGGCTGAGACCCACGTTTAATTGCGGTCCATTCTGAGACAAGGCCTTGAAACTGTGGTCTTGAGACTCTGGACAGTCAGCAGTACCACAACACTCGTGTGTCAGAATTAAGGAGTTTCCTCAGCATCTTCTTGCGCTCTACTACTACACAATTGTTTGAACACCCTGAAACATTTCCCCCAAATAAAAATGTAATTTAATACTAATATTAAATACAAACAAGGATGTGTCAAATGTGACACTTCACTTTGATGTCCACTCTTGAATATACCCGTCACAAATGTAAACTATATTCTGTACTAAAGGTGCTGACCTTAAACAGAACACCCATCCGTAGCCAAAGCTGAATCGTGGGGGCAGCAGCCTCAGTGAAGAGACCCAGGCCTCCCACTCTGCAGAAACTTCCTCCAAATCCTTTCCATGTTGAAAGAAAGACAGAGGTTCTCCAGCAAGTGCAGGACTCACGTCGATGCCCACACTGCCTCACTGAAGAGTCTGGATTCACAGGAACAGTACTTCTACTTTAGCACCTCACCTGGATGCAAGGAGAGCCTGAGGTCCTCACAGAGAAGACTAATTCAGGTCACATGATTCTTAATGTTTTGGTCACTCCCAAGGCTGGTGACTGCAGGTGAGAGTAGTAGTGAACATCAACCTGTAAAGTTTGTCTTTTAGCTCAGCTCTTTCTTCATCTTTCACTCGCTTGTAAACAATAACCCAAGGTACAGTAACACCACATGAAGCAGAGGAACTACTTTCCTGTGCGTGAAACATGTAATCCTGCTTGAGTCAGCCTCAGTGAAGACGTTCGACCTGAGCTGATGCAGTGTGAGAGACGGTATTGACAAAGGCGGCTGGGGTCCACTCTCGCAGAAATTCAAGAATAATAAAGACACTTCTGTTTAATTGCTCTGTCTCTGCACTCATCTGAGTGTTGAACTTCACCCCGGGATCTGCCGATGGTCAGAGCGGCGTAATGAGGAGGCAGGTGTAATTACCAGAGCGGTGACACAGTCAGGCGTTCGCCGCTTCAGGCGCGGCACTGCCGGCAGTAAATATAACTAATTACATTCTCTCTTCTGCAGGATCTTTATCTGAACTCAGCAAGACACAGACCTGCCCACCCAGCACTTCATCACCGGCACCAGCCGCATGGAGACTTTCGGGTTGGAAGCAGCCACAGCCTGACACCAGTCACACGGCCAGTTCATACTCACTGGATCGGGAATTGTTGTCAAACTACAATACACTATGATGTGACTTTGAAAACAGCTGCAAAACAAACAGCTGACTCGTATTTTTAGACAAATATTTGACCTGTTATTCCAGTATTTCTGAGCTCAGAGATCAGTCTACAAAATGCATGTCTGTTACGGTGCAGTTATAACTTACTCCAAAGTTGAGATGGAGATGTCGTACGTTCAGATCTACATCTGATAAATATTCCCTGCGACATCAATCGTCACCGTCACCAGCAGTGGAGCGGAGCTGACGGGATATGAAAGAGCGAGTCAAACTTGCCACCAGCGTTTTCACTGCCGCTCCCAAGGTCAAAACGCTGAAGCAGAATTTCACACTTTCCCCGTTTTTATTCCGGCAGATATTATATTTTATGAAGAAGGGTGAGCGGGAAGACGTGGAATTCACGCTCCGTAATTTCCCTGCCGTGTCTCATTCACACCGGCAGAGAGAATTAATTTTGACTCGGCCCGTCCTTCGCTCACTTGACTTTTCACCCAGGTCTGGGACAACACCGACTGGGATCGAATCAAATGACCGTCAAGCACATGTAAGTTTGGATTCACACTCATATCTGTTCACTCACGATATGGAGAGATGGAGAGATACTCTGGTGCCCAGCAGTGGATTGATCTACACTCCATCAAAGACACTGAAACTCCACCTGAATTCTTGGTTATCCTGTTGTACCACGGCGCTAAAGCTACTACTGCAAATGTCGGCGACTACTTGTACTAAGTTCGCTACCACTATCTTTCTGCCCATTGAAGTACACTCCTGTCAGAACTGCGAACACTTCCACCGTTAATACTGTGTAATAACACATGCACATACTGTTAGCTACCCCATCTATAACTACCTCCTGTTCCAGTTCTCCTTGTACCATGTTACTGTCAGTTGTCCACCACTAATTTCATGACTGTTAACTCTGCCACTGTACTAATACATGTATTATGGTACAACACTTCTGCCAATACAACAACATCCTTTACTATGATTGGCAGTATACTTCTAGTTTTTGCTCTTATTGCAAAATGCTGCCGCACTGTCACTCCCAAAACATGTTCTGCTACATACTAACACCTCATAAGCACATCGACGAGTACACAATCGTGATGACTAAAAATCCTAATTCTGCTTATCGTACCATAGATATAATATTTGGACCACTACTGCTACTATTTACTTGTACCTTGAATTGTACTATATTTACTAGCACACCAATAAATACAACTATGATTACGACAACTCATTCTGCTTACTGT
This sequence comes from Synchiropus splendidus, assembly GCF_027744825.2. Classification (NCBI taxonomy): domain Eukaryota; kingdom Metazoa; phylum Chordata; class Actinopteri; order Syngnathiformes; family Callionymidae; genus Synchiropus; species Synchiropus splendidus. Next base: position 14,243,168 of record NC_071341.1, on the reverse strand, counting down.
TACACGGACATGACACTCCACTACGTCTACTACTACCTCTACTTGTACTATGTTTTATTGTGTATCAACGAATACTTCAATTCATATGAGTACGAATTTTACTACATACTGTATGTGCCAATACCTCTGCTCTACTCTACTGTATGTACCATTACTATGTGCTAATACAACGACCTGTACTGCGTTTACAAGCACGTCTGCAGATACTACTGTTAGTCTGAGTGTTAATTTTGTCCTGCTTGTTGGTACCAAAAATTTCAGCGCTACAACGGCGTCTGCAAATAACTTGACTTGTGCAACAGTGCACACTGTATCACTTCTATTTCTGTGAGTTATGACTGTTGCGACCCACTGTATAGTCTATGACTGTGAATTTGACATTCTGTGATTCAATATTTTGCTCTGGCCAGGAGAGTTTTTACATTGATAATGGACATTTTATTTTCCTGTCAGCAAAATAGGTGTTTCCTCGTATTTTGGGGTCATAATGTGTTGATAAAAAGACATTAGATGAATGCGTCCTGGTCGTACACTGGAGGTAGAGATCACTGCTCTCTCTCAGGCCAGGCCCCAGAACTCTCCTGGAAAAAGCACACAACAGTGGAAAAGCTTCACAGCTACAGTCCACATGTGACGTGCAATCCTCAGCCACTCATACAAGCACTCATGCCATGTTAACACCCGAGTGCCTGACAAGTAAGCTTGTACGGATGTTTGCAGCAGATTGATCGCGCTGCAGACACATCTGTGGCAGCACAGATGTGAGGGCTGAGGAGACATCACACAAGCAAACAGGTCCACGCAGGAGCAGCTCTCACTGAGCAAATGGAAAACGTGCAGCAATAATGAATGGCTGCATTTGTAGTCATTGTGTGCAACAACCCCATTTCTCACTCCGCGCGTCAGCCTCATTCTCATTCCGGCCACGCACACATACAGCCGCGTCTCCAACTCGGAGCGCGGCATCCTTGCTCTTTTCTGCCTCATTTTCTGGAGCCAGCTGGAGACCGGAGGTCAGCGGGTCACAGAGGCGGGCAAGTTTGAGGCGCCAGAGTGAAGTTAAAGTCAGCCATTAGCATTCGAAAATGCTAAGTGATTAGCATTAGAAAATGCTAATCACAGTCAGATTATGCAAATAGAATTTCATTTGCGCTGCTGAAGTCTCCGCATTTTTACTGTTTTTTTTTTTTTTCCTTTTTCGCTGTGTGATGAACATAATGTGTAACCATTTTTAACCCGCTGTGCACAGTGGACATTAAAAAAAGTCTGTTATTCTGAGACATTCTGAGTATCATTCCTTGCCCAACAGTTCTTGTATTAAATAGATAAAATATGCATTTGTCCTGGCACGTGTGTCTGAAACTAAATCAGAAATTTGCTCATGTTTGACCAGAAAACAAAACAATGTTTTATTTATTTTTATCGCTTTTTTTTTTCTTTGTTTTTCAATGGTGATAACAAAACCTTGGACAGGTTTTGTCCAAGGACAGGCGAAACTAACATAACAACATAAGGCCAAATTTCTTTAATTTTATTTCATAAAAAATACTGCTTTGGGGGTAAAATAAATAAATAAATAAATCATAAAAAAATGATGATTAAAGAAGCAAAGCAGTTTATGAAAATTACAGATGTAGGATAAATTGTTTAAAATTGTTTTTTATGAATGATTTGAATTTTATTATGAAAATATTATTGGATAGATAGAGTTTGTGAAATCTAAAAGCTGAATGAAACAAGAAGGTATTCGTCGACATAATGAGGAAATTCGAATGAACATTAATGTGACTTATGCGACTAGTGCCTTTAAACAATATAGGAGAAGAAAAAAAGTGAAATGTGCAGTTTTAGTTTTATGCACAGTTGAACCAAACCCAGAACCTGTCGGAGCTTATAGCAAACATTTCATAAAGAAACAAAGATACAGAGCTATTGTGAAGATAGGTGTACTGTGAAGGCTCATACTGTCATTGCTGGAATATGTTTTGTATTTTTGGCTGGTTTACAGTGGGAATTCATAGTACATCAGACTTTACGGGATTAAATATTACAGAAGAAAAACATTTCATCTCACCTTGTGCTGCAACTCGGTCTACAAAGTGTTCGTTGTCACTGGAATTTATTTTATATATATGAAGAAATATATCACACGAGGTGCATCACAGTTTCTCTACAAGCTCCTGACAGACAGTCGACATGTTCCAGAGGCTCCACATCCTCTGCATCAGTTTACATCATAATGACTTTCTGCTCAAGCAGAGCTGCATCTTCTCCGTTTACTGCGTCCGCCTCACCCCGGCGTCTTCATTGAGGTCTCGTCGTTCGGAAATAAATTACATTCATGGAACACCTGAGCTGGAGAGCGACGAGAGCCGACTGGGATCGGGGTCCCAGGTGGACCGAATTCAAATGGCATCTCTCGGTTACAACACACACGCACGCACACAAAGGTTATGGTCAATCAAATGCCATGTATTCATGGGTCACACAAAAATATATAATCCCACACACACACACACACACACACACACACATACACACACAGACGGTCTCCCTCTGCTCTCTTTGTCTTTCTTCTCCTTTCCCACACAGACACTCTCTTCCTCTCTGCCATTCATTAACTGACAGCTCGACTCTCTCCCAGGTGGAATTGTTGGGGGGTAAAGGATTTGCATTTGTATTTCTCCAATATCTCGGCAGGAAGGAGGATCATGGGCTTACGGTGGGAGTGAAAGAAGCAGGCGGGCCCGCAGCAAACTGACATTTGTTAAAGACATTCATCCCCTCTTATCTTATGCTGGCTATAATTTGAAGGATGGCGACTCTACCTGTTGTCAGCGGCTGTGGGGAAGGACAGTGACGGTCGGCCAGGACGGGCTGACGGAGCGAATTCTGGGAGGCAAACATGCAGCTCAACCTGCAGGTTATGAGTGGAATGTATCTGTCCTTGTTAGCTGGAGATCAGTAGACAGGATGTTGGGGAGACTGCCGCACGAATTCGACGGCGAAATCAGCATGAATTTTTGAGAATGCCACGGTAGACTGGAGGCTGTTTGGAGAGGAAAGCTTAAATAATTGAAAGACGTGTCACCAGAGAGTCTGACTGTGATTATTATATTTGGCTGCTGTCTAATAGCTGGATGTTATTAGTTGTACTGTGCATACAGTTGGGAAGCTTCTCCTGGCCAACTAGGAAAACTGATGGAGGGAACTCTGGACTCCAGATCCAGACTGACGTGTTTCATCTGAATTCCTTCGTCCATCGATTTGCGCCTTTGTGGGAAATTTAAATGACAATAAACATTACAATGAATCCAATGGGGTTTGTTGCTAAGGATAATCCACACTGGCAAAACGCCTGCATCACAGATCGTAGCACCGTCCTGGAAAAACAGCAGAACTTTGACAGACAGTTGGCTTCTCTTGCACTCCAGAACACATTGTTTTCCCTTCATGTCCCCTGAGGTCAGGTGTGAAACTCAAGGCCTGGGGCCCAAATCTGAGCCGCTGAGTCATTTTCTCAGATTTTGGAGTTTGGTGCCTGTGCAATTCTCAAGATGGGTGGAATGAAAACAAAAACGAAAAAATGCCCCCAAAAAAGGCCAAATACTCTTAAGCCTTCAGTTCACGCTCTGCCTTCACCTTGTCCCCAAAGTTTACGGATACCGACCAAAACGGAGCAGTACCATTGGAAACCATGGGAAGCGGTGTTGCTGTTAATACCCGATGCCCGATATATTTCACAGCCTCACTGACCACCGTCTCCTACAATGCTTCCTCAGTTTTCCTCTAATGTGCAAGAGGTACATTATCAGTACTTCTTCTACAGTTTGTCATCGTCATAAACTTTGACTCTGGGCTGCTCCCCCTGGTGGATATATTGGTGAACAGCAATACTAACGCATGCAAGTATGTGGTCAGTGGCGCCACCATTTTTTGAAAGAGACAGGAAATTTTCCGGACATAAGGGAGCATACAGTAAATGGTCCTTATATGAGCAAGCCGCAGTCTGTTTTGTTTTGGGTTTTTTTTCAGAAGAAACTAAGCCTAAAAAGAGCAACAGCTGCACAGAGCATTTAAAAGATTTAAAAAATGATACACACAAGACTTAATGTGCTGAATCGAGGAGACAAAAAGTAACCTTTCACATGTATTATTTCTGAGCTTTAATTCAATTTTCCATGGGAGAGCAAGAGTGTTTTTACCGAGTACTAGACTTTCCGTCCGTTGTCACGAAAATAACTGAAATATTGTGACTCCACTTGGGGATAGATTAAGTCGAGCTGTGGTAAAGATCTGGCTGTCAGGGATCATTTGTAGTTGTCATTAAAGCAGATGTAACTCCATTAAGTGAGTGGTGTCAGCTGACGGCAGCAGAGTTTAATACTCCAATTAGACCCATTAAAGGTTTTATTGAGGGTATGGATTCAGCCGTGGACGACAGACAGTACACGACTCGGCAGAAGTGTTTGTCAGAAGCCAGATTTTTTTTTTTTTTTGCTCACCTTATGATGATGAAGACGGCTCTGTTTGTCGGGCAAAATTCGCCATGTTTTTGAAGAGAGTGAAACATGGTGGTTATTAATGGCTGTACAGCAAGTTTCTTAGATGCTTATTGAGCACTACCACTGTGGGAGGAAAGCAGAGTTCAAGCACAGAGAGAACATATAAATGTTGAAAGACAAAGACGGGATGTGGAGGACTTCAGCGACACAACTTCAGTCGACGAGTGCGTCCTTGAACTGTGAAGATCGACAGGCAGATGGAATTCAGCTCACTTGTCTGTCAACTTCCCCTCTATCCTTACTACACTCCCCGCGCTGCTTATTGTGGGAAAACATCAATAGAAACACCCAAAATAGCAGCTTAATATCATCACTGAGGTACTGAATCCCTGAATCCCGGGTGAGATTTGATCCAAACGCGATTATCTGAGATCTTATTCTTGACGTCTCCTCTGCTCGCTGCTACTTGAAAGACACAGGAATAAACAGCCATGTTAATTGTGTGGATGCTGTTTCGTCATCGAGCGAGGTTCGGACCGACAGGATGACCAAGTGTTGCACCACTTGATGCAATGTGGCAGCAAAGGTGATCGCTGAGGGCGTTTTTCTGCTCCACGTATTTTCATTTTCTCTTTCAATAGAGCAAAGACTATGGACTGGACTGAAGAGAGGGCAGATGTAGGTATTAATAGAACTTTTAGTTGGTGCTTTTTTGGGGGGGGGGAAAAAATAGCATAATTCATGTGAGTTTTGTTATTGTTGCTTTATGATGTACACAGTATGTTTATTTATTAAATAAAATGTAAATAAATTGATATAATATGCGACCAAAAATATATTTTTTAAGGAATTTAAGGGGTTACATCCTTTGATATCACCATTTTGTTTTACTATTTTGTTTTGGTTCGATTTAATACTGGCATTCACGGCACTCACAGGATAGTGTAGACATGAGCTGCGCCGCTTGTCATGGTGGAGTCAAACACTCGCGGAACACAACACACCTTCAGTCTCAGCACCACTCCAATGTAACATCACAGCTAACTGCGAACATGGAACGGGTGTATGCTACTCAGACAACTTGTTTTTTGTTCCTTTGAAATAATGGTTCTTGTCAACAAATACTAAAACATAGACGTACTGACGGTATCGCAATATATTGCCACATATGGGATTGTCAGTCGTACATCAGGATGCGTGTAGTATCACCACATTCCCACCAATACACTACTGAAAAGATCACATTAGTCAACTAAACCAGAAGACTTGGAAAGAATTCAATGAATGCCAGAGCAGAGCTGGTTGAGGTCTGGAGGTGTGAGATCAGAGAGCTGGGTTGATGATAAGTGTTCACCTCAGAAGTAGACATCACATCATCGCTGTCAAGAGAAGTCCAGACAGCCCATCTCCAATGTATTTCAAGTGCTGTGATTCAATGAGGAAAAAGCAAGTCGCAAAAATGAGTCAGGGACTAAAACAGAGGACCAGATCAATGAGTGGAAGCAGAGAGCGGCTCTCCTCCAACTCTCCATGGACACTTGAAGTTATTGCCTCCTATTTTTGGTTGTGTTTTGTTTGAATGTGTTTAAAAACCATTACCGGCACGAAAGAACCCAGGAGGGGGGCGAGGCAGCCATTGATTGTGTCACCTTTCCTCAGGCCCCAGGCGCTGAGGGCTCTTTGTGGGTCCGGCTCTGGCTGGAGGACTCAGGCACTTGAACATGAAAGGAGTCAGTGTATGCAGCAGCTGGGGGTGAAGGGGAACACTGCGCAGCTCGACAACTCCGCTTTCATGTTCCGCTGCCTCTAAAACCCTCTCAATCCTCCCGTCCTCACCCGTCTGCGTGTTATTACATCTCACTGTGTTCTTCATCTGGCTTCACTTCTGAAGACAAATAATTTGGTAATAATGCCGACGCTTTCAATATACATAGGTTGTTTCTGGTTTCTGTGGCGACAGAAACTTTCAAAGATAAAAGGCAGCTCGAAAGCGGCGAGTGGTTCGGCAGAATCGTTCCGTCAAAAAGAGTAATTAGCTCATTTGAAAGTGTTGTGTAAAAGCCAGACAGGTGTTTTAAAAGAACAGCATTTGATATGGAAGGGACCCGTCACAGCACCACCAGGAACAATCTCAGCTAATGGTGCTGGAGAGTCCACTTGAGCCCTGTTCTGGATGATGCTTCAGCCGTGTTCACCTGGCAGGAACATTTAGAACAATGGTGGGGCAAACAAATGGATCACCAAGTGCTTTTTCGATGGTATCAATAGTAAAAACAATACATACTTACATACACTTGCAGAAAACTGTCCGTCACTGTAGGCATGGCACATTGTCGCAATGTTTTACTCCAAAACAAGGAGCGTTATTGTACAGGTATAAAATGTGTCCGAGCAGTCGCCCGTTGATGACATCATACTACGCAGTATTGTTCTTTTTTTTTTTAAATCACTCTAAGCCGTTACTTTTTTAAGCCCCATTTTTACAACACATGACACTGGACAACCTAAAAACATAAACCAGAGAGGGTGAATTGGCAAACCCAGGGTCAGTCGCAAAACGTTGCCCAAAGTGGAAGGAGCCGACCTGAACTGTCAAGTGGAGGGAAGAAAAAACTGCACTCACAGATGTACAGACATACGTTTGATTTTGTTTTTTTGTGTGCCAATAAAAATATTTTCTGCTGTGCATGAAGATCTTCAATAATCATTCCGGTGTTCCCCCTGGAAGGGAAGCTACATCACACTCACATGGTTCTTCCTTTTGCATGTTTCGTGCTGTGGTTAGGCTTCGGATTAGGGAACACATCACAGCTGTTTACAATGGACATGTACAGAGGAGAGATTGTCAGTACATTGGTAGGAAGATGTTGAGGTTGGAACTGCTAGGCAGAAGGTGGAGTGGAAGGCCAAAGAGGAGATTTATGGAGGTGGTGAAGGAGGACATGAGGTTTGCAGGTGAAGAGGAGAGAAGAGGAAGCAGAGGACAGGGTGAGATGGAGGAAGATGGTCTGCTGTGGTGACCTCTGAAGGGAGAAACTGAAAGGAAAAGAAGAAGAGGGAGAAGATAACAGCTGTTTACAAATTAATAACTAATCTGAAATTATGGTTGTGTTCAGAGTGAACTTTTGCAGACCACCCCACCCTTAAAGCAAAATGCCCGGGTGTACTCGGGGATCCATTCCACATGAACAATGGGCCGCATTCAATACGGATCCATTTGCTGGACCTGAATGCAAATATGGGCCAGATCTGGCACGGAATTAGTCTATTTATTTTATTATAGTCAGAAAGTAGTCTATTTATGGTAATATGTTCCATAAAACACAAACTTCTTGTTTTATTTACCTGTGAAAGATTTAATAACAATAAAACAACATCCATAAACTACTGATTCACCTGATTTGTCACTCTCTCTCAAATAATTTTTTGTTTTCCCCGAAAAAACGATGCATTCTTGTCTTCTGTTTCTGCACTGAATTCCATACTTGTAACCCAAAGAAACTCCAATCTGAGTCGGGATATGGAGCGTGACATGAGCGCGACGTGACGGGAACACAAAGCAAAAGAAGAACAAATCAATGGCGAGTCAGGCGCTGAAGAAGACGCGCGGTTATCCTGGATTGCGCTCAAATTCTGATGAGCTAATTGGAAACGCCGACACAACATGAGAGACACGTTTGGGATGTTTATTCTTAGCCGGACCCGCTTGTGTTCTGTTTAATATGTACACGCTGCACCCGAGTCATGTGCGAGTGTCTCGGCAGAGCCGCTCCCTGATGATGATTAAATTTATCACAACAATGGTTAGCTCATTAATTTCAGCACAGGAACACCATCTGGGAACAGTATCGCGCCGCAGTGCTGCTTAAACAACCGTAAACCCTAGTAATAAACCCACAAAATCTTGCCTCTCACAACAGAGCCATGCCGTAAACATGGCCGGAAGTCACGGAGGGAAAGGTCACGGTGACGGAGGAGTGAGCGGCCTGGCTGCGGTAACAAGAGCGTCCACCATTGTGTCAGACCGCGGACAGTCCGCCCACCGACTGACCCGCGGTCAGATGTTATTATCCTCTGCCCCCGTGTTGTAGATAATTCATGCTTATTTCTTCAGGACAGGTGAGAATCTGTATCGATTGTCAACTTAAGCAGGGTAACTTTATCGCCTGCCTCTCTTCCTCCTCCCCGAAGAATCGATGCACATTTCACCAAACGCCTCTCCTCCTCACCATTCACCGAGAACCTGCGGGGCTTATCAGCCATCTGACTCGCCGCGACTTTACACAGCTTTCCCTTCCTGCACATGAAATCTAATTACAGCCTCACACGCTAATCTGGAATTAATTTACTGTAGATGAAGGTGATGGATAACGGCTCGCAGAAAAGCCACGCAGTCAACAGCTCGACTGACCTGCTCCAGATGACGGATGATCGACGTCACTTCAATAGCATAAGCAGTGTTTATGTTTGTGGGGGCTTGATTCATGACACACTGGCCCACAAACTCACTCGACTTACGACCTCCTCGACTTACGTCCACCTGTACTTACGACCACCAGATGCTTATGTTTTTTTATTCAATGTTTGGCACCGCAGCACGTAGCAGTCCGGCAACGCGTACGACAGTTACAGCAGCACAGTATCCCAGCATCTCACTCTCACACAGCCATCTACCACTACAGTAGCACCTATAACCCTCGCGTCGGCCATTTTGAAAGGCATTCGACTTACATCCAATCCGACTTAAGACCGGTTGGTCGGAACCGATCCCGGTCATCGGATGTTACTTATATATCAGTGGGGTATCGGTACTTGAGGGTAAGGACACCTGAAGGCAACACTGAAGCTGTTGAAGGCAACACCACAGTTACACAGTGCTTTATATTCACGTCACCTTGGATAAAGAGGGAGTTTCCAGAGGGAGGGTCACCCATGCCTGAAGGACCCACAGACCGCAGGTTAGAGACCGGCTGATCTAAGGACACATGGCAAAGCCACAGCAATCCCTGCAATAACCAGGACCATCTGTAATCTGCAGGATTGCAACCATCATCTTTGAATCGTGTTGACAATATTGCTGAAGTGCAGTGCCAGAAATGACCGCTATAATCTCAGCTGCTCATTCATGCTTCCAAAGCTACATGGAGCGAAAGCAGGTGGACACCCTGGACAGGTCCATCACAGGTGGCAAATAGGCAACCACTCACATTACTAGTTATCAATTAACCTCTGAAGGATGTTGGACTGGGGGAGGAAATCTGAGTGCCCAGTAGGAAAATGTAACTTTCATTACAATAAAGTCAAGAAGAGAAAAGTGAACAAGGAGTTTATGATGATCTTTGCTACGATGAGAGGAACATATCTGAAATAGTTGCTGAGTTGCTTTTGACACCGTGAAACTGCAGATGACAGAATACAGCAGAAGACAGTGAACAATGATAAAGGGGAGTCAGCCCATAAGACAAGATGGAGCCTGTCGCTGACCATCGCCTCCTCCCACTAGACAGCAATAATGTTCACTGAAGCAGAACCTGAAAGAAGAAGAAAAGCATCCAGTGAGCAGAATTGAAGGCCCCTGCCGATTTCCGAAATAGGTCTCTGCAAACTAGCTCCAGGGAGGGAGTGAAGCTGCAACAAGGCAGCGTGGTATCCAACATTTATCCAGCCTACGTCCCACCAGGGATCATCTCTGAGTGAGAGGTTGGAGTTCCATTGATACTGAGGAAAGATTGTGGTGCTTTTCAGTCTCCTGTGTGTGTCTCAATGCTAGACACTATAAAGCACCATGAAGCGGGAAGAACTGAGCCTTAAATTATCTTCACAACTTTATTTGTAATATTTATCTTTGACCCTTTGTTGCATTTGAAATATCATTGATAACACCTAGCTCAATGGGACAGACGGGAGCAGTAGTGTTCTGAAACTCGCTTGCACAGGAATAATAATTTCATGTGACAAGACTCGGCATCATTGCAATATGACGCTCATTGGCCCGCAAACATCCACGTACACTATGAGCCACGTTGTTGGTTAAGTCAACCCATCCTCACTCTCATGGTGTAATATATTGATGTTGGGAAAGCAGACTATAGCGTTTTATACTGACGACAAAGGCAGCCATCGGCGTTGCCTGTTGGCACATAGGTGTTTAAATGGACTAAAACTGCGTGGTGCAAATCAGCAAATCCGAGGGTGCGCGAGGCACGGTTGCGGGGAGACGTGGTGAAGCTATCTTTACTGAATCACAGTGGATGTCAGTTGCTATTTATAACCCCTTACGTGGTTCTTCTCCTCAATGACGGAACCGAAAATCACAGTGGCTAAAACACACGGCCATTTGATGGACTTTAAATATCAAGCTCCATCCCATAGCTAACACGAACCCAACCTCACTAAACGTAGAAAGAATGGAGGACCATGCCATGGCGTACCTAACCCCAACTTCCATCTTTTTTTCACGTGTCGTCAACATGCAAAGGCATCTTTTCTGATGTCGATATATCACACTATGGGAGTGAGGACGCTTCAGCCGCGGGATGAAAAAAGTCGCGACTTACAGTGGGAAAATTACGGTAAGAAATAAGGAGGTTGGGTTAGGGTATGCCTTGCAATGGCACTTCTTCCATGCTGTATACTTTGTTATGGGACATACTGTAGTACACATAGTGCCTCGAATAAATCTGCCCCTCAGAGCAAATGAAGTTGCGATCCTGTTCCTCAGAACCTATGTGCGTAACTCTTGGAAACACAAGCAGACTCCCTTGAAACACCATGCGTCAACATGCAACACAGAAGGTTGACTTTGGTGTCAACATAGCACACAAAAGTCCACATGACAATAGTCACTACTTGACAAATCTACTGGGTGATTCGGAAGACCCACATTTAATCATCTGTTACTCATCCCATTATCAGCATATCCAGAGCCCCCGCCCCGATAGGACACCTGGCAACCAAAACCAGCCATCAAGTAAGTGCAGGCAACTGCTGGTGCCCTGAGATGATAGAAAATACTGACAAGGGTGTTAGGGTTCAAGACGTGGGGAGGGACCCAAATGCAGTGATGAAAGTCGCAGGCTGGAGCGAGTCAATTCAATTATTTCATAAGAAAATTACAAAAATATATAACAAAAGCAGAGAGAAAACCAAGAAGCCATGAGCCACAAAAAGTCAAAATACAAAAACTCTGAACACCAGGATTTAGAAATAGCTGAACAGAAGATCATTTAAACGACGGATAAATGTACGATGGGTAGAGAGAAACAAACGGAGCGAATTACCGGTGGGAACAGAAGGAGAGACGATCTGTGACACGTTGCTGGAGTCCAGGTGTTTTTAAACTTTGATCATGAGGGGGTGATTGGCTCCAGCTGTGGGCCACACAAACAGGAAGGAAGGAGGGGGAAAACAGAACGGGGAGTCAAGGGAACAAAATAAAAGCGGAATCACGACAAAGGGAAAGAAGAAAGAAAGTCGTAAAATACATTAGAGGAGTTTACAAGAAAAATAATAATGTTAATTACATTGCAAGAATAGTAATTAAATAGAGTTTAATGTGTTGTAAAGCATAATGATGTAAAAAAAAAAACATTATTAACTTTATGCTAAATTGAACACATTTACCCACAGTGTGGGGGCAACAGTTCGGTTGCTTTTGCTACAAAAAAAATATCAATATTCACAAGACACAATTAACACTCTCTTCACTTATCAGCTCATGAATTAGAAGAGAAAACCTACAGTGATGGGAAGATAATGGAGGGAAGTCACAGTGTCACACTCCAGATTTAATGGACTCTAATGACTCCATTTAGACTCTTCATTTTGCCCCATTAAATGAATAAAACAAACTATTTTGGTGAAGCTTTGACAGAGAGGAGAGTAATTACAGGCATCAGCCGTTACAGATGCAGCTGCTTGAGAGGTGGAACTCTTCACCCGCATGACCCTGAACACGAGCTGCAGGAGCCTTCCTCTTCGGTCCTCGCGGCCATTTTGTCGGATTTATTGCGGTATGTCAGCAGCTGCAGTGACAGCTACTTTGCATAACATAAGATAAGCACAAACGGATGATGAATAGATGTTGAAGGTGGCTAATTCAATAGGCAGATAAGAGCCGCGGTGTTTCCACCCCAGGTAACCTCGGCGAGTCGTTTCATCTTCCAACAATTTCACATTTCTAAATAAAGATCTACAGACACCTGTGCTCAGGTGTCTGTATTCCATCTTCTGTGACAGAAGAAGAAAGGGCTGAGGGGGAGAAGGACAGAGGTGAGGAGTCAGATATCACCAGCAGAAGAGGGAACAATGAAGTGGAGGTGTTTCGGAGCGACGTCACTGATATGGAGTTACAAATAGGGAATTTCACAAATGAGGGCAGCTCATGCCGAGCACGGTTTTACACGAATGTCTGTTCGCACGACTGCGATTAATACGACTTCTGTCTCTCCTCCGAGAGCAGGGCTGATCTTGTTCAAATAAATGATCTTTCGTGCGTGAAATGTTTTGTTGTTAATCAGCATGGATGGAGAGGATTCACTTTTCAATTGGGTTTTCTGGTAGCAAAACTCTGGAGCTGGTGCAATAACAAAGGTGACCACCAGGGGAAGCAAACATTTGTTGAGATGAAGAACATGGTCAATGATGAGACACTAAAAGAACAACAGAACATGGAACCCAGGCACCAGGAGAAGTTCAAGTTGCACCATCAGGGGGATTTCAAAGTTCCCACTTACTTGTTGTGCATGTCACAAAGATTAGAATTCAAATTAACCAGTGGGTGAGCTCAATGTTGTCCCTTGTCTGTCCACTCTCGGTCATTGCACTGTAAACACCTCTTTCATACCACTCTGATGAAGCCGGCAACTAGAGGCCCATTCATGCTCCCTTTACGTGTGGATACGCACCCATCCATTTCAAACAATGTAACTGATCACATGCTTCCGTGCATTTTTTACATTGGTATTGCTGTTCACCAATTCACCAGTATATCCACCAGGGAGCACAAGGCCAGAGTCAATTTATAACAAACTCAAAACCAACATGGCGACTATGGAAGAAGTATTGACACTGTACCTCTTGTACAAAAGAGAAAAGTGAGGTCATTAAATATCGCGACTCTCACAGGTCTCCTTCAATTTTTTGAGAATGGTATGTCACTCAAAGATTTAAACTCGTCTTTTTGAGAAAATCAGGACAGTCTATTTTTGCTCTATTTTCTTATCATCAGTCAATTACAAATTTTAGGTGACTTTTTTCATTTTCATTTAGAATTTATTTTCGCCATTTCCAAAGGGACGATGAGGTAGGCAACCCCTTCATTTTTTTTAAAGAGTATTCTCATAATTCTTGCACAAATAAAAGAGAAGTTCACTCAATAATAATTCTACAGATGACTAGCTGCATATTTGGCCATTGCAGTCTTTGTTTTTGCCCTGTACTCTGGGTAGTCAAGGTCCCTTTTGTAGCTTCTAGCAATCCAAAATCCTGTTTCAAAGTCTGAGTGCACTTGCTCAGAAACCTGCTCAGACCAAAATCCCAAGACCTGTTTTCTGCCTTCAACCTGGAACTCAACATCATGATAACCAAGCAGATGAGCTTTAAGGGCCACACTCTTGCCACATTTTAACCAATAATGGCAAAAATGGGCCACGTCCCTCTGGTGACCAGAGTCCAACTCTTGGGCGAAGCAGGCAGCTCTGACAGTATTTAAAGCTTCCATTGCATGTAGAACATCTAGACTTCTGACAAAGCTTTAGTATTTGACATAAGAGCTTTGAGTCTGTTGACAGCCTGTTACCATGGAAACAATACTGCAGCGGCAGAAGGCTGCAGATTATGCAGCTAGTCATGTGTAGAATTATTATTGAGAGAATTTCTTATTTATTTGTGCAATAGTGATTAGAACAGAGATTAGGCCTACTGGGGATACTCTTTTAAAAAAGAAGGGATTGTATACCTCATAGTGCTTTGGATATGGCAAAAATGAATTCTAACAGCCCTAGAAAAGTCACTAAAAATGTCAAAATTGATCCAAAAATTAGATCTGTAATTGCCCGATTATAAAGAAATAGAGCAAAAATAGATGATCCAGATTTTCTAAAAAAAGATAAGTTTAAGTCTTTGAGTGACATACCATTCTGAAAACCTCAGATATATGGCTGAAAGTTGGTATAGGTTTGGTTTTGCGCACTTTTTTCTGAGTGTTGATTTTAGTGAAGGAGACCTGAGCCCTTAGGTGGTCTCAACAACAACACCAACTGTGACGCTCTGAAGCGCCGTGAGCAGACCAGACCAGGTATATTTCAGTCTATGTTCTCCATATTCTCTCATAGCCATCTTTCCGGAACAATGAAAGTCAGCTGCTAATGCGGATGCTGAGCTGACCTGGTACCAGTGGGAGGTTGAATGATGGAGCAGCACCCCGTGTTCGCCTCTTTGAGTCTGTAATGAGAGGGGAGGGGATGCTGGGACAGGCGGAGCTGGCAGCTCACTCAGGATCTGCTGGTGGGCAAACCTCTTTTGATGGATGCCGATGAGAAAGGAGATCCTTAAGGCGCCGGGGCCCGGCATTGGCTGGATATAAAGTCGGTCCAGATGGGGACTCATCTGGCCATCGCCCCTCGCAGCCCCCTCTCTAAAGACCAGATCCCGACAGACAATGGGTCAGACAGCTGCAGACTTAACAAGCCCAAATGAAGATAAGAAGTGCGGGACATCAAAAGTTGCCCTGATGGTCTGCCATCTAAGGAGCTCTCGCTGACATTTAGAGTTGTCTGATGCTGGCAGACACAAAGGTTAGATTTTGATGTTTGAAGATGAACCACGCAGCAAGGGGGCAGCAGGGTTCATTCATTCATGCATCAGGAGTCACTTTTTGGTTGCAAGTTAAGAAGAGTGCAAGAGCATTTATTGCAGTTATTACACCATAATGATATTCATGTTAAATCTACTAGTGTTATCACTTCAAAAAGGCGTAAAATATAATCTCCATTTCCCAAGCTCACAACTCACCTCCTCTCCAACCAGGCTTTATATAGGATGGTCACATGGAAAGCCATGGCCTGATAAGTGTAATAAAACTGAGACATAGTGAGCAAGTTATTCGGAGCATACAATCCAGTGAAGATCCAGACGTGCACTAATGAGGATTCCATTGGGCGCTTTGCTCCCCAAGTTCAAATGAATGTGAAAATAACACAGGCGTTAACGGGATAAAGACAAAAACTGTGTTTAAAATTCCACACATGGACCCCTGGGGAATTTGTGGCGAGCAATGATTTCCGATGCGGGGCAGATCCCTGCGCCGGCCCTCCTTCCTTTGAAAGCCCACGCTAATACGCCTCTCCTGCGCACACTGAGCTAAGCAGGTTTCCCAGAGGAGCAAGTCCGAGCAGAACGGGGTCACAGCTGTGCTGACTCATGGGAGGTGATCGATAGAAAGCACTGAGAAACTTCCACAGAGAGCATTTTGCTTTCTACTTTTTAGTCTTGGCAAAGAAAATTAAAAGGAGCTGTGTGTGGTGTTATACGTTCTTGAACATGGAATAGTGAGTGAGGGGCTTCATTTATGTATAAATGTGTCCGTCATGTTGAACTGAGCTCTGAATCAAAACAATAAATACAGTGATCCATCGAGAACCATGGGAGTTTACGCTCTAGAAGGGGAAAATCCTTGACATCAGAACCATGTTTATGTTAAATTTAGTGGTGGAAACTTTAATTAATTACAACATTATTACGATTAATTAACTACAAAATAATAATAATAATTTTATTGAACAGTTTGCTCTCCAGACAACAGGGAACCTTTGTAAGTGCTATAGTTCCTGGTCCACTGATCATACTGATGCACAAGACACGTGGCAGCTAGCAACAAACATGGAGGAATCCCTGAACAAAAGCAAACAAAAGCATCTGTTTGCTTTTGTTCAGGGAGGTTTTTCTACTACAGAATGGCCAGAGTTTCCACTACTCTGAATGGACTTGAAATTCTTACAACATTGAAATTCTTATACAAATATTTCAAGACATTAAAAGAGCATCAGTTTAAATGAGGAGATTTAAAAACATAGCCACCATCGTGATCTATTGTGCTATTGTCAAACTGATGCAAAATAAACAGTATTTTGTTGTTTAAATGTATGTATGGGTCCATCATTTGATTCAGTATCACCCCATGTTAGGTTTTGAGTTTGTGTGCTTTTATTTTGTTAATTCCTGTGTTTTCTTGTTTCCTGTTTGCTTCCTCACTCCCTCCAGCTTAATGGCAGCGCAGCTGGATCATATTCCACTGATTACACTGGCAGCGATTTCTACCCAGGAGTTCCAGTCTGCGCTGCCAGATGGTCATTTCATGTTCAATGGTAAAGGTCTCTCTCGACCTTCTGTTCCCTTGTGACTCTGTTTTGTATCTTCGTTCTCTCGCCTGTCAACTTGCTCCTCTTGCCGATTGTGTCTCAGTGACTTGCGTGTGAGTGTTTGTTTACTCGGCACATACATACATATCAAACACAAGTAATAACAAGGACGATCAGTCACTAGAAATTTCAATTATATTTTCAGTGGTTATAAAGCTAAAACAAGGAAGAGTTTGAAGCTCTTCCCTCGTGCTCAGCACTTTTCTTCTTGAGATAACTCACCCCTCCATCATCAGATGCAGTAGTTACACTAACATTACCATCACTGCATCACCGTTTGAGAAAACCAGCCATGAAAAGTTGGAGTTCCATTTGTTTAAAAAAAAAAATCCATTCAAAATATGTCATATATTGAGATCCATGGCCGAACTGAGGTCCATCAGTGCATCGGCTGGAGCGAGTGACAAAACTATTAAGCCTCGCTCATTGAATTAAACACACAAATAATGTCCACAGTGTTTCAGAACTGAGCACAAACAATTAACCTGCAGCCAGGGAACAAAGTAATCAACCCCGGCAAATCAAAACGTGTCATTAAAATGCAAATCCTGAGAGCTCTCCACAACCCTTAATGGATTGTTTCAACTCACCCCGTACACAAGAGGAATTAATATGGCATCTGCGTCTCAAAGTTCTCCAGTTGATAAAGACGGAGGAGGAAAGAAAAGTTGGTGAAGAGAGACTGAAGCATAGATTTTCCAGTGGAGACAAATGATCGGAATATCCACCTTAGCTGTAGCTTAGAGCTGGAGGTGCAGATAGATTTATGATAATAAAAAAATAGTGGTGGACTTGTGAAGCATCTGCTGCAGGAGAGAGCGAGTGGTGGCTCAGTTCGGACTTGATGAGGAGTCCAATCACCGGCGCCGACAAATTCAAATCAAGCGTCTCAGGGACTTTCTTTTTTCGACGTGAAGAAGCAGAACGTTTTCCATTCCATGGAAAATCGTGCAGATGAGGGAAGGTGAAATGAAGAGTGATGAGGAGGAGGAATGAGAGGCTTCATCTCCTGCTTCACTGAGCAAAGAAAAGAGGGGCCAAACAGGTGGTCGGACTCTTCATCAGAGACGCCGCACAGTCGGAGCATCTTGTCTCCAGATTCAAAGTGTGTGGGAGCATCAATCTGCTGATTAGTTCCACTTGTTCTGTCCTTAGATCATGAAAACACATTTCACGTTCCTTTCATCTCAAGGGTAGAAGTGAAGCACTAAAGGTGGAGTTTGATATTCGCAAATGAGGAGATAAAAATATATTTTTTTTTAAAGTTTGTTTGGACCCAGAAGTGTCCAAAAGAATGAGGGACAGGTTTGCCTCCTGACGTCTTGGAGTGCGCGCGGCACCATTAGCGCCTGCCCTCTTCCATTACCGACTCATCAGGTACAGCAACCGCCCGAAGCCTTTCTCCTGCCAGTCACTGCTCCGTCTAATTCCAGCATCCTTCTAAGGAGCCAGCAATAATTGCCAAGACAGCTTTTCAAATGGAATGAATAAATATAGCCGCGGCACGACTGGCGCGGCGAAGGCCTGACAGTGATGTGTGGACACGGATAACCACCGGCAGCGTGTTGTTTTTTCCTCCCGACAACCGAAACGCACTTACAATTCAACATCCTCCAGCAAATTCGAATGAATGGGAGATGACTTATCTATGTATGAGCACGCCTCTCGTACCTCGGGGAAGCGATTCCGCCTCAAATTGCGGGATGCAATTGAAAATAAAGCGGCCACTGTAGGACGCTTCACGCAGGACAGATGGGATTTCTCTTCACCAAAGGCGAGCTCTGCCAAGGAAACATTGTGAGGCATTTGTTCCGCTGGTCTGGTGCCATCAGGCGACCAGACTGTAGTACAGACAAGTCGAGATGTGGCCGGATAAAGAGTCGGCCGTCGCGTGCGTCGGATCGCTGCAGGCGTTCATTGTGGATTGGAAGTAGAGCACGTTATCTTCCGCATGTCTAGACAGGTGGTGAGCGCGATTACACGGTTATCTCCAACTCAAGATTCACTCCAATTTGACTACACTGCCAAACAATGGCTGTCCAGCCACAGTTGCATTTGCACGTCCAAATAAGCAGCATGTCAAACAGAACTGGCTGCTCTCGATGTGGAGGAGATGTGGTTCTACTTTGAGTCTCGCACAGATGGCGTTCACGAAAACATCATGAAAACCCTGCAGGGAAAACTGATCTCACTCTCTTGAATCCAGGATCTTGTGATAGGAGTCAAATTTGTGCCCCCAGTGAGATTAGGAACACAAGATCCACGCGTAAATTCAGTCTTTCAACTCAGCTCTGTCACGAGCAGTGCCCCACTCATACAAGCTAAAGAGCTGTATATAAACTACAACAGCAATTAAAAAAAATATAGATAGATAGTGTTTTTCTCTATATTATGATTTGTAAAGTGACATTTTTTCACAAAATGCAGTTTTAATTTTGTTATAAACTTTCAGTAATCACTTTCAGACATGGATAATATAATATTGTTTAAAAAAAAACAATAATAATTATTATAATTAATGTTTTGGGGATCTTCTAAATTAAATTAACTTTTACATTGCTTTTTAAAATATAATTTACAGTATATTTGCAAGATATTTTCCATAATTTTACACTTACATATTGTATCCATCCCACTATGAAAGAAATGTATTTCAGTGCTGACCTTTATTTTCTCCATTTATTGTGACTTTAAATATTCTTTATTTTGGGGAATAAGAAAGTCAATATATTAATGTAACTTCAACTAAATTTATATTACACACAAACTTGCATTTGTGTGTCACTATTCAAATTATTAATTATAATAATACCACCACTTTTTAAAGTTATTTTTTCCCATGGATCTGGTAACTCATATTTAGACAGGGTATTTTAGTAAAAAATTCTCTTATAATTTCATAGTCATGGAATCAGTTGTCAACTCACAGTGCAGAGGACATACTTGACAATATATGTATGATTTCCACCACAACACTTTGCAATACATTACTTTTTTTGAGAGGTTTGTGTTCAGAAATCCAAATGTTTTCGAAGCTTTTGCTCCCAGACTCAAAAGCGTCATCTGAGGGGACATTAAAATTCAGTTTAGGTTGGTTTGAAAGTGGAATAAAAGGAAAAGATATGGGCCGAAAACGTCTCGGAGTGAATCTTAAAAAAGAAAACCCTCCACGTCTCTGAAGTTCCCGCCTGTCTCTCGGCACAGCGAGAGCGTCTACAGAGCAGCTGCGGGTGATAGAAAATGAACAAATAGATAAAGGCATTAATAAAACATCATCTGTACATATTTTATTGAATCGGTCTTGCGTAAAGACGGAGAGTTTCGTCGACCAAAACGTCACTTCAAGCACCATGCCTGAGACAAAGAACCTTTAGAGGACTGAAACTGAAGGGCAGAGTTGATTCAGAAGCCTCCATACCAACAAGTGACGGAGTAAAGCAGCTTACACAACTCTGTAAAGCGCCAACAGCTAGAACGTCGGAGGATTAGTTTGCTCGATATTCACTGTAGTGCAGTGGGACCCACAGAGGGAATGCGCTAGCTCACAACTACTGAATGTTTGTGGTTTCATTTCATATCTTCTTTATCTGAAACTTTTACAAACTCAAAAACAGAAGTTCAAAATCAGACGTGAACCTTCCAAAGAAGGTGACTCAAAGAATGAAGTAAGCCAAGTGGCTAACGTAGCATTGATGCTAATTTAAAAGTAGAACAATACATTTCTAATAAATGTGATGAAACAGAATGTATAAAATTATGTTTTATGTATTGTAGCTCTCGTTTCTAATATTTCAAAGATGGTCTTTACAAAGCTAACTGTTGCACTATAGTGCTAACAACAAGCTAGCCCTCTAGTCCAGCAGTCGGTAGTCACTGAAGATATGGTTTTAATGTTTTAAAAATCTGACAGTGAACGAAAGAGAGCCCTTTCTAGCAGAATACTGTTTTATGGTACTTAAGTGACGTTTTATCTCTTATTTCGGCGGCGACAGCTGTGTTTTCGAGCCCCTCATCGCAGACTGGAGCGATATTTATTGTTTATGTTTCAAAGTTCAAGTCGAAGTCTTGAACAATATTTTGACATTTCGTCCGGAATAGCGCTTACTTTTCCGTCTCATTTCCTGTTGAAACGATCATCTCACTACCTATTGACCAAAGTCGCAGCTAGTTCAGCGGCGCATTTGGTGAAGAGGTTCAGCAGACCTGGTTTACATGGTCATGAAGCCAGCGTCCTTCGTCGTCTAACAGCTGGACTATGGATCCCGTTTATCTGGAGAAAAATAAATCGGATTGACATGGAAACATGTAAGCCAACACTACTTCCAACCTCAAACAACATTTTCCATCTGGACCTAAATGTCAACATTCAGGCAACAAAAATAATTCAAAAAGGGATCGCTCGATTTTTCCGGTTGGTTTTGCTCAAAGATGAGCAAATGCGGCCCGAGGGCCACATGTGATCCTTTGCCTGTATTTAAGTGGTCCTCATGAGCCCAGAACAAAACTACAAATAAAATTTTAATCCTATTTTCTCAAGTATAGTTTCATTGTCTTAAAGTGAGTAGGGCTCATTTTAAATGTATTTTTTGACCCTCAAAATGACTAATAATAATTAGGTTAGCAAGATATTCACTACTGAAATAGCTTTGTCATTGTTAATAAATTGTAAATAAAATGTTTAGAAAATGAAATAATGTGCAATAAATACACCATAATAATAAACCACGTAAAACACACGTTGTAATTACACTTTCCCTAATTTTTTATGTGGCAAAATCTAAGATTTTTTTTCAGCCCCTCACATTAGTAACAGTACATAATGTGGCCCCTAAGCAAATGTAATTGTCCACCCCTGGTTTAGCATATTAATGATAATCCTGACCCTCACCATCACTGAATCCTGGTTTCTACGTCATGATTTGAAACTGCATTCTTGGTGTCCATTTACCACATCACTGACAATCGGTGAAGTTAGGGGAGAACCTCAGCTCCTGCAGATGTGAGTCTGGACCAAATAACAGGAAGTGAAATACCCAGCAAAAGAAAGGATTATAAGTTCAGAGCAGACTGATCCAACAAAGGCGGAATAAGCAAAAACATGGCAAGGGAGACGGCAGCCACCAAAGGAAATCAGCTCGCATCCCCAGTGCTGATAGAGAGAGAGAGAGAGACACTCCACTCACACAAAAATGTAAACATAAGATGCAATACTCTGAATAAATCCTGGACGATTGGGATATTGGCTTATGAGAACATGATGATAATATGCCAAAGAGCTGCAAAATGTTTGTCATTGCAATCAAGTTTTGGACAAGGAAAAAACTGACAGTGGTGAGTCACAGAAAAGTCTCTGTACCAACATGGAGACAGAGTAGGGAACAATGACTGGTGCTTTGAAAACGCTGACTTTGCAATAAGGTGTGACGGAAAACATTAATATTATACGAAGCTCGATAAAGTTTCCCTGAATATCGTCATAACTTAAACATAAAGCCCATGTTTTGGTTTTTGTCCAAGGCCTTTTCTTCTGACTCGCAGCCAAACTGCTCTGTTTAAAGCAAGTTAAATCAAATGAGCATATCATTACGGCACAAATGCGACGCAGGGAACATAAATGAATGCCAAGCAGAGGAGCTTGACCTTCAGAGGGATGATGCCGCCTTGTTGTCAGCATGAGAGAGTCCGCGATACTCAACTCGCCCCGAAAATGCATCGCAAAGCATCTTAACTGAACATGGAATTATGGACATCACAACCTTGTTGCAGAAGAGCCTCCATGTTGAGCCTCTTCTGGGAACATGAGTCAAATTGAACTGAGGGAGGAGAACATCCTGAAGAACAGTTTAAAAATAAACAACAGCATGAAGTGTGGTGTCCACCAGGGATCAATGTTAGGTCCTTTTTTTTAATGTTTGAATAGGTTTCACATTGTCAGCTAATACACAGAGGCACCATTTGGTGTGCTATGTTCAGGTCTGGCGCCTTCATTCCAGTATGTGATGATCAGATTTTTTTCAAACTGTGTTTCACATTCACAGTATCAAATTACAGAAGCAGTGATACTAGTGATTCATTCAACTCAAAGCAGCATTTTCAAAGATAAGATGTTCCTTCGTTTCCAGGTATTCACACATTCCATAAAGTTTTCATTTTGGTGCCGATATATTGTTCCGTACATGCTCATTTTTGTGTGGGGTTCGCGTTTGACTGCCGGAATCTTTGTTACCGTCGAGTTGTAACAGAGAAGAGTGGGAGGTGCGCTGGAGTCTGAGGTTCACATTGTTCCCTCAGGACCCAATGAGTGTGAGTGTGGACGTCATTTTGAAGCTGTTTCTCTTTTATTTACTTAGCCGATGTGAATGGCTTTCATGGTAGTGACACAAGGTGCCTCTGTGATGCCACAAATTACTCATTGCTCGCAAATGATACCAAGCCTTTTGATGTTGTTTGCTTCAGTTTCGCACCTGAATTATCAATCATTTTGGAAACAATAAAAGCCAAACTGAATGACATGAAGGAGTTTATCCTGCTGTCGCATGTTGTTGTCGCGAAGCCCATGGCACGTTGGCAGGACAGTATACAGTTCACAGCACCGTCTTCATCATAGGTTTGAAAATGGTTACTTCACTCCTGCCACCCACAGTGTAACAGGACACCAGATGAGTTTAGAATTAAAGTCTTGCTTTCAAACTAACTCAGCTTTGGCTCCTTTCTGGAGCCTGGTGCTTCATGGGAACAAAGTTGCTTTAGTGAGGTGGGGAAGTGCGAGGGCAGGGGAGACGTGCGGAAGCTCTCTTCACTGAATCATATTGGATGTCAGTTGGTATTAATAACCACTTTCATGGCTCTATTCCTTAGTGACTGAAACACATGGCCATCAGCACTATGGTTTGTTTTCATGCTCCCTCTCCACTTTTCCACAGCCCATTACAGTACGTGCGACAGCTTTACAGTTTTATTACAAAACAACCACATGTGTTATGTGAACTGTTATATGAAATCGTAATGAAACAATTGCTACTCACCATGTTGCTGTTCGTGAGAGACCTGAGCGTGTTGGAGAAAGGGCAAGACAGCAAAGAGGTTCGAGCATGTGACGAATGAGGACAGGAAAAGGGAGCGACTTGGTGACCAGGAACTGTGTTCGGTTTCACAGAATCTAAAAATAGTCCCTTGATTTCATATTTCAAGAGCGCGACCAAGCTACAGAATCATCATAAATTCTGCTGACGTGATAAAAGATTTTACGATTTCCTTGTCCTCAGGTTACAGATGTGCCTGTGAGCTATGAAGGAGCGCGAGTGACTGGATGTTTCTCTTTACAGGTTTAATTTGGGCCCCTCCTTTAAAACCTGACGGGTCATTAAGTCTGAGATCGGGGCATTCAAGTTGCAGGAGCCATTAAGAGGGTGGAATGAGCCTTTATCGGGGCCCACCCTGACTCCCACTGCTCCTTGCTCAACACACCTTGAAGGGAAAACTCGACATTAAGCAAGGGCGGCATCGCGCATTCTTGGCTTTCGCAAATGATTCATGGCAACTTTTTCAATTAACTTTAATAGCCAATGATATCGGAGGATGTTTTTTGGTCCCGCCAGCACCGCCCTCCTCCACAAATTCATACTTTCTACTCTAGTGCCTCCGACCTGCCCAGGCGACTCCTCCGCCTCGAATCCTGGCCGTCTTTCTTCACCTCTCCACTGCCAAAGTGTCGATGGTTTAAACGGATTGCTCCGGCCGCCAGTTAACCTTCTCATCCTATAAAAAAGTATAATTGGTTTACTATAGAAAGAAGCCTTTTCCGTGGCGCGGATAATCCCTCAGCTAGATTAATGCTCCTCTAATCAATTGGCGTCTGGGAGACCCGCCTCTTCAGTCACATCCTGTGTGGGGGGAACAGCTGGCCTTTCTAAAGGTCGTGCAGAGAGGGGTCAGCCGGGGTCAGGGAGGATGACGGATCAAGCTGGAGGGAGTCAAACCACTTACACACACATCAACAAAACTATTTTTAAGGAGGCTAAACCGGCGAGATCAATCACGGGGTTTATGTCGCGCTGAATTGTGTGGGCAGAAATACTAACACTCATTTATAGTAACGTTTATTTTGAATCCAATACTTCAGCGCCAAGCAAAATAAACTGCAGTGTGGGTTTGAATAATCGCGCCGTCGCACCGGGAAGTTCATTTTCAAGGCTGACAATAAAGCGGCTCAATGAGGGAAAACCTCTTGTTTCATCGACAGCCTTCTGAACGATCAATACAATGAGGGGACATAAAGGGCCCATGGTTACGTGGCTGACGTTAGCTAGTATTGTGGTTCTTATTTTCGGTCCCTCATGCATGCAAATATGAAACTAGACCTCTGCCAAGGCACTATTTATCCAATATAAATAATGAGATATCCAAATATCTTGACAGAAATGAATCTCAAACGGAACAATATGGAGCAGCAGAGCTCCAGAACTTGCTCAAACAACACACACAAGAGCAGCTTTTTCACCTGATGAATCATCATCTGTTCCTTGCCCTTTTCTTCATTAAAAATGTCTTTGAACTGCAGTCCACCTTGGGTTATGTTGCTAACAGATGGACACAATATCGCCTCCTTGGCAGTGAAAATAAAACTAATTACAACAGAGTTACAACAGATTTCCGGCGGAACCCTGACAAGTGGTTTTAGTTGATGGGTTCACACTTTGTTTTGAGAGCAGTGTTTTATTAACCGGTGTGCTGCGACTGTCAGGTGTGCCATGTCTGTAAAAAGGATGAAAACCAATACAAATTGTATTATTATATTGTAAAATAATATTACATTTTGGGTTCAAACTGACACATAACTGTGACAGTTGTGTTTCACACCTTCCCACTCTCAAGATGTAACTCACGATCATGAAGTCGACTTCTGTAACAACACTGGACACGAAAGCCCACAAGCATGACAAGCATCAATATGTTGCGCCTCAGGAGTAGGAACGTGTTCTTTCAATATCCACTAACTTAATCTGGACCTCATCGCTTCTGTGGCAAACCTTAAAACTGAGCCATCATGGAAAAGGGGGCGTGGTCTGGCCAAAGAGTGAAAAACAGCCAGATAGAATTGAGTTAGTTGAGTATTTACAGGGTATTTTATATGAGAAACGTACTGCAGTGCTCCAGTGGGGTCAAAAGAAAGGGTCCCATCAATGAGTGTATCTACTAAACCTTTAAAAAAAGAAAATAAAATGGTAGGTGCAGTTACAAATTCAATATATATTTTATATTATCAAAATATTAAACTAGGCTGAAATATCCCCCCCAAAAAACAAATAAAATTATTTAAATCTATTTTTATTTATGTACGTATTATCTTTTTTTTTTATTCTTAATTATTACACATTAATTCACACGGATATGGGGTCATCAATTCATTATGGGATGTTTTAGGAGCATGGAAGGAAATCAGAGAACATAAAGTATTCACTCCAAATCCAAATCTGGACTCAAACCGTCGCTATACAGAGCCATATGTTGCTGAGAGGGAGCACTAAGCATGTCTGCTCCTGGATATGAAACATGGATGGATGAAATTGTCCTCAGAGGCTAAAGGTTAAGTTTGCTTGCAGCAACAAGGATGAAGGTGAAGGTTACCAGGTCAAGGATTAGAAACAGATCTCTTAAAAAGTGGGGGATAGAGCGTCAAAACTCCCTCCCATGTGACTTCCCACACACACCGCACACCACAGAAATCTGTTCAATCAATTATTGCCGAGAAAAAAAAAAAAAAAAAAAAACAGGTGGCAGAAATCACTTTGCTGGGGAGAAATTGCCTCAAGACGGCGGCATCCCGCAAAATGAGAAAAGATCCCCGAGTGTATTGCTCTTGTAATTTTCTCTTCAAGCAGGACGGACTATCATCCTCACAGCCGGCGCCGCTGACAGGTTTGCTCTCCGTTCAGAATGGATTTGAATAAGACGGGGAAATTGACACAGAGCTTGCTGCGGCATATGAATATAAATGTCACCTCTGACAGAGCCGACTGGAAGATATCAATTCATTATGAGTTTGGTCGGGAAGGAACTAGTTTCCCACAACCCCATATGCATGAGCAGCCAGCTCCAACCGAGTGAGGACCACGTGATGTCGCTGATAACCGCTTTAACCAGCGCCTAAAAATGTCCAACAAGATGTCACCCTCACGGCCGCGACGGTAAATAATGAATCGCTGTTGTATACATTAGCATTCAAAGAGGCGGTTTAAATTACCCAGAATCTATAATGTCACTCCATACATGAGATGTTGGTTTGTCTTTCCGTTCCTCTGGGGCGACATCCTCCTGAAAAGCCTGGACGAGATAATCTGTGGAGATTTGTAAAGCCTGAATCATGCGCCACAATAATCTGCTCATGATGCGCCTTCTTGCCTTGCGCCATTCATCGCTACATTCTAGCTGTAAAGGAACGTGAGCGGGGAAAGACGGAAAATGAAAAGCTCCCGATTTGCCGGTAGATCTACTGCATGTTCTCTTGGTCACCCGAGAAGAGAAGGAGAAGGAGATGGCAGATACAGGCGGATGAAATGAGTTTTCTCAGCAGGGTGTCTCAGAGATAGGGTGAGTGGCTCGACCCTCTGTAGGGGACTGAAACTAATATCACTGCATCAAGAGAAGACAGTTGAAGAGGCTCATCTGGAACTGGGAGGAGGCCTCGGAGCAGACCCGGGACAAATCGACTCTGACTTGACTCAGAGAGAGCTGGAGGTTTCTAAGGAGAGAGATGTCCTGGGCTCTTCACGTGGGCAGTTGCCCCCACCACCCAGAGAAGCAATAAACAAACAGCAGTAACAATTACCTTTAAGCTTTCATTCATAACTCATTGTTAGTAAGTCATTGGGCATCACAATCCATTTATAAGGCTTTATAGAAGATGTGATGAATGTTCAAGATCATGAATGGTGAGTTCTGAAACAAAGTATTAAAAGTTGTGAACGTCACTTCATCTTCAGTAGTTATGACGACTCAGAAGCCTCTAAACATAAGTTATAAATCATTAATAAGTCCTGACATTTATGACTACAAACATTCAAAAAGCCTAATAAAAGCAATATGGTGTTTTATCAACGCATCATAGACAAGACTTTTATTGAACGTGAAACCAAGTTTTTGTTCTTAACAAAACAATTTCAAACGTAACTTTTTACGTTTTTTCCTCGACTCGTATAAAAGGCAAAAAAAAAACTGTTGTGAATATGAATGATCTGTATTTAAATATAAATTAAAATGCATAAGACATGGTTGAATGTTTGTACCTCAAGTAGAAAAATCCTCTGTGCTACGAGGGAGTGACTACACTGCCGTCATGATTATTAAAAAGGAGACTGATATTGTTCTCAGTTCACTTATTATTTTCAATAGATTTTGTTCAACCCACGACTTTGACTCCAGATTTTCATTTGATTGGGCGTGACAAAAAGAATAAATGAGTCTTGCCTTCATGCTTGTTATTCTACGGAAATTAAATATTATCTGAGATATAAAGTATCTCACTATGAGATGCTGCGCTCTTATGGCTGGATCGCTGTCGTCGCTAACTTCTGAAGGCAGCTAAGGGTTCCATTCACTCTGCAGAATCACAGGTGTTTGCTGTGATTTCATCACTAACACAAAGTGACAAGCCATTCTCTCACCGGTTCAATGTTCTTCCTCAAAGGAGGAACAGGCTGAGCTACTAAATTGAGTCCGTAGCTTAAAAAGAAAGGCTACTTTCATCTCTCCTGGGCAAGTTCTCCAAATGTAACTGTGGCGGTGATGAATTATCCCGACCATCACATGCTGCAGTTGTTTAGCAGCAGTCACTTTCCCTCCAAACTATTTGCGCGCCTCTAAGCCCTTCGGCGGGGGGTGTGACGGCGGATCGGCTGGTGATTTAGTTAAACTTGTAAACAACAACGGCCATCTGTCTCCATCAACTTTAATAACAGTTCAACGCTTATTCCCTTATTCATAAGAGTCCGAGGCTCGAGCAGCAGGCGCTCGGTGCTGTGGTGGAGGTGGTGGGCAGGGGGTGGGGTCTCAGCGCAGCCCGTGTTAGTATGCACATACATGCCTCCCCGGCACACAGACTCACTGCGACAACACTGCAGTCAGAGATGGGGGAGATGGGGGAGAATAGAGTGGGGGGTGGAGGTCAGTTTCTGAATGCATCTTGTTGAGCTCAGTGGTTCTGACTCAAACATACCGACTCAACCACCCGGCGGGTTGTTAATCGCACCGCAGAAACAAGGATTTTTGCCAACACAAACAATTTGGAATTGATTCGCCAAATCCATTCAAAGAAGCTCGATTGTGTTGCTGTATTATTAATACTCTGGAGCCAATGGGCGGCATCTTCTTATGCTAATCACCATTGATGTTTCCTGTGAAGCCAACGGTCTCGCCCAGTCGGCAGTCGACACCTTGACATAAGCGACAATGGAAACCCTTGAGCAATGCAATAATCCACCCTGAGGGAAAACAAGCAGGTTTTAACCAGGTATTCCTAAATCGTTGATTGTTTTCCTGACATGTCCAGCTGGGGAGAGGGAGCAAGTCAGACCTGGCGAATCGATTCAAAATCTCTTGGAGATGGATCGAGCAGGAACCCCCAGCGAGGGCGTCATGCCCGATCACAGGAGGGGGGGCCAAAACTTTCAACCATAATCCTAAATGAATTTGAGTGAGTTGAAAACTCACAAATGGAGATTAAAAAAAAAGAAATCTGGCATTGATTTTTATGCCTGTGCTGTTCCCAGATATTCTCAGCTCAGAACACCGCACACATCAAGATTCTGTCCCACCACCGAATTACTACT
This sequence comes from Synchiropus splendidus, assembly GCF_027744825.2. Classification (NCBI taxonomy): domain Eukaryota; kingdom Metazoa; phylum Chordata; class Actinopteri; order Syngnathiformes; family Callionymidae; genus Synchiropus; species Synchiropus splendidus. The sequence goes on along the minus strand of NC_071341.1, from coordinate 14,213,417 downwards.
GGCAAACACGCAACACGGAAGTGAAACTATGAAAGAAAATATGCTGCCCGGACGCCTGAAGAAACAGATCAGGAGCAGAAGACTGATGGGACAGTGAGTCCTCAGGATTAAAAGATAGCTTTTTTTATTGACATCAAATCTATAAATAACTTCAGTCAGTTCAGTTCTGCGTCCAAGTTCAAGTGGTGAACATTCCGCTCACTCCAACATTTACTCGCGTAAATATTGAGCATACTGAACATAACATTTCACAACAGTCTGCCATTTTTGCAGCTGATTGTCGGGACTTTTAACACAAAGCAGACGGCAGGAATATTTTATGGGAAAATATTACCACTGAGGAGACAATCGGATGTTTACTATCTTTGGTTGGGAAGAGGCAAAATCGGGCAAAACAACGCAATTATGTGTGTATCTCACTCAAGTGTCATGCCAAAACTTTGTGTTTTTTGTTTGTTTGTTTAGTTGTTTAACACCTTTTCAATAATATTTGACAATACATCAAGTTCTGTATTTAGTTCTTCACAAGTCAATGACTGCAGTTACGTGACGGCTCAGAAATACAAATTATTGCATTAGTCCGGCTAAATTCTGACTTTTAAAATGCATGTCTGACTACTGGAGAGAAATTGGTCACCGCACGACTAGTAGCTTACAATGGAGGATTTGTGTGTGTAACACGATGCGGTGTGTGTGTTCCTCGGTCTGAGCCTCCTGGTGTCACGGTGGTGAACTACTCATAATTTGATTTTCGCTGAACAGCTGGTCACGTGACTTAGCGGCAGTATAGCGGTTAAAGCACATCCCCGTGTGTCACAAGGTTGATGGTTCACGTCCAGCATATGCCTCTCGTGCATGTATTTTTGAAATTCCAACAGTTTACCGTGATCCTCCTCGAAATATCAAGCGGCTTAGATAGAAATGTGTGCGCCATTTATTTTACTTTTTACTTTTACTTTTTTTCTTTTTTTTTACATGGCTCATGCCACCAATAACGTCGTCCCAGTCTGTGTAAGTGAGCAAAGCTGCAGACTGGAGCATCTCATCTTCACTCCACTGAATTAAACAGTCGATCAACAATGAATAATAGGTGAAACACATGCCATACGTTCAGTTTAGGGAATGACAAAGTGAAACGTGGGACTAAGTGATGATGGCGGTCTAAGCCCCCACCCCGGCTTGGAGCATGTGCGGCGAGGTTTATTGTTTATGTTTCAAAGTTAAACGCAATTATTTTATTAATATTTTTGACATTTCGCTGGCATAGCTCTGACTTTTTTGTCTTATTTCCTGTATAAACAATCATCTCAATGGCAACTTGACCAAAAATCGGAGATGAAACTGGGGAAAGAGCCGCATGAGGCTCAGGAGCCGTGGGTTGAATGGAGTTGAATAGTTGTAAAGAGCTCCAGCAAACAACTTTCCGCACCACAGTTGAAACCCATGACAGTCTGTACCGCTAGACAACACGCCAACCTGGCACACTCAAATAAAGTGGGGTACACAGCCGTCCCAAATCGTGAAAAAAACATGAATTCCAGCAACTTGTCCAGCAGCCAATTCTGGACTCCACAGAACCCGACTCTCAACTTGAGGGGGAACTGTTGGTGAAACATTTCTCCTCTAAAATGTTTGATGATGATCAGGTATTCACTGTAAGGCTATGATTTTCCTCCTCTGACAATTCATCACTCCTGTCCACTCCCCTTCAGTGCTCCATTCATCTACCTGTCCGATCATCTCTGCATCCATCAGCCCCTTCAGCCTGAGCAGCACATGTGAATTCATCTGTCACGGCCTCTAAGATCAACGCGCTCTCATGCACGGACATCTCATTCCACCTTTTTTGAATCTCTTAAGACACTATTTTGCTGCCGACGCCGTGATCCATCAATTGTTTTAAGAGGGAGAGCAGCCAAGCTTCTGCCACCAAGTAATTGATGAATGGTGGCTTTGCTAGTAGGTTTGCAGTACATTTCTTTCGGGAATGCAGCCTGAAGTCGGCAACTACATCATGGAACACATGGCTATTTCAGCCAAAGCTGTGGAAAGGTAAACCGTGTGAAGACATAGAGCAAATGTCGGGGCCATATCATTGAAACCTGCTCCTCTATAAAGCAAAACAGAGCAGATATATTCATAATAATAATAGGAACCTTGGTGCTATTTATTCCATTTGAGCTTCATTTGTTTCATTTCTAGCCTTCGTAATTGACTTTAAGAAATAGAAATCTGCAGCAGCAGCACACAGACAGCGACTGCTCAATCAAGTGTTCAACTTGGAATGAGAACAATTTGTCCTAAAAAATGTAGTCTGATATGGTTCCACCCAGAAGAGCCAGGCATCATCATCATCTGGGGGGAGGAAATCTGGATCAGTCTGTGAGGTGAAGCGCTGTGATTTTCTGGTTCACAGATTCAACTCCCCACACTCCCACTCTTGTTTTTCTGCTGCCAACTTTTGGGCTGAAGAACTTTCACGGCAATCTGTCCTGTGAAACTTTAGGAGGTTGCTACAAGTTAGCATTTAGCTCCTTCTCATTTAGAGGTTTGCGAGGAAGGATTCCACAGTACAGCACTCTACTTGCTGCCGCTGTGTGTTCACAGTGGAGCGTTACCACCACAGGTTGCAGCTGATCACTGTTATGGTGGCGTTTGAGCGGCAACTAGAAACAAAGCCTTACGAATGCTTTGAATGCAGAGATGATGCGGCTTCACGACGACCGAACTTCTGCGACATCATGGCATGACAAAGGAGTGTTCTGGGTTCGATCAGTGACAGTGGACAACCCTGAACTAACAGCTACGTCGATGGTTAGCATGGCGCTAACTGTTTTTGTTGTCTGAGTAAATGGATTTATTTTTAATAGTTCCACACTCATCCGATTTCCGCTACTACCGTGCAGCACCGAACTCACTGAACGCCTCATTTTAGATGTCATGTTTATATTGTTATTGAAATAAGACCTCTTAAGCACGATGAGAAGATATATTAAATGATGATGCATTGATGTTTTAAATTGTTGGCATGGACCAATAGAGACCTCAGTTGAAAAGAACTGATGCTTCTGTTCAGATCAGACAGTCATTCCAGTTTCTCTGTTGCTTAATCCACAGTTTTTTCACCTTCAGTTGACTTAAGTTTCCGATAAATTAGTCTAAAAATCCTCTTTGATCCTTTTAAAAAACTGACAGTCGCCACGAACCGATTTCACTTAGTAGTATCTTAAATGGAATTGCTAAAATCTAAAATGGTATCCAAATCTAATGATACTAATTGACACGTTTCTCTTCCTTTTTTTCCCCATTGAGAATCGATTACGAGACTCGACCAAGTAACCAATCATTAAGCAGCATCAATAATCGCTAAAATCGTATCAATACCCATCCCCTACCCTCTGAAGTGGGGAATACTGTGGCAGAAATATCTTTATCTTTGGCCCAAGTTCTTGTTACGGAGCCCTGGAAGTGACATGCATGTGTTTATTTTTTTGGACGGGGCATGCATGTTTTTTATCCCGAGATAACTGTTATCTCGGGATAATCTTTATCTGAGGATACAAACGGATATGTCAGTGCATGCATAACTGTCTCTCTGGCAAACCGTTTTGTATACATCCACCTGTAACCACTATGTCTCCCATGGCTGTTCACCAACGTTGTCATTCGCTATCTGATCAAGTGCCTTCTACTATAACACACGTGGCTAAGCTATACGTATTATGCATCCCTGAAAGTGACATGCATGACTTTATTATTTTTTTTATCTCAAGATAACTGCTATCTCAGAATAAAAAAATCTAATAAAGTCATGCATGTCTATTCCAATACGTATAGCTTAGCCACATGTGTTATTATTTTGAATAGAAGGCACTTGATCAGAGAGTTAAAAGCGCAGTGACTTTGCCGTCGGCAATATTTTGACTTGCAGACAGTGACTGACAATGTTGATAAACAGTTATGACGCCATGGGAGACATAGTGGTTACAGGAGGACGTATACAAGATGCTTTGCCAGAGAGGCAGTTGAAGGCGATGATATTTACGATCGTATCTTACGCATTATCACGAGATAACAGTTATCTCAGGACAACTCGTGTTATCTCGTGAAAAAAGAAATAAAGTCATGCATGTCACATCCAAAAAAATAAGCACATGCATGTCACTTCCAGGGCTCTGTACCTTGTTCATCCAAGTCAACAAAATATTGCTCCAGAACTATGAATAGGAACCTTGCTGTGAGGGGAGCTTGAAGGTCTCATAAAGTCTGTCAATGTGTCGAATAAAGATGCCCCAACAACAAAGATGAGGCTCGGCAGCAGTCATTTAAAGGAAGTAAAAGGTCGAGGAATGCAATAGGGATAAAAGAATTTCATTATTTTCCGTATTAAAAGTGTGTGATGGTTGGGTGGAAAGGCGGCAGAAGAGGATTTCCGAGCTCCAATAGAAGTCAATTAAAGGTACACTGAGGCAATAAGAGGTGAATTGAGCAGTTTAATTCCAGCCAGCCTCCAGACTGGTTGATGTGAAGCGACCGGTGCCAGTCTAGACTGGTAAATGTGACCCGCTGCGGTGTCACCCTCTAACCATGATTCATGTGTTGGGCCCCGCAGTTCGATGCCCTCAGCTTGAGTTAATGGCACCTCGCCCTCTGACTAGGCACCAGAGGTTCATCCAGGGCGGGGAGCAGCTCGGGGGCGCGCACATGACTCACAAGAGACCCGCCGCACACCAGAGCGGCGATAAACACGTGATTAGGGAGACAAATGACATTAAGAGTGATCATTTCCCGCCCACCGTGGCCGTTACAGCGCCACACAGCAACCATAGATCAGCGCTAATTGGATGTGGAATATGAGCACAACAAGAGATTAGTGGCATCAGTCGTCTTTGAGGAGGACCTGGGTTTGACCTAATGACCGGCATCATTGTAGTGACTTTGTTTTCCATGTTTACGAGGACGGCACACTGTCACATTCAGTGGTTGGTGATCTTCGGCTGATGTTAGCGGTCCTCAGAGGCATGTTGCTTTTACAATAACCAGCCTAGTCGGTTGGATTTCACACTTTTGTTGGCTCCTTTTTTGGAATATCCCAAAACTGAAAAACAAAATTTAATTGCATTGCTTCCCGCACACCTTCGATCCAGCTATAAGCCTCACACTCACGAGTTCCCTGATCATTTTCACAACCATGCAAGCCTTTCTAGCAACCAGTCCCAGTTCTTCCTGCATCATTTTGGCTTCCACCTCCTTCGATCCTAGGCACCCAACCTCAACATCCATCATCACCGACTGGCGTCCATGAGCCTGTCCCTATTGAACCACTACACCAACCCTCACCCGCATTATAGGAACTCTTTCCAGCTTAGGTTTTGTTGTTCTATGCACTGATCCTGACTTGACTATAACTAAACCCATTCTGACTTACAAGGCAAGAAGTAGTGACTATTTTCAAGTGCACTTTTGTGTCCTATGTGGGTGACAAATTCAGACTCACGTATTGCGTGTTGATGCAGAGGCGTTTCAGTGGAGTCAAAAGTGTCCCTGCCTGTGTGATGCGCCAATAGAAGGGGGTGGGGAGTAGCAGGGCTGGAGGTCCTGACGAGCAGGACCACAGTGACTTTCAGATCATGGCAACTTGGTCTACATAGAACCTCACTGTATGTGGCTCATCCCCATATTGACATACTTCCCCATATTAACCCTAACCCTGACCTCCGCTTCTTTGATGTAATACGCTGCCCATGGTATCAGGATATGCCACATAATGCGGAACATGTACATCAACTGAAAGCCTAAATGTCTGAAACACATGAATTGTGACACGGAACACTGACTTCAGACGGAGGTCGGACACACTTGACAGGACTGAAACTCAAGGATCTCAGACTGCTGAGTTTGCTGAGCTTCACAACAATATACATGGCAGTTCAGACAACATCAGCCACCCCCTCCATCAGCTCCTAGTCCAAGACAAAAGCACATGGACCAACAGACTGAGACTACCCAACTCAAAGACCGAGCGCCACAGGAGGTCCTTTCTTCCTGTGATTATTTGGCACATTTTTCTGTTCTTGAACTACATTTTCTTGCACATTTTTTTCTAAGCTCTTTTGTATCGCTTTTTTGCGCTTTATAATATTATTATTTCTTTTTAATTTATTGTGATATGTTGTGTACAGAGTATGTTACGAACACAATTTCCCTAGGGATTAATAAAGTTGTCTGATTCTGATGACAGTCTCAGTCATTTGTTGTGTAGATAAACAGGAAATCGTGAGGTAATGTTTGGACATTAAAACGTTTAATCTAACTTGACTTTTGGAAGAGTGTACATCGTGTCAAAGTCGATAAAGATATATTGCGCCGCATGCATTTTTACAAAGTGCACAATATGAAGGGCATTTTGGTCGGCATATTTTCTGGGTTCAGTTTCAGGTCAAAAACAAGGGAATGACTAGGGAAGTTTCCAAAGACCAGTTTGAGCTTGGTCTTCCTGCTATACTGCAACATGATCCCTCTCCATATTGCTAAATGACCTTGGACACCTTGGCCTTTGACTGGGTCCAATCTCGTCACACGCCATCATCGGGTCAGACGGACCGTCACCTGTCAGACGGAATTGACCGGTGCAGGAAGTATGGGAATTCAATGACCACACATTGTGATCATGCCACCACACTTCTGTCAAAAAAAAGTCAATTGAGCAGAATCCAGTAAAGGTCATGTCAAGGATGCGACTGCTAACCTGCATCATCGGTCACATGAGATCGAGGGACTCAAGCGGGTTGCGCGGACTGAGCAAAGTAATTGCCATTTGAGTATCGACCGCAAGAGTGTAGATCTGAAGATTAAACTCCATGTCTCCAACGTGTCAATTTAGAAGCGGAGAGTGAAGATGTCGACAGTTTAAACACTATAACGCTCACAGGTTTCATAACAGATTATTACTACTTTTGGTGACAAACATTGATCTTTATTCTAATGCATACGCGAGGTGTCTTCAGCTCAACATCCACACTTGCAGGTCTTCTGGGCCACAGTTCATGTTAAAGTGGAGACAATGTTCAACGCAACAGAAAGAAGCCTCAGCTCATCGAAGAACTTTACGGCAGTGAAGTCAGTCAAACTAAGGTGGTGAAGTTGGGTTAAAAAAAGGGAAAGGTTAACATCGTCGTCGTGGTAAAAACCCGCGGGCGGTGACACCGGCTCTTGGAAGTCTAACAGAAAGTAAATGAGTATTCAGAGTGTTACTGCAGACCCGGGTGCTCATTAAACATTACAGTGTTTAAAAAGCTTTTAAACTACTGACACTCAGACTGATCTGTGTCCAGCAGCTGCTGCCAATACATCCGTCACGTTGCCAAGTCAAGTTGAAGCCAAGAAACATTCTGTATGAACTGTTTTTAATTAAAGTCTGACTATCAGACTGAGATGGGATTTACAAAGAGGGTTAGTTGACAGAGTTTGGAAGCAGCCATGTCACATATCTCAGAGGAGTTTTGAGGCTTGTCCAGAGGAGATGGCATTAAGGTACCTGACCTCTTGAATGTTAAATATGAAGCACACAGTGTAGCACTTGAGACCAAGACCAATGAGAGGGGCATGATCGAGACCAATTTCTGGAGTATAAGCCACAACATTTTTTTCGAGGTCTGAACCCTGCTGCTTACACAACAACGCGGTTAATACAATACAGTATATGGATTTTTACATGCTAAAGGGCGTCTTGCTGCCAAAATATTGAGCCTCGTCGCATGAAACCAATGAAATCACAGGTGTTTTATTTCCATTATAGTGCTCAAAATGCGCTGTTTTCGCCCGTGTGTCCGATCTCCTGGAGGGCCGAAGACAAGAAGCAGCAGCTGAGACCACCTGTGATGCTGGGACTTCAGACATCCAGACGAATTTTGAGAGTTTTAATGTCGGGAAAGGATGTGACAAGTTCGTGACTCAAGTTCAGAACAGTTTGTTGCTTTTGTCAGTCTCAATGCTGAACCCTGTTTACAAAACTAGTTTAGAAGTGACCTTCATGCATTTTTAAGTCGGGTGCACCACTGAACTTTCTACAGCGCAGACAGCACCACTGCACTCGCGGTGAACAAAATAAACTCATTTCTTTCATAGTCCCACAGGACATTGTTTCCCTGAAAACCGGAGACCACAAGTGAAAGTAGGGACATAGACTTGCTGACAGACCGAGACACATCAGAATGATAGCGCCCTCATGAACTGAAACACCATTAAACTCTTGCTCCGCCTTTCGAAACGGAGCACCAGCCAAAAGCACAGAAGGAACAACAAAAAAAGAACCCAGACTAACCAGCATTTTTTTTAAATAAAACACTGTCCCAGTTAAATAAAAAACTAAGCTTTTAAATAACAGTACAAACAACAAAAGGAAGCACAGTTTATTTGTCACCCCGCTTACGTGTAGCTCCATCAAACCTATAGCAGCACCTGAGGTTAACTGTCAGAAAGCTACATCACTTTTACAACTTTGGACCTATTCTTGTGTGGAGTCACAAAACCTGCAGTGTTTAATGTTTCACAATAAGTAGTTTCCTTTCAGGACAGCTGCTCATATATCTTTAATGTGTTGAATCGCACATCCTGTTTTTCTCCTTATGCTTGGTTGGCGAAGAGCACAGATTGTCATCTTGTTTAGAACTCTTACTCAAATTTTAACTTCTTCATTTGAATAAGTCCTGAGCAAAAGACACTCTATTATTAATTCATTAAGCTATAAACTCACAGAAACACATTATGTTCAAGATAAAACACAGAACTGCTGAGTCACAAATGAAACTTCCTCAGATATTGTGGGGTTTATAAGAAACATTTGGACCGTGGGACATTGAAATATAGTCCACTGCACCTCTGACGTACGAGTCAGAACCCCTTCAGGCTGGTGTTGAAACCTTGATGCGGGAGGTCCAGGCACACTCTGAGAGCACTTTGCAGTTTCACCTCCTGGATCTGTGGCCGTGATGACCGTATTCCAAGGTCACTAGCGGTGAGGACATTAGAGAGGATCATTAAACCATACTCTGCCACAGCATTCGACAAGTAGAAGGTGAGTAACTTGTTTTAAAAAAACAGTCTGTCCTTCGAGAACGGCAGATTTACTACATTATAGTCCCACGGCATAAATTGCTTTAGTACCCTTCATGAAATTGCACTTTGTTTCGTGTCGGTTCTTTGAAACACTTATTTTTCTGCGGGATCTAATGGGGTTTGTTGAAAGTCCTAATTGGCAGTCACTGTAGCAGCCGTCCTTTGAGCCGCACTTGCTATAGGGGGGATTTGAGCGCTCAAACCCGCTTTGAAGTCCTCAAAAGTGAATTCTCTGCGCTTGTGCAGCAAAAACAGAAATGGCCAGATGGGATGGTAATTGAATGGGAAAGGTATAAATGGAAGGCTGTGTCACAAGTCGACCAAGTACAGAGAGGAAGGATCTCATTATGAATGTGGGTAGAAATATGCGGCATTTTCCTTACAAAGGCAGTGGATTCCGCTCTATCTGGACCTCTTTAGTGGGTGTAAGCACTTGGTGTTGAAAGAGGCATTAGATCTGCTTTTATCTAGTTTCTTCAAAGAATCTCTTTTTGAAAATGTCCATTTTGGCAGATCAGCGTTGACAAAACCGTCTCCCTGAAGAACTCTTCTGAGGACGCGTGACAAGGATCCCAAGCCATGAAAGGCTGCTTGTTGACTTGATTAAAGACTGGGTATTCTTCTTAGGAAGCGACACTCTCTTGCATCGCAGAATGGGTCCCAGATTTGAGCGGAGGGGTCTGGTTTCTGTGGCTGTGAGACGATGAGACACGATTAAGGAATCAAAGCCACAGGGTAGTTGGACTGATGTCTGCCTGGAAGTTCATTGTTCTTCCACATTAAAGCCATCAAACATTTGGAGGCTTCTAATGTTCCCAGTTGGTGATGTGTGGTCAGGTATTATTCAGTTTTGGATACCTGGCATGAGGATGTCCACAACTTAAGCAGGTTTGTGTTGGAGTGTGTTGTAGTACAAGTAACATCCAATTTACTGGGATTGGTTCCGACCAACCAGTCCTAAGTCAGATTGGACGTAAGTCGAATGCGATTCAAAATAGCTGACGCGAGGGTTATAGGTGCTACTGTAGTGGTAGATCACTGTGTAAAAAAAAATTAGCATCTACTGGCCGTGGTTGTAAGTACGGGTGGACGTAAGTCAGATGTTACTTGTATAGAGATCTCTCCAGGATTTTCTTCTCTACCGGGTGTCTCCACCAGCAGTATGTTAGGAGATTTAATCCGGGCCTCTGCAGTCAGTGATGCCAACTTTGTGACTTTGTTTCTAAATATATCAACTTTCCAAACACTCCTGGTGATTTTAATTCTGAGAAGGAACTAGTGACATATTTAGTGACTTTTTCTTGGTCCCAGTTTCAAGTAAAAAGCATGTATTTTTGCCGCGGTCTTCAGTCAGCAGCAGCTCCTTCACCAAGCCCCGTCACAAAGCTCTCACAATGTCACTCTCCAGTTCTTCAGTGTCAGCTACCAGGATAGAGTGTCATGAAACAGTAATGCAGGGTTGATGAAACAGTGCCTTAATTTCCACAAGATGCCACTCTTGATTTAGAAATAACATGAGAAGTGACGCGATCGAATTAGCTGTTCAAGTCCAAACATTTTACAGCAGACAGTGTCATCAATTGAAAATTGAAAATTAGGACAATGTTTCGTGAAACCTTGTCAGCCCCTAATTTGCCCGATCAGCACCAGGACCTTGCGAAAGGGTCAAACACTGGTTGTCACATTAGGATTCGAAGGCATGACGGAGATCACCAGTGACCATTTTGACTAATCCAAGTTTTCCGGTCAATCATATGCCCAGCGTCCACTTAAGTAAAAAATGTTTCCAAAAATGTACAGTACTCAAACCCGAGTCTGGCTACGGACTGAGGCAACAGGATGCTGAGGGCTTTTCCTTGATGCACGGGAGGTAGCGGGGGACTAACTGGTGGAAGTAAGGAGCACAATCACCTGCATTGGAAATATAAAAACAGAAAACATCCCGATGATATTTGAGACATTTCCTACAGCAGACTAACAAGCTCTTAGCCAAGGACATTTTTCTCTCCCGGGACTAGACTCTAGGCTCTAAGTTCAACCACCGAGCCACTATACATGACAGATGCTTCACATTCAATAGACACAATGGATGAACACAACTTGCTTGAATTTACAACAAAATAAAAACAATAACCAAATCATCCTGATGTTTTCTCATGAAACTATAGCTTCAATTGTGATGGTAATATTGTTGATGTAATAACTGACTTCCTTCAGGCGACATTCAAAAGAAGATCGCAGTGTTCGCTGCCCAATGGTTTATTTGTTCTGGTTTACTGTCACCATTACAGATCAACCAAACATTAACCAAACAGCGGTTAATGTTTGGTTGAACATTTAACCGCTGTTTGGTTAAATGTTCAACCAAACAGCGGCTGCTTCTGCAGGACCTGAAGGTTCACAGTATCTGTATTGAATTCAACAAACAAAAGCTCAGGTGGAAATGCTGCCTCAGCAGAAAGGATTAGTCTGTAAATCTTCAAAGAAGTCCCTCTACCCCAAGTCTGCCTGCTTCACTCCATACTGTTTATTTCACTCCTGAATATTTCTTCTCCACAACAAGAGGTAAAGCAGACTCCTCTCTAGAGCTCCACTGATGGGTGAATGTTTACAGAGGGGCGGTGTAGAACTGGCCCTACTTTCATCCTGCACCTTTGCCTCAGGCGAAGCCCTCATCGACACAATCCTGCCTGAAAATAGGTTCTCTATTCAAGAGTTGACTTCTGTGGTCAAAATATATTCTGAAATAGCTTTACATGTCAGCGTACGATACACTTGCAAATATGTATTTTTGTTTTTCCAATCAATAGTTGAGATACTGACATGAAGGCAAAAGCGAGATGAAACCTGAGACAGCAGACATGATGGTGAACAATCGTTCCCGCTCTCTGCTGAATTTCCATGCTTGTTAGCTAATTAATTATTGAGTCAGAGCACAGCAGAGATTGGACTCTGCAGCCTCCGTTAGTCCACAGCGCTGTCAAGCAGTGAGAATCTAATGAAAGAGAGCTGACAAGCACTTAATCTCAATTACGCGACACGTGTGTGTGAATGTGACTGCAACATACAACTCTCCAACACTGGATTCGAATTTCATTGGAGTTTCAAGCTGCTCAAAATCATTCATTTCCCCAGATAATTCCCAGCGGTCTAGGGTCACAGGGACAGAAGGCAAGTGGTGGGATGTGAAGTTAAAGAAGCCCACATGACAGACATCCTTCGTGGATGGCTTCAGCTGCATCCTGCGCCTCTAGTGTGTTGGCTACAGGTCAGTTTCAAGAATTGAACTGAGCCTAAACCGACTCAAAAGGGTCCATGTTTCAAGGATATCTTGAGTGAGGAGTGAGTACATTCACGCCTGGAGTGAGTTCAATGTATGAACAGATGCAACTCCATGAGGTATTAAAAAAGTGCAAAATGGGGAAAAAAAATCACACAAATAAAACACCCAGAAATGCTTGCACCAGTTCTGTTGTCCAAATATGTTCCTGACAGTGAATGGCTCCCATTTGAATGGGCAACGTCCAGGGTGTCAAACTCAAGCACAGTAGAGGCTGAGAATTTCTGTCACAACATATACCTTCAACTCACTGGAGAGACTCTGGTTTTCCTCCTGAAACCACGTCAGCTTTCCTGTCCATTGACTTCACTTCCACTTTTTCAGTAGTTGAAAGTTCCATAACCAATGATAGATATGATAGATACAGCGAGTCTTGAGCAGTGTCAACTATGGTGCCAACATGACTTGGTGGGGATCGACCAAAAGCCGGCACCACCGTTGACTTAATGTTAGCATTGGGAAAGTAAACATGGCAAAGTCCCATCACTCTGTATCCTTCAAACCCTGGCCTGCCAAAAGATATTTCCTACACCGATAAATATTGAGATCAGGATTGGAACTGGGAGGATAAAAGCCTTCATGTTCCCCCTCCTGTTTCCATTACAAAGACAGGCTTTTCCAGCAGCAAAGAGAAACGAGAGCTGGTTTGTGAGGAGCGACAGTGAAGAAAGGGCCAGGGGCAGTGGGGCGAATAAAGCATTATGTAATCAATATCGCTGGTCATTCGGAACAGGAAGAGGTGCTGATCCGTCAACCCCAGCGCTGTTTTCACATATCAGAAGAATAAAAGAAGAAATGGCTTTCACACCAAAAATGAGAGCTGTGGGTCAAATAAAAGCCACCGTTGATTGAAGGCACCTCGGATGAGTTTTGGGGAAGTGATCCATGTCAGAGGGGAGCGGGGTCAGGGCCGAGGTGGCTCCCATCTGTAAATTAAAGCTGTCAGCTTGAACAATGGGCCGATGGTTTCTATTACTCTTTGTGGGACGTGAAGGAAAGCTCCCGGGAGACTGGGAGAACAAACATGTATGTTCTGTTTTTCATGTTTGCCCCGCTGTGCCGAACTGGTCGAGCGGTCATGAGCATCGGCGGCCAGCGGCAAATTCAAACACTGTTGAACCTGATTTGACAAATGGCTGAATCCTTATCGGACAAAGTGGGCACACACACACCGAAAAAAGTAGAACAGCTTGAAGACACCAGAGGTTCAATACCTTCTCCAGTTAGTGTGTTGTAAGTTGTTAAGAAGTTTTAAAGGAGGAAGGTGCTGAACTGGATCATAATTTCACTTGCTCAAGGGCTACAAATGTGAACACTCCTCACTCAGCATTGAAGACAGCTGAGGCACGGAGATTCACTCTTAGATAAATCCACTCAAGTACATTTCCTCTCCTCACGCTTTGCTTTCAGAGGTTTCACTGCCTTCAGACATGCCTTTACTCTTCAATCTTATTTGACTTTTTCAACTTTTTTTTTGTTAGCAAAGGAAAACCCCCTCTTCGAGCCTGGTGCCTATGGACCAACATCACCTCTACTATCACCCTCCGGTATTCAACTACAACTGTCACAGACCAGGCCTGTGTATTGGCAGGAATCATACATATATACATATATATACACATGTAGCATCACGTGATGAGTCAATATATTGCAAGGTGTTGCAAATACTGAGGCAGATAAGTTCAGCGATTATATTGTGATATTTGTCAACAAGAGACATTATTTTGAGGGACAAAAACATTGGAAGAAAATTCTATTTAATATAATAAATATTAATATTAATATTTATTTCAATATTACAATGAGCCGAATAGGGAAAAGTGACCAATATATCAAGTATGAATTTATTAAATATCGATTATTGTGTACTGAACACCGATGCAGTGTGGTGGCATCAAGTATTGTGATATTAAAGTGAACCACGACTTTCTTATATCTCTACATGATGAGACCCTTCCCCTTCAAAAACCTAGACCTAACAACACGACTGTCTCTTCTCATTTATAAATTCAAAACTTCACTTTCACTCACTCATTACACACTTTCAGACTTTGGCACCTAAACAACACTTGACATTAGATAAGCTGCTTTGGAGTAGCTGCCCTCCACTTTTGTATAAAGCTGGCATTCGACCATACACACACTCACTGTAAAGAACTACATATTGGCCACTTGTATTAGCAAACAACACTCAATTTGAGGAAAGTTGAGCTGTCAAAGTTCTGTCTGGAGTTGCCAGTCAGCTTCTCTGCATCAGGGCTCTGAAAAGGTCATCGACTTGATCCTATCCTACTCAATCGACTGCACCCTCAAACCGCATCAGTTTTGCCATCCTTCATTGAATTCACTTACATTTGTCAGTTGTTGAAAGTTCCTATGTCAATGATATGATAGAAAACAGCCCCAGCACAGCCAGCCTTGCACCCAAAAGTCGGCACTACCGCTGACTAACTGTTAGCATTGGGAAAGTAAACTTGGCAAAGCTTCATTATTCTGCATCCTTCAAACCCTGGCCTGTCAAAAGATATTTTACACACCAATAAATATTCCAGAAATCAGGATTGGAACTGGTGGTGATAAAAGCCTTCACGTTCTGCCTCTTGTTTCCATTACAAAGACAGACTTTTCCAGCAGCGAAGAGAAACAAGAACTGGTTCGTGGAGAGCGAAACACCTCTCAGAACTAAAAGCTCCTTCAATGAAAGGCCACAAATGAAAAGAAAATATTTTGATCTGTGATTGTTTTAAACTCGCGAGTGTTTCGCTAGTAAACACCTGCAAAAACAGCTTGATGAGCCATCAGTCATCGCTGTTTTAATGGCGAGTCCCGGCAGATTCATTCACACGCAGCTTCTCATTTTCCTGACAAACTGCCGATTATTTTGAATAATTAGAAAAGAAGGATGTAAATAAAACCACCAGCAAGAAGGAAGCGCTGTCAAAGATTCAAATTATAAATCAGAGCAGCCCTGAAGATGTTTTCATACAGAGGAGCAAGTCAAATAAATTAGACTCCTCTGACACGGTTCAGAATGTTGGTGGCAAACAAGTAAACATGGCTCGAAGGGCTATCGAGTTTTTGACAGGTCTCGCAACATTACAAAGATTCTGGAGCGCGACTGCGAGAATGGGAGTCGGCGGCGACAGACTTGCCATTTCACATCTTTAGCCAGGCTAAAGATAAAGGAGAGTCCAAAGCTGGTTTGGTCAGTGCATTTGAAATGGTCATGATATGATTCGAATTTCAATCTGTGGAATTACGAAACTAGGAGAATGAGAAAGAGATCAAATTGATTTTTCCTAAGGAGAAGTGGGTTTTTTAACGTTCATATTCCTGCTTATATTTCTTTATGATGCATCCCCAATGAACACAGTTGCTCAACATTGTTGCAATATTACTGTCATTGATTTCAGGAGATTCTGACTGACCTTTTATGAGACAGTGACAGCTGCCACTCTGCGCGGCGTCAAACCATTTGACCTTCAGTAGCAGTCTGGTGAAGTCTGCTCCCGAATATTATGATATTTCAGTGCAGTCAACGATTGGCAGTATTACATTTGTGAGTGTGATGATGAATAACAGAGTGAAGATTGGTGACAAAAAACTGCTGAGGACACCTTAAAAAGCACAGAGATATGACAGATATGAAACCATTACATATATAATGTGTTTTTATAGCATATAAAACATAGAATACTGATGAATCCATAAGTCTCTTACATAAGTTGCGGGTGAATGCGTGTCTTAAACGTTGCCACAGACTCCGTCCAAATAAAACCTGGACTGAACCATCAGGACACCACAACCACCTTTAAACTTCAAATTGAAATTTAAATAAATCCTTTAACCGGATAGTGTCTTTAAACTAGCAGAGTTGTGGTTTTGCTTTCCACAGTGACAAACAGCGTTCGAAACTCAAGGTGAAAATATGAGCACAAGTATGTTACTAGTCTGTTAAAGCCATTAAACTGCCTGCAACAAAACATACGGGTGTGAAGTTACTTCAGGCAGCTGTTAGCTTCGCAACTTACCTTCAAAATCACAAAGATAGAATATAAAAAAGTGCGACCTGGAACATCTCTGCGTGTTCCTCTGAGACGCCGTGTGGCATCCGTCACTGGCATTCAGTGGCGCAATGTGTGAATAGAGGCCATAGTAAAGAATCCTTTACAAGTTCCTGGATCCACAGGATGGTCCGAATCACCTCCAAAATCTACTTGTTCCTGATCCCATTTCTGACTTGTCCTAACATTTCATTACAGTCTGCAGAGAAACCAACATTATCGAATACTTAAGAACAAGAATAATTTTAAATGTTTCACAGAAGACAACTTCAGTTGAGTTAAGCTAAGCACAAACCATCTCATTCTAGGTACTTTAATGCCTTTGAAGTGCAGCGAGTCACGATGAAAACCAGGGAAGAGTGAAAACAGACGACCTCGGGGCCCTTCTCCAGAGCACGTGGGCCCAGGTGCCATTCAAGTAACAGAACTGATTCATTACTCTTCATTTCATTTGTGTTCAATAACCATATTTATTCAACTTACACAACAAACCAAAACCTTGTCAAATGGCTTGAAACCATGAGATCGTCGCAAAGAAAAGTCCAACCAGCAGCAGAACCAGATGCGAGTCATGTCAAATTTACTGAAGAAAAAAAGAAAAAAAAAATACAGTTGATCCAAACTGTTGGGAAAATTTGAATAACTGTACATATCATGAATTAAAATGAAATTCTGAGTAAAATATAATAAAATATATTTTTCAAAATATAAAATAAAAAAGATAAGTAAAGTGTAAATGAAAGTATTGCCATCAAATTTTCTAATTCATTTTAAAAACTGCTTTCATGAGTTTTCACTGTTACTCATAACTTTCTTTATCATTTTTCTTTTCAAGAACTTCTCCATAGTTGGTAACTATCACAGATTTGCAGCTGTCAAGTCAAGTCAGTGACACACTACTGCCACCAAACGTGGCAAGTGTGTTCGAACAGACCATTTTGCAGTCCGGAAGTGTAAAACAAAAAACTTTTAGCGGCCCTCTAGGGGGCACTTGCGGCCCAACCATGGGCGTCGGCCCTATGGTGAAGAATCACTGGTCTAGAGTTATGAACTTTGATCAAGGGAGTTGAAGAAGAGAGCGTAGGCAGGATGGGACAGGTGGAGATGGTTGGAGACATAGTTATGGTGGCCAGATGGTGGATGAAGGAGGAGAAGAAAGTGTCTTGGATAAATGAGGATAGAAAGAAGACAGGTGTGACTCGACGATGACGTGGATGAGAAGCAGGGTCTATTAAAGAGCAAAAACCTGAGTACCTTTGCACCTTTAATAGAATTAAAGAAAGAAGGGGAACAAGCGAGGCACCTAACCGCCCTGAGACTGTCCAGTTAAGTATTTAGTTGTGTTAAAACACACACGGATGGGAAATGACTTCTTTTTCAACTTGTTTAATTCCCTTTTGTTTAATGACTGTAAAGGTAAATGCCTTGTTTTGTTTCCCCCCCCCAAACACCCTGGTGTGTGTGTGTGTGTGTGTGTGTGTGTGTGTGTGTGTGTGTGTGTGTGTGTGTGTGTGTGTGTGTGTGTGTGTGTGTGTGTGTGTCTCATTAAAATGATTTCATGCTCGCTACACTTTGGGGGGTTTTAATCTGAAATGCTCCAGTGTGCTTCTGCAAACACTCCAAATTAAAAGCATATCCCTTAAAATTAGGCGTCTCTGGCTTTTTCCTTCCCCCAAGTTAGAAAGCCCAGCCTTAGGTAAACCGATGTGCCACCCTCTAGTGGAGCTGAACCCCAGCATTATTTCTTCATAATCACATTTGCTTCAGAGCTAATTTGGGAAGGCGAGGATGCAGAGAGAAGGACAACAAGAGAAACTGCCGAAACCGAGGGGTGTTTTCTTTCTCGTAAAAGGGTGCATTGCTTTAGAACTAACATGAGTTGTGTACATTGTTGCCACAGAAAAAGTATTACTCCCTCAAAAAGTAGCATAGTTACTTTACTGATTACTTGAATTGAAAAGTAACTAAGTTATATTACAAGTTACTTGTCAAGTTACATTTGGCAGCCGACTACAGTTCTCATTTTATGTCAATATTGAGGTTGGAATTTGTGGGGGTCCAGTGTTTTTCCACGTTTGGGGTCATTTTTTTAGCACAGTCTCAGTTATATGAAATTACAGTCAATGTTTTTGCTTTGACACACTTTAACCCACTGGAGCAAAAACCACACACAGAAAGCAACATGAATGAAGAAGAAAACAGTTATATATTGACATTTATATAATAAAATGTAGGGAATGGCCCATTATGTTTCTTATTAGTTTATGAAGTCTTCGTGTTTCACGTTTCATGTTGGCCACCTGGAGGCAGTAGTTGCACTTAAGTGGCTGCTGTTACTCACCTCTATGCTCTGTCGCACTGGAGGATGATTTTATTTCTGACTTTCGAGAGAAAATGAAACATCAGTACCGTTTCTTCCTGCACCAAAGACAAAATAATCTATAAAAGTCTAAATATCTATCATAAGTGTCATTTAACTTGACCTATCAAGAGGATTTTTAAAAAACTGGTACATAGTTTTGAGTCCGCACTTTCGACTCATACTTTATTTCGTCCTCTTTAACCGGTGAAAAGCGAATGCTAATATTTAGCTTCCCGACAATGGCAACAATAGTCACGCACGGTGACTTAGTGATTACTTGTTACTGAAAAAGGTTGTGATATAAGACTAACGTGTTGCTAAGTAACGCATAACGCGCTGGCATCACTGGTTGTGTAGTGTAATTTAAAAGCAGCTCTAACTACACCGGCTGCTGTCGCATCCAGGCAGCTCCCACAATGCACTGCGTCTCACCTCCCCCATGACAATTAAAAAAGGGGCACATGAGTTACCCTGCATGCATATTCATTTCTGCCAGACTCAGAAGCAGGACCCCACTCAGCGGGTGGAAACTGCAGACCTCACCGTCCTAGCTGGCAGGTGAGTTTGTGGCGTAGCGATCCCCTCTCCGACCCTCTGACAAGGCGCTTCTGATCAAACTGGACTGTTTGTTCTGCTCAGCCAGTTCTTTCAAAACAACCACAGGAGCTGCACACAAAAGGCTGATGGTAATTGGGTCTAATAAATCCGCCTCCTACTCCCGAAATCCCCACCTGCGTCCACTGCCATCCGACGTGATCGGCGGCGCCAAGAGGAAGAGGGGGGGGGGGCGCTGTAATGAAAGCGCAGAGGAGCAGGAGATGTGCTGTTAATTATTTGTTTAATAAATATGCAATAACTCCACATCCTTAGGCCACAACAGAGAAATCACAGCGTCACCGGGGAGCAGCGCTTCTCAAAGTGGAGTGATTTTGAGTTTCTGATTAGGAGTCGGACTCGGCGCCGTGACAGGACTACGCAAATAACAACGGGAATATTTATCTTCCAGCGAGGCGAGGAAGGGAATTTCGAAGAAGCACAATGATGAAACAAAGAAGTTTGGGCCCAGATCAGTGTTCTGCCAGGTCATGTAGGGAGTCCATGATGGGAGCTTTCGGCTTCACTGGGTGGATATGGGAGGTATGTTGGGTTCCACAGGCCACTGGTCTTTTACCATCGCTCTGGGCAAATGACCTCGAAAGTACTGTGAATGAAAAGCCTTCAGGAGAGTGTGGCCACGGACAAAAATCAAAGGCTTTGGGTTGTCTGACACGGGAGTGTTAGCTAAGTTGTCAAGTGGATTTTTGCATCGAATGGGGGGGTCAGCCTCTGCAGCCCTGCATCAAGTTCACACGGAGAAGTTTTTTTATGTAAGTAACCGAATGGAACATGAACTACATTTTGTGCTGAACGCAGCTCAGATGGCTCAGATCGCACTGTAACTGACAGGTGGCCAGTTCGAACTAAACTAAATCCTAAAAAGGAACGTCACCTCATGGCTTAACCAAGCTGGAAAAGCCCAATGCAGTAATGTGCAATGGTTGGCTTAAGAGTGAGAATGAGGTGATCCAAGTGTTTCAAGCGGAGTCAAAGAAAATCGAGGTTCTCAGTGCGACGTGGCAGGATGAAGATGCCATACCGGGATCATGTTTGATCATGATTATCCATGTAAAGATACAAACAAACACGAGGCAATGAGTAAGAACATCCTGGGAATGAAGTGAGCCGTGAGACAGAAAGTGCAGAAGAGTGCTATTAGTCTTCTCAAGTCATCAACTACAAATGGAGAAATGTAAAGAAACTGCCCCAAAAACAATGCAGTACTGCAGTAAAAAACAGTGGTCAATAATGCATCACGATTTCAGTATTCCAGACACGAACACTGAAGAGATTTTGGTCCGTCTAGCATTCCATACCGTCTCAGTTGCTTCTTCAAAATTCATGGCAGAATTTGAGCAACCTTTGCATCATATAGCTCAACAAGTCTCCACCAAGCAACTCCCAAACTGCTCATAATCCAGTCAGGATTACTGCAGTAAGATCAGGATGGGATGAATAAATGAGACACGTATTCCGAAGCAGAAGCTGAAAGACCAGATTCTGAGATGCTCCATCCCTCGCCTCGAAAGTTCACGAGCGTGTGCGAAAGGTTGAGCTTTCCAAATGTCAATACTGTGGCTGAATCCAGCTCGGTCGGCTTACAGGTCATGTTCTAATACACTGCAACACACTTCTGGGTATGTTAGCGATACCGCACCGCCGTTTCACAATCCTCGTATTATATTCAGCCTCACACTCCTCCACCATCAAACAGATGCCCCGTGGGTTCTTCTTTATTTTCCACAGTCAGATGCAGCCCGAGGTGACTGTTTGCTCTGTGTCTTAGAAGCAGAAGGTCTGTGGTGCTGGATCTTCTGTCGCAGCGTGTGTGAAGAAAATATTGGACTCCCTCTTACAGTCCTCTTTTCTCAATCTATTCCCTAGTTTTTTTGAAAATCTCCCAAAACTTGAAAGCCTGAAGCTGAAGCTAATCTGGGTTCTGGTCAAGATAAAAATACGGCTGATAATAGAAGACACATAAGGCTTTAGAGAGTTTAAGGAGCCAGAGCAAAATAACTGAGTTAGCTTGAATGAATGACTTTCTTACAGACTCATCAACCTGTGTGATAAATATGAGTGCAAATGGGGAAAACTATATTATTTTCCCTTCATTGACTCAGGCGTCATCTTTGTTTGTTTTGTATTGTGCAGCTACAGAAGTCTTTTTTTCAAACCATTTCTCTTGTCCTTTCCTGTTAATAGTCTGACAGAAAAATACCTTCAAAATGCCAATTACAAAACAAAGAATGTTGCTCTATTTAAATGATTCGCTACAGTAAAAATAGTTTAATAACATAGAAGCAAATTTAAAAAAAAATCACCAGAAAAAGGCCAGTAAGAGAATGAGAGTGATCGATTATCGGACCCTGACCCACCATTTAAAAAGCACTGCATTGAAAAGATTTGGGGGAATTAAATATTGTAATTACTGTTTACGACCTGCTCGACTTACGTCAACCTTTTTTTTTTTTTGTTCAGTTTCTGGCACCGCAGCAAGTAGCAGCCCGGCATCGTGCACAACAGTTATGACAGCACAGTATCCCAGTATCTCACTCTCACTCAGAGATTTACCACTGTAGTAGCACCTATAACCCTCACGTCAGCTATTGGCATTCGACTTACGTCCAATCCGACTTGTGACCCGTTGGTAAGAACCGATCCCGGTTGTAAGTCGGGTGTTACTTGTATAGATCATGCCGGAATATTAGTCCCTCCTACTAAATTTAAGAAAGAAAATCTCATTCACACATTAGCCGCTCCGGTATATAAACAACGGGTGCAGTGGTGCTGTCTGCGTCATAGAAAGGTCAGCGGTGCACCCGGCTTAAAAATGCGTGAGGATCACTTCTCAACTAGTTTTGAAAACGGGATCCAGCATCGAGACTGACTCATGAAACAAACTTGTCAATGTTCTAAACTTGAGTCATGAAGTCCTCACATCTTTTATTTACATTAAAGCGCTCAAAAAATGCTGTTTTTGATGGTGTTTCTGAAGTTCCGAGACCACAGTTGGTCTCAGCTGCTTCTTCTCGTCACCAGTCCTCTAAGAGATCGACTCTGTTGGCAGAGCTGGGGACACGAACACATTTTGAGCGCAGGTGATTTCATTGGTTTGATGTGACAAGGCTCAATATTTTGGCAGCGGAGGCTCTTTAACCTGTAAAAATCTCTGCATTGGCTGCGTCGTTGTATAAACCGCAGGGTTCAGACTGTGAGAGAAAAAAAGTTGACAGATTGAGGGGACAGTCAGAGCTTGTGCAACTGAAATACACTCATCTAAATCAATAAAACGGTCATGTCACCAGCTGAGGGAAACAACTGAGACTCTGTGTAAAACTTCCCAGTGTGCAGAGAGTCGGTCAAGGAACTTGAGTTATCTAGTTTATAGAGTTTGTTCCCACCAGAGAGTGAAGCACAAGGCTGAGCACCTCTGGTTTAGGGGAGCATTTTTGTGAAAGTTGGCTGAGGTGAAAGGACGTCTCAAACTGTTTTATCTGCAGCGGATGAGCCACGATCTGATCCCGCTGCACAGCTAACCTGCCTCATATAGAGACGCTTGCTCCATAAATCAACAAATACACAACACAAATACAGCAGAATGATGTAACCAGTGACTTAAAATGAAAAATGAATATGGCCGCTATTGTGATGCGATGAAAGCGCAGCGAGGAACTTCATTGATTCGACTCAATAAAAGGGGGAGTGAGTGTGAGCTGGGAAGTCTCTCAGTGGGATCAATTGAGTTGATGCTTCAGGTGCAAAGACTCTTTTAGCTGTCAAACCTGCAGAGAAACAGTGGTGGTATTTTCTTGATAAAGAAAGGAGCAGTGAAGGAGGGAACGCAGAAGGGGGATGTTTCTGAAAGCCCAGGTGTGATTAAAAAACCAGCACGGAGGTGGGAGCGCAGAGTCTTCTGAAGAGGAGGACAAGTAGGAACTGCATGCTGCCTCAGAGTAGCCGACGGACTGGAAAACAAAACCGCAGGATGAAGTATACTGAGAGGAGTTTCATTCCAGTCAGGTCCAGGGAAGCATCAGGAGTTTTGTCAGGCACCTGGGAAAAAAGAACTTGACTGCCAACCAAAATGTGGTCTCAAATTGAAAAACTATTTTGGGTCTTTCTGGTCAATTTTCTTTCTATATTTTTATTTCTGCTCTCCATGAACAATGTCACTTAAACAGTAATATTTTCAGGACTTGATGTTGTAGCCAAGACCTGATATATATATATATATATATATATATATATATATATATATATATATATATAGGTCTAAAGGTCTAAAACTGAGGTGAAATGTTTTTTACCTCACGAAAAGCTGCATAAGGAAAATAAATGAGAAACAAATCTGGATTATCGTTCACCTCGTGTCAAGTTTGGTTAAAAATGAAAAATGTATCAGTCACAAAATGACCACAGGGACCAGCACTGCGCTCTCTTGTCATGGTACCTTTTACCCGAATACCCAACGCCATCATTTGCATGCAGAAGCAGAACTCTAAGAGATGATTTTGTTATCAATATTTCATCATGTACATTCATTAACCTTGAACTGTCTGAAGAGCAGACAAACGTTCCCTTGTGACTGTCGGCGAAGCTCTGTCAAGTTCGCCGCAGCTTCGACTGACAATGCTCTGAGAGCGGCTTGATGCGCAATGGGGGGGGAAGAAAAAGAGACATTCGTGCAGAGATGTCTTGTCTGCATGAAGGGTCCACTCCGCAATCATGACAATTGCAGTATATTTTTGTGTTTCTGAATGAAACGAAATGGTATTTAAATGAGAGCCGTGCAGCTCTTAACCTTTATCCCCCTCCAGCTGAGAGACGTTCCTAAGGAGAGCCAGAGGGTATGAAGTGGCTGAGTCCCATATTTCAAAGATAAATATATGTCGCACTGGGACAAAGCCCCCGTCTCTGCCCGCCATCACAGGAGTGTCAGGAGTGACAGGGAGAGTACTTTGGTCTGGGATGACATGACATGAGGACAGGGCGGCCGAGCCTCTGTGATCACACTGCTGATGACTGAGGGAAGCAGAGCCGAGCCGAGAGTCACACGGATCAAACCGAGAGAGGGCAGGTTTTAGCGTCCGCTCTACACAGCCAGGACTGCTGTCAAGGAATGTCTTGGGCTGATCTTGTGAGCTGTGGAAAGGTGCGAGGCATCACCATGTACAAACTGGGAATTTGCTTTCTTTATAGGCCTATAACCATGTTTACAATGATGCTTCTAAGTTCATCATCCTGCTGTGGGGAGTCGGTAAATGGTTGAGGATTCCAATGCATTCTGGGACCAAACATTCAGATGGGTGTTTTTTTTTGGTTTTTTTTACAGCCTCGTCTTCATCCACAAACTCTTCTGACCTTTTCTAGTCGAGATTTGTTTGTCCAGCGCTCCCATGGTTTAAGCCGGAAATCATTAAAATCACCAGGCCGGGAGACAGACGGGACACTCCGAGTTCGAGCCAAATGTTAAAGCGCCTCGTGGAGTGTGAAAGGTTAACTGGGGGAGCAGCCAAACAGTGATTTTTTTTAACGCTGCGGCATGGTTTTTACCTTGGTCTTGTGTTTTATTATCAAACACTTATATTTCAGAATCAGAATCAACTTTATTGCCATGGTCAGTGGGGATCCCACCAACCAGGAAAATGCTTCGGAATGAAGTGCTGTCAATAAAATAAAATATATATTAAAAAATTAAAAAAAAACATTTAAAAACAAAAAAATAAAAATAAAACTACCCACAAACAACAAAGGCTGTTCACGAGTTCAACAGTCTGACGGCCGAGGGGAAGAAGCTGTGACGGGAGGTTCTGGTCTGGATGGACCGTAGCCTCCTGCCAGAGGAAAGAGGACCAAACAGTCCATGTCCAGGATGAGAAGGGTCGGCTCTGATCCCACCTGCACGTCTCTTGGTCCTGGAGACATACAGGTCCTGAAGAGGTGGCAGGCTGCAACCCATCACCTTCTGCATGATGCGCTGCAGTCTGCTCTTGTCCCTGGAGGTGGCGCTGTTGTTACTGACGTTTAATATTTTACGAGTCTTGAAGACAAGGGATTGTCTTCGGATGTTTAGATAACCATACAAACATGACCCTTGCTGCCCAGCTCAGGTGCTGCACCTGACGTTCGTCGTAATGTTCTTG
This sequence comes from Synchiropus splendidus, assembly GCF_027744825.2. Lineage (NCBI taxonomy): Eukaryota > Metazoa > Chordata > Actinopteri > Syngnathiformes > Callionymidae > Synchiropus > Synchiropus splendidus. The sequence continues at coordinate 14,187,794 of NC_071341.1, read as the reverse complement.
GTGTGTGTGTTTGTGTGGCATCATGCGAGCTTGAACATTGAAATGCAGACAGAAAATTGCTCGCCCAATTCAGATGTGGCAGCCAGCCACGCATAATGACTTCCTCAGTATTAAACTCATTTTAAATTCAAATCAATGTTTTCAGCCAAATGTTTGGATGAAATATTCAGCCGAAGCGGCTCGCCGTCGCTGATGTTTGCCAACTGTGCGCCGCATCTCGCACGGCTAATTCAAATGCCGTACCTCTGTTGGATGCGACACGTGATCGTCCGTGCTCTGAACAGGCGCTCAATGAAGGAAACCAACCAGACAGCAGATGACTACAGCTGCATCCAGCAGAACCAGGTTTGAAATTCAGTTCAATGGGAGATGACTTCACTGTATGCAGGAGCCATATTTAACCGAATGCTTTCACTTTGAGTCTTATCAGTCGACATGTTTTTAGCTTTGTGAGAAGCACGTGGCTATTGTATTGAGGACCAAGGGCCATTGATCCTACAGGAACCTCTCAAGACAAGTCACCAGATGGTGCACTACGAGTGGAAAACAAGAAATTTACTGCGGCAATGACTGCTCTTCATGAGTCCATCCTTCCAGTTTACAAGTCAGTTTGACCTCCAGAAGTTCTGGGTGCAATGTCAAATGAGAATGAAGTTCACAATCCTCCTGATTCCAAAAATGAAGAGAGTCAAGATGAAGAGATTTGGACTGAGGGGTTGTTGGTGAGCTAAGTTCTCTTGGCTGTTGTGGGGGCAGACAGCAACACTTTCTGACTCCTGAGGCATCACATGTTGACCGCTGTCCAGCGCAACGCTGACGTGAAAATCATCCTTCTGCGTTGCATGTGACGCCTTGTCAACTGAATCAAATGTTGCCCCTCAGGCGCCATTTCCTGACGTTGAAAAAGAATGGTTGGGCGTAGGATGATGATGAACTGTTTTACTTTCATGTTAGTGGGTATTTATAGCACTTTGGTTGAATCACAGTGCCACATTTTTCTGGCACGTGAGGGTCTGTGTATTCCACTTGACATGAAATTGAGGAGTGAACCCTGAAGGAGCGCCACCCCACGTCTATAAACTTGCACAACAGTTTTTTATTTTTTATTTTTTCAATTCAGCGTAGGACATCCTGCAGCATCAGGAAATGCTGTTTGAAGGGAACAGTTTTATTCAACTGAAACCTAATGTGTCAACTTGCAACAGTCTACGTCGGGCGAGCATTGTCTGGCTGCAAGGCTTGTCACCAATATAATCTTAGGAAGAGGTGGCAGGTCGGTGTAAAAGCTAACATTCAGCACACTCTTTAAATGCTTCTCAGTCGGACTGAGGACAATGATCTCAGTTGAGAGGATATGATTCTTGTCCCAGCCACTCTCCAGCGTTCTGGTGGTGATTGCAGGTCTCGGCCTGATCAAGCCAAAAGGAACGTTTCAGAGATGACCTCGAAATGCTTTTTAAAAACCAAATGTATTCTATAAACCACAAATGTCCTGGTAAAATGTATCACTTCTCTAGAAGAACACGGTGTTCACCTGCCTGATGCTGCAGGAGCCACAGAACCAGTGCGTCAAATGGCAAAATACATTCAGGAGGGATTTTACTTCTCAAGAATTTAAAACTCCACAACAGGGGCACTTTGCTCATGGAGGGGAAAGAGCAGCGGGAACTGCTGTCTCCACTAGTAGTGGAGGCGGTTTCATGAAACAGTGGCCACTAGATGGCACCGTCTGCTGCCTCACGTCATTTCTAACCCAAGAGCGGCGTCTAGTGGCCTCTGAAAATTATGACAAAGATTCAGCAACCCTGCAATACTGTTTCACGATACCTCATCGACCCACCCACTAGCTTGGGAATATCAAATAGCCGATGTTAGTGGAAGAGCGCCTCCTACAGGATAGACTGAAGAACACTGAACTGGCTGAGAAAATAAAAAGGTCTGGAGGTGTTTAAAGAACGAGACTGTTTTCCATTACTTTTCCAAGAGAAGTGAACACAGAAAGAGTCATCCTTGAATGTTTCTAGCTCAATATTGATCCGTATATTGACCTGATTCATCGACTAAAAGCTTTGAAATGAAAAGGTGGAGATCAAAACAGACTCCTTCACCAGACAGTCCATGCCAGGAGCCTTGGCCCTGATTCTTAACAACAGTAACAAACCAACAATTACTACTGTGCGGCGTTTATTCCTTCAATCGTCCCTTGAACTACTTGGGTGGCAACAAGCATGGTGAGGAAAAGACGACGTCCTTCTGAACTGCTGCCAGAAGTGTTTCAGTTCAACAGAAATTGCTGTCTTGTCTGAAAATGCCAGGCACTTGTGATCATGCAAATTTCGCGATATTTGCTCCTAAAAATTGATGTTCGGACTGGCTTTGCTGTATAAAGCAGCCACTAAAGAGCTCGTCCACAGAAATGATCAAGACGCAGACGGAACCAGGACCTTGAAAGTTTCAAATATGGAAGAAGCTGACTTGTGTGGAAATCTAGTATTATGTCTTTAAAGTCACGCTGTCTTGAGGAACATATCATGATGAAGTGGTTTTACAGTTGTGTCCATGAGAAATGATTTTTTTTACCGCAAAAGTGAGTTTGACAAAGAGCAACGAGGGCTGCACACGTCATGATGATCACGGTGTGTGACGCAGAGGATCACGGTCTCCATTGAAAGATCTGTCAAGGTTACCATAAAAGAACTGCATTGCGTCAGTCCTCTGATGTTTGGATCACTCAGCACCTTTGAAATGGAGCTTGTAAGCTTCCTGTCTCCACCCCACAAATATCCTCAGCCCAGGGAGGCTTGTGTTTGAAGAGCAGGCTTGTATTTGAAGATTTAATGTTACAGTCCGCTGTACAGCAGGGATACGGAACTTTCAACAACTTGGGGCTGAAGCACTTCTTGTGAACCACGTTCTGTGCTGAAGACATGACTGGCTCTGTCCCTAAATGAGATTAAAATGTCTTGAACATCCGGATATTACTCCCTTGTGCTTCCACTCCGCAGGAATGTCTGCTTTTTACAAATTTGAATGCATAATGTCAATAATTGTGTGATACTTTTTCAAAGGTTTGGTATCCAGTGGCTTAATAATGGGCCTATCTTATCATTTATAAATTCAGGAGTGAACTTGGGTTCAGTCTTCTTCTTCTTCTTCTTCTTTCTCTTTTGGCTTCTCCCTTCAGAGGTCGCAACAGTGGATCATCCTCCTCCATCTCACCCTGTCCTCTGCTTCCTCTTCTCTCCTCTTCACCTACAAACCTCATGTCCTCCTTCACCACCTCCATAAATCTCCTCTTTGGCCTTCCATTCCACCTTCTGCCTGGCAGTTCCAGTTCTGTACATGTCCAAACCATCTCCATCTAGCCTCTCTGACTTTGTCTCCTAAACACCTGACCACATGTGCTGTCCCTCTGATCTACTGCTTCCTGATCCTATCATCATCCTGCTCACTCCCAGAGAGAAGCTCAGCATCTTCATCTCTGCTACCTCCAGCTCTGCCTCCTGTCTTTTCCTCAGTGCCACTGTTTCCAAACCATACAACATTGCTGACCTCACCACCCTTTTGGACACCTTCCCTTTCATCCTTGCAGACACCCTTTTGCCACACATCACACCTGACACTTTTCTCCAATGATTCCATCCTGCCTGCACCCGCTTCTTCACCTCTTTCTCACACTCTCCATCGCCCTGGACAGTTGAGCCTAAGTACTTAAAACCAACCACCTTCTTTATCTCTACATCCTGTAACTTCACCTGTCCACTTGGCTCCCTCTCATTCACACACGTATTCTGTCTTAAGCCCAGATAAATGCAGAGGGTTGCGTCAGGAAGGGCATCCGACGTAAAAACTTGCCAAAATAAAGATGCGGATCAGGTGAACTTGGGTTCAGTCATCCAGAATAATACATGGAAATATAGGGGGGTGAAGAAGAGAGTGCAGGCAGGGTGGAACAGGTGGAGATGACTGACACGGGTGAACTGTGACAGAAGAGTCACAGCCAGAGAAGCTTTGTTACGAGTCGGGAATAGCCTGAAAAGACCACATCAAAAATGAATGAACTAGAATTTTGGAGACAACATTAAGGTTTGAACATGGGATTTGAAGCATAAATCTAAGGTTTTAAAATCACAATAGCATGAGGAAAACAAGTTAAATTTTCATCATATTTTTCTCGAACTGAATAGGTCCCTGATTAAAGCCACTGACTGGACCTTGTTTTCTGCGTTCGACTCTTTGTTCGACTCATTAGTCTGGATGACATTTTTGTGTAATTCCACTCAGCCTTTAACTGCCGCTGCTTGTTTGGAAGAAAGTGAGTACAGAAGCAGAAGGATTTGCCCTTTTCGAAAATGGGAGTTGCAATCCCCCCCGCGTGACCCTGGCTTAGAAAGGTGGCCTCCCTGGGATTTGTTACCGTGGATACCCACTTCTCCCTGTTACATTACATAGTGTCGGCTTCATCCTTCAGCATCGGCGTCGGACGTTCCAGATAGTTTTGAAGAAAATTCCATTTTCTGACGACATAATCAAAGCGGTCGTAATCTTGCCGGTCACTTTGTCGTTTTTGCCCTCTGAGAGGCGCCGTCTGAATCCAGAGTGTGTTCTGGTGGCTGATACCTCTCGCGGGCGACGACTCCATCAAAGGTCTGACAGGATGCCGACAGCATCTCTCCATCACCCGCACTGCGCTGAAATGAGCTCGGTGTCTGTTTGTTTTGAAACAAAAGGGGCGCCTCATGTGCACTGATGGGACACCGCGCTAGACCCGTCCCTGGATACAAATGTCTTTGTCATACACCTCATTCTCCTGTCTTACTTTAGTCTTATTGAGATTTCTTACACATAAGACAGCCATCAGTCATCATCATTGCTGCATATATTTTCAAAACTGTGAAGCAGATTCACACATCAAACCAGCTGGTGGAGTTCAACAACTCCAGTTGAGCATATTGTAAGGTTCAAATCACAATGGCAACATAAAATAAATAACATGGGTGAGTTATTGTTCACTATTTTTCTGAGAAATTGTTAGTATTTTGAGACGAAAAAATGCAAACACATCAAAAAACCAACTCTAGCTAAAACTAACATACAAGTTGATAAGGCTACTTCCTGCAAAAAAAACACACCTTGAGGCTGGAAGAGTTGAAGTAGTAGTAGTTTATTTCAATTCTACATCAAACAACAACAACTATTTCATCTCAGCTAGGTTTGAGGGATTAAAAAGGAGCAGAGAGAAGAACAGTTCTTACAATGTCTGGACAAGGGTTGTCAACAAAGCAAAAGGTGGGTACTTTGAGTCGTCTAAAATATGAAACATACCTGTATTTAGAGTTATTCAACATTTTTGTCTTAGCTACATAATTCCATGGATCCTGCTTCATATATCTGACTTATTCAGTAAGTATCTACAATGCAGAAAGTAGTAAAAATAAAGAAATAACACTAAATCAGAAGGCATGTCCAAACATTTGAGCCGTACTGTATGTAATATTACATTTTATACACTTTTTATGAAAGGATTGTCAGTACAAATCAAAGGAAGTGTTGAATATATTGGTAATTACTTTTTTTTTATTTTTTGTTTGTTTGTTCAAATCATTTTGTATTTTATTCAATTTTTTTTATTTTGATGGACAAGAAATTATGTTAAAATGAATGTTATACATTAAATGTTTAATATCAACAATCAATAACTTGACAGCTGTGAGGGAAGAAAAACTAGCATTAAATTTTATTTTCTTTTAAAACACTATCAATTTCAACCTGTATGTGTCGTCTGACCTCATGAGGGCCACATAAAAGGGCCATATTTGGTCCCCCGGCCGCACTTTGCCCACGCCAGGTCTGTACAGTGAAGCCTCACTAGTAACATGATCTGACCAGCTCTGTCTCTATTGTGTTTAGCTGTTTTAAGGCCATTGTCGGGATGAAGAAGCAAAGCCTAACCCTACAGTGGGTGAACAAGCCCATAACTTTCGCCAAGTCAATCCACAAAAACAAATACATCCACAAAATCCCTGGCCGACAACTGCCATCTATATAATCAGATATAAAGTATTGAGAACTGTGAACATGCCTCCTCTTTGCTGTCATGTGACATAACTCGCCTGCGCACCTCATGTCCGAAAATGTCAACTCAATTGTAGGTGCACCCTGTGTTGACTGAACCACATCTACATGTTTTTTGTTCAAATAGACTTGTGTAGAGGGATCCAGTAAGTGCAGTACTGGCTACTTACCAAAGGAGGACAGAAGGGGCGCTGTTCCTAGCTTCTCCCGCGGTACAAATAGCAGCAATAATAAATGATACATTCAAGGAGCTCGTGGAATTACAGGGGCTAACAACATTCTGATCATGAAGAGATTCAGTCGCTCGGGGAAAACCCGGACGGCGGATCACAGCCAACAACAAACAGAGGCCATTTCTCTCATGCCGCCATTTTTCCCTGGCCTCGGCTCTCGGGGACTTTCTGGACAGCCACTTCACATACACTAATTGTGCAGTTAAGCACATATTGGCTTGTTTATTTTCCTCAGGAAATGCAAAATCCACTAATGTGAGCTGACTCAATTACAAAGGCAACAACTCAGGGCTCGCCACGCTTTAAACCAAAATCGTGACGGTAATTGCCAGTTAAACAGCCTGCTTGATTGTTCCGCTGCTTATATTCCCCTTAACAAGATCGGTGGGTCGGGAAAAGAGGGCCGACTGGAGCAGGGGGCCGCGGAGAGGGAAGGGCCACAATTAGTCGCCCGATCAATTAGGAGAGAAGAAGAAACGGAAAAATCAATGGGCTGATTATGCATGAGGACGTCATCCGTTTGTGCTGAGATCAAGGTGTCAATGATCCAAGCAGAAGCAACTGGGGATCCATCAATACGTGATCCATACACGTGGAGCTGGGGGAGGAGGGGCGGCGGCACAGACCCACACTGCACAGCATTATATGCAGATGGAGACAAGTTTCCAACACCTCAGGGGCCCATCGCATGATGCAGGCGGTTATAGTCTCATTTGGGATCAATACAGGGAGATTCTCAGAGGAAGGTTAGAAAATGTCCTTTGGGGGTTCAACAGCTGAAGATGGGATCGAGATCTGGTTCAGAACGGACTTGTTTGCAGGAGAACTATTAGATCAACTGAGTATTCTACTGCTGCGGAAGTATAGCAGCAGTTCTTGACAACAAACATCCTGTATTTCTGGGATTGTAAACCATGGGATGTTCTTCTTAGCGCCCGTCCACATTCGTATTCAACATTCCTATAGCCCCGCCCCTCAACTCTCTCGAGCACTGCTCGCTCTGCAACAGCCCTGAAGCTCATTACACAAACTCTGCAGCTCAGAACAATGCATTTCTCTTCGCCCACCATGTTCCTGTTGTTTTTGGTTAGGATAAGCCACGTATGCTTCTGTGTTTTTTAGGCAAGAGCATTAGAGCGCCGCATGCATCGTGTTCATGCTTTTGTGTAGACTTTTTTTTTTTTACTTCATTGAGCAGTTTTTTGAAAACAGCAAAGAGAAAGATCGGCGAGGAAACAATGCCTTTTCTCTGGGCAGTTGTGATATGCACGTTGCTCTATATGAGGATGACAGACTGCTGGACACACTGAAGTTCCATCATCATTGCCACTGGGGCGCCATATTATAGTTAGCAGTGACAGTTGCTAACAAGTGCAGTTTACCGGACAGTGAGTACCTTTTTGAATTCACCACCAACATGTCAAATGAGCAAGTGTACTTGAAGCTGGACCTTTAGGAGAGGCACAATCAAACCTAAACACTTTTGCTTGCCTGCCATGTGATCGCACGCATTAAATATCATACGATGGAGGGATGCTCAGATCGATCGTTCTGCAATTTCAGCGTGATCAATGAATTCCGATCACTGCCAGTCATTTCAAATCCCAACAACTGATCACATGTGAGAGCCGGCGCACTGATGAAGCCCCGCTGGTTGTGATGCGTCTCCTCCTCCCTACATGCTGCTCACTGGGGAGCAGCATGTCTGCTGTGGAGGTTCTTTCAATCTGTCATGTTCAGTTTGCATCCTGCAGCACATGCACAGGAAAATGTTGTGCAGGGAAGCGCCTTCAAATTAAATATGCCATATGCCAATACGGAGCACAGAGTTTTCCAGGCTCATGAACGTGATACTGCTGGTTCCTCAGCAGCAGGCTGTTAGCGCGGCTAACGCTAAGTCCAAGCCAGTCCAAGTCAGTCCGAGTGTGACATTTGGAATGCTAAGGAAATGTCCATAAAATAATCATTAATTTCACCGAGCTAGATGAGCAGCCTTTCTCAGCTGTTGTTTACGCAGAGACGGAAACAACCGGATCTGACGCAGTTTTGGAGTCGGGTGGAGCATTCGTTTCCCACCTGAATCTGAAACTTTTGAAAACATCCGCAGTGGAAACTTTGATAAATGAAGTGCACTCTGTCCAGGAGTTCCGCTACAGGATGTTAATATTTCTAGTTGCTGAATTCCGCAGGCTTTTTCTATTGTTTGCCTCCTTGAAGAAGTATATTAAAGGTTAATTTTTTCACATCATGTACACAGAAGGTCTCATCATTATGATAACAAATTCATTGTCAATTCATCTGATCGGTATCTGTGATAGGGAAAAAAATAAATCCTGATCAGAGCATCCCTAATACAATGTAATGCATATTCCAGTAGAGACATTCTCTCCCATGTTCCTATATTCTGTGATGGTATTTGGATCGATACCTTCTCCACCATAACATTTTTGATACTAGTGGTTTGTGCCTCTGCTGAAGGTTCAGCTTCAAGTACACCTCTTGTTTATTTGACTTGTTGGTGTGAAACAGCATGAAACAGTATGGCTGTAATCGTAATTTTCAGAAGCCACGAGATGGAGAACTTGTTTTATGAATGGCGTGACGTTTCATTGAACGAGTTGTCCAAACATTTTACAGGCCACTGAAAACCAAGAGACTGTTTCATGAAGCCTCATCAACCTTTCAATACAGTGTCATGAAACCTCCTCTACACTAAGCACCACCCTTTCAAGTCTCTCATGGTTTCTTCCTTGCCCTTAACACATGAAAACACAGAGACCCTTGTTTCTTCTCTGCTCTAAATCTGCTTCAGATAGAAGCGTTGGCAAGCACATCAGTCCCATCTCTGCTTTATAACTCACACCAGTTAGAGCCACTGCTAGTGTTAAATCAGATGAGCCCATTCCTCCTCAAACTTCCTTTGCAAATGTCTTTGATGAGTCGCACCACACATCAGTTACCAAATAAAAGGGAAAAACTACTGTTGATCTTTTGTATGTGTCTCAAATTGAGTAAACACTCGTTGATCTGGGTGTTTCGGAGTGAAAGAGCAGCTGTCGGCAGGTAACAAGGGCGATGAAAGAGTGGTGTTTCACCCGGCAGCCCCTCACATCTTTGATCCAGAATGGCGAGCATCATCAAAGCCTCAGCCGGGGTGTTTCGTGGAAGCGCTCTCCATTGGCGACGGCGATCTTCAGTGTGGAGTGCGACTCAGCCACGCTGGAGACTTGAAAACAGCTTTTCCTCACTCACTGAAATCACAACAGAAAGTGCTGTCAACACCGACGTGTACGCTTACAGCCAGCGGAGTCATTTCCAGTCATAAAACTGCCATCGAGCGCTTGTGACGTCGGAGGCGCTTGAAATCCACATGGTGCGCGGCTCTGAACAGAGTGTGTTTGCTGCTCAGTGACTCACAACCCTGTTGTTTTGTGACCTTTTCTCATAAAGTACAGACTATTTTTGTGGGCGCTGTGGGCAAATGTCCGCTGTCTCTTGACGTTAGCTACATAAGGAGCTAAATGGCCGGAATGAATCATCAAGCATTTTATATATAAAAGACACAGGGCCATTTATGACATTAATGAAGGCATCATCACAAAATATGTTCATGGATAGAGACCCAAGCGAAAGTAACATGAGCGTGTTGGACAGACTCTTTTGTGAGTCAAAGAAAGTCCAAAGAGAGTCTACCAAAAATTAAGGTCGCTCGCGCTGGCCGGAGCTTTGAGTCATGTTGCGCAACAGTTCTGACTCATCCTGACGAGTCTATGTTCGTATTTGTTCTCGAAGAAAACCTCCAAAGACAGTTAAGATCATAGTAGAAATGCTAATTCATTCAGATCCTCAAAAGTTGCCCCAAAGATTCTAGTTTAACTTCAGAGGTCCAGAATCAGAGTGATGGCTGAACGCTGTCACCGTCATGGAGCTGTCATCATTGTCAACACGCTTCCTTTGGCGAATAAACTTTCTGAATAAAATTAAATATACCAGAGACTGTGTTCACTATGTATTCAAGAATGACAGATGTGGCACCGACGTGAGCCCTGACTCACTTAGCAACTATGCTAACGGTGGCTAACATGGTGCTAAAAACAATAAATTACGTTTTCTAACTAATGATAAAAATAACCTGACTGAGTTTGTTTAGCTGAAGCTCGCGCAGCTGTACATCACCCTGCCATAGTCATAGTCCAGCTACTTAGCTAAACGCTAGCTTAGTCGCACTATTAACCGCCTTATCCACGTTGTGTAGTCTGAGTGAGAGACATTCCAATTTCTCTCCAGTAGTCGGACAAAGCTGTTTATATGGATTTTCAAAGTCCAGGTTAAACAACCAACATGTTTGTAGCTCGGCTTGAGTCACACTTTGTTTGAGACTCACTTTAGATTGAGAGAGTCACAGACAATTATCAAGCAAAGTGTGGGCATTGTCAGAGTCTGAGAGGTAATGGTGAAGAATAACTGAGTTCAATATCATCCGGCACCAGAGTGGTTCAGAGGCTTATTAAAACAGCGAAGCAACGGCTCGGAAGGCTTGAATTTGCCAGTTTTGACCACATTATATGGCGTCTTCAGGGTGTTCGCCTAAAGGAAGGGCATTTAAACTCCAGTACAGGGCATTTCCATGACGCCCTGGGGACCTGCGAGCTGAAAGTTGGGCATGCGAGCACACTAACTCCACCCACCTCTTTATTTAGCTGCACTGTTTATCAAATTGTTCGCCACCGAACTGTAGCAGTTTCTTCCTCTGTAGCTCGCCTCTTCTTCACTAGCCCCACCTCTCTCTTTAGCCTTTAAAATACAGCCACAAATACAGTTTTCATAACTCCCGGTACTTATCAGAGCGCTGTCTGGCTTCATCTAACATCCCTAAAATATGGTGTGTGGATTTTTAAAACCTATTTCACTGCACGTTTGCACCCAAATGCAGACACAGCACTATGATTCCAACCAATGCTTCTGAAGCTGACCAAACTAGACCACAGGAAACTCATTCAACTCAGATATGCCTTTTGTCAAAAATGAAAAGAAGAAATGAAGTGCAATGACTAAGACCCAGTGTTTCACACCCCATGTGTGGCATGTCCTTCTGCCAAATCACACGAGCAGCCAGATTCCAAACATTTCTTTGACAAAAACAACTCAATTATCACTCACTGCTGGATGGCACAGCAACCAGCCGCACAGCAACCGAGAGGATTCCAATAAATATATCCAACTGGAATGTGATTCTCTGAGCCTGATCAACCAGCCACAAGTTTGACTGAGTCCCAGTGAGTCTCATTTATCTTTTCATTGATGAGGTTTTTTTTTGCACAAACATTGTCGAACCATAAACAGTTTTTCAAAGAATGTTGACGCCAACTGGGTGAGACTGAGAAACCGAAAGTGAACCACACCATTCAAGGTAGTACTTAGGCGAGGGCTGGGTGTTGCAGCCTGCACCCGTTTGTGTGTTGTTTTATCAGGTCCAGCAGTGAGTCTGAACCATAGGACCGAGACCCATGGTTGGGCCACTAGCATAGTGTGTCATTGAATTGACTTGACAACAGCAGATTTGTGATAGCTACCAATACGGAGAGGTTTTTGAAAAGAAAAAAAAACGATAAAGAAAGTGATGGTGCCCCCAACAGTAAAAGCTGTTCAACTGTTGTAGCAGTTTTTAAAATTCAAATTTATTTTATGGCGACACTTTAATTTACACTTTACTTATCTTCTCTAGTTTATTGATGAAACAAAAATATATTTTTTCTGATATTTGGACATTGTTTTATTATATCAATTTTATTCTGAATTTGAGTAATTTTCCAAAAAGTTTGCATCAGGTGTATTTTTTTTCTTATTTCGTTCGTCTTATTTCGTGCACATGTGCACGCGTCGTGATTGGTTGACACGTACGGAGTATTGTTTTTATTTTAGATTTGGTAGGGGTCACAACGCGTATTTCACCTAGCGCGGAAGTGCTGGGACCGATTTGGTCGAGGTGAAAACTCCATATGTCCCTCAGCAAATGAATAAAAATGTATATGGATGTGTATAAGTGCCTACTCTGGAGTCTATTGGGATTTCTTGTGCGATGTCAAAGAAAAACAGCCAATCACGAAGCATTGTTCTGCAGACTGCGGGAAGAACGGACATAAACTTTGCAAACAATCCGACGACAAACATCGTATTTTGTGGAAATAAATGTCACATGTGGTAGAAAGCGCCATGAAAAAAATCATTTATTTCTATTTCCTCTGCCTCAGTAAAACATTAAAGATATCGTACATGCCGGATGTGACGTCATCACCCCACGTCAGGTAGGACACATTTGGTGCCTACACCGGTGCTATTCCATGCATGCTCCCATCGACCGTCATGTGTGAAAGAAACATATTCCTTGTCTATTTCAGCCTGATCAGGTTAAGCAGCAAGCGCAAGTAGGTTGAGTTACGGTGGCCTGAACTGGACAAAAAGTCAGTCTCACTAAAGAGGGAGATGGGAAAGAATATCCAATATAGTTATAAAAAATATTCTGTCTAGTTAAAAAAAACATTTCACTTGAAACATGATGTATCACAGATGCTTATAGAGTAGCCCAATCTAAAATAAATCTCACTATAACGACAGTCTGCAGCGCCTTTCAAAGAGTCACTTTCAGTCATAGTTTTTTGCCCCCCTCACTTGTCAGAACAAAGAGACGCCCTTGGCATTCACTGTACCCAAATAATTCAGGGTTCAAAAATATACGTAAATGATTAAGATAAAAGACGCTCCTGTAAAAGGCACAAAAGCAATTAATGTAACTCTTGACTAACCAAGCGAACGTGACCACTGAGCAGATAATGAAGCAGCCCATCGTACCTGAAGTTTATCTCTCACATTTATTCACTTGAATCTGTTCAATTTGTTTGCAATTTTGCCTCGTCTCGCCATCCGTGTGATTCAATTAGCTCCAGGAGAACGGCTGGAACAGCGGCACCGCTGGGGGAGCGCTTCCGCACCATGTAGTTTAACAAGTACATTTGCATTCGATTTTACCATCCTCCTGAGGTTGGTTGGCTAAAATCATATTCAAATAATGACTTTTTTTTTTACTTTGTTGGTTTTGAATAAGCTGAGGTTTTTGCTGACGGAAATGCAAATGGTTAGAAATGTATTGTGACACCGTTTGCAAAATATTTTTAAACACAAAATTTGGCATTATAAAACTAGGGGAAATAGGAAAAAGTATTTCAACCATGTTTTACGGTGAAAATACTGACCCTAATTTTGTATTGTTTCATTTTAGACTTTGGATGTAAACCATGATTTTATTATTTCAGCGTTACTATAACTGGAAATGTGGAAGGAAGTCAGATAATATACCTCCTAAAGATTCATTTTCTTAATACAAATACCAATAAATGATTTCCAGCAGAACTACAGGCTAAGAGCCCCATGTGGCCCCCAAGCCATACTTTGACTCCGTCTGTGTTGAACAGTCTAGTTCAGGGGTTCTTCACCTTTTTGATGTCGGGGCCCACCTTTCCCGGAACAAATGGCTCCAGGGCCCATTCAAGGAAGAGAACTGTAATGACTGATTTCATTTGTGTTCAATAACCATAAATGTAAACAAACCAAAACCTTGTGAAATGACATAAAACCATGTGATCAGCGCCAAGATATTTGTCATCGTAAATTCCAACCAGCAGCAGAACCACACGCAAGTCAGAAGGAAGGAAGAAGAAAAAAATGAAAAAAAACTGTTGAGAAAATTGGAAAAAAACGTCATGAGTAAAATTCTGAGAAGAAGAGAAAAAGATATATGATAAAACAATGTTTAAATATCGTAAAATATTTTCTTTTTCATAAATAAACTCAAAAGAAGATCAGCACCTCATAAAATGGTCGGTTTAATTTTAAAAACTGCTCCAACAGGTGAACAGTTTTTATTGTTGGGGGCGCCATCGTTTTTTAAATTTTTTTTTTTTTTTTTTCAAGAACTTCTCCATAGTTGTTAACTATCACAGATTTGCAGCTGTCAAGTCAATTCAGTGACACACTACTGCCACCACATGAGGCAAGTGTATTAAAACTGAGCATCTCACTTCCCAGAGGTGTAAAACAAAAAACTTCTAGCGGCCCTCTAGGGGGCACTCGCGGCCCAACAAAGGGCCCGGGCCCTATGGTTAAGAATCACTGGTCTAGTTAAACTGACCAAAGCAGAAAATATAGTTCTATATTCAAAGGGCTGTTCGGTTGCCGTCCTCAGCTAATATCCAACAGAAATATATGATGTCAAAAACAGTGACTCTTTAAAAGAAACGCAGGCACCTTCCGCGGTCCAAACAAAGATGCAGCCGTCCAAGATGAGCGTGATGAGACGCCAAGATATTTGTCATCGTAAAGTCCAACCAGCAGCAGAACCACATGCAAGTCATGTTCATCAAATGATGTCAAGAACAGTGACTCTTTAAAAGAAACGCAGGCACCTTCCGCGGTCTGAACAAAGACGCAACGGTCCAAGATGAGCGCGACCAGACAGTCAGCTGCAGACGGAAGGAGACGGAGAACAAACGGCTGACAAGCGTCTCCACTTTAATTGGACAAATGAATCAATGGGATCAATAGCAAATTACAACATTCATAATTGATCCCTGGACGAATGCAGTGTGGATCCGCCTGCCGTTCGATAGCCTTACCACAATATTCATGTAACACAGAAAGATATTCAGGAACTAATGAAATCTCCAAGGTACTATTGATCCCACAACAACACTCCTCTATATTAGCCATTTAAACTGCGTGGGACGGAGGCGATAAAAGCCACCAGGCTGATAAGCAAGCGTCTCCTTCAGAGAACCATTATATGGAGGAAGTGGCAAATACATTTTTGTCTTCAGATTCACAAAATATATTTGGCTAAAAGCTGCTCTGTGCCTTCTGCACTTTAACATAATCATTGCTTTTCCCGCCGACATGGGCAATCGACACCGACAGTTTCCGCTCGGATGAATGCAAAATGTATGGAGGAGAAATTGCATCCTGACAGGAGTTTCTGTTGAATAGAAGATTATGTTTTAGTTATTGGCCCTGCACAATAACAACAGTGGTTTTTCACCCAGTTGAACGGTGCTGCATGCGGTTGTCAGCCACTCGACGAATCAATGCAAGACTGACAATCGCGGATGTCTGGACAAACTCACCGATCTTTTTCTGCCTGACAAACACTGTTATTAATCGGAATGCAATGTTTGGCATTTCAGTGAAAGGAAAAGTTCATGAATTATCACACTGAAAAGATATGAAGCATTTTATGTATTTTCTAAACTCCTGCTTGCAATAAAGCGGGTGTCGGTTGTTAGCAACATCTCAGAAGCATCAGATGTTAAGCACAGCGCAGTTCTAGTAATTGTTTTGCTTCCAAGTGCCAAGTCACTAACATTTGTTCTGGGTTGGACTCCTCAAATGATTCAGTGCCAAAAGAAAGGGAGGTACTGAGGGGTCAATGTGATCGACTAGAAAATCGCCAGGCACAGCGCCTGTGGAGACGTTTGGACAAAACAATGAGGATCATGGATGTGGTGCACGCGGCTAGGAAGAGGATAGGTGTGACAATGGTTAACTTGCCATTGCGATTCAAGAACGAGGTGATCTAGATATTGCCAGTATTCCCAGTCTGCCTCTGTTATGGGGGCCACACGCAATGAAAGTTGAGGCTGTTGTCGTAACTTTGGTTCTTCCAGATCAATGTTAAATGTCCCACTCTCATGAGATTTTTCGATTTCTTTCTGGGGTGTGTCGTCCCGATCATCGGCTCCAACTTATGTCTCCTTTACTGACGCCAAAGGCAGCTTTCAGCATTGCATATTGACACATTAAGGCCCATTTGTGCAAAAGTTTACGTACGGACACGAATGTGGACGGCGCCTCCTGTGCTTGCTCTACATACATTTCCTCCGTATTTCTGTTCTTTTCCACAAAGCTTACGGATACGGAGTGTTGCTGTCACTACCCGATGTGTAGCTCTAATGAGACATGAAGAAATTCTCTGTCATTGGCGATATATTTAACATCCTCACCGGCCAACACTTCCTACATCGCTGCCTTCATCTCGTCTTTTGTGCAAGCGGTAGATTATCAATACTTCTTCCACAGTCACCACGTTGGCTTTGGAGCTTGTTGTTGTCATAGATGGTTGACTGTGGGCTGCTCACACTGGTGGATATATGGGTGAACAGCAATACCAACGAAACGAACGCATGGAAGCATGTGACCGGTGACAGTGACAACATTTGAAACAGACGTGTATAAATTCAGTCTTTTGGCATTCAGTTGATGCAAATGGCTCATCTTCCACTGCATTTCCTGGCCCCGTGGGCAGCGTAAGACAGAGGTTGGGGTAAGGTAAGCCTTGGGATGGTGCTCCTTTCCTTCTACAGGTAACAACTACTGCTATTCAAAGCCCCTCAAGCGGACGTGTGTTTTAGTCACAGCAACTTCTAGTCAGGATGACAGCTTCATAAGGGGCTATGAATAGGAGTGACTGACACCCAGTGCAAGTCCGTGAAGAGAGCTTCCGAATGTGAAGCGAGCGGAACTGCACCGCGGGCGATAGTCCTGAGATGAGACTACCTGGGCGCACCTCAGACATAACAATCAAGACTTATCTGCATGTGTGGAGTAATAATAATTCTCATAGTAATAATAGTATAATAGTAACTGTCGGCTGCAGCCTTTGACTGAAGCGGTTGTGGGGAAATACTGTATGACCGTCCTGAAGCTATGACCATGACCTGTTGAGTTTCACTTTGTCTCACTTGCCTCTACATTCAAGCGACAATATTAAAGTTCCGCTTTTTGTAAAATGATATACACGTATTGTGGAGTACAGGTTCTAGCTATAGCTTAGCTACAGCGCAACAATGCTAAGTCTGGTGGATAAGAGAGGACAAACACTGTCGAATGGTATCCCTCTGTTCGCCCCATCTGTCTTGGTTTATTGACAGGAAACAGAAATCAGTGCGTCTCCTGGTGACGCATCTTTGCAGAGCCCTCTCATGAGCAATCAATGCTGGTTCCTATTGTGGGTAATGACGAACGGATCATGGATATGTAAAGCTTAACTGGGTTTCCTTAGGTGGTCTCGAGGGACGCAGTGAAGAGTTCCGGCACTTGCAAGCCACTCATAATAGAGTCATTGTGTCTTTGCATTGCCACAAGGTTGTTGGACTTTTTCCCGTCCCAACAAGCCAAGGACGGGAGCAACATCGTGGTCCCC
Organism: Synchiropus splendidus; assembly: GCF_027744825.2. Lineage (NCBI taxonomy): Eukaryota > Metazoa > Chordata > Actinopteri > Syngnathiformes > Callionymidae > Synchiropus > Synchiropus splendidus. The sequence continues at coordinate 14,170,238 of NC_071341.1, read as the reverse complement.
CAGGCGACCACAGCGGAAGTGGACCTTTGCTGTGAGCGAATCAACAGATTGTGTCCAGCAGAATCCAGGTCTGTGCTCTAGCACCAATTATCTCTGCACCATAATCGAGCAGCTTTTCAGAAGCTCTATTCCAGCAAGGGCGGAATTTCAGAGGCGTCGCAGTTCAAATGAATGAGAAAGGTTAAAGCCCATTTACAGCTGAAATATGAGCGGTGTCTCTAAAAGCCGCAGTTCTCGTCCATCCTCCGCTCGCTGCCTGACCTTTCGCCACTATCCACGTATCACCGCCGGCACACACACAGCGTGTTGGCTGCTCTCCATCTCTCCCCAAACCAGCTTCAGCGAGGAGGTACATCAGCATACTCTCTCCGAGTCATGGGAAACAGCTGTCACGCTGTCGTCCGCCGCAGAGGCGATCTGACTTCACGCCAGAACGAGTCAACAGGGAGGGGATGGGGGAGCGCATCACCTCTTTGTTGAACCAAACCCACCACCTGAGCGGATGCGGCCTCCGAGCTGAATCACAGGGACGCAAACAAAGAAGCAGCTCCACTGCAGAAAAATGAGTCCTAATGAACCGACTTTTACTCGTCCTTGCTTGATAAAAGTTTCTTTCATGCGAGGTCACATTTGCAGGTGAGCCATCGGAGAAGATGGTCTTTTATATGAATTCAGGGGAGGCGGCTCATGATAATGATGGCGGGGCTTTAATGCAAATCAAAATAAAAGACTGCGGAAATGAGGAGTGGAGTCAGGGAGGTTTGACTCGTCTTTCATTAGCGGGATCCGACCTTATCTCCGAGGAGCATCCCGTCTCTCCACAGGAGACCACTGGCGTGGATAATAGAAGCCTGCGTTTGGGGTAGAGTCTCTGACCCCCTCCGGGTACAGACTAGATCATTTGAAGATATAAAGCTGCCCACACAGCTATTCCTCACATTAGACTTGCTGGTCTCCGTGTGTGTGCAGACGTTGACATTATTCATTCGAGCATGTTTGTTTGCAGATGACATGTTTGTGTGTCTGACTGTGTGTGTACTGTAACTTGTGGTTTGCAGCGTGTGTTTCTGTGCTGAGCTCAGAGACGATCCGAGGCTCGCAGCTCCATATTCATGTGTATTCCCAACAGTGACCCTCGACTGTAAACAAAGAATATTAAACACTAATGAAACCACACACACACACACTGTAATGACTCGGTACAAGTTTGGTTTTCATCCATGTTTGATGAGGGCAATATGCTGCCTCAAACTGTGATGACTGCGCTTTCTGCTGTTCAACCAGAAGATAAAGAAATGAACGATTCATTACACATAAAAGTACAAATCCTCCACTTAATGAAATATATTAAAGCCATCAATCATCTCCAGCCGTAACAATGAAATCACTGCGGAAGTTATATTAAACAAGAAGCACTGATTCCTGAGGGATTTCAGTGAGAAATGTTTCAGTGTTACATGTACTTTGGAGCTCCGTTTTACAGACTTCATTTCCATCTGTAAGAGACGTGTAGAAAAGACAGTATACTTTTACTAGACTCAAATAAAGACATTAAAATCTACAACATGATGGACCGTGTTTCGGATTACTCCCTCAAAAAGTAACTTAGTTACAATTCAGATTTCCTGAATTTTAAAGTTAGACTACAAGTTACTTCTCAAGTTACGTTTAGCCGCTGAATATAGCTCACACTACAGGAACTTAAACTTCAACGTTGAGGTTGTGTAACCTAAGAACAAACCTGAATTCTTTGGGGTTCCAGTGTTTTGATTTTTACCTTTATATCTCAGCATAAAAACTATTTACCTGGTTTACTGTTTTGTTTTTGTTTTTTTCAGAACAATCCTGGCTGTGTGAATATAGATTTTGCAACACACTGGACCTAAAATCTCACACAAAAAGCAACAAACAATAAAGAGTATGAAAATAAATGTCCTCTCCTAGTGAAAGACACAAATATGAATGTATTTGTATTAAAAAACAGAAGGACAGAAGATTAAGAATCTTGAATGAAACTTGAATTTAGTGACTTCAATATTTAAGAAAAAGGGGGAAAGTGTAATTACGGCATGATATTACATGGAAAAATACGTTATTTGATGATTTTTTTTTTTTAATTTTAGTCTCAGTAGAAATCACAAAGTGGTGAATATCACAGCAACATGTGGGTAAAATGTGAAGATAATAATTATATAATTATACAAATAAAAATCAATGTGTTATTTTGAGGGAACGAAATAGTACTAAAATGAGTGTTACTCATTAAAAAAATCTAATTTAAAAAAAAAATCTAAAAAAAACTTCTAAAACAAAGAGATTTGTCATCTTAAAGGTTTGGTTTGAAACAGGTTGGGTAACTCTTGATCAAAGATCAGTGTCGATCAAGTCCAGGAGAATATTGTCTACAGAAAGCAGCCAGACTCAAACCTATTTGCTGGTTTGAAAACACCTCACTTCATGTAAGGGAATCAGAGGCAATACAAACTATTTGTTGGCATCTCATGTACAGAACAGAGGAGGGGGAAATCCTGAGACACCATCTCCGCAGGTGTGACAGCCTCCTCTGGTGGGAAATCTGCTGGAAAAGAAGATCCAGTTTTCCCTTGAGACATTTTCCCCCCCTCAGATAGTGAATTCAACCTGCTGAGGGCGTCCCGAACACCCTGGATGGGGAGCGTCTGAGCCAGTGACAGACCACAGCTGGCTCCCAGCTCTGGCCCTCCTCACCGTCTCCATCCATATGCTGGGACATGCTTCCTTGTTAGACGCCCCTCTGGCGTCCGCTGACTTCAGGAGATGTCGAAACACTCCCCATGGCAAACAAAGAATATTCTCGCCAGTGCAGACGCACTGTCTAATTCCTAAAATGTGGCGCATTTTGTAAGGAAGGAACTTAGTCAGGGTCAAAACAGCTCTAGGGCTCCCTCTGTTGGACATGAAAGTGTAACAAGATTATATATATATATATATATATATATATATATATATATATATATATATATATATATATATATATATATATATATATATATATAATTTAAGCAAAAAACTGTGTGTTTCTGTGCAAATGAAGCAAATATGATGCGTGAAAAATATATTTTATATAGCTTTAATGACTGTGTCATAAAATAGGAGCAATGAGAATAAAGCCATTAGGTACAGATCTGATAGGCTAGATGAAGTCTGAGTTCACTGCACAGGTGGATGAGTTAAATTACGCTGTGGTTCGGTTCACAAGTGAGGTGATGATGAAGCATGAAATAGAATGGGAGGTTGTTGGCAAAGCTTATCCAGTTATATATGTACAGTATCTATGGCGAGGAAAAGGGCGCCATCTTTGTTAGTCTCCATATTGAAAAAGCTAGATACGGTGAACCATGTGGCATCCAGAAAGAGCTGCAAGAGTGTGGCACATCTGCATTTTTAAACATTAAAATACCACCCACGGCGAGTAAAGGAATCCTGTCGACACTGCTAGCAAACAATAGAAACAAGACTTGGTTTAAACCACGTCGTCTCATGAGATTATTTGTCCTGTAACTGTGGATTTTACGAATCTCATTAAAGTTCTGTCGACAGAGAGGCTCCAAACTTCACAGCAGGAAAACGCTCCAAGCCCCGTTGTTGACGAAAGATTGTGTTGTCGCTCCTCCGCTTCACTGTACCGGGTTATTAGCAGCATTTAGCTCAACAGCTTTTTAATCACTCACAATATTTTCTTGGTACATTTCCGCTGCCAAGAATGTGAATTGTGTGAAATGTTCCTCAGCAGATGAATCATTCATGAACTGCAGTGGCAGAACCAGAAGCATCCATCAAAACCAGGGCTAAATACATAAACAAATGATTCATATTTGTGGAGAGCCTTAATTTTAACTGCAGCGTAGCAGCTGTGGCCACAGATAAACTGTGCGGCAGACTCACCAATTCTCCTCCAGCTTCTCTATTACATGGTGCATTCTTCTTATACTCCGTCGCTTATTGTTGTGTTGTGCTTTTTAGCTGCGCATTGCGGTTTCCAAAGTCTGCATTTTGTGTTGTTGCTGTGTGTCACTCATCATTGTTGTGTGGCGTGTTGATAGATTCTGAGATATCAGGTTGCTTCCTGTATTGTCTGAAACATTGTTGCAGTTACATTTTCAGGGTTGATGCTGTCTTCTCCTTAAGGGTTGCATGGTGTGTCGTGTTGTGTTGAGTGACAACATGTACTATGACGTTGCTTACTGTTCAAATGTGGCACTCAACTTGTCAACCGCTCCAATGTTGTGCGCCGTAAGTAGTGTACTGGACGGATGTTGCGCACTGTTCCAGTTTTGTGTCCTGCTCTAAAGTCGCATACTACCACTTTGATGTTGGATATTGCGCCAACGTAGTGCGCTGTTACGGATTTACACACTGCTCCAAAGTTGCATCCACTGGCTCCACTCTGTACTGTAAAAAATGTCGATGGATTTAATGGTGGAAAATTGTCTATAAATAAACAGACTGTGAATTCAGTTTTTTTTAAAGTGAAAAATTGTTAACATCTTTCGCAGCAAAGTAGTTTATTTTGGGGGGGGTTCACAGTATAAAAGACAAATTGACTGTCAAAAATGTGATCACTGCATTAAACAAATACTGAAGAAGAAATATATTAGAAGAATATTTTGGTATATAAAGACCCTCAAACAACTTTGCGTTTCAGTCACAGCGACACCGTCACTAAGGTGGAGAGCCATATCAGGTGCTATATATACCAAGTGACATCTAGTCCAACATGGTTAAGAAGCTTCACCCACTCACAATTTCTTTAAAACTGTTACGTAAGACATTACAGCAGTTAAATTTGCTGTTTTGGTCATCTGCCGAGCTCCATACCGCTGCTGAGATGAGCTGTGGAGGCGGGGTTATGAGAGCACCTGAGAGGTGGCGGAAACACGCGGGCGAAAGCATCGCATTGAGCGCTTTAATTTTAATAAAAGGCCTGTAATTTCATTTGTCTGATGCGACTAGTCTGACCCCCGGCGGGAGCTACATGGAAGTAAAAGATTTTTTTCTCCTCCGGCGCATGGAACGCCCCGTGCAACACACTGCCCACCCAGGAACCTTACACGGGAAGGAGAACATCATTTAGTCCATTGAAACACCAGTAAAAGTTAAAAAAAAAAGGTTGTATCATGGTAAAATTCTCGTACCAACTGTGCATTTTTAAAATGCAGTGTTATTGCTTTCATTTAACAAAGAAGCATTTTATCATTTTTGCGATTGCCAGAATGAGCCTCGCAGTATTTGCGTTCATCTGGAGCGACAGTTTCAGTTGTTGTCCGGGTCAGGAAACGATCATTTCTCTCCATCTCTTTAAACAAGCTCCCCACAGGAAGGAGTCAGACCTAATAACGGGACACAATTCAAAAGTCCGTGTTGTCTGATGGGATTACCTGGCCTCCCTGTAGACCCCGCAGGAAAACAGGCGCAGCTCCCTCTACATCCTGACACAAAATCCATACCCAGACCAGATTATGAATAGATTGGGTGTCAGGATTCATATTTGACTCTCATGTCAAGTTGAAGGGGGTCACATGCCGCACTCACACAGTCAGTTCTGAGGGTTTTTTAAAGCCACCCAGAGCGGTAAACTGTGTCAGCGCAGGTTGTAACCAGGAACATGTCAACAGCAGCCATAATGGCATCGCGCCTGCCAAACAAAGCGGTCTGCTCCTCTGTCAACAGCTCGGAAGTCACTGGAGAGGCCGCTGACATTTCAGATGGGGAGTCTGTTAACACCCCCCCCCAACATCCACCCCCTCAAATATTTATGGCATACAGGGGGGACGGCCTTAAAGAAATAAGATTCATAAATAATTGGATTTGAAAAGGTTACAGTCGGCATCAGTTGGTCTGAATGAGATGTTCACACTGCGCTTTAGAATTAGCCGGCACCGTTTGAGGAGATTAATGAAACCAGCGTGCACAACCATGCATTTGCATAAGATTACAGGGCTGTAATGGATCAGTTCCTGGGTCTAGACCCTTATCCTGCTAGAAATGAAGATCATTGTTGAATACAAACCAAGGAGACCCACAGTCCACTCCATACTTTGACTTCCGAAGACATGATTCAACATTTTTGGAGGTAGATTTATCGCCCATGTCTTGTGGGTTAACATGTATAAATCTATAAAACAGCTGGCTTTTCCAAAGCCTGGATGCCCTCAGGCTTCATGGCCCCAGTTACCTCACAAGTTCTGATGAAAAATGAGATTTACACATAATACACACTGAAAGATGGGCGCATCATCATATAATCTGTTGTCAGATGATTTGCATATCTAGACAACAAAATAACGAAATGGATTTGTTGAACGAAGCAGCCAAGAAAAACAACAAACTGCCCCCAGAGAGAAACAAAATAAAGAATTCTGCTTTAATTGGACGGAAGCGTCTCGAGAGGGGATCATGGTGTGTGTTCGCTTCACAGGCAGAATTTTCTGTACTGTAGTAAGTTCATGTATTTTTTTTTTTGGCCTGGAAAGAAGTCAGTCCACTTAGATGAGAGGTGGTCTCTTATGTATCAAAGGTTGCTTCCAAAGCTGCTCAAAAGATTATGACCAACAACCTGATTTTATGTCATGTGAAGCCACACACACATAATGATAATCGGGCTGGTAAATCCCAGATTAGAGAGTCCTTATGTCCGAGGTGTGTTCATGTGAATTCATCTCGATCATCAGCTCCAAATGTTCCTAAATGTTAAATATTACGAACAATATTTACAATCACAAATCTGCTGACCTGGATGAACTGTGACGTGGAATGAAATTCAACCAATCTCGATGCGAAACAAGGAAGCAAAGAGGGCAGTTGTGACAGTTAAAATCTCACTCCACTCTGCAGCCGTCCACCAGTTGTTTTCCTCAGGTGTCTGGGCCGCGAGTGTTAACTTCAGTTCCGCAAACGGAGGATGAGTTTCTGTCATTTAGTTATGATTCCTTTCAGTATTTCTGCAATAAAAAAACACCTAAGGCCAGCATCATCCTGTGCACTATGCTTCCTCCTCATATCACATTATCCCACCAGATTTCTGGCTTGGAGGACGAGATTATCAATCGAGACAACGTTTTTATGTGTGGTGACATAACAATTAACAGCAGATATTCATCTTCATGTGTGGTGATAATAAATAACTTACTTGTGTGTGTGTCCCTTCTGGACTGTCATGTTTTGTTTCTGTTGTGCTTTATTTTGTTATTCACAGTGTTCCTGTGTGTCGCTTCCTTTTCCCTCTCTCTCCTCAGCTTCACAGCAGCGCAGCTGGATCCCATTCCAATGCCAGATGGTTGCTTCGTGTCCTCACGGTAAACTCTCTCTCGACCCTCCATTCTCTCGTGATCCTGTTATATATTTCAAAATTTCGTGCATGCTTGATGTTTTTTCTGCCGCATTTTCTGCTTTCTCGCTTCATAGTTATTTCCTTGTGTGTGTGTGTGTGTGTGTAGAACCACCACCAAGCGTTTTAGTTTAATTGGCCTTGTGAGTCAATTTCCGAGTTAGGCTTGATTTATAATTCGACACTTTTTGTTCCAGGTTTTCCCCCTGCCCTTGAATGTATTTCTCGGTCCGTGTTCTGGTTAGGGCATCCATGGTTCTCTGTTCCTGTTCGTCTTTTGTGTTCTCGCGTAATTGTGAATAAACCTTGTTAAATCTACTCTGGCTCTTCCAAGCCTTCTGTCAGTCCATAACAATTCAGCAACTGGGCCTGATCCCACAGACAGCCATGACAAGGACGAGATGTCAGAGCAGGTGTGGGTAGTTGATCTTAATGCATAGACGACAGAGCCAAAGAATCCGACTTCTAGTGTTTCCTTTTAGAACAGAAAATGGCAAATGTAGTCGGACCAGACCGTCTCACTTCTTAAAGCGTTTTGACATTGAATTCAGAAATCCTCCTCAAACAAAACATTTACTGTGAACAACTGCACTCAGGTTGTTGAGAGTCATCTCATTGGTTTTGGTTAGAAAAGCAATGATAAAAACTGAAATGCTTCCCAGCGGTGTTTGAAAACTTTACAGCAACTTTGAAAAGATTGTGAAGAAACCTACAGACTCATTACTGGAATAGAATGGAGCACTGGAGACGAGGCTTTACAAAGGTGCTGGCATCTCTGCGTGTGGAGACTGACACGCTGTAATCTCAGAGTTAATTATGTCCCAATATTCCGAGCACTGACACAAGTCACATGGGAACCTTTCGCACAACTGGCCTCATTTATAAGCGGCGAAGAGCTGGCTCATTTATCTGCGGACATTATTCAGTAGAGCGGCCCTCATTTATAGCAAAAGCGACAACGGCATTGACTTTATTTGCCACGTGCAGAAGTGCTCCACTTATCGCCAATTCGACACTCATCGCTTCATTAGCAGCAGAGATACTGAGGAGGAATACAGAAGGACAATGGAACCAGCAAGGAGATTACAACGTTTTGTGGCCTCTTTATTCATGGCGTCACAAGCAGAGCTTACAAAAGGGAATCAATTGGACGAGATGGCGCACAAACAAAACAGGACCAGGGACCATCTATCATTTATCCACAGCTGCATTCAAACCGAGCTGGACACTGTTTGAGCACGTACCGCCCACAGTAAAGTGTGTGAAGCTAGGCGACAGCATCTTGTGTCAGGAAGGCCAATATCCACAAAAGGATGAAGCTCATGAATGAATCCCACCAGGAAAGATATGTCGCTTGTTGATGACATCACGCTATGCGTGGATTTACCTGACGCTTGTGCAATATCAACATCTTTAGCACTATAGTCTCTGAATGGTTTGATATAAAAGAACAATTGGTTTGCATGTCAACATGGAGAAAGAAGAACGTCCATAAGTGAGTTTCAGCACCTCAAGGTTCAGTATGTAGACAGCAGTTTCGCCAGTTCAGAATGAACTGACATCCTGTTTCTCGATTTAAGAGACTATTGGCTATCATAATAGCCACCAAGCTAACTTGTTCGGACGTGACTTGACGTTGTTTCCTGTGACTCAATCTCAGTGTGCTGTGTGTAGAAGGTTCTATCTTTTTTTTTTTGCTTGTTTAATGTTGAACTGTTGAAACACTCTTTTTTGTATTTTTTTTGCCAGTCCTAAATGTGCTGTCCTCATAGAAAATGATGTGTCTTGAAAGTGTATCATCCTTAGGATATTTCCATTTATGTCATGCAGTTTGGACTGGGGTCGACCCCTCCGTCTCCTCCCAGCTGGCTGTGCCTGAAACACCTCCAGAGGAAGATGAACAGGGGGCATCCCCATGAGATGCCCAAACCACGTCAACTGACTTCTCTCAACGCGGAAAAGCAGTGGCTCTACTCTAAGTCTATCCCAAGTGACAGAACTCCTCACCCTATCTCCAAGGGAGACACCAGCCACCCGTCGGAGAAACTCATTTCAGCCGCTTGTTTCCAGCGTCTCATTCTTTCGGTCATGACCCACAGCTCAAGACCATAGGTGAGAGTCGGGATGAAGATTGATCCTTTGCCTTTTGGCCCAGCTCTCTCTTACATGCAACAGTGCGGCAGAGCGACTGCAATACCGCCCCAGCTGCGACGACTCGCTGACCAACTCCCTTACCCCCCTCACTCAAGAACAAGGCCCCAAGATACTTCAACCTCTCCACTTAGGGCAGGAACTCATTTCTTACCCGGAGATAGCAATCCTCCCTTTTCCGGTTGTTTGTCAGAATCGGGACTTCCATTCCCTCATCCACACAGTAGAGCATCCTGTCATGTCTCATGGACACCTTCTTCTAACCGTCCATGAGTTGTGACGGTGTAAAACTTAAACTAAAAAAAAGCTAACGTCGATTGAGCATCGAACCACGACCAACCCTTTCCTCTGTCTGACCTTTGGATGGGATGGGCGAGCGGCTCTCGCAGAGGTGGGAGCTGATGGAGCGTTGTCTTTAATGAGGTTTGCTGCGGATGTTGCGTCTTCATCTAATTAGACAATTATGCGCCCTTCAACGCGGCGCGACCGTCCAGGGGTCACAGTGGAGACGCAGGAGGAGCCTAAGCTAATGTCACTTCCAGAAGTTGGGAGGCTAAACTGCAGACAAGCCCCGCTGGGCTTGCTAACAGACTCATACGGGAGCCATTAGCAGCTCGCTGTATTCCAATTCTGCTCACCGCACATCAACACGCTGCGTTTGATGCACGGATAATTGCCATGGCGTCAAGATGGACACACATCGCAGCTCCCCAGAAGAAACTATCCCAGCATTTCCGTTCTTCGGACAAGAAGACCTCGAAAGACGACTGATAAAACTGCTGCCAAGTAAACAAAGAGTCTCGTTTTTCATTCCACCGGTGCCTTATTCTGCACCGGAGGATTTTAATTACATATTCACCACCATCTGGTCTGCCCCGCTCATCTCTGCCCACTGCTCGCCGGCGCCAAAGACGCCGCCAATTTCCTCCACGGCACATCGCTGGAACCTCATGTTTGCTGTCCCAGTGGATGTGTCACTACACTACATGCTCAGACAGGCAAATCCAAAACGGTGAAAGACAACACGGGCAAAGTGAAGGTTGAAGGGGGGGGGGTGTAAATCAAATGGGGGGGCCGGGGAGGGACACTGTGGGGCGGACAAAAGTGGAGGTATAGAAGTTTTCTGGTGTCACAAACAGCCAGGGGTTTATTTGGTAAACATTTCTTCGATTGAGTCTTTGTTGGAAAATTACTAGAATTATGAAATTAGACCAGTACAATGGTCTCTGAAAGGTTTTTAAAATACACACAAAGCCTTGTCATCGGAAACAGATTTACTTTTGTGTGTGTGTGTCTGCAGCACTTGTGAAGAATGGTAATTCTCAATCACAATGTAGGGGGATTTAAAGTGTCACCGACATCATCTGATACATGATAAGAAATGTCATTCATTCCTTCTGTGTATACAAATAAAACTATAAGATTTCATCTCCATACACTGCCATAAAATACATAGATGGGTCAGCCATACAAAACTTGTGTCTTGGTGTGTGCACTCATCTGTGAAGCAGCGGCCGAAGAGATCATCCCACGAAAGTCAGTCACAGCCTTGCGCCAAAACCTGTGAACATGATGGAGGACTTCCTGAATATGTTAAAGGAATTCATTGACTTTCTGTAGCGTAATGTCTCAATAAAGACAGTCAGGGTCAGTCACTGCATTCAAGCAAATAAAACAACTTGTATAATAGTTTGAAATAACTTGTAATCCCTTATATTTATGTTTATTTCTATATTTTAAATATAAATAAGAGGAATAACCTGCTATTGCATGGATTAAATGTAGTTCGAGAAACTCAGACTGAAAAAGAAATAAAGCAATAATTCTGTGTTCATGTCTAATATATAATATACATAACAATATTGATACAAGAGAAGTATTGTAAAACATCATTCACACTCAGATTAGATTCATGAGTAGTAACGCTGAACTAGTCTCCAAAAAATAGATACAAGGGGAAATAATTCTAATGGACTGAAAGTATGTACAGGATGAAATTTCATTTGAAGCTACTTTGTCAATGTGAAGCGAACCATTATGAGGCTTCATGAAGCCTCATAATGAGAGCTCAGTAGGTGGCACTCTCGCTTTGAATGTTCTATTTCTCTGCAGATTCTGGATGCCTGTCTTGTGTTGTCGGGTTTTTTTTTTTGGTGTTGTTGTTGTGTTGTCAGCAGAAGCAGCTGTGAGAAACCCAGTTGGAGACCCATGTATTTTTAAACCGGTCCATCAACCTTCTCCAAGACTGAGCACGGTTGATATTCCACTCACGTCTGATTCAGAGAACCGTCTCCCACCGGCTTTGTGTCGAATACTTGGTGTGGGTTTCACTATTATTTCCAGCATCCCGATGAGCGGCGCATACATCATTCAGCAGCACCAGGAGCCGTGGGACCCGACTGATTAGGCATCAATTGAGCCACAAGCAGACACACAAGGTTATTTTAATGTTTTTTAATGTAAAAACTGTTAGTGCTCCGCTGCGAGCAAAGCTGGCACATGGGATCGCTCAGTGTTTGCTTTGAAAGCTCCACAGAGATCCGCAGACAAGGTAGTTTGACCTTAATATTTCACATTTACATGGATGTATTTGCATGTAAAATCATAAAAACAAAGAAATAGTTCTTGAATCTAGCAGGAAGCAAGATCAGGGCAGGAAAGGAAGGTTTAAAAATCGACTGTGGAACGATAGAGTTTGAATTCACCGCCTTCTGTTTTTGAACTACATGTTCTGTGACTTCATTAGTGGGGTTTGTCTCCAACATCATCATTTGTTTATGTCGAAATATAAATAGTTAAGCAAGTGTAGAGATGATAAATTCAATGTTTCATGTCTCTCGTAGAACCCGGTCGTTTTATTTAGGGGCTAAATGAGCTGTCTGTTTGCTGTAATAAATGATCATATAGTCAGTCATATGCTATTCTCAAACTGTCAGTCCTTGCTCTTGTGTGGTGAAAAACATTTTCACAATTCTTTCTCCGAAAATGGTTGTTTTTCTTTGCCTTGTTGAAGATTTCACGAATACTTTGAACGTTTTAGAATTTGTTGATGGTCGCTAACTGATGTCGGGTCGTAGCATCAGCGCTGCCTGTGAGAGTGTGTCCGCGATCAGTGGACCCTAATGGGGACGTGGAAGAGGACGCCGCCGCCAATACCGGAGCGAAGGTCCGTCCAATATCCAACTATTTTCACCACAGCGTTTCGTCGAGGCGCCAGTGCAGCAGGAAGCCTGCATGTGTTGATGTGAACCAAGGCAGACGACCACGTCAGAGAACCTACGAGGACCACTCCATCTAATAAAACAAACACCAGTTGACCAGTGTCACTATCAAATGTTCACTGTATTAAAAATAAGTTTAAAACTACAATCATGAACCAAAGTCCACCACACTCTCCACAACTCTCACATGCTGGTGTCGGCAGTCAAACTGGAGAGCGTGGCGCGCCGTCGTGGTCTAGTCATGTTCATCTATGCCAGTCCAATGCAGCGAGTGCGTCACGTGTTCAGCGAATTTATTGTGAGATGCAGAATTGTGGAGATTGTGTTTGGCGGTATATCGTGCACGATAAGTTAACGCCCATCCCTTGTGCTCAGTGACTCAGATGTGAAGAGAAGGGATCGGCTAAGCACAAGGACTGGGACCTGATCAAAGATCGCCGTTATCCAACCCCTCTCGATCTGAATCGAAACATTCCATCCTGAAAAACGTGTTTTCATTCAGCTGAGCCATTTATTCCGGTACGAATGGTCCACGTAAACACAGCAGTTGCAATTGATCTTCTTTCCTTTCTGCTCAAGGTTTCTCTGCGACTCCAGCGGCTCCCCTCCTGAAGGCCATGCTGCCTCAGCTTTCTGTCCCACAGTTTTGCACATCGTGCCCTCGCCCCGCTGACCTCCCCGAGCTCAACCTGTCAACCCCGCACACCATCGGAGACGGAGGATGTACCCGGAACCAAAGGGCGAGGAGCGGAGGGGACAAGGTGGATCGGAGCAAGCTGTAGAGCGAAGGAGGCAATAATGGGAACGGTGGTGAGCGCTGGAAATTGAAAGCCCTCTTCCTCAAATTTGCAGCGTATTCATCACCTCAGAGGGCAGACGATCTCATATCGCTTTCCATTCACTTCCTCACCCTTGGCTGCAGGTCAAAGGAAAAAGGCAATCTTCCCCTCAGCACGTGTGCGAGCTGCCCCATTGCTCGTGGATAAACTGTACTTTTGAAAGAGCATTCATCACCAGACCTCATCCCCGCCCCCTCCCACTGTCCCATTTCAAGGCAAGACCAGAAGCTTGATGAATAACTTTCTCCTTCAAAGACAGCTCAGCTTGGCCGCTGCCAGTCAAGAGGGGGCAGCGGTGGGCGTGCTGCCCACCTAATTCGCTTACCGAGCATCGGGCGCTGTGCCCACCGACTGAAGACCGGCTCAGTCCTTCAGCCTTTTATTTCAGAAATCCACCTCAGAGCTGGCTAACCACAAAAGAGTGTCTCACAAAATCCACTCTTTGACAAGTTGAGTAAATGGAGAATCCTCTGACTTCTTTAAGTCGCTCCAACAGAAGAGGAAGCGTGGTGTTTCGGGGGCCACCACACATTGACTGAAACCTATGAATGAAGTTCCCCAAACATGTTCACAGCCCACAAAAATATTGAAAGTATAATCTTGTGTCGATGGATTTGATGGATTCAAATTTACCTGCAAAACAGCAAGATAAAAACCCACCACAGAGGTCAAGGTGCTAAAGGTAAAACGCCTCTCGGTGAACACACACGCTGCAATTCTTCTCCTCTGTTGCATCGAATTTCCTCCAGGTTCAAAAACCACCGCCACTTCAGAGAGAAGAGGAAACGGACGGGTGGTGATTATTCAGACCGACTCGCTCTCCCTCCCATTGATCCCGTCCCATCAGAGAGCCCATAAATATTAATTGTGGGGGGCTTTGTTTTAGCAACCTGTGTGAAGATCTGCTCGCAGAACAATGGAAGTACTGGACATGTTTTTTTTCCTTCTTCCAGGCAGACTGGCAGGCAACCTTGGGGGAGGGAAGCCAGCCTCAGCCCACTGCCTCGGGCACCAAACGTTCACGTCAAGGGCAGCTCAAGGGGAATCGGAGTCGACTTAGTGTTGAGCTTTTATGAGCTAAACGTGGATGAAAACAAGAAAAAATGGATTTTTAAAAAGCAGCAAAGGTGAAGGGTCTATTCATGACTTATGGAACAGATAGTTGCTTTTGACGGTGCTAACCTCTGTGTTTAAATAAGGGATTGTTGCACTGTGCTGCTATTTTATTGAGAGGCCTTCTCTTAAATTTGCAACAATTACCTGCGGTGTAGCTCAAGGCTCCATTTTAGGTCCCATTTTGTTTTCGATCTAATGCTTTCCCTTGAGCAAATAGTAGTGATGTGTTCGCTGTGTCGACCCTTCGGTGCGTGTACCGAGTCATCTGGCAGCGAGTATATGAACACAGAGAAATGCTCCAATGACGTAGCTGAAGACGGGCGAAGCCTCAAACTGGCCGTACCACGTGACCGGCTCAGGAAGTGGATCGAGCAGTTCAATTCCAGATTTAAGAGGCACGAAACGCAATGGAGGCTCCCTGTTTTGTCACGTTTTGTGAGCAGCTCTGTATCGATTTTTCGATTACTGTTGTCATGGAACCATCGAGAAAGAGAAAGTTTCCCCCGGTCACTTCGATCTTGTCTCTGCCAACAAGGTAAGTACGATGTATTACAGATATAGCAGACGAAATTCTGTCAAAGAAAAGAAACAGGCTCAGTCCGAAAAGTTGAAAAAAAAATTTGAATAAAAATAATTGATATTAAATTTTGCTCTGTGTGTACATCATACATGTCTTCTCAAACACCATTACAGCATTTACCACCATCTATGTCTTATATTGTTGAAGACAATCCTACTGAAAGCTTTGGGCATCAAAGTTCATGAATGCAGAATCTTACATTTCATGTCCACTTGGTGGCGCCAGAGCGCAAATGAGCCTTCTTGAAGAGTCGACTCATGAGTCGACCCAATTCCTCTAAATGCCTCAGTGCTTCAAGAAGCTTCATCTCACCATCACTAGCAAACAGCGCGTCACAACACGGACTCTTCCGAAGGCTGCGTGGCTCCTGGTTAAGAAGACTGAGTTGCAGGTTTATCCAGGTCAGACTCGGTCTGCAGACCAAAAACAAGAGAATGATATATTTGACAGAATGTGAAACTTGATATTCCACCAGAGGTGATGGAGTCAGGTTGTGGTGTCAGATAACACCCGTGGTCCAATGTCGTCCTCCTGCTGAGACAGTGACAGAGAGCCCGGTCAGTAGCAAGTTCAAATGGGGGGAAAAAAATGAAAGTAGGACAATTGTTTGACCTGGGACGGAGCACGAGAGCCCAGTGTCGCGGGAGGATGGATCTCTGCCCTTAATGGGAGCGTATGATTTACAGCCAACGTGGAGCGATCCAGGAACAATATTGCAGACATCACTTCTACCAGGGAGCAGATCGATGGCATTGAATATGCTGCAGGTTTATATCAGGAGCAGAGAGTCGGCAGATTTCGTCAAGGTGTCCGAGCGAGTGCTGTTCTTTTCTTGAGATGGCCACAATAAGCAGATGGTTGATTTCATCTTTTGGAAAAAAATACGCCAGAAAACTAAACATTTAAAACAATTAAATATAGAATCTAATTGTTTCTTTGTTTGTTTTTTTTTGTGGGATCCATGTTCGAGTCCCAAGTCACCATTTGAAAATCACTGTCATTTTGTCGCAATAGTTTTTCACAGTTCACTGAAGCTTTACTAGAACAAACGGCTTCTATACAAGAAAAACCCAGAATTTTGAACAATAATCCAGAGTAATGGACAGAATTCGAGGGAGGTGAAGAAGAGAGTGCAGGCTTGGTGAAACTAGTGGCGACACCTGTGACATCAGAACATTAGCGAGAGTGAAACGGGAGCTTCATATAACAGTCACAATATTCAAGGAGCAGGGAAGTTAGAGGAGTCAGAGATGACTATAGAGAAATATTCACAAAAATGTTGTTAGTATGTGATGAGGGCAAGTTCAAAGACAGAGTATGGAGGTGGTTTTACCCGATTTTTCAGCTTATTTATGATGCAGAAGCAACTTGGGATTCAGAAGTCTCCACCTAAAGCAAACAGCAGCACAACAGCCGTCCACTTTATCCCACCAGCTCTTTGTTTTCCATCTCAAACCAATTTCAGAGACCCAGCACGCGTCTTTGTTTCGTTTAATTTGAAGCCGCGTGTGAGTCGGCGACATGACCTCCCAACACGGTCCTCTGCATCCTAAAACCAGTATCACCAGCCTTCCCGCAGCAGCGAGCCGAGTGTCACCCACGTCACGCCCCGATAGCTCAATTTAAATGGATATTGGATGAAACGTTTGGAAGTGATTCAGCCGTCCAGAACAATTAGCCCACTTTACTGGTGGCAGTGAAATGAGTGGCTGGACTTTAAATGAGCAAGTGGAAGAAGGTGATGTTCACCACCAAGTGGAAGACAGAAGAACGGCAACTGCTGACAAAGTTACTCCAGTAGATGTGTTATCATAACGCCTTTCTACACTAGAGGGTTAGAAAAATATGGCTAAACAACCAAGTACAAAAGCCATTAAAAATCAAACCAAACAAAAAGCAAGCTCCCAAAATGAAATATAACAAGACAATAAAACACATCCAGACAAGTCAAATGAATTTAAAAGAAAAAACAGAAATTTCATTCAGACAAAAGGCAAAATAAAAGCACATCAACACTAGAAAAAAACACTAGCAAAAGTGTGATCAAATGTTAAAAGCATAACATTCACAATATTGAATGTCTGAGAAAATAAAAATAAAAAAAAGTTTGTGAATAACCTATATGAAAGTTATTAATTAGAAATATAATATAATAATAATAATATATAAAAACATTTTTCAAAGTGATGAAATGTTGACTCAATCGCTCTGGCGCACAATGCGCCAGCATGTAGCTTTGCTAGTGGTTTCATTTTGATCCGATTCCCACCTAAGTTAGAAGCTAGTAGTATGACCCAAGTTTAGATGGACAAAAAAACACTGATGACTTTGTTAGCGGAAGCAAAAGAGAGCTATAATGTACAGCGGAATTACACTTGGGAAACGTCGATGTGCGCGGTAATAACAACACAACTTCGGAGTTGTAGATGACGAGAACAAGAGAAAAGAAAAGAACTGTAAAAAGACAAGACCACGACTAAACAAGGCTGCAACCAGGTTCAAAAACAGCACAAAAAAATGCAACGGCAAAAGCATCAAAAGGTGAAACCCAACTAGAGAAATTTATAGATAACCCAATGAAAAAAACTGGATCAAAAATCCTGAAGAAAGAACAAACAAAAAAACAATCTTGCTTTGGGCGTTGTTTTTATTGGTGCCATGCTCAAATGTTCAGATACAGTACAAGTCTTGACAGGGCCAATATTGAGGTCTCGGCACAAATCTATGGACACTAGCGTTGCCTGCTGGACGCCCAGCATCCTTGTATCCAGCAGCTGAAGGCGTCTCAGTATGCAGGCCGCTGTGGACGTTTGACTCTGTCAGGTAAAGGGTGAAATTGCGTCCGCCGCGCGGCTTATAAATCACGCCACTGGCAGTATTTATCTGTGTCTCAGACAATCCTGCTGGGAGACGGCAATGCTGAAATGAGAACCAACAGCCCGCCTCCCGTCAGGTCACTCCACCCCCACCTCAGGAAGGCAACTTGTGAGGAGAAACTGATAAATATAAAGTAAGCTGAAGCGCCTGCTCTGCCCTCCACAGCTCACCTCTGCGGCCTGACTGGATGGTGATGTGTTTCTCGGGGAGATGGGTGGAAGCGCAGCTTCTGTTTGAAGAGAGGAAAGCAAATCTGGGGACCTGAACAACAAAATGGAAAGCGTGGCCGTGTCCTCGCAGTCAGTCGTGCCGCCGCATCAGCGCGACAGAACAGGGAGGGCGGATCAGACACCCGGAGAGGCGCACAATAACACACAGCTCCTGGCTTCATTGTGATTCCACGGGCATCTCAAGTGCAAGCGGCCAGTTATCCGGACTCTAATCGCTCCCGCCGTCGGAGCGCCACCCCGAGTGAGAGCCGGCTGATTGCTTGAGCAAATTTGCAAAGTAATGACGCGGTTTGTTGCAGAACATCTCAGGGGGAATATTGTCGAGACCAGACGGAAGACTCCCTTGTTGTTGCGTTAAAGAGACGTGAAAATGATTCATCACACAGGGCCCCTCGCTTTTGTACGGAGCCCCTGAAGTTTTGCGAGTATAGTATTGCGAGATCTTGCAAAATTGTTTTGCGAGATCTCGCCCGATGTGGTCCGCCTGCCTGATGCGGTCCGCCGCAAGTTCCGGAACCGGATGTTAGAAACACGCATGCGGAAGGTCTACGAATTGTGTATATTGGTTATATTGCGCACATTTTTTGAATAGTTGTCAAAATAGTCTATATTTAACAGTGAAATCTGGAAATTATACGTTTTTATGCTCATGCGCAAGTACGATCTGGTCTGTCTGCCTGATGTGGTCCGCCGGAAATGATGGTGCTGGAGCAGGAAGTTACAAACTGGTTTACGGTAAACAAGCGTTACTTTGGTTTATTTCTTTGTCACAGCCAAACTGCACAGACCTAACCCCAACCCTCAGTGTCAGGTCATCCTCCATGACTCCTCTCCTTCTCGCAGCAGAATCAATACATTTGAACGGCGTGAGATCTTGCAAAAATATTGTAGCATTTGCTGGCAGTAGACAAAAACAGCCATTCCGCAGTTTAGTTTCTTCTTTTATTTCACTCAACCACTGTGTCGTGGTCTCCAGAAAACCGAATCTCGCAAAATGTATTGCGAGATCTCGCAAAACTTCTTTTATTTTGGTCATGTCCCCTTAGGGGCTCCGTAGTTTTGTCCCTCACCAACTCGGAAACTTGATATTACATATTGAGCAATAATCCTTGCTTAAAAAGGGAGGCAGAAAGCTGAAGACTTTCATGGATAACAAAATAATGTGAGTCACAGCCATGAAACCGAAGGGAGTGAAGGGATCCATACTTCAATGGTTAGCTAACATTTTCTTCACAGTCTTATCTGTTTGGTGTCAAATCTGGGGGCGAATGAAGCTTTATGAAACAGTGTCCTCATCTTCGGGCTCACTAGATGGCGTTCTTTGCTCTATAAACCTTGGCTATTGGAATTCCCCGCTTTTTTTCGTATCTAAACTTAAAAGCACCGCCTACCAAGCCCCCCAAAAAAATAAAGGCAGCTTCATGAGGTTTCATCAGTGTGCATTTCTTCGGTACGATAACTGAAGAGAGCATTTTGTGTGGGATGTTGTTGCTTGTATGACAACTGAAGCGCAACAGCGAGACTCACTGGAGAGTCCATTCGGCGGCTGATCCCACTGGCGAAGCCGCTAGAGAAAGGATGAGCATTTTCAGATTAGCCTGCTAATCCTTGAATGAGCGGCTCATGGAGAGAAGCAACGTGGGGAGAATCAGTGTTTCGTTCATTCTCAACTCCAGAGGAACAAGAGGGACATGCGCCGAGGAGGAGACTCACTTACACAGGAGATTTATACGTGGCTTATTCATGTGGTCTGTCACTGTGGTGAAGGCACTGCAGGGTTTCTGCCCGATTTTTTTAAAATCATTTATTCACGTCAGTTATTGGGTGTCATGAAAGGCGCTATATTATTATGTCTGACTATGACAATACTATTATTACTACTAATTATAATAATAGTCATTTTATTATAGTCTTGAAACGTATCATACTTGCTTGGATCTACCTTTGTTTCTAGGCATTACTGTAAAATCATTGGGTACTTTGAATTTATAAAAGCCATCCGACTACTAATTTTATTCAAATTGTTGTTGACACTTAATCTGGTTACTTACACGTCGTGGTACGTCAAAGTAGCCAATGATAATAAAGTTATTATCATCAGAAAATATGGGAAAATGCCATTAACAATATTTCAAGTGAGGAGGCCACCAGATGGCGCTGACTGCTGTAAAATGTGAATTTGTTTAATGAAATTATTGGTAAAACAAGAGCGCCTTCTAGTGGCCACTGGAAATTAGAACACTGTTTTACGACACCTCATGTACCCATCACACATGTCAAATGCCAACAATACAATATATGTCACGCAATAACATTCGGTAAAAGAATCACAGTGTTGGTGGAAATGAGCAGTTTGGCGGAGGTCTGCGCTCTCTGAGGGCTTTTCCAGTTTCATATTTATTGCCAGTGAATAATGCTTTGTTCTGGATTATTTATTGCTTTATATACCGTTATTTCTGGACCGGAATATTAGGTGCACCCACTAAATTTAAGAAGGAAAATCGATCTTGCTCATACATAAGCCAAGGCGGTCTATAAGCCACGGATGCAGTGGTGCTGTCTGCACCGTAGAAAGGTCAGTGGTGCACCCGGATTAAAAACGCTTTTCAGACTCCTGAAACAAACTGGGCAATGTTCTGAACTTTAATCATGAACTTTTCGCACCTTTTATTCACATTAAAGTGCTCAAATTGCACTGTTTTCGCCTGCGTGCCCGAAGTTCTGACACCACAGATGGTCTCAACAGCTGCTTGTAGATTTCAGACCTCCAGGAGATCGACTCTGTTGTCAGAGCTGCTGACATGAGAGCGAAAACAGCGCATTTTGAGCGCTTTAAGAATAAATAAAAAGCCTCTGATTTCATCCGATTACACCTTGTAAAAATCCATATATTAGCCACGCTGTTGTATAAGCCGCAGGGTTCAGACTGCGAGAAAAAGCAGCGTCTTATAGTCCGTAATCTTGTACATTTTCGCATGAAGATTTTTCAACCATTCGGAATGTGTCATCTTAATTCCATCATCTCAACTATATTTTCATGAATACGTTTTATCATGATCCATTTTCCTTTCATCCCAAAACAAAACCGGTTTGTTCCAGAAAAACAGCTGCTGCTCCAGTGAGAGGCCAAATGGCTGTGAGAGACTAATAAAACCCGTGAAGGATATGAGAAGGTCCATTCCCTCAGTATGACTCAGTCCAGAGCGTGAAGCCCCCACAGGGACTTCCATCATCTCGGGCGTCCACACCAACTTGAACGCTGGCCGTTTCCTTTTTTTTTTTTTATCTTCGCCCGACATCAGTGATGAGATTGAAAAGCCCGGCGGACGAGTCACAAGTCGCCTCCTCGGAGGAAAAGCAATGTTCCACAAGACTACACATTCATTACCGCGGATAGATCTCCATTAAACACAGGCCACATGCATAATTAGTCGGCGGGAATAATTACGATTATGATGAGCTTCTCCATGGAGCCACGCGGGCAAATTGTGACTGACGTGTTCAGAGATGGTCATCGGCGTATATTGTCTAGGTAAAAGGATTCAGGGCTTCACCGAAACACTATTTTCATTCATGAAAACATGAGCTTTTTTCACATTAAACTATCAATACACAGCATCAGTACATCTACACTCACCATGACCTGCAACTCCAACAAGTTCTTTCCATGTTCATCCAAGACTTTCTAGAATTAGATCCACTCCAAGTAGGTTCCTATGGGAACAAGGAACAACTGTAATGATCACTCTTAAGAGGTGAAAGTGATTTTTGCTTGTAAACAATTCTCACTGGAGCGGAAAAGGATGAAATGTCCCGCCCAGGTCGGAGATCCTTCCACAAGTGGAGGAGTCCAAGGTCTTCGGCTCTTGCTCATGAGCAAGTGAAGGATGGAGTGTTGCACCTTCGGGTATAAGGATAGTGACCGCAATGACACGAGCAGAAGAAGACGGCAGCCGAAGAGGCCCCGGGCTCCTGAGAACTGATCTGTGTTTCCCCAAAAGAAGGTTGTTGTGACTGGGTCGGAGAAAGCCTGGGCTTCTGACTTCAACTGCTGCCCCTACGACAGCAGACAAGCTGAAGACTTTTTCTTTCCTTTTTTTTCTTTACAGAGACAAACCTGAGTCACAGAACTTTCACAGCATTTCTGGATTAGTTGCAATGTGCAGATGAATGAAGAGGAGTTAAACCAACAGTCAGACATCACAGATTCCTCTTCAAAAGGCTGAGATCAAAACAGCCTTGATCTGTCAATCTGTTCCAGGACACTGGTGCACGGACATAAGATCCAGGCTGCTCTCCACTGTTCACCCTCGAACTCAAGAAGACAAACTTTAGAACGCATCAGTTGAATACTCACAGGACGCAAAGAACGACAGAAGGAAAGCGAGTCGACACTAGATCAGACAGGATGTACTGTACTGCTGTGATGAATTAGGAGGAGAAAGTTGGGATTTGAGGTCAGCTGGCACAAGATGTACCTCAGATCTGGTCCAATCCTATTCACAGGTAGCGACACTTCAGCTGACTGATCTCAACATCATCCCTACACCAGCAACAGCAGCAGCAGCAGCATGAAGGTAGATGCCGTCAACTCGACGGGACTCTTCCACACAAACAAGACCAAGTCAAAACAGATCTGATATGTTGACATTTATTGTGCAGTGGCTTTTATATACATACATTTTTATACACCTAATTTACACAAACAGAAATAAATTAATCTGCTAATGTTCTTCTGGCTTTAGTGACGCCACCACCTGGACAATGTTGAGATAGCACAATCATTTCAAGTGACACATGATTGACAGTTATAGGATGAGTCTTAACTTCATTAGTGTTTATATTTTATATAGGACAAAAGATGCAGTTTGTGGAGTTTTTGTGACACATAAATATATTTATAGGGTAGAACTATATTTCACGCATGCTGGTTGGCACTATTGTAAAGTTTATCTGAGATTACAAAACATTTTTTCTGTTTGTTCTTTAACACCAAAATTAAAGGGGTGATGCAAATATTGTTGCACTCTTTAGAGAATGTCTGATGAGAATTGTTTAGTTCTATATTCTGACAGAAATAAACCTATTCCTTACATTATTTAAGGTGAAAGATGACGTGCTGAGGGTAATGGCTGAAAAACATCCTTGAAGTTGGATGAGTCAGCATTTTTTTCCTTGAAAATGCAGTTTATACAAGATGGGAAGTTCAACTCACTTGTGATTTACCAGTTGTTTTAAGTGAATGCAGTGCACTTCAGTAGATTATGACAATGTATTCGGAGGATTATAGGAACCACGAAACATCAGGAAAACTCACAAACTGCGTCTTTATCGTCAGTGATGACTAGCTATTGTGCTACACACATTATTGATTATTGACAAACACACAAAGATAAAATACAGCTCCTATAATTAGTGTTTTTCTTCATATAAAAAAATTTCATGTAGTCATGTGGAAATCCTCTCGGAGTGCGGAGAATAAAAATACAGTAACTGGAGTGGCCACACACACCGGCACGTATCGGGAAGTGTCGGGGGAGCGGGGCAAAAACAAAACAAAAAAAAGAAACACCATCATCTTCGTCGCATACACGAAAGTGTGAGTACAAACCTGCTGTCCAGTTCCAGTCTAAACATTCTACTGCTAGTTTTGGATTACACACTGACACCGACTAGAGTGACATGCTCAGGAAAACACGACGACACCTCCTGCCAACGCACAAACACGGAGAGGATCTACAGGATACACCGATGAGTCTCGAGCACTAAACTGCAGCATGGACTCTAGAAAAACATGCAGCTGAAGTTCTACAGTACTATCAGTGAGCTGGAGGTGAAGACCCAGAGTTCTTATCGTCAATTCCAAAACGATGAGTTTCTCTTTTTTTTAAGTATCATGGCTCCGTTGTTCCATTTGCCTCGCACTCGATGTAGCGGAACTCTCTCTCACCGGCATGACGACAGGCAGCCGTGTCATCTACACAACACACATCCAGCTATTGCACACGAGCACTCAACTGCCAGACATCCTACGAAATGTTTCAAACATCAGCGGTGGTGATCCACGCTCGTACGTTTCTTTGGAAGACTAAGGAGTGAGGGACAAAGTCAGTGCTGACTTACAAATATACGGTGAGAGAGGTGCAGCTGCTCCATCGCCACAAGAGTCAGAGCACCAGGAGACGCGTAACAGGAGTGTAGGAGATGAGAATTGCACCAAAGAGCACAAAGAAAGTCATTCACGAGCAAATTCTAGCATTTTTAGCATGTAAATATAATACATCCATATTCCACATTCATAGCATTGTTTCTGTTAAAACACAAAAATAGTTAAAGGACCATCCCGGCGAAAGGATCGTCGTGTTTCAGAGATGACGGTTAAAGAAAATTGCATGTTTTCCTCCACAAACTACTGGAACCAGACGAGTGAGCCAAGTCATAAGGCGTGACTGTGGGCAAGAGAGTGTGGGTGATGGGAAGGCGGTGCTGAGGGACCTTGTGTTGGCCTTGGATTTAGGGCGACTGGGAGCCCGACCTGTAGCTCTTGAAGCTACCCAGCAGACTCTGGACTCCCTTCTTGACCCGTCGCGCCACAGAGTCGGCAGGAGGCGTGGGCAGACAGGAGGCCAGGCTTGGAGGACGCGCATCCAAACATTTCTGGTAACGTAGCTGTTGAAAATGCAGAAGAAAAAATAAATACTTATATTATTATTATACTAATATTCCCATTTTCTACTCTACTGACCAACAGTAGTCCAGTTTTAACAGAGGTTCTGTTCTGATGTCGCATGGTCATTTTCAAGTTGACCCTAGCAGCGACTTGCAGACAGTGCATCTGCAGCACGCTTGTCCCCCAAAAGCCAAAGAAGACCATGTAGTTTCATAACATGCACCTGTTCACTGTATAGTCACTGAACTTAACATATGTGGCCTTCAGAATCCATTAACATGAAACTGATGCTGATGAATAAGATAAGAAGTACAGGAAAACTCAGAGTCATGTCTAATGTCCACCTGGAGCTGAGACTGGACTCACCATGCATGCAGCTTGGACTGCCTCGCTCAGACTGGCGGCGTTGGGCTCACACCAGAACTTGTGGCAGGTGAAGTCTCTGGGACCCTCAGCCATGATGAACGCAAACGCGTGCACGTCCTTCCCCACTCCCATGAAGGACAGGAAGCGCACCCGGCACTCGGACAGCACCTCCTCACCCTGGGATTTAAGTGAAGATTGAAGTGTGTATTTTACAATGGACTTCAACATGGCCTACTCAAGAAACGCACAACAACCCTTCTTAAATACAACAATACGGTTTGGCACTCCTCTAACATAAATGCACAATTCACACTGGATTAGACTTGTCAGTGAACCTGCCGCCGTGTCGTGGTCGACTCATGCTGTGCATGCAACACATGGTGTCGCTTTGTGAGTGTGCAACTCTGCACTCTGATATCTTGACCAAATAGCGGTGTAACCTTGAAAAAAATATAACCGTCTGCGCAGACGGTTTACCAGTCACACAGCCCTTTGTGAGCAGCAATGCGCTGGAGCATGATTTTGCATCCCTGTCAAAATATCCACAAATCACAGTGACTGTTTTTATTGCTCTTGAAGATGTGCAAATTAAACTATATGGAAAAAACGTACTATTCACTTCAGTCATGCCGCATAGGTACTGCAGGTGCAGACAGATTCGGACAAGGTACCAATTGAGCTGGATCTCTGCTCAGTTAACTTATCCATGTGCATGGGAGACTTTTCCTACAGTTCAAGGCCACAGTGAACAAGCACAGAATTTGGAAAGATTAATGTTCAATCTATACAGTGTACTACTAATCCGGTGTGGGTTAATATTCCAAGCCCCTTTCACCAACCCTTGACTGAAATGTTGACATCCTAGCTAGTTTGCCACTGTTAGTATTGACAGGTTAAGCAGTTTCTAGTATTAGTATTGCTGGCAGTAGTAGCTACTATCACAGCAGCATTTCACAGACGGTCGAGGAAATCTTTCAGTAGTCCTCATGCGGTGCCACTGTTACATTATTAAAACTATTAAAAGTGTGTGTTTGAAGAACAGATGAGGTCACTGCACCTGTCTGGACATGATTGTGAGAGTCGCGGGAGCCACGTTCACAGACACAGGAGTCCAGTCGTTCTTATCTTTGCCCTCCATCGACGCCTCCAGGGCTTCATTAATAATGTCCATTCCTGAAGAGAGAATCTAAATTTTAGTGACATTTCGTCCAACTGACATATGTCGTCACGGTCCAGGGAGTGTCATATATATGCGTGGTATTAAAATATTATACTCACCCACAGGCTTTGCCACAGGCTCACTACCAAGGTAATAAACATGGAAGCGCTGGAATAACTCATTTTTTGGCGCCGGGAACTCTGGATGGGAACAGAAGAATCATCAGCTTCCATTTCACTAGTTCATTACACAAAGGGGGTCAGAAATAAAAGTTTACCTTCCACTGGGATGGGTACAGATTTACCCAGAGAGTTCAGCCTGCTCACCCCGGGCCGAGTCGCCTTTCGCTCCATCATTATCTGCAACCAGAAAATGTTGATATTTCCACGGTCTCTGACTGAAACATTTTAACAGAAGGAGCCTCCTGCTTACTTTTGAGCACATCTCGTGCAAGCTGGTGGCAATGTTTTTGGCAGGCGAGTCGCAGCGGAAAACATGACACTTGAGGACCTGGGTCAGGTTATCTCGGGCCACATAAGCAAAGTCCCTGTTTAAGGAAAGAAAATCCATCATTTCCCCTGCAATATAGACTTTTGTAAAAATTACACATAAAAGCAACACTATAAATCGTTTAGAAAGTCATTAAACAATACCTTTCCCTGTGGATGTCAGAAAAGGCAGCATGAGAGAGAAACAGTTGTTAGACAACAGCACATAAAGGCACTCAGGTGCAGTACTTATTATCATCCAGCAGAGGGCAGCAACGTCATTATAAGCCTGTTAAATATAGCAACAAGCTTTTAGACAGATCCCGTCAGCGGCTTTGACATGATAGTTAAGTGTCAAATACATCTTGTTTTTTAACATTACTCAGAGACCTAACAGGACTTCAATGTGTCAAGCAAACATGAAACTAAACAATGAGGTGTGCCAAGTAAAAAGCGTCCTCTCTCTACCATCACTGACCTGCCGTTGTCCCGTCCCACTCCCCAAACTCGGATGCTGCCAATCGGCTGAGTGTGAAGCAGCGTCTGTCCCAGGGGGTCGATCAAGTTCATGGTGTCATTCTCCAGGACCATCAGCATATCTTTGCCCTGTCAAACACAACACACTCTGACATCAGGACCAAACAACCTTTTGAATCTGACACAACCGATGCATTGCACTGTAAAGTCCAGTTCTAAAGAAATGTTCCTCACCTCTCCCCAGATCCCAGCGGTGTCATGCAGGTTGTGTTTGTGGTAGGACAGTTGGCGGATGCAGTTGTTGACAGCCACGCTGCTTTTCCCTGGTGCCATGTCCTCCTCTGACATCTCCACCCAGCCCAGAGACCGCACTGCAAAACACTGGGGGGAGGAGGGGACAGTGGCAAGCAATTATAACTCACGATCTGTCATTGAGTCCACAGGCCTGAGTTTTGTTGATCGTACTATCTTCCAGCATACGTTCCAAATACGATTACTGAGGAAATTCAATTGCAGCTGCTCGCCTACCTTGGTCTCAATGTCTGTGCAGAGCGGAGCAAGCTTCTCGTCATCTTCAGAGTGAGAGCAGTTGTAGCTTTAAATAGGGAAAACAGAAGAACAATCAGAACAGCAACCTGGGGATGAAGAACAACACAGGGATAATAAACCTACTTGAGGTTGATTGATGCATAGCGGAGAGTCGCCCCTTCAAACTCTTTCAGACTCTGATCAGATGCAACCTCGCCCTCCTCCTCTTCGTCCTCTTCCTCCTCCTCCTGAGGATGAAGATTAGATAGGAAACAATTCATTAAGTGTGAAGAATGAGGGCCTGATCCGGATAAACAGATTAAGTGATTTTCTCAAAGAAAGATTAAAATAAACTTGAACCCTTCGCTATTTCTGTAAAACAAATATGTATTCAGTCTGGACTTCACATCGATGTCATGATAAGAAACACCATAAGTGATGTTGGCAGCTTTCACAAAACAAATGTAAGAAAGAACAAAGTAAGATCACAAAGACTTAAAACAATACATGGTTGGTGCTCTATTTATTTCAGGAAATGATTAGTCACAATATTTCTGAGGCATTTCTTCGTGAGAAGGTTTGTCATCTCTATCAACTGTACTCTTTAATATGACATCTCCCAAAAACCAATTCAGAACAAGCAATTTTATTTTTATTTTACTATTATCGGAGTACATAAGGATGTAGATTTAAAGCTTGCATTAATGGAGTCATAGGTCTTAACTGTAGTCAGCAACTAGTTTACCTTCCAAGACTCTCCTTCACCACCTCCTTCTTCTGCACTGGAAAACTGAGCCCAAGACTCCTGAGAAATATGACAGCAGATTAGATTAGATTAGATACAAGTTGTGTTGCATATTACCTTATTAGATATAAATCACTGAAGCTTACAGATCTTCTGTTAAAATGTCTACACTGCATCAACTTTTAAGGTAAGTCAATTGTATATTGCCTGTCATTAATTAAACCTGGGTGACCAAAGCCTTCACTTGGATTTCAAACTATGATAAATTCTGACCAAAGCTAACCACAGTAAGGAAGCATCATTTTGTAGAACAAAAGTGGAAACAGGTTTGAACACTGTTAAACCATGAGCAGAAATACACATCCCAAGAAGTAGAAGAAAGAAGAAGCAGCAAAACTTCATGTCATAAAAGCGGAAAGAGTACAAACAGTTCAGGTAAGAGCCCTCACCTCTGGTTCCTCACACGGTGTGGTCTCTAGGGACATGGTGGACGACATCATGGAGTCACCCACTTTTCCCAGCGGTGACGGAGGCTCCCACTGAGTGGTACCTGTGGGGATGTGCCAGTAGTAGGTGCCCGAGGTGTCTCGCACCCGCATCCATCCTGAGGGGAGGTCTGTGTCTGTTTCAAACGCATTTGAGTCCCAAAATGATTCTGCAAACAACAAGACACAGCATTATAATTAAGGGAGAAAATTTGATGAAGTGGGGAACCATCACAATTTATCACCTAACATCAAATATTCACCAGGATTCCCAACCCACTATGAGAACAATCCTTCTTTCACTTTTGAATTTGGTGGAGACATGTCCACTGAAACAGGACATGTGGGGTTACTAAATAATCTTACGAGAGGTGCTCATTGCAACATTAAAACATTAACGTTAAATCACTGTCAAAATGTCAGACGGTTTTAAAACATGCTGTTACCTCTATTGCCGTTGGGGGATGAATCAGCCGTGTTGTCTTGAGGAGTCCAGCTTGTCTCCTCGTCACTATTTGTTCCATTCAAGTTGGAGAACAAGAGGCAGGCATTTCTCCCACTGACACTGCCCTCTTTAAAAGACGGCTCATTGCTATGATCCTCTGCCAGCTTCTCTTCTCCTGCCACTCTGGATGTTTCCTCATCTCCTGACTTCTCCTCTTTCTCGTTCCCATCTTCGTCTCTCTCCTTTTCTTCAGCAGTATCCAGAGTTTCGATGAGAAGTGGCTCATTAAAGATGTTCTTCGACTCTGCCTGACTGAGCCCGGGGGTCAAAGCTAATTTTGGAGACTTGCTGTGCTCATCATTTCCCTGGTGTTCTTCCTGAGTTGGGTTCTGGAGGTGGAAGTCGTCATTGTTGCCATTCTGACTGATGTTGCAGTTGTGGTCCTGGTCGTTGTGGTTCTCCGCTACCTTCCGCAGCTGGTTCTGACCCTCCTTCAGCCACTTGGCGTTGTTGCCTGTGGACTCCTGATCCACCCAGTGGCTTCCGTCATTCAATTTGTTCTTAAACTCTTCGTCTTGTTTCTGTTTATTGGCAACATACGCCTTGTCTTCATCGTCATGGCCACCCATGATAGCTTTCCACAAAACTTAAAACAGAGAAGAGAATAATCAATCAAGTGTTTTACATCCTCAAGAGGGTAAAATACACCAGTTGAGTTCTCAATGTTGTCAATGTCCGAGAGACAATGACAAGATATTTAGTCGCAGTTCTAAGTAAAGTATATTGAAACATGTAAATTATACAACACGTCATGTTCCAGTTATGTTCACTTCAGACCACATATAGCTGTCACCTTAAACTAACAGCCCTTACAAAGTTAGTTACAGGGCTGCAACTAACGACTAGTCACTGGCACTAGCCACTAGTCACTAGCAAGTTCAACTTGTCAACGTACGATGTGTACAGGTTGAGGAACGGACGACTCGTCTGACTGTAGCGTTGCACAAAGTAAACACTTGTTGTGTGTTCAGTGCAGTATTGAAACCTAATCTTTAATGCAGTCTGAATTGTTTGTTGCCCCGATGTTGAGACCCAGATTGATTGGACGATCATAGTCGACTTGACTAGTCGGAGCACGTTTCATTCCATCAATGAAACGTGCATCTCCATCCCTTAGATACTATCATTTCAGACCCGTTCACACATTAAGGAGGGTTATTGCGCATAAATGGGACTGCTATATTGGTTAGCTGTGGTGCTAGCAAGCTAGCTTAGTTGAGTGACGGTCTTCTCAAAACAACAACTCATACAAATAAATAGACGCGTTTTTCATGGAACGTATAACACAAAACATCGAATATTAGTATAAGAGGAAGGAAAACACCAGGTGAATATTTCCATCGTGTCAGTTTCGGCCTTGACTGCGCTAACTCGGATGATTTACTATGCACAAAACCCAAACACATCATCTGTCGGAATTGTAATTTACCTTAGATGTTCATCAACTTAGAATGTAAGCGTATATATCACAACAGTCATAGAAATACTGAAAGATTATAGCCGCAGCTACTGAGCTTGGATGCCATCACGGCAGCTGGATATAACGGGTATCATCGGCCATCTTGGCTAAGCTAATGCTATCGTGTACGCGCGTAGCAAAACAAGAATAAAGAACATCAATGAAGCAATAGATTCTGTAAAGAAACGATTGAGAACTTACCCCGTCCCCCTTGGTGTCGAGATACAATACCGTGTGCGAGCTAACTACATATTTCCGTGAGTCGTGAGGGTCGCCTCGTCGCTAGGTGTTGGTGGGTTCTGACTGTGGGCTCGACTGGTGATGGAGGACGAACTGCGTCACGCATTGACGTCACGGCCGGGGTGCAGACAGTAAACAGACAAGTTGAAATACGAATCGATGCGCACCATCGAGCGGAAATAAAATACATTAAACAGCCGTCCTTGCAGCTGCATTTTGTTTATGTTCTTGAGGAAGATCGCGGGGACTTGACTACAACTGAAATGGATCGTTTTTGGTAAAGTAATAATGTAATGATAATCATAATAATGCACATTTGAATTCCACCATGGCGCAAGTCTTGATACTTGGTATTTTGGCAACAAAGTTCATAATCCCAAAATGGTCACAATTCGTTTCTAACGAAAATTCCCCATCCAGTCTGGATGAGCTCCTTGCTCCCTTTCCATAACTGAGCAGTGCAGGCTTTCATGCACATCTTTCAGACCCACCTCTGTCTACACACGTGAAGTTGTTTCAGATCCATCATTTGCCTGCACTGTCAGGAACTAGATCACCTCTCAATGACAGCCTCTTCAAACCTTGTTCCTGAAAACTGGGGGAGGACCAAAGCACCACCTTGAACCTTGACAGTATTTGTAACAAAATTGAATGACTGCTGAGCACAAAACTACAACTTGGATTTAGGTTGAAATGACATACAAAACAAGTTAGTCCTCAACATTGTCACCTCATTTATTTATAGTGCCTTTGAGCAAAGCAGCAAAGGATAAATATATGATAATCGCAACTGGGGTTGGTACCATTGACTGTCTTGTCTAAATAAAGTGATGGTTGAAGCACCTTGTCTGTAGAGATGATCAGGGTTCACCGGACACCAAGTGTCCTCAACAATAAAACCACGTCCACACACACTCAAGATGCCCATATGTTTCATTTTAATATACTCATATATAAATACATTTTGTATAAGTCATTGTAGACTTTGGCTTCAACGGGTGATTCGGTACATGAAAGCAAGCGGGTGGAGGCACGAAACAGAGCAGGAGAGACAGAACATGGACAAAAAAAGACCGATATTCATTGATGACAATACAGCACAACACAAACAGACAGTGAGATTGACAGTAGATGTACCGATTGCTGCCCATTCCGTTCCTCAAAAATGATTCAATCGAGAGGATGCTTCCGGAACACTCATTATCCCCAACATTTTCACCAAACCCCGCGTCTAGCTCTGTGATAAGTAGCAAAAATAAAATGAGCTATATTTAGCAATAGGTTTGACAGGCGTGGAACTGGTTTTCACTGACGTCAGCAGATTTTGCAACACAATACACGGCGGAGCTGGACAGAAAGACAGAGGACTGAAAGATAAGTTGCTTCAAATAACAGGCAGCGCAGACGTTTGCTGGAGGTAAATCGACTTTAGCGGGTTTTGTGGGACGCACTTTCTTGCTTGAATCATCGGAAAGAAGAAACGGTGCCGTTAGGATGATTGTAGCATTTGATTTGCGATGCTTTATTAATTCGAAATGCTTGTGAAAAACGTCACCATTGCACGATCAAGTGTAAATATCCTGGTCAATGACACCGTGACCTTGAGATCTACACACCCGGAGAAACAGGACAAAGTGGTCTTTGATAATTGACTATAAACACAATTTGCTCAGCTAATTTTGAAGTCAATGAAACAGTTACTGCCGCATTTAGTGTGTTGACAAGCTCAGCGTTTGGAAGTTCATTAAGTAGCATTAGACATCCATTAATGCCTCGTCTTTTATGTCCCATCTAGGAATCCATTAGTCATCAACAACTGAGTTGTCATCACTCTGAAGGCAGCATTCAGCAAAGTCTTTACAACACAGTAAACATTGTTTCCTCTACGTTCTGTTTAATGCCGATAGCTGACAACACATACAGTAAACCTGCTTTAATATCACGCACCGCCATGCTGCACTATACAGGTCATTCGGTCACTTAAAGATTGTACTCAGTCCACATGATTAAAAAAATGCATAGCGCAGTAAAGACAAAAATCAAGACACCAATAAAAACTTGGTAAAAAGATATGAACGCAGACTGCTGCTGATTCCCCCACAGGAGCAGAAGCTACAGTGGCCACGGATGTCGCGGGAGAGGTTAAGGCAATACTGGTAAGCACCACACCAGGTATCAGAGACAGATCTGGGCTTGGAACTAACACCCAGGGTCTCCAAAAGAGAGGCGGTCGACAGAGCCTTTTCACTTGTCCTGCATTTTTTCAAGAATTGGCACGATCATGTCGAACTTGGGCCTCTTGGCCGGGTCCTCGTTCATGCAGATCTTCATCAGCTTGCAGATGTGGGGCGAGATACCTGGTGGGATGGTGGGCCTCAAACCTTCCAAGGCCACCTGAAAGTCAGAGAGTGTCAGTCGCAAGTCTCGAGTCTCGAGTAAGTCTCACAGTACGGCCAAATAGTTTTCACTTCCTCAGAGGACACCCACAACTCATTACTGTGTTGAGTGTAGCAATATTTTATCACACCTTCATGCCGATCTCCATGTTGGACAGGTCTGCAAATGGAACCTCCCTGGTCACCAGCTCCCAGAGCAGGACTGCAAAACTCCACATGTCAGCTGATCGCCGGTTGATCTCCTCCGGCTTCTTCTGCAGCGCTGATGAACACAAAAAAGTTATGTAGCTTTATATGTCTGACGTAACAGCAATTACAAGAGCAGCTTCACTCGTCCACGAACTCCAAACCTCATCATCGAACTGTTTTACTCCCTGCTTCACATCTTTAAAAAGCACTCTGGTTATTATCTGCGTTTCCTAATCCAGTTTGTTTCCAATAACTTTACATCGGAGTGCATTTCTGGGGGAAATCTGCTGCTGATCACATTTGGCTCTGCGGTCGCCCTGAGCCCTGCGCATCAATCACTCTGCGGCTTCGCTTCTGATCTACTCAGAGCCACAGATTCTTACCTTCAGGGGCGACCCAGGCCGGCAAGTACATTCTGCCGGGACACTGGAAAGAGAACTTGACGTCGGACATGCTGATCCTGGCTGTCTTGTCTTCATCTATCTGCAGGGACACGAAGCAGATCGAGGTGTTATTTGAAGTTATTTTTGGAACCTGAGCCAGATTTAGAGTGCGACACTGTTCTTTGTACCATGATGCTCTTGCTGTTGAGAAAGTGGCGTGGGATCATGGGCTCCAGGGTGTGGAGGAAGGCCATCCCACAGGCGATGTCCAGGGCAAACTTCACTGCCTGCATCTGATCCACCACAACCACTGGACACGGACAAAAATGCAGTGATTAGGAGCTTGACTCCCATACACAGACCTCAGATTGTTTTGATTCACACCCAAAGTCTTTGTATTTTTGGTTGTCCAAAAGTATTTACATGTTATTTTATTAAAATATTTGAGAAAATTTAAAACAACTCAAGTCCAAGCCCACAGCGAGGCCCAGAGGTCAATGAACTACTGGGTCAACACATGGAATAATGAGTTCCATGTCAATGATACACAGTCAGCCACTTTCTCTGCCCATTGGGAAATAGAAAAGCTATAAACAACCATCACTTCCTATCAGAAGCTCCTTTCAGTTACAAGTTCTGAACCTTCACTCCAAGTACCAATGTTGGGTAAATAAAACAGCGGAGGTGTTCGATGTGGCACCAGCATGACTCTCACCATGCACAACATTGGTCTGCATGAAAAACATTTCTGTTGCTGTGACATTTGCTTTTGGAGAGGACTACAAACAATGCCGATTTAAAAAAAGGACACTTGGGTAAAAAATGATGAGGGGTATAAGAGACACTCGAACGTCATAGTGCTTTTGGAAGTGAAGTCAAAGATCCCTGCATGTTCCCCAAATGAGTGGCTGAAGAGCTGGATGATATGACGGAAACGATAGCTTGAAAAGAGCAAGAGAAAGTACCCCAAGAGAGTGAAACAGAAATTTGACTTTAAGCTCCTATTTTTTTTTATTGTTTTGACTTTACTGCACTCTGCACAGCCAACCTCTATAAATGGACCTCTCATCTGTTGAAAAAAAATGGTATGCATCTTTTGAGTATCCATGAACTAAAGTATCAATTTTAGGTGTCATTTTAGTCCAATTGATTAAATGGAAACCAATTAAATAGAGAGCTGTTATCACAAAAATACACTACTAACTACTATCACTATTTTATTTAAGATTTATTTAAGATTTTTTTTTTATTTTGCATTGATAAAAAGAAAATGTGCTGCAATTTTAAGAAAAGAAAACTTAAAATATGTACCAACTGAAGAAACTGCAATAAAGTTAAACCACCTGATAAATAATGTTGGGGATGGAAATGCGTGCGACCTAAATTATATGCTGAAGGATATTTTTCCCGCTCATATTCCCTTTGAAACAACTGGTAGACTACTCAACAAATATTTATAAGAACGTGATGCTTTCAATCCAACCATTTTAGCTGGGCAGACTCCCAACACTCATTCCTTCCGCAACATAATTTTCGGTGTCATCACATCTCACTTTTATTGCTCAAAACCAATTTGTGCGACGAGCCACAACAAGTAATGCTACAACATGAAAAATCAAGTTTAAAGATGGCACTACTCAGTCAAAACAAATAAACAACACAGCACTAGACGTTGAAATGCAGCCAGCGATGCAAATTTGGGCTCAATATTAGACATGATTTTGTGTAATGTGGTTCATGTCCAGCTGAGCTCACAGGATCTCGACTTGGTGGTGAGGTCACAGCTCTGCAGCATGAATCAGTAAATGTGGTGGACACACCAGAACACCTGACCAGACGCGAGCGACAGAGTAAAATACTCACTGGTGCCTTCATGCAGCACGTTGTAGAGCGAGCCGTTAGGCATCCAGTGTGTGATGATGATGGGGTGAGGGGCGGGAGGAGACTGACATGCTCCCAACATGGGTAGGACATTCGGGTGGGAAAAGATCCTGGGGTGGAGCCCGAAGTAGAGACAGACAGACGGACGGAAAAAAAAACAGACACACAAAGGATTTGACAAAAACACTGGGTATATGCCAGACAGGTAACCAACAATGAAATAAATAATAGGTCGCACAAAATGCAAACAGACAAAAAAAAAAACAAGAGGAAATGAGAATGGAATAAACAGGAACCTGAGTTTGGGATATTCCTCATTGAAGTCTCGGCTTTTCCTCGTCGTCCAGTCGCGAACCTTTAAAACTTTGATGACTATTTCATTTCCCTGCCAGCGACCCTGCCACAGCTGAGGAGCAAGACTTGGATTAAAACACTGATTCAGAAAAAGACTTGCTGAAACCCCCGACTAAAAAAACAAAAAAGAAATATCACCTCTCCCGACTGGTTCTCGTTGATTTTAGCCATAAATGAAAGCTGCTTGTAGTCGATGCCTGCTTGTTTGTTCAGCGTGCCATTTCCTGAAGAAGACACTGACTTGTTAGACACCCTACATAGTGGCTCACAAATTGCTTCAATCTGCTAAATAACTAAACAAACTCACGCGGCCGGGTTCTTGTGGTTCCTTTCCAGAAGTTGTCCTTAAACGGAACTTTAGCTAAGTTCTGTCCCAGCTTCTCTGCTTTTTCTGAGGAGGAGAAACGTGTCAGACCACAGAGAAACTGA
The DNA here is from genome assembly GCF_027744825.2 of Synchiropus splendidus. Lineage (NCBI taxonomy): Eukaryota > Metazoa > Chordata > Actinopteri > Syngnathiformes > Callionymidae > Synchiropus > Synchiropus splendidus. The sequence continues at coordinate 14,133,104 of NC_071341.1, read as the reverse complement.
TGAGTCGGGATAAATGAGTCACTACCTTTGAGGATATCTCGCAGATGAGTTTTGGCTTTGTCCAGGGGAGTCTCCCCATATTTGTTACAGATGCTCACCTGGGCCCCGTTAATTACAAGGTCCTGAGAAAGCGCAGCGATTCATTGAACCAAAAGAGAGATTTCCCAATAGACGCCAGCAGGGGGCAGTCTCACCTCAGCTACAAAGTCTTGGCCCCAGAAGCAGGCATAATGCAGAGGTGTGTTGCCATGTTCGTTGGCTGCGTTGGTGTCTGCTTTGCACTGGATCAGCTAAAAGTCAGCAACACACAGGGGAGTTTATGAAAAACATGACAGAGCAGATCTTGTTTGGACTCCACACAAGAGCCAACGCTGCCAGGAAAAATCAAAGAAACGTGTGTGTGTGTGTGTGTGTGTGTGTGTGTGTGTGTGTGTGTGTGTGTGTGTGTGTGTGTGTGTGTGTGTGTGTGTGTGTGTGTGTGTGTGTGTGTGTGTGTGTGTGTGTGTGTGTGTGTGTGTGTGTGGCCTCGTCTGAAGACTGACAATGATGCTTCAAGAATAAAAGTCGAGTGGGTTTGATTCAGATTCAGACACTATGTTCTGGAAGCAAGATGTAATTCAAGAAAGATGACCAAACCTGCCGCTAAAGCATGGGATAAGATATTAGCTACGGTATAGTTGCAAAGCAGCCATGAAGATGAATTCTCCCTAGCTGGAGGTGCGTGAACAGACCAGTCAAGATGACATCATTTTACATTTCACAAGACTCCAACTGGAAGCGTTAGAGTCGTGACTCACAGAATGAGTCAGGCGACCACTAGAGCTCGAGCAAAACAATCTTAGCTACCTTTCCAACGATGTCTCTGTGCCCGTGGCTGGCGGCCAGATGGAGGGGCGTGTCGTCCCCACGGTTCATGACGTTGATGCGAGCTCCTCTCATGATGAGCATGTCCACCACGTTGGACCGCCCCTCCCTGCAGGCCCAGTGCAGGGGGCTGAAGCCGTGGTCGTCTCTGCGGGGACAGAAATGCGCCCACCATGAGCAACACACAGCCACACAACTTTTTGTTTTCGCTTTTCTCAGTGTAAAGCCACCAACATTGAGAAGCTAAATTTTGACACAAGAGCAGCAAACCAACTACATTAGTAAAACAAGGACAGACACCTGTAGTTAACTTGAGCCCTGTTCACTGTGGTCCTTTTGCACACAACAAGTCAAGCTACCATCGGGTCATTTCACACAAACATATAACTATAAATGAGTAATCATCACGTCTGATTAGACTAAAGTCGAAGGATGTTAGGGTCCATGCACGGCTTTTTCGGGTGAAACTGGCTTTAGCGACTGACCACTCTGATCACTCAGGGTCTGAGAGAACAGAGGGTCAAAGATAGAAGCTAAAGATGACTTTCCAGTTCACTGTCACCATGGCACAGCTTCATATAGGGGTGTGACCAGTCGGTAGAAGACCACAGAGCAGACACAGGAGTAGGTGGAAAAAAGAAGCTTCTGAATGCCTCTATATCACTCAGAACTTGGTAAAGCAGCCAAGGAAAGAAAGAGAAGAGGAGAAGAAAACTGCATGCCATCGATTCCAAGCGGCAATTGAAGAAAGATATTGTTGAAAACTAGTTTCTCATCCAAAGACCTGGGAACCCAATCAGTTTTCTTTGTTGTTGGCTTTCAATGCCCATTTTTCTGACTCAAAAGTTGAAATTAAATGGTTTCTTATCAGACATGAAGCACATTAGAACGCACAACCGGGGGCTCAAGATGTTCAGTGTTAATTTAACTTATTTAATCCTCGTCATTATAGATTCCTAATTTCTTTGCATCTTGATTCACCAAAGTGTTCTCCACCATCTGAAGTGACTCTTCTTGCCGTACTCTGCATGCAACAGAAGCTACTGTTCAACAAAGTAGAGCACTTGTTCGGAAATGGCGAGCGTGCATGCAGATGCGATGAGTGTGAGGCAGAGCCTGAACTCTGTGACCTCACCATCAATTCCCCGGTTTGTATTTAAACATCAAGCAGCAGCCAGTTAAAATTCACCAGTCGCCATCGTCGCACAGAGACGCCTCAGTCCCACAACACACATTCATCTGTGCATGTGTGCGACCTGCCGTCTGCTCCAGATGCAATTTCCTCCCTGGTCAAAAAGGCCAAAGCTTTAAAAAAGTAATTAGTGGAGTTTTTGGAAGCAGGCGCCCCCAAGGGTTCAGCTCTGTGATTTTATTTGTTTGCGCTACTAGGCTGCACTCACATTTAAGGAAGTAATAAGGGTGTGAATGAATCAAAATATACAATCCCACTGGGGCGAGGTTATCTGTGGCCATCGGCACTGCGCTCACATTCCTCACTGAGAATGGCATTTGAAAGTCACTTTTACAGAGCTGTAAAGTGTCATTCAATCTGAGCATATGCTTAAGATGGCACGCCATCAGCTCCAAACCAAGCATCAATAACAATACAGGATCTACAGACCCGTCGCTGGTGGAGATCTGATATCTGGAATAGTTGGAGATGGTCACCACAGAAATGCTCTGCAAAACCTAGCAAGCCTTATTCTCCATTCTGTCATGCCTTTTTTATAGGAAGAGATTTCCCCTCAAGCTCCTCAGAAACGGAGCGCCAGGATCCTCTCATAGTCATCCGCTCCAGTCTGGCTGCCGTGATTTATTTAGGGCACTTCCACCTGCTAACAGGCCTCATTTTGGCAGATGGAGGAAGCCTCTGTCTGCACCATGTCTGTCTCTGCCCCAACGTCCACCCGGGGTCAAATGGCCAGAGTGAAACGAGGCAAAAAAACCTTGTACCACCACCACCGACTGATTCAGTGAAGTTAGCCAGTCTAAACAGGCAGGTGCAAACCTAAAAACACAGTTATTAGGTGATGTCTGGGTGGCTCCTCAATCACAACAAATATTAAAGCATACTTCTACGATTTTGAAATGTTGCTGACTCGTTACCAGCCTTACTTCCTATTGCGATCACAAAAAAAATAAGCAGAAGTCAGACAGACAGTCTTCTCACAGAAGAGTTCCTTTCATGGCAGATACTGTAGAGAGACTCAGGACCTCCAGCAACAAAGACCCATTAGGATGCACAATGCCCCACAGTTTCCTTTAGTGGCTGGTGACTGGTGACTGCTACTTCCTTCTGTAGGCGGTTATCAACTTACAATATTTAGCTTTTGTCTGTCTGTTTGTTTGCAAAGTAACTCAAAAGCGCATAAACAGATTTTGATTAACTTACAAACTTACGGGTAAAAGTTTTAATTTGGGGTTTATTGTGGCCGTGTGAGACTGTGATGAAAGAGGTGCCAAAGAAGTTACAGTGATATTTCCAACAGCATCATTTGCTGTCATTGTAAAGTGACTTTGTTAATTTTTTTGTTTTTTACCTGAGAATGAAGTCAAGGCTGGGGCAGAAAACCATGTACTGTATTACCGAACTGAGTTACCGAAAACTACTGCCATCTGCAGTCCCTTCGATCCCATTACCATCAATGATATTTCAAGCGCCAAAAAAATATCAAACTATGAAGATAAATAAATGTGAGGTAATACTTTTGTGAGGAAAAAAAGTGTCTGTCCTATTCCTGTTATGAATATGAATGTGAGCAAGTGAACTTCCTTCATGATGAATAAAGTCCATCTAATATATACAGATGGATGATCAACTGCGGCCTTCAGCACGGCCTCTAACCTCTTCCAAGACTGAAAGACAACTTGGCTGGGCAGTGATCTACTATCTCCCCAGGAGAGCTTCCACCAGAAGGCATGAGCGTGTGAACACAAGTTCTTCCATGACTGTCATCACAAGCATGTGGTCTTGTGTTAGAGCATACACACGTCTCCAATCAGACTCTAGTCATCACAACTACAAAAAAAAACTCTGAAAACTGAAAATTAGCACAGAAATATTTTCTATTCCCCATTTTGCATTAGATCACGGCATATGTTGTAGTTCCTTAAATCAAAAGGCATGTTGCCACACAAACTGATCATGGCCTCACTCGCTTTAAAACCCACATTTGTTGGCTCGAGCTGTTACAGAATTCATTACAGCAATTTCTCTTAGCTCTTATTTGACTGACTGAACAGCAGCTCTCCCGGGCAGCACGGGACCATGATGACCGACTTCTCAACTTTGCAATCAGCCCATCAAAGCATGCAGGGAAGATTGAGGGGAAACCAGCATCTAATTCCGCTGAGAGACGAATGCCGGAAACGCTCCAGTGAAGGAGGGGTCACGGACTGCTCTGCCTTTCTATGCATTCCTCTTGAAAAACTTGCCATGAACACACACACATACATACATACAAAGATCCTCTGTGTCATCACACACAGTCCTCCCACTACAATAACCCACCCCCACCTTTCCATTTGGTGGGTGGGCGTCAGATCCCCAGAGGGCAGTGTGTTATTCCTTGTAAGGAGATGAAGCATTCCACTACGACTCCTCGTCGGAGAGAAGCATCAGCATAAACAGTGTCATCAGGCAAGAGCAGGAGGGTTTTTTCCTGCAGCACAAAGGTTAAAATGGGAAAAAAAAGGGAAGTCGATCATGGCCAGTCTGTGAAGGACGATTTATAAAGGAAAGGAATGTGTCTTGCAATCTGCTAATGGACGGGTCACGTGAGAGGATGCCATGTGAAAGGTTTCTCAGAGACCACGCTTCACAAGGCAGCATATTCTACACCTAACAAAAGTAGTAGGAAGAGAAAACATTCCATTTCCCCAGTCGACTGAGGACGCAGCAGTATTTCAAGAAGCAAAATGGTTTATTGATTTCTCTACAAGCACATTAGCAGTCCATCAGAAGCTGCAGCAGATGTGTAGCTACACTGAGATAAATCTGCTCATCACCAAAAGTTCTTGGAACCAAGTTCGGAGGGAAATTAGATGCTCAGACAGGCGAATCCCAACATGGATCAGAGCGGTTTCCATGGAACTCTATGAATTGCTTATAAAGCTGTTAACACAGAGATTATTTTTCAATGCAACAATTCAAGGTGCACCACATCATACAGCGTGATGTCACAACCAACACATCCATGGCGACCAAACCACATTCAGCTGATGGACGGAAAATTTAATTTTAGTATTACATCAGCATTTCATGGCAGTTTGTCAGTTATTTTTAAGGCACTTTAATGTCTCCAAAAGGACACAACCCGGGCCAGCCCATGCGGCTTCCGCACTTTATCTGCAGACGCTCTGGTTCCCTTTCAACTGGCAAAAAACTGCAGCACCTGCTGCACACCTGGACTCAGCACTGGTCACTTCACACTGACTCGGAAAAGAGAGAAAAGCAGTCTCACAAAGCATCTTCAGTAGGGTAGAAAAAACATACCACATAAGAAGTAGTCAGCTAAGGACATAGAGGAGACATGATCGACCACTGATCTGGAACTGACGGAACATGTTTGTTATCTAGTTCACATCAATCCCACATAAAGTCTGTCATGCTGCCTGGAACTGACACTGGGAGTGGTGACAAGTGTGACTATCTCAAGCATCACATCTAGCTTCCTCTCTAATGTCAGGCTTTTCAATGACTCTGCAAACATAAACAAGGAAATGGGTTCAACTAGAGGCCACAATCTCACTGAGGACCAGCAGAACCTATCATGTCATGCGTAAAAAAATTCATTAAAAAAAATATCTACAGCAAGTGCACTGTTGATCCATTTAGTCATTCAATTCCAGCTGAGGCAGACTGACAAGAGGCTGCAAAATAGATTTTATTAAAGTCATTCCAGGATAGACTGGAGTTCAGTAAACAATGTCGCCAGTTAATTATTTATAACTAACAGTTTCATCCATTTTACTGAAATAAAACCAAGGTATACATCAAGGTGCACAACAGGCGCATTTTGTTCCTTAAATCTTTCAAAGAAGGATAAAATAGGAAAAAGTGGAATTACACCACAACGTTATATGCTCACAATGTTATTTTGTAAGGATATTAACAATGTACGCTGAAAAAGGTCGGATTTATGTGATTTAATAAATAAGCTTCTACTAAAATGATTGAGATATGAAATATCATAGGAGAAGAAGCCATCAGGATAGTAACATGTATACACAAAAAGCACAGTGACAGTGGTACTGCAAGGCCTGATATCTCAAAGCAGGACGTTCATGTCAGTAGGTTGTCAGCTGTATCCTTGAAGTGAACAGAAGCAAACATGTTCTTACAAACAGGAATTTCTGTCAGTGAACACAACACTACAAGCGTATGTTGTCATATTCGCATTGTTCAGTTCTCAGTTGATGCTATGTGGTGGTGCGACTGGCACAAGAACTAACTGCACTCACCCCTGATTCAAGTCATTCTCTGTGTTGTCCAACCATAGACGGACCGCGACGGCGTTGCCTTCCCGGCACTGAGCGAAGATATCGTCCATGGTCCCAGGTGACTTCTACTCTGACAGTTCACCTGCACAAGTCCACGTGGCACTACAGCAACAGTGAGGGTGGCCGAAAGGGTTCAGCGAAGTGCAGGCGAGCATCAGTCTCTCAACCGGGGTCAGTGAGGGACGAGATCCCACAGTCAATAGGAGGCAGCTCTATGAAAAGACAAAAAATAAAGTTATGCAACAACTTATTACAAGCCTGTTCCAGAGATGTGAGCAATCTTGAGTCACTGGGTTAAACAGGAAGGACACCCACAAACGCCCACAGATTTGACACCTTTTGAAGTATATATATATATATATATATATATATATATATATATATATATATATATATATATATAGAGAGAGAGAGAGAGAGAGAGAGAGAGAGAGAGAGAGAGAGAGAGAGAGAGAGAGAGAGAGAGAGAGAGAGAGAGATTTTTAATCTTCACATTGCAAATATTTTCTGCAAATACATACACTTCACATTATGATACACATTATTGCATCAATGGTGCTCACAATAATAATCATGTCTAGGATTAAAAAGAAACAGTTCACTTGGAAAATAGTGACCACAAAACCTTCAGGAGAAAAAGCAACCGCAATGTATTAACTATACTATCAATGGCACGGTCAGTTAATAGATGAGTTCTTAGCAAATTTACAGTGACTTTAGAAAACTGTTCTTTATAGTGACTGTTCTGTTAAAGATACTACACAGACAGACAAACGCTTCCTTTGTGGCCGCCACTTGTCAAAGTGAACTCTCGTGAGGTCAACGGTATATTTATAGTCCTACTATCAAGTTATGACAGGAGACATACTGCTGAGAGAAAGGCTGCGGTATGTTGGAGTGAGGTCGGGGGCAGCATCGTTTAACATATTTACAGGGACTAAAATTAAAAACCTGGACTCATATTTTCATTTTCATTACCAGGGACATCATTCATTAGCTTCAAGCTAACTCCACCAACACTTGAAGGGGAGTCACTGAACTTCAAACACGGCGACTCGAGCACTGGTTGTGTACTTTATACACAAGCAAATGAGAAGAAACGAAGGTATGACGCTTCTGGAGACCGAAAATGCGTCGCGGTGAGGTGAGAAGTGTCGTGTTGTGCTAGCGGGCTAACTAACGCTGTTGACGGCGCGGAGTGAGAGCAGACTGGACAGCGAGATAAACAAAAAAATACGTTCGATTAACAGTCGGTATGAGCCAATGTGATGTATTTGCTTACCTTGTTTGTTGTGTGGTTGTGAGAAGGCCGAGCTGGAGGAACTAGCAGCGTTATTCTGCCTCAGATTGACTGTGTGGAGTGTCCGTCCACACCCTCCGTCTGGACGCGCTGGTGCTGCTGCGGGGCAACAAGCGCTCTCTGCTGGTGGGGAAATGAACTGCACTACACTTCTTACAGCCTGAGGTCATGGATTTTGTGAGATGAGATGATCCCAATTATATCCACACAACCAATCAAATGTATATTCATTTATGAGGTAACTACGTCATATTACAATTAGTACTATTTTTGCAGAAACATTTGATGGTTTATTAATTATTGTAAAACACATCTGTTGCAGTTACATCGCATCTGACATACAGCGCCTTTTCATCGGTGTTTTGATGCATAGGAAGTGTTCAATTGGAGGTATTCAATGGAAAATACAGACATACAATAGCAACACGTATGTACAGAATTAATAAAAAATAATGTCAATAACTGAAGAATACGAATAGGAGAATAACTCTCAGGATATAATTGAATTCACCGTATTACAGAATAAAATCTGTTATTTTATTGTTGATTTCTGCTCTCATTATTATTATTGCTACAACCCGATTCATTTTTTTTTTTTAACCAATGGTGGATGGAATATAAGCCACGTTGTCGACACTTTTCATTTCTCTCAAAAACACTGCGTCTATTTCCAAAAAAAAGAAAAAAGCGAGGGTACGCAAAAAAATGGATTACATTGTATTTAAACACGTAACTTGATAGAAGAAACTTCAACGTACAAACCTAAACGATGAAACGTTATAATAGTTTATATAAAATACGGTGACGTAGCTGCTCTGCGCTCGTTACGTCATCGACAAGCGACTATCGTTGTGTTTTGCTTCGCTCTAACGTGGTCTGCAACTTGGAGCTGACAGCCCTGTAATATACCCTATAGTGTCCGTTCAAACTCACCCGATTCAATATATTTATGCGAAAGACTCGGATCAGAATCTTCTGATTTAGAGTTATTTCCGCAAAAGGCCAGGTAAGCTACTAACATGTGTTTGAAAGGTATTTTTCTGGGAGTTAGCTCTCACAAATTGTTTTGTCTGTTCGTCATTTTTGTCTTTGTTATCGCAGAATCTCGAAGCAGCTATGTTTCTTGAAGAAGAAGACTGGAACGACGATCCAGAGGCTCAGGACTTGAGCAAAACGGTTCTTAAAAACTCTCGAAATACAAACAACAGCGGAGAAATCAAGGTATTTGTCAGATGATTTCTAAAAAACTTAGTTACCTTGTTGTGTATTTAATGGCATTGACTGATGCGACTTCATCCAAACTAGCAGTTGGTCGACGTTCTCATTTGACGGATGGGAGAAGTTGAATGTATTCTTGTTGTTATTGAAGTACACTTAGTAAACGGACCCAGATATACTATATAGCTCTTCTCAATAATCTAACTCTTATTCTATCAAGTTATCTGCGAACGTATCTTAAATTATTGTAACACACTTTTTTTTTTCATTTGTTCAGTCAAAGAATGTTGGAAAGAAGAGCCTGCTGCGGACCCTGAAGACCCTCGGATCAGTGCCAGAATGGAAGAGCGACAGCCAGCAGGTCGATGGTGACAGCGACTTTGAGACATCACCCGGCAAGAAGAAGAGAAAGAAGAAGAACAACAAGAAAAGAAGAAAAAGAGGCAAGAAAGCAGAAGGAGGAGACGAGCAGGAGGGTGAAACAGTTGAGGCTCAGGCTTGTGAGGAGAAAATCCCAACTAAGAAGAGAGAGAAGGAAAAGCCAGGTAAGTGTTTGTAGCTTTGGAACACTTGTTCAAAGGGATTTTAATTATTTGTGATCATTTTTTAAGCCCCTAAAAAAGCAAAACCCACATCTGACACAGTGGAGAAAAACAAACCTCCCAGTTCTGAGAAAGCAGGAGAACAGACAGACAAGCTGAACAGAAAACAGTGGAAAAACAAGATGAAGAACAAAAGGAAATGTAAAAACAAATTCCGCCCCAACCAGCCAGATGAGAACAATTCGGAGTCAGCAGATAAACAAAAACAAAAGGTTGACGTTCCGAAAGATTGCAACAAGGAGGCGGTTGAAAGCACGCAGCTGAAGCTGAAACCACAGAAAAGGAAACAGTCGGAGTCATTTGAAGCAGATGTGAAAAAGAAAATCAGAGTTGAAGACTCTGATGGATTCATTAATGGAACCAAACAGGAAGCTGTCAATGAGCCAAAGACGCAAATTCCTTCTCCAAAGTCCAAACTAAGCAGAGAACAGATTCGTAAAAAAGATCATCTTAGGAAGCTGTTGCAGCGTCCAGAGGGAGTTCAAGAGAAAGCTGCAGAGAAAGAGCAGGCAGCCGAGCTGGAGGAGCGAGAGCAGGCTCCGCCGGACGCCTCGACCTCGCTGCGCTCACGCATGGAGCAGCGCCTGGACTCGGCTCGGTTCCGCTACATCAACGAGGTTCTGTACAGCACCTGCAGCGGCGCAGCCAAACGCATGTTCCAGCAGGATCCAGAGGCCTTCTGGGTTTATCACCGCGGGTACACCACCCAGGTGGAGAAGTGGCCAGTCAACCCGGTGGATCCCATCATCGCCTACATCCGCAAGAGGTAAGAGATGCCAAGCCGACGAGGACCTTTCAGTTGGGACTGTTTTGAAGTGGAGCAATACGAAGCTCCGTATTGATCGAAATGATTAAAATCATTTTATACTTTATTTTTGGGGCGCAATTCATCAGATGAGTTTCATGACGCCTCAGGCTTTTTCCTTCAGAAGGAAATCAAGAGAGAAAAATGTATAAATATTCTGCGTGATTTGAGAGTTGCTGTGAGTGAAGTGAAATTCAGTGCAGACACGAAGATGACTTTGGCGTCCACTAGCGGTACATTATTTGAATTGCAACACTATAGGCATTCTTTTTTCTTCATCCCTTTTCATCTTCAACTCATCTCTTGGCCCTCAGATCAGCCTCTCTGGTGGTCGCTGACTTCGGCTGTGGCGATTGTAAAATCGCACGCAGCGTGAAGAACAAAGTTCACTGTTTCGACTTGGTGTCCACGTGTAAACTCGTCACCGTCTGTGATATGGCAAAGGTGAGCCATTTTATCCTCCTCATTTCCCCGAAACCTTTCCCCTCACGTAGAAGTTGCCTGGCATTTGTGCCGATTCTGGTCCATCCCCGTCTCAAGTCTTCAGGTTGACAATACAAGATCACCCTCTTCCATCCTAGGTGCCACTTAAAGACAGCTCAGTGGACATTGCTGTCTTCTGTCTCTCCCTCATGGGGACCAACCTTGCAGATTTCCTCGCTGAAGCCAACAGAGTCTTGAAAAGGGGGTAAGAACTCATGATGTTCAGTGAAAGTCTTGTGCTGCATATCTCCATCCCCTGCATGTGTGTGAGTGTTGGACCTGTGTTGCTTCAGCGGGGTGCTGAAAATAGCTGAGGTGGCCAGCAGGTTCGACGGACTTCGGAGCTTCCTGACGGCATTGACCAACCTGGGATTCAGTCTGGTGTCCAAGGTGAAAAGCAGAACCATTCAGAACCAAACGTTGCATGTTATTAATCCAACCTTTCCTTTTTAGGACACAGGGAACACTCATTTTTACTCCTTTGAATTCACGAAGAAAAGTGATGCGCCTGAGCAGATCAAAAAATTTGGACTTCAGCTGAAAGCCTGTTTGTACAAGAAAAGATGAATAAATGTTTTTTATTTGTTCCGAATATCTCTACTTTTACTGCATCATTTTACTACGTTTCACAGTTCGTCGAAGATGGTTGTAATGCATTTGTTGACCACAAGGGAGCGCCAAAGTATAGGGCTCAAAAATATCCAGAAAGACTGCAACAACAAAAACACTTTAAATCGGCAGCTTGTAAAACACTTTCTTTTATTTAAAAAATACAAGTGGAGAACTTAAAAATACGGTATATACAAAGATAAAACTATATTGTCATCGCAACAATACAAAAACACAGTTTATTGACAATAAACATTGCAGATTAAATTTATTTACCAGAATAGATTAAATATTTGACAAAAGATCAACCAACTTTTAATACAACGGCTTTAATTAAACACCCCTGTTGGAAACTGATTTCATTAGGTGTAAATATCAAACATATTTGAACTTGTTTCTTTCTCACATATGTTCAGTTCTAAGTGTCTTGATGAGAACTGTTGAAGTCAAACAGCCTCATGTAACGCAGGAGGCACCTAATAAACCTAACAAATTGAGAAACACTTTCAAACAGTGCTCTTGACATCGATGACAATGTTGACCAGCTGCAAGTTTTCACCGCTGTTCCCTTCTTTTGCTGAGGATGACACGTCCTGCATCAGAGGCGTCAGTGTGGAGACTGATTCCTTCTTCTGTAACAACCACAGAAAGTCATGTTTTACACAAATTGCCGACACAACTGTAGCGCAGAACTGCGGCTCATTACCTTTTGTGGCGATGCTTTTTCTCGTCTCCTGAAAGGCAAAATGCACCTGGTGACTTCAAAATATCAACACGTTGGTGTTTTCCGAGCTGAAGCAGGTGATCCAAACTTCAGTGACCTTGAGAAGACGTCATTCCCGACTCCATGCAGACGCTTAATTTGCCACCTGAGTCCACAGTGAAGACCTGCTGCTCTTTATTCATCCCCAACACAAGGCTATATAGAAATCTCGATCTCCAGTAGCAATGATCAGCCTTTACGTTACTGAGTGGGTTCACCAGTATGACGTCTCGTGTGTCCTGTGAGTCCAAACTAGATCAAAAGCGGGGTCACCTTCGGCCACACAGAACCACCCTCCCTGACTAAAATATCAACCTGATTCCTCATTGATTCCATCATTGACCACTCTGACCTGACCACATGATGAAGACCTGCTGCTGACAAAAACTGACCCGACGCTAACAGGGGGTTCAATTGAGTCACCTTAAATAGGCCCTCGCCATCTTTCCTGTGTACGCCATCCTAAAGTAGAGGCCGGCTCATTAAAAGGATCATGGGACAGAGTCTCTGAGGATGCAATGCTCACTGCAGTATCTGCTCCCACTCAATCACTGCAAAGTGTTTACAAAACTTTCCTTTTTTTTTAATTCTGATGGCTCCTCGTTCTTTATTTATACGTTTGCCTTTCATCTTCAGTTAAGGGTCATTATTCATGATTTGTTTGATCTCTTTGAAGTGTATTTATGATGCAATTCCCATCAATGTCGCCCCAAAATTCAGGGATAAAATTCAAATGATTTATTATTTATTATTTTGTTATTTATTTATGTCTTAACCATAAATGACATTTCTGTCGAAGACTTTCTCCTCAGAGTTTGTTAGTTTGTCATGGTATCTTGGAGGCTCTATCTATCTATCTATCTATCTATCTATCTATTTATCTATCTATCTATCTATCTATCTATCTATCTATCTATCTATCTATCTATCTATCTGTCTGTCTGTCTATCTATCTATCTATCTATCTATCTATCTGTCTGTCTGTCTATCTATCTATCTATCTATCTATCTATCTATCTATCTATCTATCTATCTCTCTCTATATATATATATATATATACATTCTCTACATTCAACATTCTCTGTAACATATCACAATACATTATAAAGTGGAAAAATATGTACTGTATATGCATGTATTGCTCAAGATAACATTTACCAACATTTGAAGTATTCTCTTTCTGTCACCTTCATGTACGTCTTAATGTGACTTTGCACACTCCTTTCCCAATAGCATTGCAAGTTCTCACAACTTAACACTCACCACCATTCTTTAACATCTTCACTCAAGTCAACAGTTCATCCACTAGATTTGTTACGAAACATTGCTTCATTTAAGTTATGAAACTTTCCGTCTGTGGCCACATCACTTCCTGTTTTTCAAGAGGTTTTTCGGAAAGTTTGGGGGCAACTGTTCACATCCTGTTTGCCTCTCACGACACCAGAGGTTTATCGCCTCATTTAGCTTCCTTCATCATCACTGAACTTACCGAAGCGCCCAGATAAGCACAGACAGGACCAAGGCGATGGCCAGCACCGTCGACATGCAGACCAGGATCCTTGGGGCTGCAGGACCAGACAAAGGACGTCACTGGTCTGGCTTTCATTCACAAGTGGTGGAGAACCGTACCAGAAGGTCCGCTCTCATCCGTGACCTCCACTAGAAGCTGGACAGAGGCGGAGTGGTGGTAGAAGGACGCACGGCAGGTGTAGAGTCCAGAGTCCTCCTCTGTGAGCCTCCTCTTAAAGACCATGGCAGACTCTTCTGTGTCCACAAACACACCGTCACTCCTGGAACAAACAGAGGTGAAGAACGAACGTGTCAAACGTAAGAGTCACATTGATGGAAACTGTGAGCCTCAGCAGGGTTTGTTTCCATCACCTGATGTGTTGCTCCCGGGTTATTCCAGGTAAACATATAGTCTGGGAGTCGAAACGCGTGAAAGACACAGTTGTGGGGGTAAAGGAAGGACAGCTCACCTCTGACAGCGAAGGTCGTACTCTGGCACGTTGCCTTCAGCTCGCAGCACCACCCTCTGGTGGGGGCCACTCCCCTGAAGCGAGAGTCGCGGCAGGACGTGTCCGTTACGGCTTTTCAGCATTGAAGTTTGATTCAGGACTCTCAAGGTGGACAAATCTGAGGAGAGGTTATAAACATAGTCATCATCCTGATCTCAACAGCGCCGTGTGTGTCTCGCTCACAGTATCTCGGGATGTGAACCGTCTTCTTCTCAGTGAGTCGGGAATCAAACTGGCACACACAGGTGAGGTCGTGACCTTCATGCATGGCCAGAGAGAACTGATACATCAGCTGGGCGTTAAGGACACGCCCCTCGTGCTGAGAGAGCAGAGATGTTTGAGCCTTGGTGTTGTCAGGAAGAATCCAGGTGAGATTCGCCCCAGCAGCCTCCCCAGTGCAGTTACAGAGCGCCACCCACTGTTGGGAGTCTTGATCGTGGAGGAGGGAGACCCTGAGCTGAGGGGCAGCTGACGGGAAACAGAGGGGAGATGATCAGTCGACTGCAAAACTGGAAGGCATTAATTCAGGTTCCTGTTCTGTAGGTTAGCTTCATTTAGTTTAGAAGGAAGAATGGATGAATGGGGAGGACGGGCGGGTGGATGGATAGATGAGGAGAGGGAAGGAAGGAGGAGGGAAGAATGAATTGGAGGGAAGGAAGTATGGAAAGATGATGGTTGGTCGGAAAAAAGAATGAAAGATGAATTGACGGAAGGAAGGAGGATAGGAATGAAGGAATGAAGGTATCATGGGTGGAATAAAGGATGGGTAGATGGGAGGGAGGGAAAGCAGGATGGATCGATGGATGGCAGGGAAGGAAGGAAGGAATCATGATAGATGGAAGGAAAGGCAGATGGATGGAAGGAAGAGTTTTGAGTGGACAGAAGGAAGGATGAATGAATGGACAGAGATGATGAGAAGGAAGGAAGGTAGGATGATAGGAAGGTAGAAAGGAATGGAGAGAGAAAGAGAGAAAGATAATGGATGAAACAGTGGGTGGATGGATAGATGAGAAGAAGGAAGGAGGGAGGAGGGAAGAATGAATTGGAGGGGAGGAAGTATGGAAAGATGATGGTTGGTTGGAAAAAAGAATGAAAGATAGATGAATGGACGGAAGGAAGGAGGATGGGAATGAAGGAAGAGTGAAGGAAGGAAGGTATCATGGGTGGAATAATGGATGGGTAGATGGGAGGGAGGGAAAGCAGGATGGATGGCAGGGAAGGAAGGGAGGAATCACGATAGATGGAAGGAAAGGCAGACAGATGGAAGGAAGAGTTTTGAGTGGACAGAAGGAAGGATGAATGAATGGGCAGAGATGGATGAGAAGGAAGGAAGGTAGGATGATGGGAAGGTAGGAAGGAATGGAGAAAGAAAGAGAGAAAGATAATGGACGAAACAGTGGGTGGATGCATAGATGAGAAGAAGGAAGGATGAAAGGAGAAGGGAAGGATGAAAGGGAGGTGGGGAAGGATTGATAGATGAAAGCAAGCAGCATTTGGATGATGGACATGCAATTGAAACTGTCTTTTGACTTGACCTGGGGGCAAAATTGGCGGAGGTCTTAACGTGATCTGAAAAAAATGGATCCAGATGGGCGGGAATGCGAGACGGGAACATGGAAGAATGTTGAGGGATGCATCTATATTTAACCTCAGAGTGACCGATTCGGTTTTGAGTTTCATGTCTTGTTCAAGGAGTCACTTTAAATATCCTTCCTGTTTGGCCCACTGTATTTTTACACCACTGGGATAGCCCAGTTAGCACAGGCACAGAAGCTAATGCGACCAAAAAGGTTCACAAGGAATCTTTTCAGCAGTTCCAGAAAATTCAATACGACCCCCGACCCCAGCTGTATATTTTATTTCACTGGGAGTGTTTTGGGAACGTGAGGTCAAGAATAGCATCTGACTCTCCGAACAAAACAGAAACTGTAACAAGCCAAACAGTCCCGCTGGATGTCTTGCTTTCAACGTCAAGAGATTTTTGTTTTCCGACTTGATAATGGAAGTCAAATGTTGCCGCTGCACCAGTGAATGTGTGTGACAGCAAGATTCAAACATACTCCCCACTGGAATGTGCAGCGCTCTGCTCTCAGGCGCCTTCAGCGTCGGATGCTCCACCACGCAGGCAACCGTCTGCCCAGAATACAGAGAGGACAGGAAATGCACCCAGCTCTGGGTCCGGACCGAACCATCCGCTCGGGGTTCCGTCTGCATCACATGACTGATGCTCTCGCCCCCAACAAGCCAGGATATTGTAGCTGGAGGGGCGACGCTGTCCACAGAGCAGACGGCTTCTGTGTACTGCTCTCCATGTTTCCACTGGGCCCCGGAGCGGACGGTGATGTCAGGTGGGCCTGCGTGGGAAAAGAGCCGTTTAGCAGCAGGACGGGTGAAATGTACTGCCAAACATTACATCTGCTCCCAGAGAATCATCCATGATTTGTTGAACGCACCGCAGAGCGGCAGAGTTACACTCCTGTTCTCCGGCTGCTCAAGCGCCGGGTGATTTATCACGCACTCTGCAGTCAGATCCAGAGCCGAGCAGGCCGGCAGCACCAGGACTCCTCTGACGGAGTGGCTTCCATTATGGGAAGTGAAATTGAACCAGGAGTCTCCAGACACGCCCGGCGGCAGCAGCCAGGAGACGCTGGCGGCTGGAACACTCTCCTCTGCCCAGCACTCCATCTGACTCCGTCCATCACGGCTCAGAACTTCAACGCGGACGACGGGAGCCACTGAGAGAAAACTAGCATGTGAATAATTCAACAGCAGAAAACACATCCTCAGTGAGTGGTGCACCTACCAACTTTAGGTTTCACTGTCACCTTAAACCGCAGCGCTGATTTGTGACGGTGATAAGAAGCGACACATCGGTACACGCCAGCGTGCCGAAGAGCCACTGGCCCTCGGACGGAGAGGTCGCTGCCCGACAGCTCCACGTCTGGTGGCAGCGGGTCGTCGTCCCTGAGGGAAGGAGATCGAACGGGACTGGTATTAATTTTCACAGAAATCTTAATGTCGCCATGTCTGTTTCCTGCATTCTGCGGCTTGTGGTTTAAAATCTCTTCAAGCTTCTCTGCACGTGTGCTCGGTTTTTTTCCAAAACAATGAGACACGGCAACATCAGATTTATGTGTAATGTTCATATTTCGCTCTGTGCTCATTTCGTCTGTATTTCTGCAGGGTTCCACAAAGCTTATGTACAAAATAGAGCAGTACCACCGGAAACCATGGGGGGCAGTGTTGCTGTTACTACCAAGTATTAACCGTAAATAAACAAGTAACGTAAGTTTAATAATAGTTAATAATGTGTTGCCCAATGTATAGTGTTACCACGGTTACTACTACGATGACAACAACTACTACTATTACTAGTACTATGACGACTTTGACTACAATGACAGTGCTAAAGGGACAACAAGACGACTATGACGAAGATGACTATGAGGGTTACTACTACCACGATTATGACGACAACTGCCACTACTACTACGACTATGACTAGCTGACATGCAACGCACCAAAGCCAATGAAAACAAGTATGAAAAAAATAGCTCCTCATAGAACTGTATTTACGCTGGTCAACACTGCTGATGTCACCGTAGAAACCTGTGATTTACTGTTGTGCCTCGAGAATTTAAGGTAGACACTTCATTTCTCCACCACACCAGCAGTTTTTCTCTTGACTGCAGTTGTTCTCACGCTTCTGTCCACTTATAAATCCAGATGTATTTTGTTCACGTCTCCAAACAAGTGTTTCTAATTCAGAAGGACTGAACTTGAGAGAGGTTTGGTGCATCCATCAAACAAACTTCCCGAAATACTGCAGCTTCAAGCAAAACTATTCATCGGTGTGTTTCTGATCTCATCAATAAACATCTTCTGGACCATTCATCTTTGGCGGTTCAGCTGACACGAAATCTTTAATCCCATTAATCTCCTAAGATCTGCCTTACTTTGTACAGGAGAAGTTGTATCGTGGCACGTTTCCAGTGACCAGGAAGCGGATGGCGGCGACGCTCTGGCCTTCCTGCAGCTCCACTGACTTGTTTGTTTGGTTGTTGACGGTTGGCGAGACGATACAAACTTCCCCTAAATCTGAGTGGACAACAACATCTCAGATAGTTACGACACGTGGAGCTCAGTGTGAGAACTCACAGAGCGATGGTAATGTGATGACTCGTGACTCCTTGTGAGTAAATTTCGGGTGGTCAAACACACAAGTGGCGTTGAGGCCTTCAAACGCTGCTGCAGGGAGCAGGAAGGAGCGTGTTTGTGGGTCTGAGTCCATCTCACTGTGCAGCTCGATGCCGGCGCTCGGGGCCAGAGAGATATCGGTGTCGGGTCTCCCGCCGGATGCGGTGCAAGAGACCACCCAAAAGTCGCTCCCGCCTCGCTCCACCATCTCTGCTTTAGCAGTCACGTTTGGCTTCACTGAGTCGTGGGAAGGAAGGTGAGAAGAGTTATTTCATCCACTGCCTCTAATGCCTTCCCCAGAACCTTTAAACGCCTGCAGAATGCTAAATACAGGAGCTTCCCAAAGTTGCTGACTCAGGCTTATCACCTGCTCCATCTGTTGGCCGGACTGCAGCTGAGTGTCAGGAGCGCCTGACGTCAAGTCCGAGTGGAGACAACCGCAAGCGCTTAATGCAGCAAATCAGAGTCTATTACCGAAGACACCGAAGGAATATACGGGCGCTCGTGAGAGGAGGTGAGCGAGCACCTCGTAACCGTGCCAGTGCCAAGGATACAAAGAGTAAATCGGCTTCCAGCTTCCATCAGTTCGCACTTGGAAGTTACGACTGCTGTCAGAGATGGAGCGGCTCCTGCTGATAAAACCACCCTGGCTTTAAAACAGCATTGACCGAAACATTACATTTACTTTTCTGGCCGACATCTGAGAGGTGTTACACTCCTGAAGTTATGACTTCTGAAGTCCCACAACTGTGTTCAAGGTAGACGTAACTTCACTCGATCATCAGTGATGTTGACGCAATGGAGTAACCTAACTCACCATCACCTCAAATGACTGACTGCAAAATCATAGAAGGAGAAAAGTGAGGCTTTTGTTTTTTCTTCCTGAGCTACGATTGAAATGAAACAGTGCCTTGTCCAGGGCACAAAATGGATTAAAAAGATTAAAAGTGTTCATTGAAGTGTTGAGAATTATGTGTAAGTATAAATACTACAGATTTTAGTCATTCTCTACAAGGGCAGTGTAAATTTAATCATGTTTGAAAAGCCTCACAGAATATGTTCATTCAGAATTCGTGTATTAAAAAAATACATATATATGTATATATATATATTAATTTATTTAAAAGATAAAAATAAAAGTGGAATTTAGTGATAGAGAAATCAATAAAGAATAGATAAATCAGGATTTTTATGTTGAAATGGTTTGTCGTGATTTTTTTAAAATAAAATATAATAATAATAAACTACAGAAAAAAAAAAAACGGATTACACATTGACTTAAAATGGCCACCTATCAGGACCTCCAAATTAACCCTTTCCATTGGGTTCTGTGGAATAGAAGTGCTAAAATAAAAGAGTGACGTGAAAAATATATAAAAGTGAAAATATATATGAAAAAAGAAACTTAAATAAAAGTTGGCACAGATATTTCCATTTATCTCCACATTTATTTCCACTTGTTTCTTCATTTCTCTGGTATTCCATAGAGCTATATGCAGGCCGTCAGACTATTGAATTTGTGACCAGCCTCTGTTATTTTATTTTATTTTATTTTATTTCATAAAGCCGGGCCAAAATTGACAGATGAATTTTCATGTGATTTACAGCCAGAGTGTTTGTGGAGCAGAGTGAGAGGAGGCTGCCTGCTGAGTCATGATGAGGCGGCACAACAAAGATGCAGCTTTACCGTACGTTTCCACCTTCACAGTGACCTGTTCGGAGCCCGGAAGGGTCGGGTGTTTGACCAGGCAGGTGACGCGGTCGTCTTCCAGGAGGTGCGTCAGGAGGTGCACGGTGCTGGTGAGAGTGACGGTGCCGTTGGCGTGTTCAGTCTGGTTCGTGTCAACCGACTGGGAGTTGTTGATGAGCCAGCTGATCTGAGGTGGGGGTCTCCCGCCGACGGCGGAGCACCACACCGACTGGTTGTGAGTCCCGTTGATGGTCTTAGCGCCCATGAAGACGGTCGGTCTCGCTGTCAGTGGAACAGGTTTATCAAGATCACTTCAATTCATCTGCTATCAAGTCATCTTACCGACGACGGTGACCAGCGCCGTGGCGGAAAATTCTTCGTCGCTAGTCGCAAACTCGCAGGTGTACTCCCCCTCCTGGTCCACGCTGGTCACCTTCATCTCCACGGTGAGGTTCGTGGGAGAGCCTCTGATCAAAACCCCTGTCTGGCGGCTGAAAACCTTCCCGTTGAAAAATCCCGCCAGTCGCTTTGACCTGTTCTTCGCTGGAATCTGCCGCTTCCACATGGAGCTACTGAGCTCACCCTCGCCCAGAAATCTGCAGCCCAGGTGCACATCCTGCCCCAGGACGGCGGTGATGTTGCGCGTGACCACCACAATCTGCTCTCCCCCTGAAACAATGTCCAGAGGTCAAGAGTTCACCCTTCACTGTCCTAAATCTGCAAACACAGGAGAATCGAGCCCAAACGGGCTCGCCCTTGTTTCTGTGAAGCTCATGGATGTCCGCGGTGCCGCCGCCGCTCCATTGTCTTTCAGCAGTTAAGTGAAACTATGATGCATGAGGTCGACTTATGGGGTCAGTGGCTTGGAGTCAGGTGGTCATTCTATCATGATTAGCACGCGTCAAGCGATCAATACAAACAGAGTCAACAGTCACGCCAGAGGCGCCGCGAGGTTGTTCCAGGACTTCATGACGCTTGACAAATGACGCCGTCTCCCGCTCCTCGCGCCTCTAATAGACCACCCCATTATGTTAATGGCGTGAAAACAGTCCAAATGTTGCGCCACAGTCCGCGCCAACAAACCTCCGTCGACCTCTTCCTGAGAAGGACTGCGGGAGGGCTTTCAGAGAGGAGGGCGGTTAATGGAAGCTGACAGGTAGCAGCACTTGCAGAGGAGATGGTGCGTGGACATCCATGCATACTAAATCCCCTCCACCCCGCTTCCTCTGTTCTCAGGGTGCACGTAAGGACACTCTTCTCTCAGCCGAGCTGAGCTCAAACTTCTTTACCCAGCATCAGGTGCATGAGGAGCAGCCGAAGGGAGTTCAAGCACCGGCCATCAAGATCTCAAATCAGTTCATCCTCAGTCATCCTGTCTTCTTGCTAGTTTGTTCAGGTTATTTATCACTTTAACACCACTTTGTCTGGAGCTTTGACTTCTCTACATCTTCTGTCACATCTGCTCCAGTGTGAAAAATTGTGTATTCATGAAGTTTAGCAAATGAAGGAGTCGCTTGCTGCCCATCAATCTTTGACAGTTTTCAGCACACACACACTGCTCTGCTTCCTAGTGGAACACCAGGGATGGGCACCAGGGAGGCCATGTTATATTCTAGAGCATAGCCAATGAGTAGAAAACCAGAAACAGAAAACGTGTCATGAAGTTCTTGGAATATAATTATCAGTTATAATTATTAAAATAACAAAAATCAAACTTATATGCAGTTGATTTATTGCCATATATTGTCAATATAAATGTGAAAATATATGCAGCAAAATATATTTTAAAACACTTAAAAAAAGAGTCCTTTTCTCTGCAAAATATTTAAAATACTAAGAATAAAAATTCTCCTTTTAAGTTGAGCAATGAGTATGAAGGACATGAAAGCGTTAAAACCCCACAGTAAAATGTAAATAAACACAGAAAATGTATATTTAATAAAGCTACATTTAAAAATCGAACAAGTTTTGATGCTGACCTCATGAAAAATGACTGACTGTTCTCAGGTCTGATCTCCTCCGACCTGGCCTCAGTTCAGAACTCGTACATAAAGAACAGGCAGCATCACTGCTGACCTCCATGACACAGCGTCTTCCCTCGGGGCCGCACCTGCACTGAGCAGCAGCAGAGAGTCGTCCTCCCCTCCTCATGTTGTCTTGTCATTGCATGTTGCAAAGGACTCGGACACCAAAGTCAAAAGTGACTCAGGAGTTTCTTTGCACCCAAAGTCCCCATCAAATGTATTTATACCACAAAACAACTTTTTTTTTTGCCCGAGTGACCACAAAGTAAAAGCAGATCAATCTCATCAGTCTTTAATCTTGCCTAAGTGGATGGATGGGTGCTGCGCCACTTCGCCGGTAAATAATTCAGAAATGTTCTCAAACTTATTCAGGCAGGCCAAAAAAAACTTCCACTTAGGTTACCAAACTTTTTTTTTAATTGTTCGCTCGCTTCTTAAGAGCACTGACATCGTCCAAGCGATGATGGAAAGGGGGAGGGGAGGATTGGTGGGACGGACAGGAAGCTCCGCCAAGTTACTTTTATCGTAATTATTTTTTACCTCAAGCTTCCTTGATGTTGTTTTATATTGATTTTACTGTAAAATATTTTTCGGACGCTTCCGTCCCTCTGAGTTTCACATCTTATTCGTGCAAGGTCGACTGGCGGCTGTCCCAGCAACACAGGGTGAGAGGCAGACACTGACTCAGACACTAGCTTCTACTGATTCATTCTATAGTGGTGAAAAATAAATTCTCCAGGAAATCATCCTGACCTCAGTCTGACTGAAGAGGAAGTTGAATGACGTGGTTCTCTGTCACTTTTGGACGTTTAATAAACTTTGCGTTACGTTTGCCCATCAGTAAAACCACTTATTGATTATACTTTCCCATGTATTACTGCTAGCATTTGGGTTGGGCGTGGGTTACGGGGTTAAAATCTTCCTCAAAAGCGTGTTCAAGACAATCAAAATAGAATTAGCGTTAAAAAACATAAACTGCTAACTGAAAACAATGCTAATGTAGTCGAATGCTAACTAAGATCGTGCGGCTTAGAAGTCCAATGAGTACGAATTTTTCCCATTAAGTGTTGAGTGAAAGTAAGTACAACAACTACGGTAGCCTTCACGTTTCAAAAACCCAAGATGTCATCCATGTAATTCTACCCAGAGCAGGGAAAGCCGAGGTGCATTGTGGGTAACATGGAGTGTGCGATCTTTATGTGCTACACCGTCGCCTGCTCTGGAGCTGTTTGTTTTTAGTAAAAAAGTTTTTCTGTTATTAAATGCTGCACTCGTTCCCATAACAGCTCCAGTAAAAAAGGCAATTGTTCTCGCTTCAAACATGAAGAAAAGAAGAAGGAAAGGAAGAGAACTTTCCAGGTTAGATGTCGCGACGACAACCATTTGCTACCCCAGAGATTTATCATGTGAGAGGAGGAAATGGCGGAGCAATTTAATCTATTATGTCCCTCAGTGGCCACCATATTTCAAGAAAATGCTACTCACTGGACCTTAAACTTTGAACTCTATTTTGTCATTTTAGCCGAGATAGTACACCTTACTTTTTAATCTAACATGCAGAAATGCTAACTATGGTGTTAGCATTTCCTGTGCTACCAAACCAGAATGGAGTAAATTCAACTGATCCGAACTCAGTCTGGAGAGAACTGAACCTACTGAACCTTCCACCTCAGCGTGTAAATACGTCGCCGCCAATATTCTTTTCAAGATACTCAACTTTATGTGTGTGTTTTCCTGGAGCTCAACGGCTCCATGGAAAACTATCTCTCGCCTCCAGCACTCCAAAGCAGTTCAGCTGCAATGGTGTGTCTATACATCACAGCAAATGGAAACAATGTGGAGAGACTTGAAAGGACGGCGAGAGGCAGAGGAATAAATATGCTGTATCACTTCAATTATGCCTGCTGGGTTCATAATTCACTTGCCCTTGCAGGTTATTGCCAAAATAAATGTCAGCCAAGCGTGAAAAAGACCCACCTTAAGGATACAAATTCGGTAATGGCTGCAAATAAAATATAGATATGCACAGTACAGTCGGAGTCTGTGTCTTGCTTCCAGAAACTTGAAAGCCCATAGGCTCCAAACAATATCATTATTCCATCAGCGACTGTAAATAAAAGGAAACTAAATCGGAGAAACTATTTCTTTTTGAAGGGACCAATGTGGTTTCATCAGTTCAAAGGAGACTCACCGTGAGTGTCCAAGCTGGTGGCGACTCTGAAAAGGAACCCCAAAAACAAGAGCCACAGGGGTCTCATGTTCGACAGATGGAGTCAGATCGACAGACAAGAGAGACAAACCAGGGCATCTAAAGAGTGAGACTAGTTTGTGGTTGAGGTGCACACCCTGTGCAGATGACGGAAGCTGCTGCCACTCTGACTTCAAGAATCGTGGTGAAAACATCAACATGCACATGAACTATTGATGGATGATCTGAACTATGGCGTGCTAGTGGTTGGTGTTGGGGGTAGGATGGAACTCATTAGAGTCTTGTTGCCAAGGAAAACATCAAGCTCCCGGTGATGACGAGTGTGCGGCTTAAGGTGTTTCCGATCTCATCCTGGGAGAGGTGGGAGTGTTTGTTCTCCGAAAACATCCACGCACCAGCCCGATGAGTGCCTTGCCTTGATCCCGCCTCCACATCCCACCACAACAGACGGCAGTGGGCTTTCTAAAGAATGTTTCCTGTCCGGCGGGAAGGCGCGCTGGTCACGTCCTTCCCACTCTGTCGACTGATCCGTAAACTTATTGTTGTTTGCGAAGTCCTCTAATGAGGAGCGCGACTGGGAAACAGGAACTTCAGGACGGAGGCTGGAAACGGCTGTTTTGCATGACTCATCCTCATTTTATGCATCTGTGCTTTATTTCCTGTTAAATTGTAGCAACTTTTGTGTTGAGTCATCACAAGTGCAGCAGCATAAAAGAGCTGACACAAACACCTGCTACACGTTCAGTAGTTTGTGGTTTGAAACGCCCTTTTTGAGTTTCTGCTGTAAAAACAGGCGGCAGGGACCAGCGGCTCTGTGATCTGTGAAATTGAGTTTTTAAGAGGCAAATTTATCTGTAATATTGAGAGACAGTCGCTGGTCAGTTTCACCAGAAAGCTGAGATGAATTTGGTTTCCCTTTGTCATTTAGAAGCCTTTTGTTTAAGTGAGTCTGATGGAAATAAACACGTACTTGTGAGTAACCACTTTACAAATGAGTGAAGAGCAGGACTGAAGGTTCCATTTTTGTTCAGCTGAAAGAGTCATTGGTCTAAACATCTCAGCTATTCCCATTCTTCGTATAGAAGAGAGGTCACACCTCAGTGTTTATAGGGTCTCTAATCTTTGGCTGCTGGCCCTGCGATCCAACATCTGCCGGGAGACAAATTTTAAAGGTGCATGTAGATTTTCTGTCTTGTAGCTGACGACTGTTTTGGGGATTTTAATTTTTGAATTTTAGCCTAGAAAATATTTTGACCTGTGACACATTAACCACAGATTTAATTTAATTTAATTTAATTTAATTTAATTTAAAGCAGAGAAGTAAAGACAGACTATTTTATGGAATAGACCTTAAAATGCAAAAATGCAGGGTTTTTAATTTCGTTTTACAATAAAAAATTATTATCATAATAAAAAAAATATTACGATTACTAGCGTTAAATAACATTCTTTAGTGGTACAAAATTGCAATGAAAATAGGAAAAAAGTAGATTTACTTTGTAGAATCATGTCTAAAACAGTAATTCCCATTCTTCATATAGAACAGAGGACATGCTTCAGTGTTCAAACAGTGAAAGAAGTCTGGGTCGCTAGTCTTTGGCTGCTGCCCCCATGATCCAATATCTACTGGGAAACAAATTTTAAAGACAGACTATTTTACAGAATAGACCTTTATTTATAATTGCAAAAATGCAAGAAAAATGTGTTTTTCATTTAGTTTTGCAATTTTAAAAAAAGCGTTAAATAACATTCTCTAGTGGTACAAAACCACAATGAAAATAGGAAAAAATTTATTTACTTTGTAGAATCATGTCCAAAACTGAAATCTGAATCCAAAAATGGGAATTACACTTGTAATCATATACAACAAAGGCCTCAGTGTTCATACAGTGAAAGAAGTCTGGGTCTCTAGTCTTTGGCTGCTGCCCCTGCGATCCAACATCTGATGAGAACGAGAAATGGAGTTAGTAAACAAAAACAGCCTCGGTCAAGATTGTATTTTGTCCACAATGGTCTCTTTTTTAATGGACAAGTTAGAATTTTTTGGGGTATGTAGAGTTTCTAGTTTCTCAATAATATATAGATACATATCCTTGAAAACAAGATCACTTGGTGTCCCGTTTCTGGTGATGTATTTTCAACTGTATTGAATCTACACATTTCAAACCCTGTCAGGCTGTTGGCTCCCGCACACATTCACTGGTGAAAACTAATGGGAGCTGAAACAACACGGACGGAGCCAGACAGGAACTTTTGTCTCACGGTGGCTTCAGCACTTTTTGAGCTTCATCACTGTCAAAGTGACTTCGGCAGCAGAGCCAGCGTCTTGTCTTCATGAAGAGTTTTTGACAAAGAGAAGAGAGGAAAATGAATTACGCACCCTCCAGATCGTGAGGTCTTTTGTGCATCACTCGGACCCTCACTGTCTGTTTTTCGACTTGATTTGTCCGGCGATTGGATCTACGGAAGTTCACTCAACTTAAACGGAACGTTTGTGTCTGAGGGCAAACAGTGTCGAGTCCGTCCCCTTAAACCACACTGTAATCTCACGCACATGAAGCAGGACATGGTTTTCGGCTAATTAAATTACCTGCTGAAGTGGTCGATCCCTGAAGGTGGGAGGAAGCAAAGGAGGAGGAAGAGGAGAGGAAGTCTGGAAAACTGCAGCCCCGATCCCCGAGTGCTCCCCGCTGACTGCGAGCGAATGGATTTCACCAGAAAACTATTGTTTTTGTCTGTCAGATTTATAGGTTCTGCAGATGTAAAAGGGGCGCTCACTCCTGAGCTGGTTACAAAAAGGCGGACAGGAAAAGGAGGGTGATTTTTTTTTTTTAGAAGTCTGCAAATCTGCTTATTGGAAACTGGAGTTCTCAGAATAAAGAGCCCTCATCTTTTGTTCTTTTCAGCAGATAAAGGCCTGATACAGCTGCTGTTCCAGTTTGACTCCTGTGCTCATTACTGCCACTCAGGTAGAAGAGCGTATTGCATCTTGAAGATGGTTATCTTGTCATACATTTGAGAGATGCTTATCCATCTGAAGTAGCTTTTTATCTTTTTTTCTTATATGGTCTGTCAGCAGAGAGAAGCTCCCACTCTAGAGAGAAGCTCACGAGTCAAGGCCACGAAACTCTTACCTCCGTAGAAGGAAGCTCCACTGGTGTGTGGCCTCTTCAGCTGACAGACGTAAACATGGCGAGTGTGGAAGAGGACAGACTGCGCAGTGGGTGAAACGTGAATGCATCTCTAAACCAAAACAGACGAGGTACAGGATGCTGTCTGGGTCAGCGAGGCTCAGACAACAGCGGCAGACTTAGTCTTCCTCCAGGGGTGAAAAAACTCAAGCGACAGTGTCGGCGCAACACGAAGCAGATGTTTTGTTGCAAGAGACACGAGCCCTCCGGAGCTGGCACTTGTTCAGGTCCTCAACATTGGACTTGTTTCGACTCACGAGGCTGTCGAGTCGCTGAAGAGAGTCCACCAAAATTCACTACACGAATCAATGAAATTTCAAAGTTGCATTCTATCATGTAGGTTTTCTTTGTTGTACTGTTTCTGTTTTGGGGATTTTTATTTTAGAATTTTGACCTTGAAAATATTTTTGCTTGTGACACTTTAATTGCACTTACATAAACTGTATCACAAATGGTGTTGGTATTTCTCAAAATGTCACAAAAGACATTTTTAAACTGTATGCAAAAATATATGTGTTTCATTTAGTTTTACAATACAAATAATTATTATGGTTTTATACTAGCATTAAATAACATTCTTTAGTGGTACAAAATTACAATAAAAAATAGGGAAAATATAAATACTTTGTAGTATCATGCATAAAACCCGCCTTTAAGTCGATAAACAGTCAAATGCACAAAATAAAAATCCCAAAATTGACAATGTTTTACAAAACGTTGCAAATGTGTCACTACAATTTTAAAAATAGGAAAGATTGGTTTTAAAGAGGGAAAACAAGTATGTAATATAACTTTTATAATTAATTGTGTTAAAAAGGCACATAGAAAAATGTTTGGAAAATATATTTTTAGTTGAAAAGTACAAAAAGTACTGGGAAATAAATCATTAAAATGGGAAAAAGGCCAAAAATATCTTGAAACAGAAAAAAACAGGGGAAGAGAAAAAGGGGAATCGATAGAAAACTTAGGCACATTACAGATAATATAATGTCGTAACTCTGTGGCGACTTAGACGGTTGGATATTTAGGCTAAATAAAGAGCACCTGACCGGCGGTTTGGAAGCGTTGCTCAGCCGGTGTTTTGGAAAGATTGTGCAACGTCTTGCTGTGAGTTCAACAGACAATGAAGGATTAAGAATCGTACCAGAGAAACCTGAAAGCTCCAGACAGAAACAAGTCTGCCAGACAAAACTGGTGAACCAAACTCAGCAGGACTAAACAAACAGGAGGAAAACAAGGGAAGCCAGTTAATGAGCTACAGGAGGACAGGGGAGCACACGGCGGGTTGGCTGAGGGACAGGTGAAGAGAAGAAGGACAGGAAGTGAGGTCATGCAGATGCATGCTTCTTCCTCTTTGCAATCATCTCCCGTGAAACTGGTTGCTTCCCTGACAAATAGGCAAGAGAGGGCCCTGTCTAGATCCAGCTGACCCTGTAGGGTCTGGAGAACATTCTCCTGCTCAGCTTTGCCACTGTTGCTGTAGCAGTGGAGCTCTAGCACAGTTCGAGCCGCAGATCCTGACGCTCTCAGTCATCACTTCCTACACTTGCCGTGGATCTGCATCTGGACTCTCAACACTCGAGCACTCGGTCCTGTGGATTTCCTTTACACAGCGACTCCGATGATACGCGTGGCAGAAGGAGCAAACTGGAAAAAAAGAAAGGCTCTACTCTGAGTCTTGGATCCCTGAGCTGGGAAATTCTAGTCACCTGATATTTCTGTGTTCTTTTTTTGGTCACGAATATTGCTTCCTTCTGGTCGAGCAAAAAAAAAAAATTAGATTACCATATATCACAATAAATAAACTGCATATTCATATTACTGAGGCTGCACATTAGCCAATTATTAATCACCCTAAAGTACTAAGTATTAACTGAAAAGTTCACTCAGAACAACTATTATTGACACTAAACAAGTGACCAAGTTGGCTATTAATGGTTAATATGTTCCTCTATTTTATGCATGAAACACAAAGTGCAATAAACATGCACTACACATTAATAGTACATTTTAGTACATTCATTTATTATTTTTATTTTAATATAATATTAACAATATTAACCCTTAAATTGGGCTAAAATAAATGTAATAAATGTATTTTATTTCAGGGAATCATTTAATGCAAGTAAAAGGAAAGTTTGAGCTGGAAAATGATAATAAACAAATGATTTAATGAGATTACTGGATTAAATGAAGACAAGAGCTGAGCCAAAAGGCAATATGGCTTAGTTGGCATCTTGTTTTTGCATGAAAATAAAATAAATGAATTGCAACTAAGCGACCATATAAGGATTAAAACCCGCCATTGTAGCGTCACTCTGACAGTTAAATTAAACTAGTGCGTGACACAAGGATCCTGGACGACCACAGTCTTCTCCCACACCTGACTCAACAGGAATGCTCCAGTGCAACCGGAGAGCGAGGGACAGAGGGCTGTGGCTCCGGTCGGACAGAGACGGAGCAGCTGATCAATACACCATTATAGACCGGCTGGATGCCCCGACATGGCCCTCGCCCTCCCGAGTCCTTATTTAATCACACGCTTGTTTAGAGCTGTGGTTCTGATCGGCCAAAGCAAACATCACATATCCTCAAGTCTCGTCATGACTGGGAAAAATGACCAGTATGACGCTCACACAGTCTGAGACACTGTCGCTCTACTACCATTTTAAAGGTGGTCTGCAAGGACATGGCAGCAGGAGGCTTAGAGATCACATTATTGTGGTCGGTAATTTCAGGGTCGTGGAGGCACTGGGGTCAAAGATACATGAGGTAAGAGACAGGGGACGCCCTGGACAATCACTCACCACGTTACACTAAACTAAATACGAACAAAATATGAATGAATTAATGCGGCTCTTATTCTTATTTTGTTTGATTTGTGCTACATTTCAAAGACACTTGTTTTTGTTTGCACTATCATTGTACTTCACTCAAGCCAGCGGCTCTTCTTAAAACATCAATAGAGGAAAAGATTCATTGCAAAGTCGCATTATTTTAAAGCCATTTTCTCACTGCGCATTTGGGAACAACGATGAAGTACTCAACATATCGTAAAACAAACAGTGGATACGCTCAAACAAAGAAGATTTGAAGAGGATTTGAGGTGCTAAGGAGAAGTTTAAATGATAGTGCAAGAGGTTGTTTGAGTGAAGGAGCCCCCTGAGGGGAGGCTTATCCAGGTGAGCTGTTGAAGCGGTGACCTCTAGCTTAGCTCACCTGTCTTTAAAATATCGTGCCCTGGCTAATCCCCATTCAGCCGTATCAGACACACAAACCACATTAAAGAACTTTGCTACAGAAAGTCAGGTATCTGAACTTGGACTTCAGTTCCATCCACCGTTCCGCAAAGAGCATCTGTTCCCTGAGTCCTGCTCTTTGTTGAGAACAAAAATTGTGATTTTTTTTTTTTTTTTTTGAACATATGGTATTTTCATGTCGCAGCCTGGTGACCAGTGGGGGCACGCTCTCACACACACACAGGGCCGGGGCCTCTCAAATCCCCGTGGCGCCTCTTATGTACGCAGTGACCGGTCAACCAGCAAATTCCTGCTGAACATTCTACTGTAGATGTCAGCGTTTGGTCTGGACCTGCCTGGAGGTTCTCAGAGCTCCAGGAAACGTGATCACACAGATGGTGAGAGGACCAGGTCTCTGCTGTCCCTGAGTGACCGCTGTCTCCTCCTCTGCCAATATCACACACGGTGACCTCTCTTCCTGCGACGCTGACTCAGCATTTCGAGGGTGTGGGGTGGACCGGTGTCGCCGTCGATTCAGTTTAGAAAAAAGCACAAGCGTTAATCACCGTGCTTCAGGTCATGAAGTATGATTCATAAATAGTGTTGTGAGTATAACTGGAGCTGGATCTTAAATTGCTGGACCCTCCAGATGCAGATCCATGGCGGGTCAGCGGGTCATTCTGAGAGCAGGGCGGAGGACAAGACACAGAAGGGCAATGCATGAGGGACAAGCGTTGGCGTCTGGAGTCAGAGGTTATGAAATACATCTGATACGGAAATCCATTGAAAAGGACTGAAGGACAATTTTCATTATTAATATTATTGATTTGAACTATATTTAGAGTAAATAAATGGACTAAAACTGTATATTTATTTAGAAGAAAATTTAAAATGAAACGTAAATGTAAAAATGAGTAGAATTTATTGATTTATAAATTCATTTATTTGTAAATAATAGAAATGGAAACAATAAGTGGAAAACAATCAGGGACAAAAGTAGATTTATTTCCATTTCAGCCTATTTCACGTTATGTTTCTATGTTTATTTCCACACTCATTTCCTTTTTAAGTGTCTTGTTACCTCCCCTAAGGACGTTATATACGGGACATTTAGGACGTTTATCTCTCTACTTAAAAGTGTATGAACAGATTTCCATTAATTTTTGGACGGGGATGTTTACGGTGGGATAAGGAATCTTTTCTGGACATATTCTCTATTACCGTCTGGATCCATGAATCCTATAGAAGGTTTCCTCGCCCTGTTGAGAATGTATTGCGTCTGGGACTCTGCTGCCACCTGCTGTCCAGGTTAGATTTCCTTTCATACTGTAACATACTGTGCATTAGACTGTACATTCCTTGCAGTCATCCCTTGTCTTCCACTTATCTGAGGTCGGGACACGGAGGCAACATCCCAGTAAAAGAATCCCAGCCTTCCCTTAAAAGAAGCCAACTCCAGCAACCATAATATTGACCTGTTCACCAGCTCCCGATGTTCTGGATACGCTGTATTTGGAATCACACTTGTGTACTTTTACTCCTCAAGTCAAACAAAACATTCATCATCAAATGTGTTTTCAAATTCATTCTGTCACGGTGGGTCTGAATACATTTCTTAATCGCTTTCAATTCCAAATTTATGAATAAAACCAAACCAATGCTAGCTGTTGATACGTTTTGCGGTGGTGAGACGAAACACAGAAAAAGATCAAAATACAAGCTGGAGTCAGTAGTGGAAACAAATATTACACGTCTTGACACTTTAATTATTACAGTAAAAATAAAGTACTTAAACAGATGTTGTGGTTTAACGTCATTTACAAGTGAAACGTGACCCATTCCTGAACATAATTCCACCTGATAGCCGTGATGCTAAGCTAAGCTAACAAGCAGAGAGAGTCATCTTCCATGTGACTTCAGACCTGCGTGGACTGAGACACGCCCTGTTTTTGACTCGCCTGTATAATTATTGCCTGACACTGGACCAATTGCTGTTTAACAGCATCCAAATGAGTCTATTTTGAGTTGGTGTTAATAATAAGCAGCGGCAGAGAAGGTTCTGCCACTGGAGCCAGACGCGCGGCTCAGACAATTTTATTGCAGTGTGGGATTACGCTCGGCCCGGAATGAAAGTGCATCCTCAGACCGCTGATCCCGGCTGCTGCCGTAGGGCCGCGCCGCGACCTCCAAAATCCACAATCCTACAAGAACACGCAGGTCGCTGGACCAGAGGAGGAATGCTCCGTGACATTGTTCTGATAGCACGGCGGGAGACACCCGGATATCCAGCTAATTAGGAAACCAACGGAGCCCTGACGCGGCAGATTCCAAAGAAGATCTGGTGAGGCAGTTCTTTTACAGTCGTCCGTGGGGAGCTGGTGGGAAAAAGCAGCTGTAAATGTTAAATAAATATGTTTTTATTGTGCAATAAATGATGTTGACTCCTTACAGTCCAACCCTGAAGACTTCCAGCTGATCCCAAAAGCAGAGCTCAGCAAAAATCCGAATATTCTGGTCTGTTTATGTTCATTTTCAGTCGTTTCTTTGTCGTCCTTTCTTATTCCGATAATCCTCAGGTTCATCCACAAAGTTTTCCTGAAGGCACTGGATTTGATGGAATGGTTGTGCACTATCCCAGCTCCCCGGTGTAAGAGGAGGGGGTCACCCGTAGACCGATAGCCACCTGCAGACAATATTCAGACACACACAAGCACAAGGACCTACAGACATTACCTGATTCGAGTCAGACCCAGGACCTTCTTTTTGAGTGGTTGCAGCACAGACCACTACCCCATCGTACTAACAATCAGACTGGTTGTAATGACTTGTGTACAACTCTGGTTTAGACCCATAAAATCATAGAGAAATCAGATCACTGCGTCAGGTCACATGCTTGCCCACAGTCCCATCATTTCTTCAACCCCAACCACTTCATTTCCAGCAAGGTTAGTGAATGCTTTTGCCTCACCTGAGCCTCAACCTAGAAATGAAAGAATCCCTTGCCAAGAGACGGCGTCACGTGGCAGGTGACAACACACACAGACTCATGTTAAATTGATACATTCCCTTCTGCAGCTTCTCTGCCGTCGCTTCAGCTCTCAGTCAAAGTCCGAGAAGCTTTAGGTTAACTCCTTCAGAGTATTGTGGTATTTAAGAAGGAAGTAAAGGTCAACACGTGAGTTCTGCTTTTGACTTACACCCTCACACCTTTCCACCCCGCAGCATCCCCGAGGGTCCTCTTCATCCGAGCGGCCAGCGGCAACATGTGATTGGTCAGCGGGGAGCAACTTGGCATCATTACTGCCAATAAACCTGAGTGAGCATCAAAGCGCAGCCTGACAGGAGCAGTGGAGCTGGAAAATAGCTGTATTTTGTCCGGAGCCCGTCTCATCCCGACGCCAAATTGAGAACAGGGTGAGGTCTTTTATCTAACAAACCAGGAACCAGATCAGATTCAATCAGCCGGGGAGGAGAGATGTGTTGTTCTTGTCCAGTCTTCACTTTGCAGTCTCCTCCTCTTCCTCAGAAGCTGCAGGTGCAGCAGCCTCCGTCTCCTGACCGTCACAGCGTGAGCGCAGTGACGGCCGGCGCTAAGTCTTCGTAATTAAGACGTCACGCTGCTCGACTTTAAAAGCTCCTAAACGAGCCTCCCGTCGTCCCCTGACCCGCTCTGCCCGCCGCCGCTGATTCGATGTGACGCCAGTTGTGCTTCACCCCGTCCTCGCTGCCGCAGCAACACATGTCCTTGTTGTGGCGGAACAATGGAGTCCCTCTCCTCCCTTTGTCTGCTTTCTCCTTGGTCGTCCCAACTGCTGTATATGATCGTGGCTGCGTTTAATTAAAGTCAACGGCGCCATTGTTTAAGAGCGGCTGCGATGATCGGGAAGTCAAGTGGTCAATTAGGATACCGTGGTAAACAGAGACGTGAAACTTGATGCTTGGGTTTGGTCTCAGTTTCTGCTCTGATACGGATGTTCTTGTTACAGATCAAAGCTCTGAGGAAGAGTTGGGTCTCCTTGAGTGCCTTGTTCTGTGGGCCTCCCAGTGAACTGCTCCAGTGCTGCAACAAAAGGTCCATCCAAAACAACGCATTTTAGCCCTTTAATGTAAAAAAAAAAAAAGATGCAACAAGTTCATGATTTAAGTTCAGAACATTGCAGAGTTTGTTTTTTGACTCAGTCTCGATGCTGGAAAACTAGTTTAGAAGTGATCCTCATGCATTTTTAAGCACCTCTGACCTTTCTACGGTGCAGATAGCACCACTGCACCCGCGGCTTATGTATGAACAAGATCTGTTTTCCTTCTTAAATTTAGTGGCTGTGGCCAATATTTCAGTGCATTGCATAGTCCAGAAATTATGGTAAAAACTTAGTAGGCCGCAGAAATTAGTTCATCAGAGATACACAAGGAGAAGTCAAGGAGGCCTGGAGGTTGGACTCATGGAGAGGTTGGTCCATTAATGTTGGAGATGGAAGAAGAGGAGAAGGACGTTGAGGTTCAAGGATGAAGTAAATGTGGACATGAGGTGGATAGATGTGACAAAGGATGAGGATCCAAGGTGTCTCCTCCACTCCAGATGTTCTGCAGAGAGCTGGTATCAGGAGACCAGGTCATCACTCTGTTGCTATGATGGTGACCATGTTATGTTTCCTCTCTACAATGTCATGGAAACCTTGACGCCGGCCAAAGATTCATTTAGAATCTGTATTTCGTGAAAGTCAACGGCTTGTTTTTATGACTTAAATAAACACTGCGACACTCTTGCTGCTCATTTATGAATCTTATTACCTCTGAACACGCACCAGAGGAGGAGATAAGAAGAAGTTACATTTCCTGTGTTTGGGAGAACATGACTGATGTGACGTCCCAACGACCACTTGAAAGCCATCGTAACCGGATCTCATTCAAAAATGGAAAACATTTGAGCGTTTTCGCGGCGATTGAGAAATCGTAGCGGCCACAGTAATAAAGCGACCTGTCAGACAACAAAGAGCTTGTACTTGGTGATAATTCAGCTCCAAATCTGCGTTAGATGTGCGAGTGCTTTGTGCGGCGTGGCAGTAAATCACAGCTATAAATCAGAAATGTTAAGGCGGCGCTGATGTTGTTGTAACAAAGCGGCACATGTCCCGACTGTAAGCTGGAGCCCTGGTGATACATCATCCGGCCCAACAGCTGAGCGTGACAGCGCCATCCGTCCCCGTCAGGACTGCTCTCCTTGTTGGATGAAAGTCTGGAAGTAGAAGTAGCAACGAAGGCGCAGCGGTAAAACCCTAACTTCACCACTAAGAGTGGAGCACTGACCTTCTCTGAGGACTCCAGAGGTGGTCTGACACGAGCTGCACAGGTCACATGACGGCAGCCGTCACATGCACAAATGGACACAGTTGGTGGTAGCAGTCGACCCCGGCTGTCAGGCTGCGTCCGCAGCGGCAGACCGGGCCGGCGATGGCTCCGTCAGGCTCACAGCTGACCGACACCAGCAGCTGAAGCTGTTTTAAAAATAACAGGAGACGTGGATAGAGAGGCGTCTCAGACGAGTGATAGATGACGTTTCTTTCTGCTTGTTGTGCCAAAGAAATATTTGAGTTCAGTCGGAGAGCAGGGAAGACATGCAACAGTTTAAAGCTGAAACAGACCGGAGCAACTTCAGGCCAGCGCAGGGGGAATTAACGTCCCACATTTGATCTGTGGAGAAAAAAAAAAGTTTTTTTTTTCTTTTTTTTTAAGCGAGATGGTTCTCATCATGATTCTGTTACAGTTTCTCCCAGTCGTACATATAGGAATCAAGATTGTTTCATGACCCTCCATTTTTCACCATATATCTATAGTGGCATTGCAAGGGAAGTGGTTGAAATAAGAGGTGAGACTTCCTTCTCCCCCCCCCCTAAAAAATAAAAATAAAAATCCAGCCATGACAGTCGACTGTTGTGAAGTACACTGCGCCCAATGTCGACAAAAGTCAGCCAGCCAGGGGTCAGAATGGGAACACGTGGGGGTGTCAGGTTAGGGTCGGCAATTGAAATTGTGCTCCTCGAGCCGAACCTAAAGGAGCACTGGTTACCTCTACAGTACAGTGTGGAAGTGCATCATGAAATGGCGGCCAAGAAAAAACCTTAGCTTTCAAAGCCTGCAACAGGGACATCACCATTTGACTCCATAGGAGTGAGAATGTGTTGCCTCCAGGTGGAACAAGGTGCCCCCCGGCTAGGTGGCCTCCTCCCAGTTAGACGTCCAGGACAGCGGCAGAGCTTTGTGGTGGGGTGGAGATGGGGGAGTGAGGGAAGTCCAGGTCCTGGACCCTCTAGGGGACCAGGTGGGACGGGTCCAAAACATTGTTTAATTTACATCAGATGACACTGAAAAGTAAATGTGCAATGACTCATGATGTTTACCATTGCTCAGCATGCTGGTTATATGCGGCAAGAGGCCCTCTCAGCTTCAACCTCTCTATAAAAGGAACATCAAGACGTATAAATCAAATGCACCGCGTCAGTTTATCTCTTTCTAGTATAATCCCTCATGTTCTACTGCTGATCCCGGTTCCACCTCGACACATTTGTTGTTGTTTCTTCTCTTTTTTTCAGCCCGCGGACATTTCCCAGGGAACATTGCATTGTTTTGTAGGGATTAAAATTCAGTGAAGATTATATCTGCTCCAGCACTGCAGAATAATGCCCAGGGACGTGGGGGTCTCCCTGTCACGGCCCGGTGACACGACCGCCCACCCAATCTGATCAGAGCAGCGTACGTCAGACACACAACC
The DNA here is from genome assembly GCF_027744825.2 of Synchiropus splendidus. Classification (NCBI taxonomy): domain Eukaryota; kingdom Metazoa; phylum Chordata; class Actinopteri; order Syngnathiformes; family Callionymidae; genus Synchiropus; species Synchiropus splendidus. The sequence continues at coordinate 14,095,623 of NC_071341.1, read as the reverse complement.
AGTTTCTTAAAATGTCCCACTCTCTGATACCACTGTCTGGGAACAAATCAGTGTTTGTTTCTGGTCGTCCTGTCAGAGAGGAGGAATGATCCGCCGGATATTTTCCTCATCATCTTGGCACCGGAGTCTGTATGTTTATACCTTATTTATCAGGCCCCGGAGGAAAGCACTCCATCATCCCGCTTTAATTTCATATTGTGCAATACGATATGCTGCTCTCAGTACTTTCCTTTGCAAAACGTTCTGAGTCAGCAGGGAGAAGCGCAGCCTGACGCTGCAGCGCGGGCGGATCTGTGAATGGAGCTCAGAGAAATGCTCGCTGACAATGAAGCGCAGACATGAAGACCCACATTGTCTATGCCGCCTCTCCCGGCCGCACAAAGAGCCTCTTGTGCTGGTGCTGGCCTTTGAGGGGAGCTCGAGCGAACTCTCCACGAGCGGGTCGCTTCCAGGTGACACGTCTTTTCTATTAAAAAACATGGGGTTTGTCTGGGGGTTGTGAGGACGTCTGTCCATTCAAGCTACGCCTTCTTTTGCCCTGACTGCACAAAGCATGAGTCAGCTGGAGCTGGTCACGGATTGGTTTGCTTTGTTTATTAATGGCCAAATAACAGTTCCAACACTTTGGTCCACAGCTCCTTAACATAAACAATTCATCCCCACCAACACAAGGTTGAATGCCTCCACAAGCAGGTCTAGTTTCCTTACCTGGACATTCACTGTGTCATCGCCTCATTGGAGAGTTTGAGACTGACATGTTTTGGCTTTGGAAGGATCGAAAGGAAGGAGCGGTTGGCTTTGGTCTGGGGTCCTATAGCTCTCATGATCTGAAGATTCAAGCGGTGGAATGAACAGTCCATCCGTCCATCGTCCACCCACCCAGCTGTCTGTCCGTCCAGTCCTCGGGTTCAAGTTCTAGCCCGGACTTCTCTTCTCCTGGACAACTTCTCACATCTATCAATTTGATCGGTGGGTCTGCCCTGGGCCTCCTCCAAGTCCTCACAAAGAAGGCGTCCAGACATGACCTCTGAGCCATGTCAACTGCTTGTCTTGATGTAGCAAAGCAGCGGTTCTACCTTGGATCCCTCCTGGATGATCCCCCTGCCTCAGTCCAGGTAAGTCCAGAGCTCCCCAAGACCCAAGAGTGTGTGTGCCCTGGCCCTTTTAAAGGTCCGGATGGGATCCCCCGGTCTACATACGGCTCCTCTTCTGACACTATAGAAAACTAACTCAATGGGAATACAAAAAGTTATATTGTTTTATCAACTGTGTTAAACATACAAACATGGCATTTTGTTTTCATTTGAATACACAGATGCAGTGAAATGTGAAGCGGTGGAAAAGGCATAAGCAATACACTAATGTGGCTGTTTCCCATGAATATACGAGGCTTTGTTTTTCCCTCTGGCTGGTTCCACCCCGGCACCGGCCGCGAACCTCTCACTTGCATCTGGTTTAACGATGGAACATAATCAAAGTTGAGTCACAACGGCGCGTGTCTGACCTCTGTCTCGCACCCGAGTGTTGCGAGTGACTGGACGGTGAACTGCATCTGCAAACCTTCAATTGTGGCTAGAAAACAACAAAAGGATTCTGGAGACTGTTGTCGGAGCAGCAGCGCCAGATTATTTTCTGAGTCACGTTTTACGAAGAACATGAACCAGAGAGGAAATGTTCTTGTTTGGTATTTGGGTGTATGTTTCCTGTCCTAAATCTTCCTCCTGGAGCTGTCATGTGACCTGCACCACTGTCAAAAACATGTGATGTATATACAGTGGTACCTCGGTGCTCGACCACAATCCGTTCCAGACGGCCGCTCGAGAAGCGATTTGTTCGAAATCTGAATCGATTTTTCCCATTACAATGAATGGAAAAAGAAACGATGCGTTCCAAGCCTTAAAATAGTCTTTTGTAGGAGTGAATGTAGAGTGTCTGCTGCAGGTGCGCTGTTCCTCTATGTGTGTGGCCGCTGCATGTGGGAGGGGTTGCCGAGTGAGTGACGTCTCTCCAGAAGTGAAGAGGTGCCCGGTGCGTGTCCAGCTCTGAATGTGCGCTTCTGTGCAGTTTGGCTGTGACAAAGTCATAAACCAAGTAACGCTCTGTCCCAGACTCGCCTCATCCCTGTCCCAGCTCCAGCCCACAACAGGACATCAAACCCTGGAATGAGCGCTCCAGCCTCGGAGGTGTGGAGAGCGAGCACCTCCCCTGTGACACTCTACCACGGTCCAGTGCGGAGACAGGAAAGGTTTTACACCTCATGAAGAATTATGAAGAAAAAACAGTCAGTAAATGTAGCTAACGGGACACGTCTGCATACAGAGGCTGCATTATACACAAGAACAAAGCACGTCGTGTGTCAGCTGATCGGTCTGCGCACATTATGGTTTTCCAGCTTTTTTCGGGGGCGTTCGAGTTCTGGATTTTCATCCGAAATCCGACGCAAAAAAGTCTCGAACTTTTCGTTCCGAACTCCGATTTGTTTGAAGTCTGGGACATTCAAAAACCGAGGTTCCACTGTATGTGAAATATATCTGTTTACATCGGAGCATTAGGCCTCGGTGGAATACTGGCTGACCTTACAGCAAAGTTTGAATCCAGGCTGAGGCATCAGCCAGTGATGATACAGCTGAAAACTCCGGTTTCCTCCCACACTCCAAAAAACACAGAGGTTTACAAATAACCCTCAACTGTTCACGGCTGTCTCTCTGCCAATGTGGACTCCTGCGCCCCTAAACGCTCACGTAGTTTTGAGGTGAAACTGGACTCATGGCATCACTCTCTGCTCATCTGAGGTACGAGTGATAGAAATATCCCACTCTTGAAAACCGTTATTGTAGTATTGAGGTGCTCCCGTGTGGACCAGCAGATGCAAATGCTCCAGCGTGACCTGGGTCTGACCACCAACAAATCCTAACTAAGGAGGCGTCCTGGGGAGATCCTGACAAGATGCCTGAGCCACTGCTACTATTCTGCTTTGAGTCCCTGCAAGAGAGAGGGTGACACAGGCCTGAGCCGATCTGAGTTCTTTTCTGTGTTGCAGCTTCATCTGTTAGTCACCTTGGTATCTTCACTGTTTCTGTCCAACAGCCGCCGATGTTGTCATTCCACACGTTGCTGTCGCACACTTCAAACCAAGCAGCGCGGCGGCGGCACCGCTGGCCATGTGACAACATTTTTGTTGTAACGCGCCAGCGCTCTCTCTCCCACCCCTCTGCAGCATTTCATTATTTCCAAACCCATGAGCTCAAACAATTTGTCTGTTCCACTCAGTCAGCTGGGGTCTTTGATGTGTGCCCCCTGCTGAAGCGTCCGCCGTCATTAGCTAACAGTCGGAGCAGGTAGCCGAGAGAAAGACCTCTTGCCCGGACGCTGTGACCAGGTCCGCCGAGAGCAGAGAAATCACGTTGCATTTACGAGAATATTTGGGAGCAGGTGATGCATCTCGGAGTGGTGGAGGGGGACCTTTTTGAGGGACGCTAAAAGCCCTGCTGCTGTTTTACAAGGCAACAAAACCAAACACATTTGCTGACGGATTCATTAGGTGAGAAAAAATGCCCCTCACCACCATCTGCCAAAAACCAATGAAAGAAAAAGGAGAGGTAACCCAAGCCCACCAACACGGGCTTATTTGCCCCCCCTGGCCTGCACAAACATGCAGATGGTAGCAGTGATGGATTAGAGCGGGGTTATCCCAGTCAGGCTACGCTGCCACAACAGAGCCGCCGCTTTTGGGCTGCGGCGGCGCGGACGCTGGAGTGATGAAAGTCCAGGAGGTTTCGGCCCAACATGCCACAGAGGATTAAGGATCCGGTTTCTCCTTCTGGTTTTAATCTGGACTTGGGGGGACGATTGTCACTTTGCTAAACAAACCGCACCGATAGTGTTCCTGTCACCTCCAAAGCCAGGTTAACGCCGGAGATTAAACCCAGGCACTTAGAGGAGGAGGGTCTGGATTTAGGGATGCCGTCGTAAATTCCTCTGCAAATGTTTTCAGGGCATCGTTTGGGCTGAGATGAAGCTACTAGCAGGACAAGGATGGAGGTGTGGGTGGTCATCCACCGGTGCAGGTGTGACAAGGGAGGGAAAGGTGATGGAGAGGGTGCTGACTGGAGAGCCGGGTGAAACGGGTCAGTTAGCCCCAATGGCAGGTGAGGAGAGTGCGAGTGGCTGCAGGCGACAGAGACAGATGACCACAACTCAGACAAAAGGATAACTTCTGTGCTGTGATCGTGGCCCCTCTTCAGGGGTCTTCTCCTCTCCTGAGCTCTCTCCAGAGGCATATTGTGCCAGCAGTGAGATGTTTTCACTGCATCTTGGTCTGATACAGGACTCCTTCCTCCACCTACATTTATTAATGCAAAGATCCCGTCGCTAGCTCCAGAGAATGAGGTTGCACCATTCTGACCGGATACCTCAAACTCTGCCTGAGAGAGAGCCCAGAATTCTTGTGACCTCACAGTCCTCCTCTCCCTCACTGGAGAACAAGACTGTAGAAACTCTCCTCTATGCTGTGGCATGGAGTCCAATGGAACCCGGACCAACCTCTCATCCAAGCCAAGAGAATCCCATCATCTGCAAAGAGCAGAGGTCACTGAACTAAAATGGGTGACCCAAAGGTCCTGATCCTGTGCTTCACATCTAGAACAGAAACGAATCTAAGTGTGAACATCGGTCTGATCCTAAAATAGACCCTACCGAGTGAGGCAGAGGCGTGCGGTCCCACGGTAGTCGGAACACACCCTCCGCTCCCATTTCTCTTTGGAAGTCCCCTCATAACAATGTTCGAATGTAAACCACCGTCCTCCTATGGACCGACTTGAAAGCGAGGAATGAGTTGTTGATGCAAAATGGAACCAGATATACACGTATCAGTGTGAGAGTGGTCCACATCTCCAACTAATCCTGAACTCAGTTTGCCCTCTGCTGCCTCCAGACCCAACCCAAGTCCATCTGACCGGACCTCCTCCTCCTGTTGATGTCTGACCCCTTTAATCAGCCCTTCAGATAAGAGGCGTCGGTGAATTGGGAGAAGCAACAAGAAGGAAGTTTGATCGCTGTCGTCTTGATTATCAAAGCGACATGTTCGTTGTTGTTTTCCAAACACGAGTCCGTTTCTGAGCTTGAGCTGAAGAATTTGGTTGTTTTGAAACTAAACATTTATTGTTATGGCCACTGTTTCCTGTTGAGTTATATAGACTTAGAAATGCACATAACATTGTGACCATCTGAATAAGATGACATAGGTTTAATGCCAAAAAAGATTATTTTTCATTGACAGTACTTTTTTGAATCATCAAAGGCGGCACCATTTCTGCCATTCAGAGGCTCTGTCATCTGTTCCATTGTTCAATACGAACTTCTCTGGAAAGGAGAAGTGGATTTTTGTTTTTTAATTACCTTCCAGTCTTGTGGGGTTTTTTTTGTTGTTTTTTTTTGCATTTCAAGGATCCACCGATACCAGTTTTCTCCCAAACTAGTAGTATACGGAAACTTGCATTTGAGTACTCACCCACACCGATACAGAATACTTATGCCATTACACAGAAAAGTTACATATTTTATTTTTCCATGTAGATTGTTATTCAAACAACATTCCTTAACATGTTGTTTTTGGACATGAGTGATGGTCACGAATTTCACTGAAGAACAAACACAAATTTTACAAATACTGCTTGCTGCCGTAAAGTGGTATCAGTGGCCATTCTTTGAGTACAAGTACTCAAACCCAGTATCAGTGTATCCTCCACAAAACTGAACAGGCATAAGCAGAGGTTAACTGACAATGTATCTGATTTCCTTTATGATTGACATTGATTTGTTTTGTTTTCTGACAGAACATGATTTTTCTAACACAGTGAACCCTGAATCACAGGGGTTACCTTCCAAAAAGATAGGCGTGATAGGCGTAATCCATGAAGTAGTCAGCTTTATTTTTTCCAGTTATTATACAATACTGAACAAGGCTTTTTGCATCTTTGTTAAAACTTTTGCTGCCGACCTCCTTATGTTATTTTCCTCCTTCTTTATGGAACGAACCGAAGATTCATTTATTCCGTAATGGCGCCCAACAGCTGCATAGCTTCTACCTTCCTTCAGCATGTCCAGAAGTGTAACTTTTTCTGCGATACTTAGCATCTTTCTCTTCCTTTTGGGCGCATCCTTAGGTGCCGTTGCCGGTGCAGAACGTTTTGTTTCTTTTCCGTCTTTAATGCTTATTGCCAGCAACAAAGGCTTGTGGAAAACATCTCTCTATATTTCACTGCGTTCCTTTGGTAACTTATCATCAAAGGACTTGTTTTGGCTGCTGAAAAAGTCGGATTGCAAAATAGAACTTGGCATTTAAAGTGCAACACAGAACAAAGCTTTGTTGTCGAACGAAGTCAGCTCATGAGGAGCTGAGAACCAAACCCAAAACCTGCTGACCTGACCATCTAAAAGCCAAAACTTTCACGACCACAGCGTAGTCTGTGCTGCACATGGCTGGGGAGCCATTTATGTGGACGAGCTCTGGGATTGACAACAGGTGGCATGTTCAATCTCTGATGAGGATTAATCGTTGCCACCTTTCCACGTCTGGAAAACACAGCACGAACGCAAAACAGGAGGGGATCAGTGAGGACCAGGATGTTAGAATGAAGATGATTAAAAATGAATTGACTTGTGATAGCAGCCAGCATGTGGTGAGTCATGAAGGTTGGAAGTAATGCAGATTACAGAACAGGCCAGAAACACACAGCGGTTTGTAGTGCTAAATGGTCCCCAGGTGTGAGCATGAACGCAGTTCTACACCAGTCCAGAGTCTCCCCCAACTCTCACTCCAGTAACCAGGGTTCTCCAGAGTCCAGACCATGTAGAAGCTGGACCAACAATAAGAGCAGAATTCCAGGTTGGTGAGTGCAATGTCTTTATTGCAAAGAAACAAACTACAATCGAGCAAACCTCCGTCTCCGGGACATCACTCATTACAGCGTACAAAATCATTGGTCAGGAACTGAAATGCAGTGAAACAAATGTCGCAGTAGAAAATCTCAATGAAATACAAAAACACAAAAGCCAGCGTATTTACAGGAAAACAATATTTTCTTTCCGCCTGGCTCAAAGGAATTCCTCAGTAACTAACTTGTTACATGTGTCAGAGTGTGTAAGGCGTGACATCAACCTTTAGTCAGTCATCTTAAATATCAATGGAAGACTCATTTAAAGGGCCAGTCCACCATTTCTAGTCACACACCTCGCACCTGTGCAGCCCGTCTAAGGCACCGACTCTCCAGTATTGGACTCAAAAAAGGAAAAAAAAAAAAAAGAAAGAAAAAAAAAAACTGTACATGAATTAAACGACAGCCTAGCCATGCTAACCTATTAGCACTATGTACATGTATATAAACATGAGTGACGTTGGCAGCAAATAACTTATCTTGACAGAGGGAACTTTCATCACTTTTTAGCAAAGGACACAGCAGTTTGTTTTGTGACGAATAAATGGATTTAAATGGGACTCCCAAACATTATGTGAAACTCATAACACTGCTGTTTGTTGCGAAATACTGCACCCTGATTGGACACGAACCAAGTTTCAGCCACTTTCTCACAGATTTCAGAACATCTCAGTTTATATTTAGCGTATTGACAAATACCTCTACTGTAGCCATGAGCGAGTTGAGTTCATGAGTTGTTTTTTGTTAGCTCAGCAAAGAGAGTCGGGCGCCCAGCATTGGTTGAACCATTTCAACAGTTTCAATCTCCAGGACAGGTCAATGGTTAAAATTTGGATATCCGCCCACAGCAACACAAGTCCCAACTTAAAGGAAGCAATTCACCCTGTAAAGCTCATACAGTGCCCCGGAAACAGTCCTGACCTCAGTCTGATCATTTATTCATGAGAAATGATTTGAGGTGAAAAAGCTATTGGCAAGAAAATGATGGGAAATATAAAGCACTGTGATGCCTCAGAAATTATGTAAAACGTATTTACAACACCCTGACATTACACTTTTAGCGTTGCTCAAACCAAATAGGATTTCGTTCCATAGTGTCACTGTAATAACAGGCAAGATTTTTTCTTTGATCCAATGTATTGCTCATGATGCTAACCTTTAGCAACAATCTTATTTGTAGTTCACGAGTCCAAAGACAAACCTCACTGTGGCTTCTAAAACTGTCGCTCTGCGTTTCTGCTCAACTTCAATACTTTAGCTGACTCATCAACATTAAATGTTTGTACGGCACATTCACATGCGGTACAAGCTTACTGAATATAAATTATATTAAATGAATGTGTATATTCCACTGAGAAACGATTTTCAGGATTGTGGTAACGTAGCAGACCAACCAAATGTGTGATAAAAACTGGACCGATCAGAAAGACAGTTAGCAGTTGCTAATGGTTAGCATCATGAGCAACACTGCATACACAAAAAATAAATAAATAAATAAAACTTAACTTTCAGAAAAATGATTTGTTTCTTTGCGACCGAAAGAATCAAGATCAAGAGGCAAAAACATAGGTAATAGAAGTTCATGCTAATGACACTAGCGGTTAGCAACTAACGATGGCGAAGTGAAATAAAAGTGAAGATCGACAGAGGAAGATGTCAGGAACACACCAAGCCAGGGACGGTCAAAACAAAACATGGGTGCTAACAGGTAGCCAGATAATTATTTAAACGAACAAGGAATACTGACAAGGTTGTAAATAAGCTCGGACATGAACTGATGAATCATGTTCGAATGAAATGCATCTGTGGTCATCGGCGAGCAACAGATCAGTGCTTGTTTCCAAAAGTGAATAGCAAGGAAATGAATAAGGAGTGGAGTCCAGCTGAGGACTGGCGTCTTGCTGCGAGCTACAGATGTACAAGTGTGACCGCGGGAGCGAGCTGGCGAGATTAAAGTAGTTTATTCTCAGACTTCTAAACACCAAATCCTGGCACGGTCGTGCGCGAGGGTGGAGAAGGGTGAACATAAAGAGAGCAAAACCACCATCTATAAAACCCCCAACAAGACAGAGAGGCCTAGAACACACCCCACCCAGCGCTCTCTCGCGCACAATTAGGGTCTTTTACTTTCACTAAACAAGGACATTTTTATGTGAACCTACTGAGGCCACTTTGATCCTGTATCACGGTGGAAAAGCTCAGGGAAAGATGAGATCACTGGTGATGTCAAGCTCGGGTTTGTTGTTTGTAGGAACAGAGAGAAATATATAGAAATCCCTCCGGGAACCGTTACAGCGTTTTTTTTCTAAGCCGTGGATTAAATTTCAAGTTTCCATGATCGGTGCTGATCCTCCAGGAGTCGAACCCAGACCGTTCTGAGATCAGTGGTGACGTGGGCTCCAGAGTTTCCAAGCGTGTTGTGAGCCTGTCGAACGATCACGGAACACATGAGCCCCAGTGCGACTCCGTCAACAAATATTTCACTTATTTTATTTACCGGTATGAGTCATGACTGCTTGGCGCGTCACGGAGCCGCACAACTTCACACGATGACAGCTGTGATCGCCACATCTGGTATTTATAACCATAGGCTTTGATCGTGCGTTTGGATTATAAAAGAAAAAAAAAAGATAATGATGAATTGGGGTTCCAGACAGAAAAATGCGGGCTGGACGCAGCCTGTTATCACGGGGAAGGCGGTGAGGAGTGAAGCGGAGTTTGGCTGCTTTTAAGTGCCAGACAGCTGTTAATACAGAGTTGTTCATCCGACACTGTGACACAACAAGCGGGCGATATTAATGCTCAGAACCAGGGCTGCGCAATGTCACGAATCAACGTTAACACATTGTTAAATCTGGACGAAATTTGGCACTTCTGAATCTGGATTTTGTGTCGGAATCAAACGCTAACATCCAGCTTGTTCACGATGCACCATCTAATTGGGACTAACAATGCAGTGAGCAATCTAAAATCTGCAATCTGGATTCAACGTTGCGGGGATGCTAATAGGTAGCATTTAAAAATGAAAAGAAAAGACAAGGCACGCAATGAAAACAGAAAGGATGAAAAAGAAAACAAGACATTCGGTGGCAGAAAACAGAATATTTTTTAAATCAGTGATTGCTGTTGGCTAGCATCCTTCACAATATGGATTTAAAAAGTCATACAAATATTTGTTTGCTAATGATTAGCCGTGCTAGCAACATATTGGAAAGTGGGACGACAACAATAATATACACTAAAGGACTGAAATATGTTCTCACTGGAAATGATTTACATACAATTTAACATTGTAACGGTTGCAATTAAATGTTGAAATTTGTTTTTACATTCCTTAGCATTAGCCGCAATGCTAAAATTGCTAAAGGTTATAGCAGATGAGTTAAGTTTCAGGATGTTCTCGGGAACCCGACGATTTCAGAATGTTTCAATACGATCGGCCATGTTGCAGAAGCATGAGCGGACAAGCTCACAGTTGAAGGTTTTCACGGGCAATTCAGCAGCACAGGGTCCCCCGATGCTGGAGATTTGAACCCCTACAATGAGATCTTCCAAGAGCAATGACAGTGCTACCTCGCTGTCACTCGCAGGAGTCGCCACTCCTCCGCTTCAGGAGGACTGTTGCAAGCCTACAACATGCTTAACCGGTCTCCTAATCGACACACCGCGCCCCATTTGCCCTCATGCCCCCCTCGAGCCTGTGGCTCCTCTGAGAGTCATCTGTACACTGAACAACACAGTGATCTTACATTTCCTGGTTGTGATGCTCTGCAGCCCAAGGTCAGAACACCAGCCACACATATATGACAGAAGCCCACACTGAAGTTAGAGCTCTCTAGAGGGAAGTTAAGGACGCTTCATCACGGTAACGCTCCCTTTAAACTCACATTCCCTTTAACGTGTATTGATCATGCAAACTGGTTTGGAGAACTGCGACAGTGACTGATGCCCATGTGGAGAAAAACAATCAGGAGACGGTTTTAAAACAGCTATGTGGTGCTTTATGGGGCCAGGATTTAAATACTCGACTAACAAGGGTCTGAACGTGTGACCTGTGACCTGCACTGGGGACAGGTGCGCACACACTTACAAGCGGAATATAAAACCTTAAACTCCACTGAAGCCTGGTGGAGCCCACGCCAACCGTGTGGTCTCCAGTGTTCCTGCAGCCTTGCGAGGAGACTACAAAGTGTAACAGTATACACAAATGCGTCCGTAAGGTGAAGTGGTTACAGTCAAGGCCGAGTCGTTTCCTTCACAGTGCTCTTTGTGAAACCGAGCTGAGCTTTTGTCCTTGAAATGAAAACGACTCGACGTTGCAAGTTTAGTCTCAGCCTCCTTCCTCAAACATACCACTCCCTGCGCGAGATCACTGACCCGTCCATGTGGGACACGTAGTCGCTGTCAGTGCCATTGTCATAGCAGTCCTCCGGCATGTACGGAGAGCCGTTGGAAACCATGGTGCTGTGCACTGGGGGCCCACACGGGTGCATGTTTTGGTTGTTGTAGTGGTCGGGGTAGTAGTTTCCCTCCTTGATGCCCCTGTGGTTGTCCCCCCCGTCGGCCCACTCGTCTCTGTCCTTGATTTCGGGGGTGTAGTCCGGGTAGATGATGTCTCCGCCCAGCTTGGGTTTCAGCTCTTGGCTCCCTTTGCTTATCTTGTCACCATAAACCTCCTGCAGCTCGTGCGGCTGCAGAACGTCCAACTGAGCTTCCTTCTGCATGTCAGACGGTCCCAGGTACTGCTTGGTGTAGTAGTCGCCCCGGAAGGTTCTACGCTGGCGCATGAAGCAGAACCCAGCAAGTATGAGCAGGAGGATCAAGATGAGCACGCCGCCGACGGCACCGCCGATGATAGTGGCCAGACTGCTGTCGGGCAGGGAGGCCAGGGTTGGAGAAGTGAACAGGGCTTGCTGCTGGTCCACAGCGGTGCCGGATCCTGCGGTGCCATGGCGGGGTGGTGCAGTGGTGCTAGGGGAGGTTGTAGTTGGGGGAGGATCTGGGAAACAGCCAAGACGGAAAATGAGAAATACACATGAGAACCAGACATCACGTTATGCTTTTCTTCTTCAGAATCCTTGTTCTGCATGTCACTGGCAGGGAAACAATGTTGAAACACCACAGTAGTAACTACTAGCCACTGGCGGGGTTACAGAGAGAGCTAGAATGTCCAGCTAGCGGTTAGCTGACAACATCAGGCAGCTAAAAAAAAGAAACTAAGTGCGTGTTTAGCTTGCAGACCCGCTCTTTAGTCATTTTCACATTACATCTATTCAAACTTTTCACTTTCACTGTTGCTTCAGACCACTATCAGATCATTCCAATCTTGGTAGTGTTTCAGTGAGTACACAGCGGTTAAAGAAAAGAGATTGCAGTGCTACTGAGTGATGTATTGATATTGAACATTTTTGTTTGTCTTTTAGAAATGTCAAGTGATGAATAACAGTATTACGGTGCACTTTGTGACAGCTTATAATATAGTCAAAACTTTGGCGCGGTCAGCAGCTTGGCAAGGCCTGAAGAGCTGAAGCTGAATCCTCTCTACTAGCACTGGTGTTGCAGATTCCCTGTGCGACTTCTGCCAAAGAATACCACATGATAACGTTTTTGTCTGCTCTTACAACCATGATATTTCATCTGGGTAAGGTGATGATGAGACGCGTTAGGTCAACAACGAAAGTAGACGTATTTGTTTTCGTTAGAAGAGCACTTCACCGGTTACTACGGAGCAGGAAAAGGTTAAGTCCTCAAGAGGGATCTGGGGACATGAGATCTACACTAAGGGTGTGTGATCAGCTCTTCCGCCGTTTCCTTCCAAACCCTGCCGTGGGGAAGTCATGTGAGAAGATGAAACACAGTGATCGATGTGAGGATCCTGCATCTCATTCTGTCCTCCGATGGCCGGCATTTCTGAGAGCAGCCAGAGCCACGAAGAGAGCACAAGGTCAGGATAAGTGTCTCCACTCTGACCTGGAGTCTTGATGGCTAAGAGCAGTCTGATACTGCTGTTCGATTGTTTAGAGGGGAGGGAGGAGGGGGAGATGCCTAGCACAGCCTTGGTCAGCAGTGATAGAAATTCAATTGAATTTCTAATAAAACCTGCCTGAAGTTGCTTTTAACACTAAACTAAAGACAAGAGGGAAGACTAGGGTCATGAGGTTCAACTGGGATAAGGGATTAAGCAGTGTGGGTCCTTAGTTCTATATGCCTCTGTCATAGAGAGTCATTTGGATGAAAGTACCGGCTTAATCTGGTTTGACCAGTCTTGATTTCTGTGTTCTCTGGTAGGTACAGTGGGTTTCTGGGCGTCTGAACACGGGATACTTTGGACTGGTGACTGGTATGAAAGTAGAGTACACCAAGGACCAGACAGAGGGGTTACATTTTCCCCTCAGTCTCCAGGAGAGCTTGGGGTTCCACTGTTTATTTGCCTCATACTGCACACCTATTAATTGTTTTTTTCTTTGTTTGTTTACCTGCTCGTTGGGAACACAAGCACACTGAACGCAGAGGAGGTGACCCTTTTAAAAGCAGAGAGCCGCGAGTGCCATTTAACAGAAACAAATCCCTTCATAATTTCCATGATTTGTGAAAGTGAGTTACTATGTAATTACCTACAGTCGAGTGTGTGAGCCTGGGGGATCAAGCATAATGGACACAAAGCAAGGACAGACCACTGATGTACACACTAACTATCATTGTCTGTCATCATTGACTAGCCTGAAGGACACATTTAAACATCATGTAGGTTATGAACATCTGCAGTCCTGTTGCAGATCATCAGCCACGCAAGTGCCAAAAGCCACAAGGCTTCAGAGACACCCGGGAACGAGAAACAGCCATGCTAGGAGGGGATGGGGGGGTGGTATGGCTGCAATCAGGCCTGGTTATCTATCCACAGTGGGGAGGGAGGCGAGAGGCCGCATGGCCAGGTTCTTAATATCAGACAAGAGAGCCAAGATAATTGCTCAGTGCAAGTCCTTCCTGGACAGGATGTCAGCTGTGCTTTCATTTGGAGCAGGACTCCAAACCAGACCTCCGAACAGATGGAGCCTGACAGCTTTCTTGGGTCTTCTCCAGCACGTCGAAGCCGAGAGGACTGCGTGTTAGTGGAGTGTGATTCCAAAAGCAGCACTTGCTTTGTTTGGAGAGCGATTAAAAGAAGCAGAGGAGAAATGAAGGGAAAAAAAAAACAGATGCAGGGTTCTCAGGATCCACACCCTGACTTTACAATCATGAACTCGAGCAGCAAAGCGTGAGCAGACAGAGGAAGCTGGCAGGAGTCTAGCATGCTGTGCGATGCCTTCTGAGCGGATCTTTGTCTGTAACTCAGCACCATTCAGTAAATCAGATAACTCAAAAGAACTTTAATTACATTGGCTTTCATCTATGAGGTGACATCACATTGTGTCCAACACATCTTAAAGAGCTTCAACAATCTGCTAATAGAAAACATGAAACCTGACCCCAAACAAAACAAAAAAGGGGCTGGTTGGGTTCAACCTTGGCTGACCCGGCTGCCGCCCAGACACTCCCTAAGTGACATATCTAATGTTTACAAAAACACTGCTGACATTCGGTAGTGATACTCTTTATCTGCAGTCCGTGCCTCTTTGTTGCCAGGAATGTGTGAAAGTGGACCTAGACTTTTAACTGACAGCTTAAGTCTGCGGGGAATGGCTGGAGTGAGCAAGAATGTAATCCAACAACATATGTCCACAACAGGGCTAAATGACTTGACAGAATAAAGGAAGACAAAATGAAACGGTACCTTGTACCCAGAGGTTAACGTCTTGAGTGCGGAGGCCGATGTCATTTGTCACTTCACAGCGGTACACTCCAGAGTCATTGCGCTCCAGCGGCCGTGTGAAAGCAAAGCTGTTGTTTGAGATCTCGACCCCCTTGGGCATCACCCCGTCCAACCTGAGCAGAAATAAAACATTATTTTTATACTCCCTTGTACAGTGTGGAGGCGTCAGCGAAAAACTATTCTATGACTGGCCTTGTTTGTTCAGATGCCCTGCTGCAACAATTACACGATCGCATGACCACGATAATTTGAGCTGTGCGCAAATCCATCACTGAGCAAGTGTTCTACGTGGACATAAGGTCTCACAGTCTGAAAAGAAAAACAAAAGAAAATAAAGCGCTCGGCTGTCTAGACTTAAATGGTGCTGTCAGCTCAAATGAGCTTCATATTCTTGCTTTCAAAGCCGGATGATGACAAAGAGCTGCCAGCTACTCGGAAGCATGGACCATTTGGAATCTTTTATTTATAGATGGGAGACTTCCCGATGGGGCTGAGCCGTCAACAGCTACGGGGGTCGAGACTACAGGGTTACTGTGAGGTAATTTATAGACAGCTCTGATTCTAAATTTAAGTTCAACAAAGTTAATGTCAACTGCTGATTGAAATCAATATTGGCAAAGTTATTTTGCTGGGAATGTTTACAAACCTAAAATTGTTGGGAATATAGAACCAGACTTTTGTGAGGACCAGTTCATTCAAAGAGTCCACTTGCATCTGATCAGCAAGCATTTGTGTCAAAGTAAAGCAGAGACAGCAGCAGTGTACTTTTCCATGATCAGTGATCGACCAGACGGTCTGATTCGACTGTGAGGAAACATAACCTCATCGACAGATTGGAAGGTGTTGTCAACAAACCTGGATGAAGTTTTCCTAACCAAGACCTTAACCAGCATTATCAAACTCTTTACAAAGCTCCTGCATAATATGCTAATGTAGCATGCCAATAAAAATTGTGAACGAAATTGACATATTTTCTGTTATTCCCAAGTGCCATAAGGAGGGTGAGAAGCAGGGACAGCATGTCACTAGTATATCGCCTGGCACATATAGGCAAACATTCTCATATTCACATTCAGACCTATCAACAATTTCGAGTCATCTCAGTTGGTTCTTGGACAGTGGGAAGAAACCAAAGTGGCCAGGGAAAAACCACGCAAGCACGGGGCAAAAAAACTTCCTGCAGTGAGGATAAAGCCCAAAGTTGTGTACAACTGAAACTATATATTTTCCCCCCAAGTCTCTAAAGATGGATTTGTGGAGTGGTGGAAATATTACATTTACCAATTTACTTGATAAATCCCAACAAAGCCACAATGTGTAGAGTGGATGTTATTGTGCAGTTGCGATGATTTGCGGCCCATCATTGCAGTGCACACCAGGACAGGAAATATGGTCTTCAGCTGCAAGTGTTTGTGAAAGGTTTAATGTGCGGTTGTTAAAAGCTTTGTGTGGCAGCAGCAGATGAGGACGACCACATAAAGAAGGTTTAGACAGAGGTGGCTACTGACCTGACCCATGAGAACTGTCGTGCAGGTGGATTTGCTCTGGCATCACAGATGAACTTCACGTTTCTTTGACCCACGTACCAGTTGGCCTCGATTCCTGCTATCGAAACGATAGGTGCAACTGAAAAACAAGAGAAACAACAACTAGTTTTAGAACTTTTGCTATACTCTTTTCTAATGTGAGACACTGCGGACATTAATTTGACAGTGTGACAAATGGTCGGGGAGAACAAAGTGTGCACTGCGAGGGCTGGACTAAACAAAAGGCTTTGCGGCTCCAATGCAGGATTTCTGGTGAACCTGAGCCAAGAGCAAATAAACGACCTCCAGTAGGTAGAAAGTTAGAAAATGACAAACTCTCAGCGAGCGCAGATGCAGTGCGGCTGATAATAATCTGCTGCCTCAGTGTGACAAAACAACAATAGGATACCGGAGTAGGCCATAATGAAACCGACACGTGCCACTGTAATAAGACATCGCAAACACAGAATTCAATGTCCAATTTTTTGTTTTGATTTCTCAGGAGGACAAATGAGGAACTCATTACAGCGGGTAGATGCCTGTGCTCATCTTATCCGCTGACCCTATCCACACACTTCAAAACATCGTTGAAATTGTGCTTCTTTCGCAGTAAAATCCCCTGCCTCTGCATTTGACGTGATTTATTGAGCCGCAAAGACTCTTTCTTCCTGTATTAACCTTGGTCTTTCTGTCCGCAGCCCCTCAGCAGTCTCTTGCTACGAGTGTTGCAGAGGCTTGATCAATATTTCATAAAATACATTCATTAGCCTGTGCTCAAACAGTCCAAACAGACACTGGCCCTCAGTCCGGCTCGCCAGGGAAGCAAGCATCGATGGATATAATGTTAAGATGACTCTTAAATGGTTCTTTTATAGCTGAAGGAAGTGAGTTGACCGTTGATGAATCAACCAGACGGCACGCAGAGATCACTGGGATCAAGCAAGAACGGCCGTTACATCCGCAATTGAGTTGATGTGGTTGTTATTAAGCAATCATCCTCTGACTTGGTTGGAAGAAGCATGACAAACCACAGACAAAGGCGCAGTTCTAGAAACTATAACGTCTCATTTTTACACGTGCGTCAAAGGTCAATAAGCAGAAGAGGTTCCAAACTCCTCAGACATTAAAGCTCAAACAACCACCTACAGCTCCTCAGTTTTAGAGGTGTGTCTGAGCAATTAAAAAAGTAAAAATATTGGAATAACACATTTGTTTCCTACCTATTTTCAAGTCATCTTTTAAACCTAGTATTGGAATGGGCACCACTGCCAGCGTGTGTGGCGATGCCTGAACATCCAGGGTGGGGGTTGTTCCAGCAACTTGTCAGTAAGTTTGTTTCCAGAATTGGGTACTAATGTGCCTGGTCCCAAATCCAGTGTCTGGTTTTCAAGGGCAGGATTTCCAGGCGTGGTCATGAGAGGATGGTTTGGCGGTTTGGCATCTGGAAGATTGCAAGTTCCCAACTAGTGATGTCATTTTGGCTTAACACAAGCCGTAATTGGACTGGTTTGCATATTGACATGAGACTGCAGGAAACAGGTCAGTAACTTCAAGCGTGACCAAGTGGTTTGCACAGGAACCTTTCATGAGGCATCACCTCAGAACCAGACTGATTTTCCTTGTTTTGGATCATGGCCTTCAGACAGCTCAGATGATCACATCCATTTCAACTCACACTAAACATGTAAACTGCATTAAACCAAAGCTCATGATGTTCTCACACTGCAGAGGCCAAGACTAGATATCTCCACACTGGCACCAAACATTGAGATTCCATTCCTGATACTACTACTTATAATAATAACGATAATAAATCTCCAGCCATAGCGTACATAAACATATCAGACACTCCTCTGAAATCTTCTTCACATCACCGGCTTCATAAATTAGTACATGATCAAAGAAAGGACACAGTTTAAAATCATGAGTTTTCATCAGCCCGGTATAGTCCTGGTTTATTCAAGTCATCCCGACTGGCTGGTTTCTAAGGGCCAGTTTGGACCTAAGAATAGTTTTGTTCTCTAATGACTAATAAAACAAACCTTTAAACACACAGATAAGCAATAAACCAAGTCAATTACATGGACAATTAAATCTGATTTCAGGTTATCATGGCCTTACATGGAAGACTTGCGAGATAATTCTCAAACCAAATCAGCCAAATTTGGCAAATAATACACACCAGAGCAGTGGGACTCATGTGGGGGAGTTCATGAGAGTTCATAAATGTGTGCATAGGACTTAGTGGCTCAGCAAGCACAAGAAAGAACAAACAAACTCACATTGAATATTTAGTGTGTACGGGATACGGAATTCCGTCAGCAGGGCTGGATGGCGCACCACACAGGTGAGGGTTTTCCCTTGGGCGTAGCTCTGTGGCTGCCACATGTAGCTGACTTGAACGCTGGTGGTGCCGTTGGATTCGTCCTGACTTTGCTTCTCACTTCTCCCATACAGCTCAGTCTCCCAGAAAACCTCAGCGACGGGTCGCCCTCGCTCTGCTATGCATGTGGCCACAAGGGACTCGTTTCCTCCATCCAACAGAGCCGAGGGGCCGGCGGATACATACACCTTTGGCTCCACTGCGTAAAGACATGGGAAAAAGAAGGACGCAATGACAGAATTACTCAACATTACAAAATGAATATTGATTTCTTTGTGCATAAATAAATAATGTCCATCAGCATTCAGGCCAAAGGAAGTGGCCTCTGTACACTTGAGAGCAGAATGACTTCTTCCATTTCACATATATGCATTAAAAATTTATGAAACATTATATTTCAACCATAAGGAGGCGTTTCAGCAGATACTGTTTTGTTGTGGAACAAACATACTGAGTGGTTCATGGCGGTTAATACAACAGAAGAGAAGCTATTAACAAGCTCTTCTGGTCCACTTCTGATATGTCAGAGGTTCCTGAGGGTCAGCTGTGTTTTGCTGGAAAGACAACAGATTTGACAGCGACAGGATCACAAAAGACGCATCTTATTGAGATCACTATCTTAAAAGTGAACTGGAAATGAAAACTGAGTTCCAGAATCATAACCTTCCTGAAATCACCCATGGGAAAGTTTCAAGAGACGGTCTATAGTTCACAGCGCTCTGATTGCAAGCTATTTTCCATCTCCATCATCAGTTGCAGCACTTGTTCCATCTTTTCCTCTCCCATGATCCACATTCAGTTTTTCCGTTTAGCCTTGTCTGCCACTGCCTTCTAAGAGAACACACAAGCAGCTGTTGAACTCAGTGCATCAGTGACAGCTTTAAAGCCAGCACGTGTGGGCACACAACACAAGGCCATCACTTTAGGGACACCTGCCATCTTCCCCCACTGCAACGTCAAATAACTTTAGGCACCTCTTCTCTCTGAAATAACCTGCCTCGGCCTCCTCTACCTACTGAACTCTATTGAGTCAGCCACCTTCTGCTCTTGCCCCTCCTAACAAGCTGCTGACTATAAACAGTAGCTGCACTATGTTCGAAGGCGATCTGGCAGAACCTTCAGAATGACTAAATCAGTTAGACATGTTCATTTGGAGTCGCCGTCAGGAAGGGAGGGGAATAGTTTGGAAGAGTGGAAAGGGTAACGATTTCCCTTCAGAAAACTGGCTGTGCTGTCCCACCCTGCAACATATGCACTCTGACGTCACAGCGGGAGGGGGAGACCCCAGCTTAAAGAGATGGTCTTTCATCATGTTCAGACATCTTTATCAACAAGCACATCTTCATGATGTCAAGTGATCAATCTGTTAGACCGATTATCATGTTTTTCTTCTTAAGATGGTAAGACAAAATCCTTCATCTTCTGTTTTTTCAATCATTCGGACAAAATCTCCACCAATGGAACTCATATTTCACTCGAAACTTCCCTGGAAAAAAAGGATCCCACACGTTTATTAAAGGCCTCTCCAATTCTACATGAGGAAAATAATAGGAATCAAATGTTCGACAAGATTCGACCTGTAAACCTGTAATGGTTTGGAGTGCATAGTTTCAACTTTTCCATGTTCTCTCTTTCCTTGCGTAGGTGTTCCCCACTTTCCTCACAAACTTAAATAACTGCCCCATGGGTCTGTAAACTCCATTACTGGAGAAGATAATAATCTAAATAAGACGTAAACATGTGGAGCAAGGAGCTGGGAAAACATTTCACTTGGGAACTAGAATATTCAAACTCATCCAACCTTGCAATTGACGCTAAGTTTTCAGCGAGTTGTTTACATGAGAAAGAACATCGAATGACTTGCTCTTTGTATTGTGTCGTCGATTGTTTCCAGTTTACATGGAATTTATTCAGAATCTTAATTTGTTTGCTGAGACAATAATACAGGACCATTCATTGGGTCTCTTGTGGAAGATTCAAAATGAATGGTGGGGTTTACTTGAGTCATGATGAAATGGTATCACCACTGGTTCAACCAGAGAAAATTTACAAAGCGTAATAGATCGTCGTCGTAACAGGTGTCATATGATGGACTGGTAAAAGTCCAAAGTCACCCCTGCCTTTTGCCTGATCAGGCTGGACCTTTCCTGCAATACTTTGCCATGAAAACCTTTTTGCTTTCCACCTGCTGCAATGAGTTCGTGTATTCAATTTTATACAAGCTCATTTCATTTGACTCTGAGTACCCCTGTGTGCAAGCAAATATAACATCGCAAGTGATCCAGTTGACATCATGCATTCAGAAAAAATAAATGTTATTGAAACTTACTCCCATTAAATATTCAAAAGACATCTTCTGGTAATAGTAAATCCCTTAAAAAGGTAATTAAGCTATTATTTAAACTTCAAATGATAACACAGATGTGCTTGCATTAGCTAACGTTCAGTTGTAGGTCCATGTACTCAGTTAATATGACTGCATTGTGCCACACTAGGACGAAACATCTGCTGCCTTTCAAACAACTTACGTGTTTGATCAATGCTACAATAAACAATTTTTCATGGTTCATTCATCCATCAACAATTAATTGTGTGCTTTCATATTCTCAATTTCTCATTCAGTTTTCAGCAGAGAATAACAAAGCGCATTAAGTTGAGCCAAACTGTATTATATTTTCCTTCCTATTGGCCGTAGGGCAGAACCTTTGGCTTGAGCTGCGCACTTCCTCTTGGACTGATACTGATGTTCTTATGTTTTGCTCACCATTAGTTACAGAAACAAAAATGAGGGATGTTTGTTTTTGGCCTAACAGGCATCAGATATTTGCCTTGAGTACCCGGACAGACTGTACCCGAATGTTGCTCTTTCACATGGGTGAGATCAAGACAATTGAGAACTGATTATTGGTCATTATGAAAACAGGTGAGGTGTTGAGCTACATGACGTGAGAACAGGCTTGTTTAGGTACATTTAAATCTCTCAAAAGCAACATCAACAATGGCGGAAAGCAAACTGTGATTTTCTTGAAGCTGTCCTCTTCCCTGTGACAAAAACAGAACTCAGCACATTCTCCAAAAGAATGGCCCGATGCAACCAAAAACACACAGATGAGAAAGCGTCTTTTCATTGGTGCCTTGGGAACTCCAGACTGCTGAGTTAAGGTCTTGTCCTTGTGATGCGCTTTTTCTCACAGAAATGCTCTGCGGTAGAACCCTAATTCCCACATGGCCCATATTAAATTGCTAAGCACACATATTTCTGCCATAATCGTTCCCAATTTACATCTGAATTGTGGGAAAAAGAGCATGTTCATGTGGAAGTGCGTTCATATAGATCATTGTGTATGAAAATAAGAGGAAGCTTGGAGTAGAGTGAGCTGTAATTGGACGAGGTGAGGGGTAAAAGGACTGGAGCAGCATCAATGAAGCACTCAGTCATCAGAGTGTTCTCAGGATCAGAGGAGGAAGACATGATGTCTCTGTCTATAATGCAATTTAAAACTTTCAGCTCCACTTAAGCACAGCCTAACCACCTGGATTGTGTGTGAGAAACCTCTCCAGACTACAGAAAAAGTGGAAAAAAAATCTGCTGTGAACTGTGCTTGACAAATAGCTCTGTTCATTTGAGTCACCACTGCCCAACACATCAATTCATTATCAGATAATTACAAGGAAAATATTTTCTTGTGGAAATGGACAAAACACTGCCACTGAATCTTCAAGAACTTGCAGGTAACTTTCGGTACATCAGCATGTGCAACAGCATCTGCTGTCTCACAGAATTACATAAGATTTGAACACGCTGTACTTTAATTCAATGTCCATCAGCGCGATGACATACATGCTCTCAGCCTCCATTGATGTGCTAAAACAAAAGTCAGTCTTACCAAACACGTTAACGTAGGTGGACTCTTGGGTGTTTCCAAGAGGAAAGGTCGCTACTTTGCAGGTGTAAGAGCCGATATCTTGGAAGCCGACTCCTGTGAGAGTTATGGTGGCATCGCGTATGGACGGCGATACGAAGGAGATGCGTTTTGCGTAGTCTGAAGAAATGGAAATTCCATATTCTGGGTTGAACACAGCCAGAGTGATGGTTCCAGATGGGAGGTGACGTTCCCAGGAGCTCTGTGTGAGGTTGAGGTTTGGGCCCAAGTCTATTCTGCAGGTAAGTGTAATATCCTTCCCCAGCACCGCATTAACTTTGTCCTGAACCACCACCTGGTTGCTGCTCACACCTGGTGACAAACAATGGGAGAAAAGAAGAATGTGTTTACAGACATGAACTACTGCTACAGCAAATGAAGTTCACATATGGCATAGATAAAAAGTGACAACTGACTACTTCTGGAGGAACATAGAAACTGCTTAATTGATGGTGACGATATATGTAATTACTGTTAATAAAGTCATTAAAGTCAGCGATTGGTTCAGTCAGATGTAGTTAGAGCATATTCTTTAAATACATAATTGAAGGTAGTAAAGAACAGACGCGCACAGCATGACATGCATGGCGTCGGATAGTCGAATTGCACCTCAGATGTTACACAGAAGAATTGGACGAACTTGAAACAAAACAAAAAGTCTCGTCTTTATTTCCCAAACCTTTTTTATGAGATCCCTAATGAATCACCACTTTTTGATGGCCTGGCATGTATTTGATGAATTAAATACAAGCCAGTAACCTTCCTGGCAGGGATCATTATGGTAGACTGACGGTAAAATTGTGGTTGAACTAACACATGTCAAAGCATTGGCAGGTAGGGAAGTTGTCTGTCATTACTGTCGCATTCTGCAAGTGAAGTTGGTTTTAGCAGGACATTGTTAGCAGAGGGCGGATGAGCAATCATCGGAGAACAAAAGTGTGGATTAGAGTTGAGGGTCCGAAAAAAAAATATCCATGTCCAACTAAGATTTTTTGACTGGGAGAGGCAATTCATTTGGGGCTCAATTGTTAGGGTGCGAAAGTGCAAGTGCAGGTAAAGAGCCAAGTGGCCACATAGTTACCAACACACATTCAGTTCCGTGATGCTCTGTGTGTTGTTGAGCATTTGTACATATCACACGTGGATATATTACAAGAAAGTATGGCATTGAATATTACACCATAAACGATTCCTTTTGTTTGACACCACAACAACAAATGTCCAGATCTGCTTACACATCACTTGCCTGTAGCAAGACCAGACGCTTTGTAGCAGTGGTCAGACTTATTTTATGCTATCCTGTACTTAAACTGACATTTTGGATATTGAAGATCAGTAGAATGGAGGAAAAAGACGTACACACAGGAAACCAAAAACAATCTGAACCTGGGGAAAAAACAACACATGATGATCTCACATGTGGTAAATATTGCAAGGATATCCGGCTGCTGAGTTTTTTCCCCAAAAAGAAAACCCTTAGCGGCGAGACTAAATACAATATCATGGAAAACCAGGTTGAAATTAATACCTAAGACAGGAAATGGCCAGAGCTGCGAGTGGGAAAATCTTCATCCACTTATTTTGTTTTTTTGGCAGCACAATAGCACACATTGTAAATTCATAGCATCATATAGGCTTCGCAGTTCATAAGAGGCTTTACAAAGATTTACGACACTACGGGCGAATGGGGGAGTAATTTCACATGAAAGCCTGTTAAAACATTATTTTATACATGGAGCATATAAACAGTTAATGTGACTGTAAATATTCAAGGCGCACATGTCAGCTTTCTTGACACTGTTGCCGTCAGCTATATTTGGGAACCTTAAATTTCCAACTTGGTAAGTTTTCTCGGATGTGTATGGAGTAAAACTTAAGAAAGTGGTCCACTGGCCGGTATTTTGAGTCTCTGGCACGATCTTGAGTGGTAAACCACAGCAATGCTATCTTGGTTTGTGAGGAATATAGCCAGGGAGGCTGAGGCTCCCGGTGCTCCATTACGTCCCCTGTAATTTCAGTGATTACACACACACACAGGGCACACACACACACACAGGTTTCTCCCTCCCTAAATACGGACTAAGTGTGTGACCATGTGTATAGGATTCAAACATGTTGTTTGCATGGCAATTCAGCCAATCGACACCTTGCACTGCTCAGACATATCTCAAGTATGTTCATAATGGGCATTAAAAATCCTGGCAACACGTCTCTCTAATGACTTTAAACTGATGCAACAAAAGTCTGTTGAGTATTTAAGTCCAACTTTCCCAAGCAGTTTCTCGAGTTGGAAAGGACTACTACCAAAGGAACCAGACTTCAGTTGTTGCCTCATCCTCACACAATGGCCGATTCTTTACTAATTTAACAATTCCAATAAAAATATTAGTTGACTAGTTTTGGGATGTTTCGAATGACGAATTTTTTTTCAATTTCGTTTTTTTACATGCTGTGTGTGGGTGTTCTCAGCGTCGTCCAGTTTCCTTTCAGTCAAGTGATGCATAATAGGAAAACAGATTCATTCACCACAGATGGGAATGTGAGAGTGGAGCGCTTTCGCAATCGATTTATCAAACACGTAACTCAACTGGTAGAGAAAGGAAAATGAAAGTTATGCTATTCCAATCCACTGCCGAATAATTTCTTAAACTGCTTTGCTGATCCATTGATTTCATTGTAAGATTTAAAAATAACTGATATTGTGGCTGTCATTAGATTGATGCTACTTTTTGACAGCGTAGAGGAGTAAGTTCCCCACTAAATATACAACATCCTTAATCTACATTCTTGTACAAGGACACACATTCCGCACACGAGGACTGCGAATGAAGCCGCCAAGCTTGGCACCCATGACATTGTGTTGATGTGTGTGGACACGTGCGTATTATAGCTGGTGAAAATGCCACACATATCACAGATACCTGACCCTTCAACTGCTCCTGGACAAAGTTTGTCTATCCCAGTGGGTCGTCTTTCAAGTGGCAGCCTTCAATGGAACCAGACTCTGATGCATGTGTTTGCTTTACTGTAAGCATTTGGGGGCGAGGAGGCAGAGCCGAGAAAAAAAGGGGAGCGAACTCCACCCTTAACATTAGGGGAGGAGAGACAGATGGCCTCGGCATGGGATACCTTAAGTCGGGAGCAGGCTGAGGAAACTTGGCACCGCTCACAGGGAGCGTGACGAGCACATCCAGAGCTTGTAAACTAGAGCACCGTGAAATATTATCTGAAATATTGCAGGCAAATATAATGTCCGCAGTGTGCTTCTAAGGCTCTTGTGTCACTTCCTTAAGCTCAGGACTGTCACAAGTTCTCAGTTAAAACTATCCATCGAATTCAAGTGAGCCATCAATACAAGTCCATTGGAGCACTAAATGAACAGAATATACTGGTCTTACATTTGGAGGTGCTGCCACTGTTCAGCATCACGGTGTAACAAAAATAAATAATCCGAGTCAGTAATCTACTTGGTGTTTTCTCAAGACAATTTTTATATCATCAGAACTACTGATATGAAGGAATGACTGTCGTAGAATACAGGTACAGGGGCACTTCACATCACGGGACTGTTAATTCTTACTCATCATGAAATGTATCATTAATTTAGCATTTGCTGCCAGGAAATGAAAGTGAAGAGTGAGATCGTTGGAAAACTCTACCTTTTATTCTCTTTAAAAAATGTCGAGTCGTCTATTTTGTTACTTCTCTTTCCTCAATTTCAGATTGCAAAAATCCAAAACTAGCAACATCACCACAACATTGTTTAATCCATTTAAATCCATGTAAATGTCATTCAAACATGAAACTATATCGACAAACATTCCACACACTGCTTATCATCATTTTCACGTTCAAAACTCTGCAAGCAATTTAGTGTTCACAGAATGAGAAGCCTTGACCTCAATGACAGGAAGTCCACATGCCTGTAAAAGTAAACTTCAATCTGAATGCGATGAACTTTTGCATCCTTTTCCCTGAGAAAGCCCAGGAAAGAATGAAATCATGGGAAGGATATGCTTGTTCTTTGATGAAAATGCTTTTGCATATTTGTTTCTCTCTCTTATGACATCATTAATTGCGACAAGCTGCTTGGAAGACGCAACAGCAAATCAAAACCTTCCTTTTTGCCTGGCAACCGATCCAAACATTCCACATCTACAGCTGAATGTGCCAGAATCTCCCCACTTATGGAGCTGACCTAGCTATAGCCCTGACCCCCCCAAGAGGAGGCCGAACATCCACTTGAACCAAAGTGAACGGCATGCAACGACCATATGAGATTGAAATGTTTTCATGCCGCTCGAAAATAGACAATTTGTCAAGTTTGTGCAGACACAGTTCTTGCATAGATTATCAAGTCCAACAGCACTCATGAGGAACTGATCTAAAGACCTCACAAGACAAGAATGCAGACATGGGATCTGTGCAGGAGGGAATGTGGTTAAAGACTACAGCGGATGGAATCTTTGAGTGCAGCATTCAGCAGTCAGAAGTGGATACAGTAAAGGGAGAATAATAATAATGAATAAGGGCTCTCAGAAAGAAGACATCTATTCAGAGTGGGTCCAGGAATGAGATGCACAGAGGAAATAACAGCGTCAACTCAAAGATTGAAGAAAGATGGGCAACGCCTCTTCTTTTGCTCCAAATGCAATAAAATAGGGGCGAAAGTAAGGAATGCATGCAATTGTTAACTAAAGTCCTGAGAGCAGTCAATGTAGCAGACCAGCATCTTAATTTTAAATTCGAAAACAGAAAGAGACAACCATGAATGAGTAAGAGTTTCAAAGTCTCAGTGTCATTCTGTCTGATTCCAAACAGGTTAAAGACCCATTTATGCTTCCTTTAGATATGGAATTGTGCCCATCTATTTCAAACGGTGTTCCCGTCACTGACCGCAAACCTCCATGAGTTCTTTGAGTTGTTATTGCAGTTGACCAGCATATCCAACAGGGGGTGTAAGCCTATAGTCATAAGTTTATGACAACAACAAACTCCAAAACAACCATGGCAACTGTGGAAGAATTATTGATAATGTAACTCTGAACAAAAGATGGACAGTGTTGTAGGAGGCGGTGGTCGGTGAGGCCGTTAAATATATGGCAACTGGAGGAAGAGAATTTCCACCGTGGTCTTCTTTGCGTCTCACCAGAGCTACGTACCGGATAGTAACAGTAACACTGCCGCCGCCGTTTCCTGTGGTACTGCTCCGTTGGGTCTATATAGCCGTACGTTTTGTAGAAACGTGCAGAAATACGGACGGAATGAACCCAGAGCACAGACAGAAGACTCTTCTGTACCTGGACCCGTACGTAATGTTGGGCATAAATAAGCCTTTATATATTGGTTTATATAATCCACTGATCTGCTTTAAGCACTTGAATGCAGAGTTGGTATTCTATAAACGGTTGTGGCACATGGCATCAATATTTATTAAGGAGCTTGATTTAGGTAATTGATAAGGTCAAACGGTAACAGCCATAAGTGGTGACGAGTCCACATTCAGCTTTAGAGGACAGAATTTTACGTGAAAACTTTTTCTGCTTTTTTTACAGGTTTGTGTGCAAGAGGACAAACAGTGAGCAGTCGAAGTGCTGTCAGGAGGATTTACTGAAGATATATCATTCAGACAGAAGTCTTACAACATACATTTCACAGTGAAACAATCTCTTTCTTTAAGTTAACAAAAGCTAAGTATCATCAAGTGCATTCAAATACAAGCACAAACTCGACAACAAAAGAAAAGGTTCCTGACACGTATTCTCATTCTTACTATATCCTCATTTCACATGTCCTTGGGGGAAACTTGAGTCAATGGGGAAGATAAAGCCAATTGTTTGGTATTGTTGGCATCTATAGACCAGACCAGAAATAACACAGTCACACAATGCATAGAAGTCTGACACACCCCATCAACCCACTTCTTCAGCCTGCTGAAAACTATAATTCAGAGTCGATAGCAGGCAGGAAACACTAATAAGAGGCGAATTGCTTGTTTTATGGCATGTCTTTATCTTAAAGAATATTTGTGCAGTGTGACAAAAAAATTAGTCCTAACACCAGCTCTAATCTACCCCCTTCCTTCCCAGCATTGTGTCCGGTGAGGGTGTGAGGTTTTTTCAGCAGTTTAATTCATGGCGGAGACAAACAACGGCTGACAGGCCTTTTAAAAAAGAGCCATGTGGAGTCGCTTTCACATGTCACTGTCCTCTTCAACTGCCTTTTCTCAGTGCTCCCCCCACAGCAAGTGGACCTCACTGCCCTTCCCATCCGAGTCACATTTGATTAAAGACCGCTGCCTAAAAACAAAAGGATCAATAGTGTTGACATACAAGGCGTCAGAATCGGTTGCTAACACTCATCAGAGTCGAATTCTGCTTTAGTGGAGGGCTTGTGAAGGACGACTGTGCCAGTGCAGAGAAACACAAACATTCCGAGAGCATTGTGTGGGACTTGTTTGTTGTGCGGGGGATATGGTATTTTTACTATGTACACAATACACAAAGATGGCACCAATCTGGTTCTTTCAGGGGTTTTTTTCGTAAAGTTGACAAATTATACAAAGAAAAAATGCATTGACTCATAACTTCTTTATTTTACCTTTTTACGTTTCAGTCATTATAAAACCTATTACAACAGATGCAACCATTCAATAGTGTATTTTCATGTATCATGTTGTCAATGTTCAAAAACCAAACAAACCTAACAAACATCATGTTTTAAGGTGTTAAAGGAGGTTAAAAGGAAACGATTCAGATCATGATTAGGGTTTGAAATGGGGTGTGAAAACAGATGCTGCGGTGGAATCAAGCTACATCAATGTATAAAGAGTTGCTTCATACATAGCTACAAAATTAATATTGGTGAGAACTCTGTCAGAAAATCCTCTTTCGAAACACTTATGTTGCAAAGAGTTGGTTTGAATCTGCTCATTAGCTTGAGTGAGTTCAGTTTTAAATCACTTTTAGACCTTCCTCAGAGTTCAAGACTAAAAATAGCTCAATATTTCAAAATTAATTCTAAATAAATAATGGCCTTCAATTTCAAAATGCCTACATATTTCATAATACCTTGAAAGTTTTATAACTGGAGAGTTTCAGCCCCCATTCAGTTTATTTCCTTCAGAAAATACAGCTTCTTGTTAACGCTGTAGACTTAACCCTGAGACTTAAATCATTTCATGACATTCATAATATTACTGAGATGCAAGCAGGGGGAAGGGAACTTGGGATCAGCACCTATGGATGATCTCAATTAGAGTCCTGGTGTTGCACATGCTTAACAGTAAAGTGCAAACAAAGTGAAGTAAATATTTGTTAATTCCACAATGCTGCGGGAAATTGCACTTATTTTTAACATGGGGTCATCAGTTCAAATGTATGGATGCCAGAAAACTTGTGTCTTCAGATCAGCATATAGTAAATCCAACTTGAAAACCAGATTATTGATATTGTGATATAAATATTTGCCACCCTGTTTCAAGTCTGGAAAGAGCTGAAGTGCTAAGAGAGTATTCTAATCATAGACGCCACTGCCCTTGACTGGTTTTACAGGAGCTACTGTACTTTCATTAGGCCTGTCCAACATAATGGAAACATTTCTTCACATGCGCTGGAGACTCCAGTAGGGAATAATGCTGTTTTCCTTTAACTGATTCTCAGGCTTATCCAAACTTAGTTTTCTTCATTCTAATCACCCTTATACATCGAAAATGAAGCAGATTATGGAAAACCATCTATAATTTTCACGGGAGGACAAAACTAAAGATCAATGCTGAAGGTCAATCTGCTATTGAACTTTTTAAATTGAGTTTATTTTATCCGACCATCTGTTGCATCGTAACAAAGGAGAGGGTGAGGTCTGTAGTGCGAATGGCTCCCAAGGGAGGTCAAATGCCCTGTTAGTAAATTTAATAATCGCGCGTTTGACAATGAACTTTGTTCTGGTTGGACTAGAGACCAAAGTCACATGGGTTTTTTTTCATGTATTTAAACATAGACAATCTGTTACAACGTAAAACATATAAGAAACGCCAGTATATTAGCATGTGAAAAGAAAAGTACTTCGTGGGAGGTCTTTAAATCTTTCTTTTACAATCAACATCCCAATCCGGGAAACAACACTTGCAACAAAGGATGTTAAACGGCCAAACAACAACAAGCATCTGTACATTGTGTATCCAGTGGTCAGTGAAAACACTTGCTTGGTCACTGTGGTATTTGTCCAGTGTTATCCCGGTCAAGAGTTCATTTTCCCGGCACACCCACAATTCCTTCTCTTACTCTTGTGTATAAGACAGAATTTACATATTTGATTTAAGTACTACGTTTATTTAGCAAATAAATCTAACAGAAATGCACCACAATCAACCACTGGATAGTCATAAATGTAAAGCCTCAGTTTCCACAATTTGCACAATTTGCAACTATTAAATAAAGGCCGGACCTTTTAATGTGAAAACAGAGCAAGGTCGAAATCATCTTAAAACTGCAACAACAGAAGAAATTTAATTTGTGAGGAGCCCTAAAAAGCCAGAAGAACAACATCCAAGTTTGTTTTTCTATGACTTACATTACATGTGGGCTTTAACCTGAAGCGGACTAAGAAAGACATATATTTTCACTAAGAAAACCAGTAGGGTTGTGTATTTTTGTCAGGAGTACAATTCTGGGCAACAGTCCCTGCAATAACTGACACTTAAACCGTTTCGTCTCGACTGTTTTGAAGCCATAAATAAACCTGGCCACTTCAGTTTTGATGTTATCTTCCTTGCTAAACAACTCGAAGACAAAAACAAACGTCAAACTTATTCCATCATAACACAAAGCTCTCGGCTGCTTTGCAGTACAACAACAATACATTGTATGTACAACTACAAACAATAGCTGCAACAGAAATGTACTCATGCTTCTACCATTGTGAACTCTGAAAGTAAACATACAACGGCAGAGATGTGGGCTATTTCAACATAGGGTGATGATGTATGTTAAAAATGCTAAATCACAGTGAGGGGCTGTTGTGCAGCTGTCCGATTCAGGAAATCGTTTTGAGTTATATAATATGATGTAACACAATGAGCCCTACTAACAAATGTGACCATGAGAACATAAAGGTTAGATCATTTCAGTGTGATATTTAAAGGCCCGATTAATAATCTGACACTGGGCTACTCTGGGCAGACTAAACAAAGGTAGCATGTAACAAAGGTAACATGTTGATACAAAAGTACGACACAAAACACTACGCAATTTATTAGGCACTATCAAAAAAATGCATGAAAAGGAGTGGGTAA
This sequence comes from Synchiropus splendidus, assembly GCF_027744825.2. Classification (NCBI taxonomy): domain Eukaryota; kingdom Metazoa; phylum Chordata; class Actinopteri; order Syngnathiformes; family Callionymidae; genus Synchiropus; species Synchiropus splendidus. Next base: position 14,063,754 of record NC_071341.1, on the reverse strand, counting down.
TATTCAAAACATGCGCACAAGACGGTAGTGGCCAAGAACTTAGGTTCAAAACACATACAATTATGTGATGTGTGAAATTGAACCTTTTCTGCTTAATGGTTATCAAATGTGCTACCTTAACAAAACAACAATGTGAATTACAATGTCCGGGTGGCTACTTGGAGCGGCGTATATACAGGCAACTAAGGGACCTCACATTGATGTCATGAATGCTTGTATTTGGACAGTGGGAGGAAACATAGCTACCCTGGGGGAAACTCCGCACAAAACGGACCCAGTTCCACCCAAAGAGGAATTCGATCCCCCGGACTACTCGCTCCAACACTAAAAAACAAACCACAGTGCTGTGAAGGACAAAATACAATACACTACAATTCAGTCTCACTTGATCTGCTGATGTGACAGCTCATCGGTTTAGCATCATAGCCACATGCGAAAGTCAGTATTGGACTGAAAGGTGTTAAACACATCCCACTTGGGTGGTAGTGGTCCGTCCACACAGACAACTGGCAGTGTGCTCATCTCAAACATCATAAGCACATGACAGCTGAAAGAGCAAAACAAATACAACGGAGGGGAGAGAAAACAACCACACCTGTTTCCCATAACCCCCTACACCTCTCCCTGGGGATTCAACTGCTGACTCGGCACATCCTCCATTGTCTACCTCTTTACTACACACGCATTGATGTATCCAACGGACCTGAAACTCAGGCAAATACTGGGACCCTGGTGTTTGGTAAAGGGGGGCTCAACTCCCTAAAGCAGCAGGCAAAAAAGGCTTTTAAATGTTTCACTCTGTTCATTCACAGCAGGTAATTAAACAAGGAAATACCTGGGAGCCATTTATTCAGCACAGTTTCCTTTGAGTCAGAGATCGAGAGAGCTGATTCCTGTCTGGATGAGATTTGTCCAAGAGCATAGAACACAAGCTACTGCACAACTATTTGATAGGTATTTTGAATTATGTTCAATACTAAAACTGCAAATGACCAACATAAACCTGATGGTGATAATACGCTGTTCTTAAGTTTCCGAAATATCCAGCATTACAGTGTAGTTTCACATCATATTTCATTCCTTTGAGAGCAGGTCATGACCGTTTTTCGGGTAAAACGATTCACCTAAAAAAGGCTAGTTTCTCACTCGGCCTACCTTACGCCTTACCTCTCCACGCTGGCTTTATCTTTCTAAGGGAAAACCACATAAAGGGACAAATAGACGGCAGTAGAAACATGACCTTCTCGGGAGAAGTAATTTGTCATTACACTTAAAGCCACTATGAAAACATGAACTATGACCGCTTTAATGTGTTACTGAGAAACATGTCACAAATGTTCCACCAAGTCTTGTATAAAGGACTGCCAAAAGGAAACCATTAAGCACCTTAAACTTAGCATTTTGTGGGACTACTTGGGATCTCAAACCTGGAGATGGATGACGTTACATGTAACAACAGTAGTATTCCCACCCAACACTCACTCAGAGCTGCACAGTTGCTTACATATGTGCCAACAAACCAAAGTACTAATGATGACTAATGCCATGTTTTGCAAGTCATGCAATCATGCCATGCAATAAATCCTGGCACACAGCATGTTCAGATTGGTAGCCCAACAAAGCACAACTCTGCCTCCCTGTTCTGCTCCATTTTATGGCTTCATTGTTCTGATGCAAGTCAAAACAATCACAGTAATGCACCACAGCATCCAAAATAATAAAATTCCCCCCACAGCTTAAGATAATCCTGATCGGAAAAACATCAGAAGCCCGAAACAAAAGTTCAAATGACACAGAACATCACCCTAACAGTCGGTTTATTCCCCTTTAAACAAATTACCAAAAGGAGTGTTTGTGGGTCCCTTTCCCCACTGTGTGGAGATGATGGCTAATTACATAGAAACAGAGTTTATTTCCTCATTTATCATAGTTGCAGCCATGTCCAGATATAAGCTAAATATGTCCCACCTCAGGCTACTTAAATGATCCACCGGGGAGAAGTTAGCCCTCCGGAGCCTGACACTTACATCTGTTAGAAAAGGGAAGCAAAGGGTGGAGTCGACAGAAGCTGGTGACCACAGGCTTCTCCCCGCGCCCCGCACACCACGACCAGCTCACCCCACAACAAAGCACCACACTCATCTGCTGATGGCTTCCCGTCTAAAAGAAAACACTTGGTGTTTCCAGTTCTATTAGCAGTTTTTCAGTCTGCTGCCTCACGACTGAGAATTAAGGAGAGGATTGGATGAATGAAACAGCTGCACCCAACAGATGTCAAACCACATTCTTCAATCTTTTTCAAGTTACATTTCCATTCTGTGATCCATGTGGTAGACATATCAGGTTGACCAGATGCATTTATACATCCCTGCTCTGAATTAAACGTGCAATAAGAGTTGCACTGTCTTCATATCAGAAGGTCTTTCATTTCCTTAAATAAATGTCAGGGAATTTATTGTATAGTTTTCTTAGGTCCTGATTCACACTGTTGCCTGCTGATTTGCTCCGTTGGTTTTTCCAAATATCCACCAACATTCCACCAATGAATATAATATTTGATTGGTGGATTGCCTGGAATGGTGGCTAACCGTAATCCAGTGAATCAAAATGCTCGATAACAGGTGCATGTTTTGTCTCAACGTCATTTGAATTCGGTTCAACTCATAAGAAAATGTCATAACTAATTCAGACATATTGCTTGTTTTCTTTAGCATAAAGCCAAACCAGATTCGAGAGTTTTCCCAACTTTGGCTTTCGGTTTCCTCAGGTACAAATGCCGCCAAAGATTTCATTTTCAAGGGCAGTAAGAGCTGAACTTATGAACACATGGAATCTGGTTTCAAATGTCTGAATTATATTATTATATATAAAAATCTTTAGAAATTAATACCAATATACTGGAAGGATTCAACAACATTAGCACTCAGATAATTGACAAGTACTCTTCAGTTCTTTAGTCATACTAAGAAATAAATATCAGACAGTAAAATCATATAAAAGTAAAATAAATCCAGGCTAACTGACTAACCAGTCTGTCAACTGAAGGGCAGTGACACTAACATGGTTAATTTCTGACAAAACATGACATCTATACTTGATTATTAGTCACAACCGAACCTGCCGTTCTCTGTTCTGCTCTTCAAATCTATTTCTGTTTGCAGCCTGTAATTTAGGTGGCTCCATTACTACAATATTTATTTAGATTGTGAATCATGCGGGCCCCGAGAGAAGCAACCACAAAACTATGGTCCTCAATTATAGACCTCACAGCCTGCAGTCACGCCTTGAGTGAATCCCCTCCTCGCTACACTGTCTACACGACAGGCCGCCTAAAAATGTCAGGCAGACTGACGTTCAGACTGTTTTCGTCCCTAAGTGCATCTGTATCATTGTGCCATGCTTAATGTGTAACAGATCCCCAGGGCCTCAAATCATCGGGCTCCCACAGGGTCTCCTATGATGTGCAATGGAAAGTCATAAAACAGCCAAGTTTCAGCCTTCAGCACGACAGAACTAGTCGAACAGAGGACAGGATACTCTTTTCAAAATTCATGTTAGTGGGGAATAGTAATGATAACACTGACTAGCTTCTTACTGCTGCCAACACATTTATCAGTTGCACTACTACTTTGGTGTTCTGTTCCCTTCTAATCTGTTGACAGACTGCATGAGCACAAAGGCAGTGCGCTCAAGACCTTCGATTGACCAGCTCTGTGTTTTATTTTGGGGGGGTTCTGCTGCATTATTGTAATAAAAGAATGCATGAATAAAACAGTTAAACTCTCCAAAACTATTTGAATGATGACATGTTCGGTTGGAAAAATGATGACTCATGAAGTTTCACTTTAAAAAGTTGAGTGAAATCAGATGAAAAATCATGAGTGTAATCCATTCAAAACAATAAACCTTGGCAATTATCTGTGGAGCGGTCCAACAGGCAAAATGCTACAACACAAATAATGTTACTTTTTTATCTACAACAAAAGCTTTAACTCTGCAAATGAAACAATTTTTATGTGGGCATGTTAAGAAAGTTTCCTTTGTCTGTAAAATGAAATGCAAACGAGGTTTAATGAACTATATATTCTTTCTATCTATATCTTCTATGGGCTGGGGCTTTGTTATCTTATCTAAAGTGACATCTATGACATGATCTAAGACACTCAAAATAAAACCTGACAAACTAATTGATGAGTCTCAATAATCCAGCAAAGACTCAGCTCACATAAACACATATAATTAACATTTAGTACATGGTCAGCAAGAAGAATTCGGTATACAATGTATAACAGAACAATGTAGAGGACTGGGGGCCAGATTTAGAGTCCCACCTAATAAGCAATTAATTTTAAGAGCATGAGAGCTGGCCGTCTTGAGAGTAATGTGATCTCTAAAAGACACGTTAGTGTTCTTCCCAAAGACTTAAAATAGTTCCTGTTGCTGCCACCCACAACTACTAATCAAGCTAACCCATCAACAGAGAGGACAACTTGAAAAGATGTGCTCATCTGTGCTTTTACGCTGCCAGATCAAAAGGCAGATGTGATATCCGCAGCTTAAAACCCAACTTAATGACTGATTTGACAAGAAGAGAAAAATGGCTGAACTCATAGATCAGAGAAAAATCAGGAGAGTTGTCTTCAACGTACTCAACAGCTTGTGACTAGACAAAATAAGAGGCCATCATAACGGGCAGGGAAATGTGACGAATAATTTCCTAAATTCCCCGACATCAGCTTAAAATAAACCCCCTTAAGGAGTTCCTGTAGGTCAGTCATTTAATCCGCTTTGTTGGATGACTTTCATGTTCCTTTTTTTATTAACACAGAGTAGATTCGTTTCAATATCTGGCTTCATATGAGACGCTTAATAAAATATTAAAATACTGTATATAACCCTTATTGATGTGTAAATTAAATTAATGAATGTTAGTATTCAGACATTAATATATATCTTCTGTTACAATAAACATTGAATATTTTATATATTAATAAAACAACAGTTGCTCACATATGCTGTGTTTCAAAACAGGACTGAGTTGGTTTTCAATTCGACTACTTATTGTGTGATGTACACTTACACTAAAATCTAGAATCAGTTAAATGGTCAAACTACTTCACTCACTTTAGTTTTATTATGAATTTGCCCAAGTGGCTGATCTTCAAGTAAAGATTGGAACCCACAAATCTGCTTAGTCACTGTATTCTGGGGGGGAATGCAAGTTCATGCACAACATACATAATTCCATTTCAATATTCGCTTATCATGGGTGGTTCAGTATACCACTGTGAAAAGACTACATTTTTACTGCTGCATTTTCTGAGGGATGAATTAAGATTAACCAGTGTAATGGCTTTTGTTAATCGTCATCTTTGCTCGGTCAATCTGATCTGGCTCAACCTTCCATCCCTGGTTCCAGCTTCGGGACAGAAGGGGGATCCCGCTGGCAGGAAGCCCACGGAGCCGTCAATACTTCAAGTCACTGCAGATGGATCTCATCCATGCAGAAACGACTTCACTCCCTCTGCACTTCTTCCATGACCACTTGGCAAACTTTCCACCGCAAGTGAGGCCAAAACTGCATTTCTCCATCAGGACATTGCTGACCATCTAGTCACCAGTGTTTCCCCCCCAAACACGCTTGAGTTGTGGTCAGGCGTACTGGAAGTCACACAACTCTCCACATGGAGTCCATTTAGGGAGAAAGTTGAAATGGGGGGAAAGCCAGCGTGACTAGCCGTTTCTGAACGCGAGAAACAGATTAAGAATTAGGGATGGAGTGATTGTAAATGTTAGCCGAAATAAAGCTAGCTGCGCTCCAAAACAAGTCGCATTGTGTGGCGGACAAACGGGGGACTCCTCACGGGGTCCTTGCTGGCCAAGTGTGTTCACGTGAGGAACGAGAGCGGCGAACTCACAGGCAAGTCCGAGGAGGACGAGAAGAGAGGTTAAAAGTCCGTTCGGTGGCAGAATCCGAGCCTTTCCCCCGCAGCTGTCCATGTCTCCCGGGTGTTGGAGCGACTCTGCACTCGGCACTACGTCCTGCTGCTGCTGGCTCGTGCCTGCGCCGACTGACCGGCGCGCGAGCCACCAGAGCAGCTCTCCATAGCGACCAGCCCCGCGTGGGCTGGACCAACGCGCACGCGCGCACGCCACACACGACCGCATCGAAAGTGGGGACAAGTGTTGCTGAATAGCAACGAAAAATCTCTCGCACTTGGCTCATACCTGTCAGATTTAAACGTTCAACCACCTGTTTTTTTTTTGTTTGTTTTTTTACATTTGAAGTCGCAGCTCGTCCACGTAGTCCTGATAGGAATTACATGTTGAAGATTAGGGAAAATACTTTTTAAAAGCCAGTCAAACACCACTGTATTTTCTATCCTGCAGTGGTCAGTAGCTCCCAATATTTATCCAATAAAATAAAAAATATGAGTATAAATTTCAGAACTGTATTTCCTCATGATTTGGAAAAATATATATTGTCTAAATGTTAATTTAGTTGACATTTACTTTCAATTCCCTACAGTCTATTGAACCCTTGATATGCCCTTTCTGAATTTGAATTTATTTAAGGCTTAAGTTTGTGTTTACCTCTGTCAGAGACTTTAAATTGTTTTAGTATGTGAGTGGCATTGTCCTTATCCACAGTAAAAACCCGTCACATGCTGCGAGGTCTGGCTCATACAGGAAGATCCCTGCAGCAGAAATGAAACCCTGACTTCTCACTGTTCGGGGTCAGAAGCTGGGAGCAGCCAGAGAAAAAAAAGTGGTTTGATCATTAACTCGTTGCTTGTCTTTTTAAATTCCATGGAATCCATCTTAGACACACAAAAAAGCAGGAGCGAGGATAGATGAGGAGAACACACGGGAGGTCCTGCCACTGTCTGCGTTGGATTGTAATAACTGAAAATAATCCGCCAACGCAAACCAAAGTTTGTGTTGCTTAATATATATTTTTTTTCACACTAAGCTCTTAGAGGACAAGACAAGCAACCAACATTGGAATTTAACATGGCTGTTAATGTTTGTGACACACTTTTATAGCTACACTCATATCAATAAAAAGCACACTTTAAAGCAGTCACGACTAACCCATTCTGCGACATAGCACATCATCTGAACAAGAGCAATCTACTTGCAGGACGCAACAACACAGCTGGAATTGAACTAGCAACCACCATCTGAGTTCCGGCAAAAAAAACAACAAAAAAACAAACTATGATGGTCTCTATTTTACCCAGTTCATAAAATGATAATACTGTTTGTTACCCATCATCCTAATCTGCAAATACTCTTTCTTAAAATATAACTATATTTAATTCATTGATAGTTAGACAAGAAATTAGACATTGAATTCCATTTAATATTGCTTAAATTCTTGTATTTTATAACATACAAAATTCATTTAAATGACAAAATAAATAAATTAAAAGATTATGCTATTTACATTTACAAAGCAGAAAAATGTGGGAAATATTTCTGGGGGAAATATTTTTACAACACTGTTTTATCATGTAATGCAGTTTAACTTGGTCATGATTCAGTGACATAATTCCGAGAGTTGGCTGGAGAGAGACAGACAGAAGAAATGCTGCTTATAATTAGAACAGAAAATTGGAAGCTATGAGTGTCTAGAAACAAAGTTTTTAAAAGTCTGATTTAACCACAATATTTGCATAAAACAAAGAAAGATTAATCACGGTTTCTGCTTCCAGTCGTTCACAACCTTTCCTCAGGACAGTGCAGTGCTTCCATTAATTGGCTTCGTGTGTGTGTGTGTGTGTGTGTGGGGTCCTTGTACAGGTGAACTTGCATGGACCACTAGAAAAACACCTACCTGTCAGGACCTTATGGAATTGGTGGCACATTTTGCTTATCCCGACAAGTTGAAGCCTAAATTTTAGGCTCAAAATGTCAAAATAACTGGGTCAATATAGTTCTCCTGGTTAAGGTTAGCTATTTGTTTTGGATGGTTAGGTTGTGTGTGTCTGTGTGTGTGCGTGTGCAGTGGTGGAAAGGCGACTTTAGGACAAGTCTTCTTAAACATAAAACCAAAAAACCAGTTGCAGTTTCTGTTGTTGATGGTTTCCTCAAGGACAGACCTCACCGCATCATCACTTCTGAAAAAGGGGGTTTTCTCTCCAGCCTCCACACTGTCACTCCTCCTTCCCCAAAAACAATGATGCAGTGAAAGACTTTCTCGCATTGTTCCTTTTCTTTGAGATAATTACAGCTTAAAGCTCGACACGCTCTGCATTGTGCGGCACTGTGTCATTACCGGCAGCTCCAACTGATAATCCTGCTTCCTCAGCAGTTAGAGACTGCAGACATCATATTTATTCACTTAAGATAAGCAAAAACGCTTGTTTGAGGAGGATTCACGTTTGTTGGGAGAAATTTTATTCGCACCCTGTTTTTATTTAAGCCACAATTCACATGAAAAAAACTTTTTCTTTTTCAGGAAATTTAAGTGCTCAATGTCTGCTGAGGCTTTTACCTAACTAACTACTGACTACCGTCGCTTTCCACTAGGGGGCGTTCCAGATGAACTCACTTTCATTGATGAACAACTCAACATCCATTAATCTTCCCCAAAATGTTTTATGCTCTTTAATCTTCCTCACAGCTGCGTTCATTTAGCCTTATTAAATAGCTATTGACAAGCATCTGAAACAGCACACGCCAATGTCATGTGACTATGGAAACTATCCACCAATTTAGCATAGTAATTCCATTGAAGGTCTGTGAAAACAACCCTTCAATGGACTATGTGTTGTGGAGTGTTTGACCCGCTGTGTTAACTATAATGAGGTGACTCTCCTCTCCAAGTGAGGAGTTTCCAGACACGTGATCACAAGATGATACTGCATAGATCTAGGGTTAGGCCGCTTGACTTTCTTCGGTCTCCACTAGGTTATTATTTATGTCAGATACTGACTCAGGAGGGTTTCTGCCTTCACTAGAAAGCAGAGGAGCCAATGCCCACTTGTGAAAGGTTAACAATGCAAGGCAAAACCAAGAGTCATGCAAGAGCTTTGGGAGATCTTCAAAGCCTGATAAGAGCCGGGGATAGTTCTAAGTGAGGACTCAAACAGGCTGTCCAGGGTCTTATGTGTTTAACTCTCAGGTTTTGGTCACAAGTTCCTCCAGACCTTTAAGAAACCATAGCAAACTCTCTGTTAAAATGTTACCGGTTCCAAAATGCTTCGTCATTCACCTGCCTGCTTTCCTTTTCCAAACAAAATCACACTCTGTCTTCTTTTCTACCTGCCAGTCTGCGTTAGGTCCTTTGTATCAGAAGCCTTCCAACGGGTCCCTTCTATAGTTTGTGATGGTCAAATGGTATGTTCAGCCCTTCACTGGCATCATCATAACCACTCAAGATTTGGATCAGTATTTACTCAAGCCTCCAAACTCTGACTGAGCTAGATGACCTGACATCAATGGAAGAGTTGGCGGTACATGAGAAAGATGTGCAGTGGCCTCTTATGCCCCGCCTCCACTGTCACCATTCCTTGTGGTTCTAGCCCATTTTTCTGAGGCTGACTCAAGTATAGTGCGATGACTTTAGTTAGTCCCTACTTCCGACAGGTTCGTCACAGTGGGCTGGAGCTACTATCTAATTGGCCAGTGGAATGACGTAGCATTAAAGCATCACCAGCTCTGAATGGACCACCGTATTTGAAATCTGGAAACAGCAAAGAAACACCTTTATTCTGTTCTGATTTGAGGAGATGTCAGTTGTTTCCATGTGGCTATGACATGACTTGAATGTCACGCCCATCACCACCTGGATCTTCAACTTGTTCTTATGGAAAACCAACCAAGTCCGTGTCAGAAGGACCATAAATGGTTCTGTGAGATGTTCCCACATGCTGGCCAAATGAACAGCATCCAGCTGTGTCTTCAGAGACAGGGTTCTGGAGGAGACACATGTTATGGAATCTATGGAACAATAAATTAACTTCCCTCTGTTAAAGGTTAGGTTTTGCCTGAAGTTTTTTCTTTTGTGTGAGCTACATGTCTGGGCTGTCCATGTCTCAGGTGGACAACACCGTTCTGGTCTCACAGAGCAGCACTCATTTCAGTTGAAAGCCTGGAAGCCTGTTGTTCACATGGAGACACAAACTCGGCAGCCACCTCTTGCACGTGATCCTGAATGATCACCACTGGTGCAGCCTCATCGTGATTAAAGCCTGACCCATGATGTGTACCCCCCTCTTCCTCCCGCACCACATCGCGACCCCCTGCTTTCATACCCTCCTGTGGTTTATTTATATCCTCAAGCAGCTATAAATCCACAGGTGAAAGTGCTGCCCTTTCCACCGATCAATCTCCCCTTCCGGGCAACTTTGCGTTCAAACAGTAAACTCAGGGTAAAGAGGTGGTTTGTGCCTTTATTAGATAATAAATCACATATTTTTACTCAATTAACATGGTGGTATTGTGAACAATGGAGGTGACATCGCCCCCGGAACGTTTCATCAATGGAAATGCATAAGTGCTGGCAGGCCTGTCTGGAGTGCTGAATAGTTTATGAGCGTTTACGGCCCGCGACCTTTGTAATTATGGTTCACTCATTTATGCAGCGAAAATATGTCTCTGTGAGCATTATTGTGTTTTCTTCCCGGCACCACCTCCCCTGTGACCAGTGGGTGCACATCCACACAGACGGTCCGAGACATTTGGTTTTACAGTCTGTGAAAACAGCCTTTGTGAAACACGACATTCCTCACTAGTCGCACTGGTGAGTCGGCGCTCGCACACCTCAAACAATCACACGTCTCCCCCTCCTGCCGCTGCCGCACTCGCGCTCCGATCTCCTGCCAAAATTTGGCCATGCAGTACACAGAGAGGTCACTTCTCTGCTGACGCTACAGACTGGAGTTTGTAGCTGCACGTAGGTCATAATGAGCTCCCTCTGCGGTGTGTGTTGACCTCCGGTGTGAAACAATTAAAGCAGCATAGTCGTGTTACATTCTTTATTAATGTGTGAAAATAGCAGCTCTAGTTCTAGATAGTTCTACATACATTCAACCTTTGATGAGTGACAAAATATGACTTAATAAATGATCTTGATGAATGATGGAATTAAAGAATAAATCCTTGAATGATGCAAAGATGCAGAATATTTGAGCATATCTTTTTATTTAAATTTGAATGTATTTCCTTATTTATGCATTTTTTTGTTTTTTTTATTTTCTGTATTTCATTTATTTTAGTATTATTGCATTTCCACATATATTTGGTTAAATAATTTATCATTGTTTGTATTTCTGTCTTCACAAAAAGTTTTTCCCTCATATACCTTTGATCTTGACTGTGCTTAGGTCACAGCTAACCAGAGAGGCTCAAAGTGAAAACAACCTGGACACCTTCGATGTGAGCTGTCTGGGCATGTCTAACTGAGAGGAGGCCCCAGGGCAGACCCGGTCTCTCTACTGACCCTGACACACATCGGTATTCCCTCAAAGAGCTGGAAGAGGCGACTGACAAGAGCAAAGTCTGGCCTGCTTTAATGCACCTGCTGCCCCCGCAACCCAACCTTTGATGATAGCTGGAAATTATGGTGGAATCATGATCAGATCTTTAAAAAGTTTATAAGTTTAACATTCAAGACGACGCTGAGTCATGAAAATGTATTCTCTGTATGTCATTATTAAAGTGAACAAGCCTAAATAGAAGCATGGGGATTAAATATCCCCAATGAAGTGAGATTAAATTGTGCTGAGTGGAGTTATTCGAGAGGTAGGGAACGCGGCTTTATTTAAATAACAGACCTAAACGAGCGCTTGGGTTTGTTTACGTCGCCACCTGCTGGATGATAACACCTTCTTTGACTCATCACTTTCACCACAGCCCTTTTCTGTCCACACAAAGTCTTGACTACCTGCTGACTGGAAAACCATTTTCCTTTCATGACAGTGTCTTTCAGAGTCTCTATGCTTGAGTGGCGGCAGTCAGCTCCGGTGGGAAAGGCTGTGGATGATGTGATGACAGGGGGAAGTGAGGAACGGCCTAAAAGCTCGGCAGAGGACAGTGACATGGCTAATTTGCACTGAAGGTAGAGCTGCTGAGTGAAAATGAGAGGCGCAAATATGCAGTAAAGAGACACCGACTTGAAAGACGTCACGTGACCGTTGCCTCAGGGCTGTCAGGGAGGATAATAAAATGGAACAATTATTTAGCGTGCGGTGTCGAAGCATACGAACACGAACATTTCATCAAACACACGAAATAACCAAATTCAAGCAATTTTCTTAGAAAAATCCTTCTTTACCAGAGACATATTGTATTTATTTCTAATCTCTGATGATTATTTATTTTAAAACAAATCGATTGTGACTGCTAAATATGATTTTAATGCAAAAAAAATCCAACAGGAACATAAACAGGTACACTATTACTATTTGGTCATTCAATATTTTATTTCATTCCTCCATCTGATATCCAATGTCAATTTTTTTTGTTCTTGATTTTTGCTGTAAATACAATGGACAACTAATGTAATCTCTTTTTAAGTCGTGACTTCTCTATCCTTGAGATGACTCTTGGAGAGTGTCACACACAACTGGTGTGAATGGTCGGCCCATGATTGAGAGGTTGCCGGTCCCTGACTTCTGTGTCCCTGGATAAGACACTGATTCAGATGGCACACTCTCCTTCACTTTCTTCTCCAGACATCCTGCTCATCTGCTGTGATGCAGCCTAACATCTATGAAAATCAAGTCAGTCTTTGAAAACCGCTGGGTCAGCATAAATACACATTTTACTAAAATGAAAAAAAAATGTTTCGTGTGAATGTAATTCTGAACAAGTGTTTCGTTTTTATTAAAAATTTAAAAAGCTTAAGACAGAAACCTGTTCACAACAGAGACCACTCACCGTCCCCCCACCCTCCAAACTGAAGAGTCATGAACTGAAACTGCCAATAAGGCTGATCACAGCACAATTAAATTGATTCCAGTGCATTCTATACTTGTGTCCCTCCCATCAGTCCTCTCTGAGATAAGCGTCTGGTATCTCTTCCTCATCGCTGGTGTTTTCAAGCGAGGCGGCGTAGCTAGCCAAACGTTCCACCTCCATCGCTTTAGCTTCGGCCAGCTTTTTGTCTGCGTCTTGCGACAGTTTCCGAACTTCCTCCACCTGGAACTTGGCCAGCTCGATGTTGGTCTGCATGGTGACAGACGACTGCTCGGCTCCTGTAAACACAGAGGTACATTCTGTCAGGCTGCTGACAGAGGTCAGAGGTCGTCACAACACCGGCTCGTATTTGGATATCTGCTGTAGTCACGACACAAGCACTCGTATCCGTCATTTGCACCAGAGAGATGGCGAGTGAAGGCAGGCGACCCGACGCTCCCTCAAGAGAGACCCTGACAGCAGGTGAATAGTCTCTGACACAAACTGTAAGATTTAACGTCGGAAAGTTGATTCACTTCAATGGCTTGAGAGCAAACAATGACATCACAAGCAGCTGCACCTGAAATGAAAGCCGCCTCTGCTGCCATCTCACAAGTCTTAATGGCGTGGGCCCAGGTCGACTCGTAGTGCTGACACCTCTCTTGTTTGTCCTTCACCTGCGAGGACAGAGGGAGTCAATCAAACACAGAGCTGCTGGGCTGTTGTCATATTTACTGTTTCTTCTCACGGGACAACCTCGGCTCGCTGTCCAATGATCAGCTGCCAGATGGAGTCTTCCTGCGACTGACTTAATTTTCCCAGGGATTCCAAATAACGTTTTTGCAGAGCAATGAGTGTGTGCACGGCCTGTTGGGAAAGAGATGGACAGACGATGTCAGTGAATTAAAAACTGTCCACACTGACCTAGGGAAGCAGGTGAGCTATGCAAGTAAGGTACACATAATCATCATCATTAAATGCAGTTTTTGAGTCTGAAAAACATCTGACCGAAGAGGTAGTTGAAAGCCCTTAAAATGGATGTCACTTAATCCCTTAAAAACTATCACAAATTAAACATATTTAGAAGTGATGAAGCAATGCTAATCTTACAATATGAGACTAAAGACTGACCAGTTCACAAGAACAAGCTGACAATATAATCACTTTGAAGAAAGTAAAAATGATGAGCAGTGTTTTTGCTCAACTGAACCACAAAACGATGCAGCATATTTGATGCATCACCTCCATGCATGACGTTCCTTTAGCGAATAAAGATAAATATTTCTATTTCCCTCATTTTGAATATATTACTGCATTATGCATAGACAAGTCAGTCTTGATAATGATACTCAATTGCTCTCTACGGGCAGGAGAATGTCGCTTCAAAAGCTTTATAGTTTCAACATCTCTCGAGCTCAACAACAGTCAAAGCCAAATGATGGGTGTGACTTCATGGCAGAACAATTCATTCATTGGCAAATAATGACACAAGCATGAAACATTAAATGCTGAAACAGTTTAACCACCGGCATCAATAAATACAGTCACAGATTCTAGCCCGGAGGTGGGTTTGACTTTAACAAGATATTATGATGAAAAATCTTGTGAGATTTGAGATCTTGTCACACAATGGGTGGTTGTCATGCGAGTCTAAGAACATGTGGCTCGACCTGTGAAACTGCCAGTAACTCTTCTACAGGGGCTAAAGTGAGAGCAGGCCTACACAGAGAAACAACTGTTCTAACTTAACAATATGACCACTGACCTTTGAATACTCGCTAAAAGCGTGGATGAGTGCAAATGTCGTGCGGGAGAGAAAAGTGCTGGAACTGTCTGACACCACTGAAGCTGCTTGTCTGATCAAAAACTCGTGTGTCAGGTTTTCATCCTGTCAGGGAATGAGAGAAGAATATTATTGTCCTGGTTAGGAGAGTCAACATTTTACCTGGAGAAATACAAGAATAAAAGACAAATTTCAAAGGCCAAACACCCACATTTCATTATTATTTATTATGAAATCACTGTGATGTCAGTTAAGTTTGAAATCTATGCTAAACTTTGCCACACAGTCTGAAGCAGTGTACACAATAGTCTGCTCATTCAGTACTTGTAATAAATATTATATACCAGGGAATCGACAGACTTACTAGTTTGAATGGAACTGCACACAAAGTTCCACCCGCAACACCTGTCCCCACAATGTGTGACCATCTTCCGATCTTTGTTACTGCTTCTCTTCTACTTCTGCAGTAGAGAACACGCCCAGAACTGCAGAAAACAAAGTCATTTGTCAATTTAAGGTGGTTCAAAATATGCAAAAACTAAAATAGGGCTCGGCATAAAAACACGTTTCACAAGGGAAGTCAGTCTTCTATACATTAAATTGCTTATTGGGTTCAATAAATCTATATCTATCTAAAAGACGGTTTTCAAAACAAAACAAGGAACTGTCTCTGCTTGGGGCACGGACATGAGAAGCACGCGGTGTCAATCATTAAATCATAAAACTTAAAATTAAATACTTTTGGAGGTTCATATGTTATTGCAAACTATGCAATGAAATGTTTCATAGAACACAATTTAAGCCCTACCTTATCAGGAAACTAAGGCAGGCCGCTCCCCTCCGAAGCGCCGCCATGTTGATGCACCACTGATTTCCTTCCCCCGGCGTTAGAAGGTTCCGCTGCTGTTTTCGACGCTACATTGTCTCCCTCTAGTTGTTAACACAGTTAAAACTTCTGCTTTAACTTTAATTTCAGACTGAAATGGACAGATAGTGAATAGGTACATAAGAGGACATCATAAGCAACAATCAATTAAATCCCCAATTTGAAATACAAATTATCTTCTTCAGTAGTTCGGCAGTGGTAATTTGAAATGAAAAATGTATTTATTTGGTTTAGTTGTCAGAGGAACTCTTCTTCTCTTCTTATTAACTTTTAACTTTTTAACTTGTAACTTGTATTTTCTGATAAGCATGAATTCTTTAAATTGTTTTTCATTTATTGGCTTTGATAATCCCTAAACAATTGAGTCAGTCATCTCACACAGCTGACACAACAATAGACGGACATGTGGTCAGCGCTACAAGTTTTGAAATGCATAAAGATGAAAGTATTACTACCACTTAGACAAGGATGGTTTATGAGCCAATATATGGTGTGTGTTCACTGACATGCTCAGACATTTATTGAGAGAGTATTCAAAACGTTTTTTTCTTTGGTTGTATTGTTTACAAGTTTCTCAGCAAAACAGCATGTGAGGTCAAAGTATGACTACGCCACCTGTCACTGACCTTTACACTGTTTACTTGCCTTCTGATGTCGCATGTTCCCTCGTGTTTCGCTTGCACTTGCAAACCTGTTGCCAAGTCAGTCTGATCAGAAATACATTACATCAATTGATTAGCTAGGCCATGTTATGACTGGCGCACCGCGAGAGGCCTGGTCATCTCTCTTGGAAACATTTTGGGAATGTTTTGCTCCCTTGGAATGAATCCGCTGCTAATGATTTTAGGATTTTCAGTTATTATCAGTGATGTTTTGCAGCCCATGATAAACAAACAAATGACAGGAAAAGATTTAGTCATGACTTTTTATTTGCAGCCGTCGGCTGTGCATATAATATAACAACAATATAAATATATTCCAGTACAATGTTTAAAAAAAAATGCAAGAACATTTTGCTCTTGCATCGATAAAGCGTCTCTGTCAAAGTATATTTTGCCGATTGTAAAAATAATTTCCACAGAATACAAATAGCAAATACCAATCAAATAAATATTATTAATATTTTCACTCATTGCTGAAATACCTCATTTATCTCTGACAAATATTACATTAGAATAATATGAGTTCAAAGAGAATTAAAGGTGGATGACGATGACTGAACTCTAGTCTTCTCGTAGATAAGCTTCATGTATCTCCAGCTCTTCACCACTGTCAAATGAAGCAGCGTATTCTGCCATCCGTTGGATCTCCTCCACTTTGATCTCAGCGAGCCTCTTGTCTGCGTTGGCCGACGTCTTCTGAGCCTCCTCAACCTGAGACTGGGCCATCTGGATGTTTGTCCTGACTGTCAGACAGGCCTGCACCGCTCCTGGACACCATACAAATCACACATGCTGCTTTTAAACCACTCTGGCAAACTAATGATTCCACTCTTCAAAACATAATAACATAATAATTAACATATTAACATCCCTATAATGTTCTGGGAGAACACTGGCTGGATAATGCCCATTTCATCCAGTTGTATTTTAGATTTTTTATGCTACATTTTTTCTTATTAATTTATTTATCAAGAATAACTATAAGAGACTACATAAGAACATTTACAACTAGTTTTTAAAAATAGAATAAATGAATATATATCAAAATTGTGAATAATAAAAACATTTTATAAATTGATAAAATGCTACTCTCATATTTCTTAGGAAAAACTACTTGCATATTTAAAGCCAAACTTCATGTTAAGTCATGACTTACCCGATATATAGGCTGAGTCAGCGCTCATTTTGCACAGGTTGACTGCGTGAATATACATGCTCTCGTATCGTTTGCATTCGTCACGAGAGTCACGTACCTGCGGGAGCATCAAAGTTATAAACATATTTAGGAATCTGCATTCTTCCAAACTTAGTTTTCACTTGAGTCAACCTGAGTAAAGTTGAAGACCAGACTCACCTCTTGTCTCTGACCGTTCACGACCTGCTTCAGCGAGTCCTCCTCAGCTGGGGTCATCTTTCCCACTGAAGACAGATATCTTCTCTGTAGAGCGATGAGTCTGTGGACAATCTGGACGGACACGCAAACAGGTCAGACTCAGAAATCCCCCTCGCTCTCGGACAGCTATCTGACATCGCACCTTTGAATGGTCCGTGAGCGCGTCGATAAACGCCAGGGTGGCTTGAGACAGGAAAGTATTGGAGCTATCTGTGACGACGGACGCAGCTCTTTTGATCAATGAGTCGTGGGACAGATTCTCCACCTGCTTCAAATGTTAGAGTTAGACCAACAACTCCTTGGTGCATTAGATGAGTCTCCTGCCGTCACCTACCTGAGTGAACGGGACGGCGTAAAGGTTCTGGTGGAGATTGGAAGACGCCGGAGTGGTGTGTGCATCTTTCCATCCTGCAAATTTCAGGGCGTGGGATTTACTGAAGAGGATTTTCTCTGGGTTTCTGTGGAGGAACGCAGAGATGTTACAGCGCCAATTCTTGGTTTGTTGCTGAGCAACATGACTGTACCTCAGCAACCGTGAGCAGACTCCTCTGGTCTGGGTGGAGTGCCGCAGTTCAGTTTTCAGAAGCGCTCCGGCGGCCCGGCTACCGCAGGTTGAACACTGCCTAACAGCTTGCATTTTTCAGGCGAAAGACTTTCTCTCAGATACAAAGGTTCCTAAAATGTCTGCCTGCAAGTGTAGCAGCTGTTGAGATCTCTGGATCTGGATCACTGACTGACAGCGACCGTGGCTCTGCTCGTATTTGTACGGCTGCGGACCCGTCTGATTGCGTAAAGGCTATTGATCTGTTGACTCTGTGCTGCTGCAAATGTGCGTATTAGTGTTATCTGCAGAGCAAACGACGTGAATCTGGTGTGTGTTCTGCTTGTGCACATTACGACTGCGTGCAGAAAAGGTGATGGAATGTACTGATGCTTATTAGATAACAGGCGGAGGACCTTTAACGTCTGAGGAGCAGTTGTTCTGCACTAGTGGTTTGGGATCCAGAGGTGGGTCATGAGCGTTTCCACGGCAAAAGAATGATCTGCCATTATTGATATCATGATCATTGACCGTTTAACTGCCAGACAAAGTTGGGCTCAAAGATTGGGGGTCAGAACTGTACCCAAACTGAGCCATCTTGAACATTAGGCTGACAGTATACCTGTGCTATTTTAAAAAAAGAAGCATTAACAAAGTCTAAAATAAAAAATGAATAAATAAATAAAAAGGGTTAAACTGTTGTGTATTGTGTATCTGAGGTTTAAACTGCACAATTTTTCTTCAGTATATTGTTCAGTAAGCTAGAATGGTTGAGGATCACTGCTCTTTTTGGCTTTGTGCATGGACTGAACGAACATGGACTTGTTCATGGACTATCAGCCCCTCCAGTTATATCTTACTGTACCAATGTCATGTTTATTTTAACCTGGCAGAAGAACATGTCTGCGGTTCTGGTCACTTCATCAAGCCAAAGCCAGGTATCTCTGTGTGCTGTTAATTTGAGAGATAATTCTCCCTTTTAGCTTTGTTGTGCTAATCCATCAACATAAAAGGAGGTACAAAACACTCTCAGATAATTGATGGAAAGAAGGTCCACATATTAGATGTCTAACTCACGTGTCAAGGGGCTTCTTGTGTACATTGTTGGCTGCAAGTACAATTCAATTTTTGTGCACTATCTCCATTTCAAGACTTGCTAACAGTTCATCAATGCCAAAGGTCAAAGGTCAAAGAAGATAAACACAATGAGGAAGGATGCAGACAAATTGATGAAAGGCATTTTATGAAACTTTGTCAATCACAGGTCCAAGTCTGCCTGGCCTCATGTATGTTTTCATATGAACTTGTTCTTGTCCTTGAGCACCATGATACTTGTGGTGTAGCCCATTGTCGTGAAAACAAGAGGGCAGGAATGCCAGCCAAAGCGTTCCACAGTAGCTATCAAATGAAACCTTTTCTTTTTCCTGGGCTGCTCAGGTGGTATTCACATTGGCAGCCATCAGTCATCCCAGCTGTGGCTACAGATGTAGCTGACCACACCTGTTTGTACCGATGTAAATATATCTTTTTATAACTCAGTCTCCAAGGAAAACAGCTAATAGCTCAAGACTTAAAGACTCATTTGAGTTTCATATTTCACGGTGAAACATTATTTTATTTTGGTTTTGTGTTCACATTTTCAGTCGTTTTTTTCTTAAATCAGTGATGTGTTCGTTTCACTGTGATGCTGCATTGCAAAACAGAATAAAGTCTCTTTCAAGGCATGAAGTTTGACTGGAGAGTAAGTGACAGGGATGAGCAACAGAACGGACTCTTCAGTCATGATGTGCATCTGACATGACATGACTGGCTGCTTCCCGCTCCATCTTGAGCTCGACCTCGACAAGAGTTGTGCTTCCTTCCAGACAAAGGGTGGTCCATCCATAGACCTCGATATCACACACTCATGATATTGCAAAGATCAAGGAATTGTCATTTTGACTCGTGCTACTCTCTCCTGGCTTGCATCTCCATGGTTTCTCCAGTCCTCTGCTTCCTCCACCTGCTTCCAGTCCCAGAATCCACCTCCAGGCTGCAGATGAGCTCAAGGAATCTGCAGCTGTGTCTCTCTGCGTGGGTGACACTGATGGTGAGGCAGAGATCATGCATCATGATTGGCGCCTACTTACTGACATTTATTTCTAGTAACAATTAAACTTCTCTTTTCGATCTTTTACCCAAACTACTCCATCTGGGTCATTCAATCTTTGACTAGAGCTCCCGACAGCCTTCACTTGTGTTATTTGCTCAGATGCCGTTCACCGGCGGGCGGGGTTTTGGAGCGTTGGATCAGATTTGGTTTGAACCTGTTCGGCAGGCTGACGCAGAGCTTACGTAAAAGGCAGGCGAGCCCCAATGAGGAAGTCTCCACCAAGTCCACCTGCTTGCCAAACAAATAGGAACTTCATGTTGAGCAATGGGACCCTGAGCCTTTAGGTTAATAATCACCTAGCTAAACAGGAAATTACTGCTGAGCTCTGGAGGACACACACAATGCACAGCTATCATCCTCATGTTTCGGTGGATTCTGTTTGCAATGTCATAAAAATCAGCGAAATCTTCTTGACTCTTGACCCATGGAAGCAGTGGGAGCTCTGTCTCAAGCTGTTTTCCTGCTCTTGGAACTTCTCAGTCTTCTGTCCAGTCATGGAGCAGGTTCCATCATCCCCATTTGAGTTCAGACTTTTCATTGATATCCTGATTTATCACAGAGCATGATGAAGCAGCAGACGTGCTGGCAGCTTCTTATCGCCTCTGGCAATCAAAAAAGTGTGTGCAGCTGGAGCAACTTAGGACAGGGAAAGTGCCAATTCAGCAGAAATCTCAAATGCCCACGATCAATGCAGCTGAAGAAGACCAGCTGAGGGATGGAGCAGAGTCTCTGTGGATCATACTGAAATACCATTCCATTTACCTCCTGTAGTTTATCTCAAAACAATTGCTTGCTTTTATTTAGTTTAGTGTATATTTTGTTGAAATAATTTAGATTAATAAACTAAATGTCAAACTCAATCTCATAAACCATCGCTGTCGTGTTTAGTTATTACTCTGTTGTACTATAATAGCTTGCTATGTTTGTTCATTTGTAAGCAGCCAAAGCCCTTCTGTTTGTGCCTCGGGTGAGATTTTAACCAGGTAACTCAAAAGATTCATTATGGGACTCATTTAATATCTTAAAATCCGTAAGATTCTACGCTGTGTTGTCATTTTGCTGACGCTGTTTAATGGAGTTTGACCCATTTTCCTAATTCGAAATGAAGAGTAGCAGTTATGTGAGTGGTTAAATATAAACCACGAACTAATCGTTAAGGCTTATTACATAAATGAAAGTGCGTCCGTTACACCATTGTTGGCTCTGGAGTTCAAATCAGTTCCCAATACATTAGTTTCCTCGGCTAGAACCACAAAATCTCCCCTATAATCTTCATTTTGCGACGGATTATGCTCGTACTCATCGTCTGAATATTGAGTTTAAAACCATCCAAGGATAATAATAATTATTAATTTTCTTTCTTCACGAATAGCATCTTTTATGCAGCAATTCTGTGAGCTACCTGCAGATGTCACTGTTGTTCCAAATATTGAGCGTTCATTTTAAAACAAATTTTTATTTTATAAATTCAGGAATATTTTTTTCATTCAATATATTTTAACTGCATCTTTCTTGATATGCAGATTCTGAACTTTATTTATTTAAAAAATATATATATATAATTTTTATATAAAGTTTTTTTTAAAATAAAAAAAGGAAAACCGTGTGATGCTGGGATATGTAATGTTTGTTACCTCCGTTATTATTACGTACTATCGTGCATTTATCTCTATCAGAGGAGAAGGGACGACACCGGTCATGGTTCCCAGGGTCGGACCGGGATGAGTTCCCAGCGTGGATCCCAGCTCACACGAGTCTCCGACTGGAAGCCGCTGGAGTCGCGCTCGCTACTTTCCGCGCTGGAGATGAAGCATGTTGCATGCGTTTGCTGGCTTGTCGGTCTCCTGACGATCGCGTGCGAGGCTGAAATGTACACGTCCCTGCTGAACGTGAAGCAAGCGATCAATGTTGAACGGAAGCTGATCGATTACTTGAGGACGTACATCGACCGTGAAGTGGAGAGACTGGAGGACGTTCGCCGGTGAGAACAAAACTCGAACAAAGTCTTTTATAATCTATTGATTCATGTTTTTATAATTAGTTCATATGTATTATAAGAGACTTGAGTGATGAGTTGAGGGAGCACCCCCCTCTGTGACTCACCATTGTAGTGGTGACGTCATCATTTGACGACTGGGGGGGTCATAATATAATGTACGCTGCGGAAAGTTTTTCTTTGGCTTTGGTCACCCTTTTTTGTATAAAGCCGTAACATTATGACCATCCAACCCTGACTAACAAACTCCCTTTCGGGCCCTTAGTAGTCAGTACTTTCTAAAGTGGGAGGTTTATTTGAGAAAAGGGGTCGTATTTCGGGGTGTCTCCCATCACAGGGGTTGTCCTCTCACTGTCTTTGGTCAGGTAGTCAGTGCTCAAAGAAGGGCCTGAGTTTGAAATCATCTATAGGTTTGGAAAGAACCTGTTCCTTTGCATGGACCTCGAACCGGAAAAAATAAGAATGATTCCCTCCTCAGGTTTCACTCCAAAGTTCTGGACCTCCACAGTAAAATATATGAGGGATCAGAAAGCTCCTCCATGTCGAACCCCCTGGTGTCCTTCACACTGATCAAGCGACTTCAGTCCGAGTGGCTCAATGTGATTTACAGCAATGAGGCGGAGGAGAACACACAAGGTAGGTCTTCTTCACTCACACACACACATCTGGTGGTAATGACTGAACGGCCCCACTTGTCAGCACCCAGCCCCCCAGTTTATCTATCCCTCTGCAGCCCTTAGGTCCAGTTACGAGGCGGAAGGGGCTGATCTGCCCGAGCTGGAAGACCTCCAGGGCGCTGCGAGGGGCCTGATGAGGCTGCAGGATGTGTACTCACTGCATGTAGCGGGTCTTGCCAGGGGTCGATTCCAGAGGGTCTCCGATGGCAAACTTACTGACCTCCACATGCCGACCGTGTCCATCCCACTGACAGGAGACGACTGCTTTTGGGTTGGAAAGGTTTGTGTCTGATAAGAAAGGTCCAGTTTAATGTGTCCTAGTATTTACATTATGACCACCGACTCAGTATTTTATGTAAAACAACCAGCAATACAACAATTTTGGGGTGTCTGTGTTGGCACAAGACATCCATGGTGTCAGATAAAACCAATCTTTCATTACAACATTTTAGGCACGATTGTCACCAAACTCTGTTGTTACTAATCCATGTGAGACTATTAGCGTAACCTGAGTACTTGGAAAAACAATTATTGTAATTTTGACTGCCATTTAAAAACCAACAATGATATTTCCAACAGTTTGGAACCTTTGGAAAGCTTCTCCAGTTGGAAGAGGTGTGTCTTTATACAGTTAGACTGTGGTACTCAAAGTCATTGCAGGTCAAAAAGGCGCGTCCATGGATGATGATGTCTGTGGATGATATAGGAATTTGGAAAAGGTGGAGAAGTCAGAACAGACGATATTTGAGGCAGAACGAAGAACGAAGGTGATGAGAGTTTGGACACAGCAAGGAGGTGATGAGAAGAGTGCAGGCAGAGTGAAACAGGTGGAGACAATGTGATTGTGACTTGAAGAGTTTGGAGAATCAGGAAGAAGAGCCAGATGAAGATACTGCAGTTCTAATTGAGAATGACCAGAAACTATATAGAATTACCAGGGGTATATCAAGGGATAGATCATGAAGAGAAGTTTTGAGACCAGGTGGTTTGGACTGAGTCGAGGAAAGACAGAGCTAGACCAAGAATGTTGGAGATAGATGAAGAGGGAGACAACCAATGACGTTATTGGATGAAAAGGGACTTGAAGAGAGGAATGACTTGACAGGATGATCAGTACAGGTTGAGGAGGCAGGCGATGAAAACATCAAACTGCTGTGTTCTACTGTCACATTTTAAAAAGCTGTTGTTTAAACACGCGGAATATCAAAGGAAGGGATTCTTCCTTTGGAGGAGTGAGGCCAAAACGACTTTCCCCCCACACACGGATCATCTCCCGTGCTGATGTGTGAGGGTGGGGCAGTGTGTGGGAGCAGAGGCCTCTTCGTATGGAAAAGATATTATGCCTCCGCAGCTGAGTGTATGTGACTAATATTTCCTGAGTGGAAGTCAGACATTATCTGCCGAGAGAGCTTACATGATGTTTGATAATCATTATCCTTAAGATTTAGAGGCGATTTGGGCTAATGTAAAGCTGGCTGTTTGTTTTTGGGGTAAACATACTGGAATGTGTGTTGCGCAGAGCTGTGGTGGATTTATCTGTGAAGGTACAGTAGGAGGCCAGTTTCTCCACATGTTGTTCTCACAACACCCACCAAAACAGTCATATGGGTTTGTGTCTGTCGTCATTTCATACAAATACTCAACAGCTGCAGTTGAAGTCGACGGGTGGCTGTAGAGATGATAAAATCCAGAAGAAAAAATGGACCTCGTAGAATTAAAAAAGCGGTTTTCTGACTACAGTGGTCAGCAATGAGACTTGGCAGAACAGTTATTTTGAGGATTTTGAGAGATAGATTCCGGTTGGTTTGTCGTGCCTAAAGAATGAATAAAGTTGCAATCTTTCAGGGCAATTGTTGCTGAAAAACTAACACAGATAAAATACTCATACATTGAAAGTTTAGAATAGATATAGACAGTTCAGACATGTATGAGTAATAATAGTAAACCATATTTACATTCATTCAAAATCTTCTTCATAATATATTTATTATATCTGTAGCTCACTAATATGCCACAAATGACAGACCCCAAAATGTTCAAAGATGTACAGCACATGACCCGCCTAATTAGAATTTTTTTTTCTGAATATTAAATATTACTTACAAATACTGAATGTGTATTAAAAGGTTTTGGAAGGAAGAGAGAAATACAAACAAAGGAGAAATATGTTTGTAAATAAACAAAGACTTGTTTGTTGTCTAGTATTAAAACTAAAGTTGTATTGTTATATTTTCTTATAGATTTACAAGCAGTTTTGTGTATACAAGTACATTATTTCCCTTGACACTCTTCTGCTAATGCTAATGCTAATGCTTATGCTTATGCTTATGCTAATAGGTGATTGATGTGTTCCAGGTTGCCTATGAGCAAGAAGACTATTACCACTCTGTGCAGTGGTTGGAGGAGTCGGTGCGTCTGTTCCGAGGTTCTGAGCGAGACTGGGTCCCGGAAGATGCAGGAACTCTGGAAGATGCTCTGGACCATCTGGCCTTCTCTCACTTCAAGGTCGCACACACAAACACGTGTCACATGTGATCACTAACATCTCCTCTTGTGTTGCAGACAGGAAATGTCTCACATGCTCTCAGTCTCTCCCAGGAGTTACTGCATCACGGTGCATACTTTGAGATAGAACATTTCCTCTGCTGCTGCAGCGAATATTCCGTCACATATTTGCTGTGTCTTCCAGATCCACTGAACAGAAGAGTCTTGCAGAACGTGGAAAAGTACGAGAAGTTGTTGGGGAAGAACCCTCCCAGTCCCGGGGAAGGCTTGAAGAGACCGTCGTCTGATTATTTAAGGACGAGAGACACTTACGAGAGACTCTGTCAGAGTCAAGGCTCTCAGGTAATTTAAGATTCAATGAGAAATTAGTCTTTACTGTGCAGGATTGAACTGCTGTGAGTCATTTGTAATTATACATTTTGGAGTTTAGTAGCTGGGAGTAGCTCTGAGTCAAACAGCTTTTTCTTTCTGATTGTGTGTGTGGCAGCAGATACATTACAAAAACCCCAAACTCTTCTGTGACTACTTCACCAACAAGAGCCCGGCTCTGCGTCTGATGCCGGCGAAGAGGGAGGTTCTGAGCCTGCAGCCGTACGTGGTTCTGTACCACGACTTCATCACTGACTCAGAGAGCGACGACATCAAGAGACTCGCCCAGCATGGAGTGAGTGACTGTTCGTGAGATTATGCTCTGATCCAAGCGGTTCAGGAAAGCCTTAGTTAACACACTTTGCCAGATAAACATCTGGAAACATGAGAGAGAAAAATCTCGCTGAATTAAAGGGCAGAGTGACGGACAAGGCAGGATGTGAAAAAATAGGCCAGTTTGTGTGGAAAGTAGCAGAGCATTCAATGAGTCCAGAGTCATGAGGTTAATAAGGAGCAGATGGGCCTATTTACTGAAGTACTGGCAAAAACATCTCTGATTCTGTTTTGTTTTACATGAGTGAGCATGAGATTCAACCTCAGTTTCTTGTGCTGAGGAAAGAGATGAGCCAAAAAGTTTACCTGTCAATCTTACGTAGCTACTCCCACATGCGGTCAGGAATTCTGGGTAGCGACCAATAAACATGTGAGAAAAGGGTAAGCTCTTGTGAGGCAATCTCTGAGTGCCACGGTCAACTTGGAGGAGGCCATGGGACAAATCCAGGCAGCACATTCTGACTCCCAAGACGTCAAATGACCACTTTTTTTCAGGTGTGTTGACAACAAAGACCGTGTTGCATGTTGACTTGTAGTTCTTCAATGGAATGGCCAATGTGTCGGCACATAACATAGAAAGCTGACTTTGGTGTCATTCTGTGACTTCAAATTTCACTTTAAGAAGTGAGAATGTTTTGACCCGGGAGTTGATCAACTAGTTTTCCCCCCAAACAGAGCAAAGTTCAATGAGGGCTCTCTGGGCGTCTTCACTTTGGGTGATCCCGAGGTACAATCCCTAGATAATGGTTTGAGTAAAATACCTCCCCCAAAAATCTCTCACACTCATGAAGCAACAGCTATATTTTAGATGCTCCTGTGTGGTATTTTGGAGTCCTTGAAAATGAAGAGGCTCCTTATTCGTTTTTAATGGCTGGCTGCTGAATAAGAAGGATGGTTCTGAGTATTTAATGCTAGGGTTCATCCAGGAATCTGATCTTCCTGGGAGGTTGTGTATCTGCAGCCAACACTCTACCTTTCCCCGCTGGAAAAACTCCTGGAAAGACCCGGCAGAGCACGACTTGGTCTCCCTCCAAGTGCTTGGCGAGGCGCTGAGGAATGAAGGATGCATTACTCTGACGACGTCCCAAGCCTAGCGAGCCCGTTGGCGAACTTCAGTGCTACCTCACTGTTTGTCTAATCCTGTTGCTGCGTTTTTCCTCAGCCAAGTTCTAACTCAGTGACCAGTGCCCGACAGCTTCTCAGAGGTTTTGGCGCTCGTCGATAATTTCCCCAGCCCTTTCTCAGATGGAAAGCCACGTACTTGTTTCATCATTATATGAGCACGCCGGGTGATTGGAAACAGGCGCAGCATGTGTGAGAGTGCAGGACTCACATTCACTTTCGTCGTGTTAATAATGACCCGCTTCTCCACATAAATGGATTCCATTGTTTCATTGCGTTGTTGGTTCTCTGTGATACCTTGTTCAATTGTTGATTTCCACTACAGAATTTTGCAGAGCATTTTTCAGAATTTGAGCAGCAGACAGTGGTGACGACCAGGATGGTGTTAGGCGGTTTCAAACTGTTGCCTCTTCTTCAGCTCAGTCTGGAACATCTGGAACTCCAGGCTTCTCTTCCGCTTCAGACTATTAACATTCAACTGAAGAAAAGACAGAATCCTCCTTCCCATTTTAACTGTTCAGAAGAGGACTTTTATATTCTCTGTGTGTGTTGTCAAGTTAAGACGATCTGTGGTAGCGGCTGGAGAGAAACAGGCGACAGCTGACTATCGCATCAGCAAGAGGTACGGTAAACTTCACACCTTTTTATGACCCTTTAAGGGACTTATTAGCTGTTTAAAAAAACCCTGTTAAAATAACTTTCTATTCTCCAGTGCCTGGCTCAAGGATTCGGCTGGTTCAATTGTGGAGAAGCTGGACCACCGGATCTCCTCGCTGACCGGTCTCAATGTGAAGCATCCCTACGGCGAGTACCTGCAGGTGGTGAATTATGGGATAGGAGGGCATTATGAGCCGCACTTCGACCATGCCACGGTGAAATGCTGAACTAGACTTTCTTGTTTTGTTTCTTTAGTTGCTTTTTATTGACTGTGTTTTTCTTCAGTCGCCCACGAGTCCAGTGTTCAAGCTGAAAACAGGGAATCGAGTGGCAACTTTTATGATATATGTGAGTATCTCACGTGTTCAAATGAATTTGAATTTTCTGAGATCACCTTTCTGACGTGCACATTTTGAAATGTAAGATTCTCTCTGTCTCATTTTAATACTCCTTTGTTTAATGTCTCACTCTAGTCTTTTCCATTCTCTCTACTCAATCATCGAATTCTGTTGAATAGATATGTTTCACTCCTTCTGTCACATTTTTAACATGCTACATCATTGTTGTTAAAATGTTAAAATCTCCTTCTTCCTCTCCCTCTTCTTTAGGAACATGTCACATCCAGTCTCTCCAACTCCTCCCTTTTCTTCTGCCTTTTCCTTTTCTCTCCTTTTCCTCTTCTCTTTCTTGTATTCTGCCATTTCCTGCTATTTTTTCTTTTTCTCCTAAATCTGTTGGAGTCCCTCTTTTCCCCCTCTTATGACGGATTATGTCAGATTCTCTCTTCCTCCTCAGAGGAAGAGAAGTTATATTCAACATGCTTGATGCTTTCTTTTATTAATTTTATTAACATGTAACAATTTGTTTCTTCCACATCTTCTTGACATATAAGGTTCTGTCTCTACTTCTGAACACATTTGTCTATTATTAAGATGTTAGATTGTCTTATGAACATCTCAGATTCTCCCTCTTCACATGCTCCATCTCTGTCTTCTTCTGAACATGTTTGATGCACGCACTTCCTTTTTTAATGATAATGTTGGGTTTTCTATTTTGCAGTTTATAAACATCAACATCAATTTTTGCTCTTTCTTTTATCAAAATATTTTTGAAAGATTTTCTCTCCGCTATACTTTCTGCAATAAATTGTGCCCCTTCTTTCTTTTTGCTTCCTTCTTTGTTTTTTTTACTTTAATATCCATAAATGACATGCAAGATTGTCCCTGTCAGTCTTTTCCTTACTGTGTATAATCTGTTTCACAGTTTTGTTATATTGTACTGTTAAAAGTGGAACACACTTGTCCTTGTTTAGTTTTTCTTGAACTTTTGTGAGTTCATCTCTCTCAAGGACAGACCTGTGTGTAGAAACAAAAACAAAAGTAAATTAAATTAAAGGAGTGAGTTTCTTCTTTCATTTCTTCTTATCTAAAAAGCAAGTGTCATTGTCTTCATCATTTGTGTGAGCGCTGAAATGGCTGCACTGCCCCGGTGGTCTGTATTCTTCCACTGCAGCTGAGATGTTTGCAGAGGTTTAGGAAACGCTGTGGCTCCTCTCAACATGAACATTAGAGACGTATCTGAAGGAATGTTCTTTTCCACAGCTCAGCTCTGTCCAGGCAGGTGGTTCCACGGCCTTCATCTATGCCAACTTCAGCGTTCCAGTGGTGGAAGTAAGTCAGCAAACCCCTCTTCTGTCAGTGAGTTCTGCCTGAAGCGATTTCACTCCACGCCTCGCTCACATTCTCCGCTGCAGCTGTCAAAATGCTGCGAGTTTAGGTGACAGTAACAACAACCCGGTGATCGCACTTATCACACTGCTGCTATTGTGTTGAGGGGCTGCGATGGGGTCACTGGGTCACTCCTGGGGTTCAGTGTTTGACTTACTAGATCTAATAAAATAGGCTGGAAATTAAGTTCTCTGTTGTGCTGTGATGCTCTTTTTTTAAAGTCAAATGAACACAAATGTTTCCTGACCTTACAGTTAAATGTTGCTGACATGTGTGGAGAGACTTAAATGGAATTTTTTCCTCAGTACTGGCAAAAATACAAAGACTGTTGAACTTCTACAATCGTCTCTGCAGAACTCTGCCATCTTCTGGTGGAACCTTCGCAGAAACGGGGAGGGAGACGACGACACGCTTCATGCTGGGTGTCCGGTGCTGCTTGGGGATAAATGGGGTGAGTCAATGCAACCTGTGACTGAATTACTGAGAAATTCTACCTTTAAGTCGGGGTTTATTTGCAGAGGTCATCTGCAAAAATACTGACGTGAATCTCAGAGAGATTTGTTGTACAACTCTTCGGTGAAGTGATCAAAATATTTCTCACCACTGATGATTTAGACTTCATTTTAAATCACCCTCTAAAATGCAATTAAAATAGTAGTTCAATTTAGAAATAATTATCTGTTTTCTGTCTTTTTTTTAATGAATTGAAAATATAATACAGTATTATACTCTAAGTTTCCTCTCTTAAATAAAAGTTATGAGTTAATCTGGTGCATAGCTGAACCAAATATATACTTCAGTAAATTACAAAGCTGAACAAAGTAACTAAAACCCTGGGGTTGAACTTCAAAAAGGTTGAGTGTCTGACCATATTTCATTCCAGTCTCAATCTCTGGAGCCAACATGTGGTTGATATTAGGAATTATCAAGTAACACATGGGCCTTTGCGCTGGTTTTTATTGATTTCTGTGTGTTTCAGTGGCAAACAAATGGATTCATGAGCACGGCCAAGAGTTCCAGCACCGCTGCAGCCTGAATCCTGAAGAGTGAGATCACTGCTGTGTCCCAACAAGAACCCCAACCATGATCCAGAGTGGTAGTCAAAGACAGCCATGCTTGAGAGCAGAATGTCAGCCCCACCCGGATATGAAAGTTGGATCGGTGGAAGTGGATGATGATGTGTTCTCGTTGTGCTGCTTTTAGTTAAAAGAGTCCTAGACTCGACACGAGAGGCAGCCAGATGCAGTCCAGGCGTTAAAGGGTTCGGCATTTTCTCATGTTTACTGAACTAATGATTGTGTCTCTTGAAGGGTGTATTTAAGTCTGTATTTAAATGAATTAACTCAATTGTATTTTCTTAATTTAAAGTGACAATAAATGCTACTGTTTTGCGACACATTAATGAATGTTTCAGGCCAAAGGAGAAGAGAAAGCGGTTGACTTGTGAGAATAAAATGTGGGCTTTGAATTTATTTTTAAAACCATTTTTGCACAATTTGTGTCCAAACTGTTCTGATTTGTTGAATCTCAATATCTGCCAGCTGAAGATTTGAGCTCAACATGAGCAAAACCATGAAAAATCCGGTTATTAGCTGAATAGAAAAAGTATAATGGCGCAAACTAGCTGTTTCAAAGAATCCAATCACTGAAGTCAAAATCTTTTTCAGCTACACAGAAAGCACTCTTGAGCTTTAGTGACTTGTATTCATTACTTTGTTTATGAACTGTAGGCAGCATCACCACTCAAGTCGGAGCGCACAACATTCCATTTGATCCATCCACCTCTAAATAGGTCACAACTGCACCTCCCTTAAGAAGCTGGGGCGTTCTCCATGGATCACACTGACCTTTTGGATCCCAGGGGCCCTTTAGCTGTTGGAGGCTCTTTCTTATTTAACTGGCAGAGATCTGTGAAGGAAGTGGAAAAGGTCAAGAGGTGAATCCGTTGACTTGACTCGCTGGCTGCACTTCAGTTTGTTTTTAAATAACTCCTGGCTCCATTTGTTCCTCATTGCTCACAGATGATGCTCAGAGAGCCAAATATACATAGTTTGTCTAAAAAAGAATCGAAAATCTTTATGAACCACTTCATGTGAATGAGCCCAAGTGTTGCCATGACAATCATAACAAACATGTGTCCAGCAGTATCTGCTGCTGTGTCAAAGGCTAATATCTGCAAAGGTCAACTCGAATAGTGGTGTTAAATTTGTGGTTTGTGTGCAGAATAAAAAGGAGTTCATATATATTTGTATGTATTATATTTTCCTTTGGGAGTATGCAACATAATGATTCATAGTTGTTTCTTCATATCTGATCCAAAACAAATCCTGTGTGTAAATTAATGACTTAACAATTCAAGTCAAACTGTCGAAATGAGTTAAATTCACTCAATTCAAAGAATCTATGATCCTTGCAAAACAAGATATTTATGATAAGTAGATTTTTTTAAACTAAATGAGCGAAGGTTTTTAGAAACCGTCTGTTCAAATTCAGTTATGGAACTCGACTTCCCGTCATGCCTTTGTGAAGGAAGCGGCAATGGAGGCGCGACAGTTGCTCGGCGACGGTTTGCCGCGCGGTGGCGTGTGTGTATGTTTGTACTCGTCAATGGATTGTCGCTAGTTCATAACATTACTGGTAAGAATGCACCGCGAAGTACTGACGACATTTGGGTTTTGGATATCACCAATGAGCTGTATCTAGTGTGCACGAAGGAATGAAGAGCAGAAACCAGACGTCTGTTAAAGCGGGAAGCAGCAGAAAGAAAGGTAAGTTGTTATTAGCTTAGCTTCCTGTTCGCGACAAAGCTAAGTTTAAAGTAGCTCTCAACGTCTGCGCTCAGTGTCATCTTTGCTTAACCTTAGGTTTGTACCGCTCAAAGTCTAATGTTTGCACCTTCTTTGGTACAAAATACTGTGTGAGTCCGTGGTGACACTATGTGAAGGTTTTAGCTATAAATGTTGTGTAAATGTAAATTAATGTTTCATTCCTTTAAAGTTGTATTCTGTGATTAGCCGCTTTAAATGTCACTTATTTTATTAGATAAAAATGTAATTGCACGAAAAACAAAACAGTTCACATATCTTCCAAATGCGAGTATTCAAATAATTTCTCCCAATTTAGTTATTTATTTTCAATCATGTCTATGTTCTTCTCTCTGCTCCGTTCTGATCCCCCAGACAAAGTTGAGGTGAAAGCTTTGTATAGTTGATATGAGATTGAAAGAAACGTCTACTATTACTTTTGCAGTTCTCAATGATGTCACCCCATCCACCAGCCTGCCTCCTCTGGTCGAGGGTCACGTGAGATGCTTCCTGAAGGTGACAATAAGTCGGGTCCTGTGGACTGTGCCCAAACCACCACCTGCCACATTTGTGCGGCTTCGTTGGTGGGGAGAGTCATCCGACGGCACACACTTCTTCCCGAGAGATGGCTCGCAATTGTCCCAGAAAACCATCAAGACGACGGCCTGCTTCCCAATTTGTTGTGGCTCGAAGCAGTTCACCTCATATCTGGCCGGTACTTATGTCTACATATTGCTAATTCACGTTCCTCTCCTCAACACTCATTGTTTCATTGCTTGCAGATATGGGGACGATGCATCTGGAGGTCCTGACAAAGCATGAACCGCTGCCGTGTGCCAAAGCTCAGATTTCAGGCATCTCTAGTCTCTCCATGACTCGCAGCATCAGTGGATTTTACACCCTTGTATCTTCAACATCTAAAAAACTTGGAGAGTTGCAGGTGAATAAATGTTTTCCTTGTTATCAGAACTATGATAATAAAAATCAGAACATTTTTTGTATACCATTTGTGAAATTATGCTTTTATAATGTTGTTACCCACAAGAAATATTTTATTACTTATCTTTGATGCTGTATTTTTTGGATTTCTATATTGTCAATTGAATATTGTCTACGTTTAGCACCATCAAAGCATTCTGAGAAACAGTTCCACTGAATATTCCTCTAATTACCGAAATAATGGAGATGGTACTTTGCAGTACAGTTTTTGGTCATCTCTGATCTGTTCTTTTCCATTGCTTTCTCTCTTCCCCAATAGTTTGTGTGAATAAGTAAGGCTCTATTGAAGACATGATCCTATCTTTTATTCCTTAGGTGTCTCTTAGTTTGGAAGCACAGTCGGACAGCCGCAGAGCGCTCCCCTCCAGAGACATTGAGATGAATGGAGCACCTGCTATCAAGATAACTGCCCCTGCTGAACCCAGGCCACCACTAATGTCTTCACATAAACAGTCAGCTAGGAGTCGTGGAAGAGACATACTAAGGTTTTTTGCAACTAGTTTTCTAATGGTTTTGTACTAGTACTGATATAGCTTGCCTTTATTTTTTCAGAGGGAAAGACCACTTGTATTTCAGAAAGACGAAAGAAGATGATGTAGTGCCGGAAAATCTGAAGCCCTTGTCTACCAGCTCTTTGAATCAGTCAGTCAAAAAAACAGAGGGTCACTCAACTGATGACATTATCCCAAGTATGTGACGACACTTTGTTACATTTATTTCAGTGTTTTGTTTGGTAAGTGTGTCAACTTTTCTCATTGTAGTCGTCCCTGAGTGTGGGGACCAACTAAAAACTCCTGATTTAGAATCAGGAGACACTGGTGCAGGCCAAATCCTGAAAAACACCCCTCTACCTCTCCAGAGAGATAATAATCAACCACTGCTGTGAGTTTTTTTTTTTTTTTTTGAAACTTTCTTCCGCCCAGTTTCTTTGTCTAAGTATAATATCTCTCTTTCCAGAGCCTCTGGAACATTACTCCAAAATATATTGCATTCTGAGGTGACACCTCCGCCACAGCAAGATGGAGCCACAGAGGCTGTGTCTGACATCGACTACAGAACGATTGAACTTCTCTTTGGCAGGTATTTGCTGTTAACAGGAACCCAAAGGGTAAATGAAGGCAATGTTTTTAGATGAGTTTCTCCTTGGACAGGTTGGATAAGTCTGGTGTTCCTCAGCTGGATTGTGATGAACCGTACTCTGCATCGCCCTCAGTGCACAGCAGTGTTTGTGCGGACAGCGAACTCAATGACCCACAGTTTGATCAGAGTTTACTGGACGACTTGTTTTATAAAGATCCTGTGAGTCTTCTCTCCCTTTTTTTTTTTAATGAATTGATATCCCCCTGGGTCCTGCTGTTCTAATGCGTCTTGCAGTAGACCTGCTATTTTCTTATCTAAAAAGGAAACGAAAGAGACAGAATCAGTTACGTATATAGTGAAGCTGTTAAACTGTGTCATAGCAGAGTGTTGTACTTTCAGATGTTGAATACTAAAACAGATGATGAAGAACCTAATGTCCAAGAAGCTAAGTTGTTGAGGAACGGCCCAGAGAAAAAAACAATGAGTCCATCTGGACACTGCAATGGTGACAAGTGAGTGGCATTTTTAGACAGTTTTCATGTGACAAATGTTGGATATTTAACACTCCGTACAGTCGTGTTTCAGCTCCCCAGTTGGAAATTCCTCTGAGCCCAGAACAGCTGTCTCAACTGTGTTCGATCCAAAGTGCAAAAGTGAGCGTCATTTCTCTGACAGTAACATCAAGTCCCAAAATGTCTCGTAATAAAGGGAAGCTGTCGCCATCAATATCCGGGATCAAGTGGTAAGTAAACCGTCTTGCATGTGGTCGAAAGTAACATTTCTACAGTTTGGTTTACCACACTTTCTCTCCTTTGCAGCACCTATTTTGTGGAGTTTGTTTTCCCAATGATTCCCAG
The DNA here is from genome assembly GCF_027744825.2 of Synchiropus splendidus. NCBI lineage: Eukaryota > Metazoa > Chordata > Actinopteri > Syngnathiformes > Callionymidae > Synchiropus > Synchiropus splendidus. Next base: position 14,028,305 of record NC_071341.1, on the reverse strand, counting down.
CCCAAGCAGACGTGGCAAAGCTCCAGAGCAGAAGGTGATTCGAGCGGTTTCAAGCAAAGTCACAGGAGGAGGTAGGATCTGTTTCATTGACAGAACCTTCCGGTACCAGTATTTTTGATTCACTCTTCTGTTTGCAGTGGTGACATTTCAGCAGAGTTCTTCGTTTCCTGTACAGTTCAACCACACTAATGCAGAGGAGTGGTGGAGCAGTGACATCATATTCAGTATATATTCACGAAGGAGTCACCAAAAGAAGGTAGGCACTGCCCCATGTGGGATGGTGACTAAAAATGAATATGTACATGACCGCATCCGCATGTGTGCATCCTGATGTCCATGCAAAACACACATTCGTTCACACGTTTACAGTAGACAGACAACCACATACTTGCTGCTCATGTCTCTAGACATTGCTTCTGAATTGTAGCCATTAAAACTAAGGACTGCAACGTGACTTGATACTCAGGTTTATTTGCAGCTATTAAACTTCATTTAATTGTTTCAGGCGGTTCTGGTTGGTAAAGCCGTCCACTCACTGGGCTGTCTGCTACAGAACCCGCAGCTCTGCCAAACTGTCAGTTTGCCAGTAATGAATGTTGAAGGGGTGACGCATGAAATCGGACCTCTGAAGGTGCAATATTGTTTTTTCCTCTCTGTTTTACTGCTCTGTCCTTGCGGCTGATGCCTGTCTTTATACTCTTTAGGTGTCACTGGAACTTGTGGTGGGCAACTTTTATTCTGAAAATATCAAACTGAGCAACACACGAAGGAAGCCCCCTTCCAAAGTGCAGCATCTCGACATTAGCAAGGAAGAAGAGCCATCTCAGGTTTTTGCAGACACCAGAAATCCAGAGAACTATTTGAAAGTGTCCAGCTTTCATTCTGACCACGCCACAAGTCCCAGAGAGTCACTGCTTCCCTTGGAAGAAGAGCCTGTGGTTCTATTGCACACGCTGTTGATGGTTCCAGATGGAAAAGACTTTAACGATGGGCCTTCAAATTCTGTCAATCTGTACTTAAACTGTAAACAGTTTTGGAGCGACGAGATGGCGCGATCGGTGGTCAGCTGGGGTCAGGCAAATCCCTGCTTCAATTTTGTTCAGGTCAGAGTTTGAATAATAATAAGTTAATGGTGGAACATTAGTCTGTATCCTGTCCTTCTCTATTGCTCTGCCCCAGGTCACCCCGGTGGCTCTGACCTCAAAGCTGCTGGAACGGATGAAGAATAACGTGATGGTGATTGAAGTTTGGAGGAAGATGGGAAGTTCAGAACAGGATCAGCTCTTTGGACTCGTCAAGTTACCCCTCCACCAGTTCTACATGTCTTTTAGGCAAGTAGTGAGAAAAAGATTATGTTTCACTAACGTAGTTGTTTGCATCACAAAATTGGGCCCCTTCCATATAAATTTAAGGGAACAGACGTCTTTTCGATTGTAACTGCAATTCGTAAATTCATACGCAAGAGGGCGCTGTTGTACGAAACTTCCTGGTAACCAAAAAAGTGAAACTGAACTGATTGTTTTTAATACTCTGTGTCACGTAAATGAGCACAGTGTCAAAATGAAACTAATGATTTGAGTTTTCTCTTCAGGGAGCAAAAGATAGCCAGGCTGCTTCTTCAGGCGCAGTATCCGGTGTTAGGAGTGGACTGCTACATGCCAGTCGTCGACGTGCTGTTCAGTCTTAAAGGTCACCTCAGGGTCGTTCTAGTGATGGGCCGCTCAGAGCAGATACTTGCTCTGCAACAAGCAAGAGATGGGGTGACTGTCTCTCCGTGTCCCCCGGTGATGCAGCGTCATATACCTGATCACCAGCAGCAGGCGGAGGTCAGTTCATCGCATTTTGCTGTACTGCGCTTAAACAATAGTTAAACAGTCCCCCATTCTGTTCCTTTTGAAATGAACTTCTCCTCAGGTGAACGTAACAGAAGACGCCGCAGTCAGAGAACATCTATTCGTCATTCGAGTCGAAGGCATCAATGGACTGATGCCTCTGCAGTCAACAGTTTGGGGTGAAGCTGATTGCTTTGTGCAGTACAGTTTCCCATGCCAGGAGACCGGACGAGACAACAAGACCTCAGATGAACGCGGTAAAGCAATTTAAAGATCGAGCTCCCCACATAAGATTTTCTACATGTTCGTCTTTGCTGTACGTTCAATCCAGCAGATATAACTCTGAAGTGTTTTCGGACAACTACCACACTCTGCATACCAGACCCAGTGTTCGGTCACACAGAGACGCATGTTCTACTGGCCCCTGATGATGTTCCAGTCCAGCAGCTGTTGCTCCGATCTCTACCGAGAAAAGGCAGTGCAGGAGTGCTGTTTGAAGTCTGGTGCAGGTTTGTTGTCTTCACTACTTTATCCTTTCAACCTTTCAATGTCACATTGATAGCAGGATTCAATCAAATGAAGTCCTCTTTTTGATCATTTTTAACCTCTATTTACATATTTTCTCATAATACTGTTACACAACTGCTTGCCCGTTTTCTTTGACAGATACTATTATCCAAATGTTCGTGATCAACTGGTGGCCAAAGCAATCCTCCCACTCTCCAGCCTGTATACCATGTTGACAGTGCAAAGACCTGACAAACCGAAAACTTTCTCCATACCTCTGGTTCCTCAGGTCCAGAGCCCCAAAGGACGTGATCCACAGCCCTCAGGTAGAAACTCATATCAACAGGGGCTGTTGGGAATCCTCATGCACATTTAACTAATTGATTACGGTGGTTCTGCTCAGGTGTGTTGGATGTCTGCATTCATTACAAGCACAGGCCACTGAGAGCTGCAGGGTCGTCTGTCCGAGGAGCAGCGTCTCGTCTAGTGACACTCGTGGTGGAGGTTCACCGTGCATGTGGACTACAAGCAGCAGCAAGGTATTTCTTATGCTCACAAGCTGATATTGGAGGCATGCTAGCCCACTCAAAACCTCACCTGTAGTCATCCATCCATACTGACAGAGTTGTATCCCAGAGAGACGGAAGGTTCAACTACTTCGCTGGCGTAGGCGTCAACGCTTATGTCACAGTCCAGCTCTCCTTTTTACCCGACAATGAGCGGAGGTGCACACGTGTGGCTGGCAGGAACTTCTGTCCGGAGTTTGACCACCACACTGAGGTGTCATGTGACCTGCTGCATCAGAGAAGCACCGGGGAAACCTGCAGTTTGGCTGAGCAGCTTTTGGAGGCGTCTGCAGTCTTCACTGTCTGGAACAGAGACAATCGCAAAAAAGGTTTGCTTTTGGAGGAACTGAACTTTGGCTGATTGATGAACACACATGGATCCAGGACTACTCATCTTCTGTGACAGACATTGGGCAGTGTATTGAGTTAGTTTCTTCTCTCTGCAGACACTGACAAGCTTCAAGATGTGATGTTGGGATTCGTGAAAATACCCCTGGCTGATCTGCTTCGTAAAAGAACTGGTATGGATGTAATTCAGATTGAATTATAATACCAATAAAACTCTGTTGACAGAGTGCTTTGCAGACAAAGCAGAACTAAACCAACAACATCCAAAGAATTGAGTCTTGACACATGTAAATACATACAGAGAGACATGAATGTGGCCAGATAGCATCTCAGCGAAGGGAGAAGTAAGCAGGGGAAGTTCCTTTGGTTTACAGAAACAAAAGTGAAGATCATCCTAACGGTTCCACCCAAAACTGCCCATGTGATTACACAATGTTCAAATAATCTGATAGTTTGCTAAATATGATGAGTGTCCCCTGACTTTTTAAAACATTTGCTGATGTTTTTTGTCACATTCTTGGTATCCATTTTAAAGCAAGGCTGTGTCTTTCCAAATCCAGGTATTTCTGGCTGGTTTGGAGTTTTTCTACCACAGGAAAAGAGTTCCTCTCAGGACCAGAACGTCTCGGTTGGCGCTCTGGAGATCTCTGTCTGCTTCGCTCAGCGCTTTGATCGGGAAAGGATTCTCAAAGCTGCCAATGGTTTGGGATGGGAGATGTCGCGTCTCGACCCAGAATGGCAGGATGATGAAACATTCTGGGAGGGGAACAGGATCAAGACTTCCTTTGCGCTGTCAATGCCTAGAGTCTGGATACCTGTCCACTGCCTGCTTCTGCCAGGACACACTGAAGTCCAGCGCTCCACCTACTGCTACTTTAGGTACAAGTTCTATGACAAAGACGCCGTCTGCTCTCAGATGAAGCACCCCACTATTGTAGACGGGAACCAAGCCACAGTGAGTTTTGATGGAAGCAGGATTGTAGAGCTCATGAGGACCCCGCCTCTTATGTGGTACCTTCAAGAGGAGAAGCTGGAGATCCAGGTCTGGGTGGCTTTTAAAAAAGACAAGACTCAAAGACCCAGTGACACTGACCGACTGGTGGGATCTGCATTTTTGGATCTGTCTTCTCTTGCCAGGACATCAGACCAGAAGTTGTCTCTTAGCGGTAAGATCATGGTTTCAATTATTTTTATTATTTTGAGTATACATACAACATGAGGATGTTTTTTTTTTTTTAATTCAAAAGGTGTGTACCCACTGTTCAGAAGCTCAGCACCTGACCTGCAGGGTGCTGCTCTGCGAGTTCACATCACTCTGACCTCCTGTGGTTACACAACAGTACCAGACGATCAGTCTGACTGCGAGGAAGAGGAGTTCACGAAAGATGCTGAGGGAGCAAACCAAGTTCCTTCATCATCTCCACCGACACAGTCATATTTACTGACCAGACACCAGAGAACATCATCAGAAAGTCCTCCTGATGTTTCATCTACTCACCAAACGAAGGATGACTCTGAGTCCTTTCCTGTCACCATCACTGTGGACAGAGCAATGCACCTGAATCTGAAAGGTGAGCTGTTTTTTGTCTGCTCCAGCCGAGTTCTCCAAAGGTCAGCACCTCACGCTATGTTGCTCAAACTCAACTTGATTGTTCAATCATCAGACTCTCATATCTATTCAGAAATGTTGTTTTCCTTAAAAATAATTCACAAACCTAAAAAGTAATGACTTTTATCACAAAGGTTGTCCACTAGCTGAGCGCAACGAAAAGGCGCCGTGTTGCTGCGTGTCGTACGTCACTGCAGACTCGTCTGAACCAGTGTCCACAGCCGTGGTCAGCGACACTGACTGCCCCCTGTGGGACCATCAACGTGAATGCAGGTTTGTTCCTCCTTCTCGCAGTGACCCATATGTGTTCAGCGCAAGTCAATCAGATTTTTCATTTCAGGCTGTCAAAACAGCTTCTGATTGATCCTCAACAGTCGCTGGTGTTCAAGGTCTGGCACAAAGGAGGTAAGGTTGTCGCTGAACAGAAGGCTGTTTGAAGCTAGTGAGTTGATGTTACTGTTTCCTTTTGCAGAAACTGAAAGAGTGATTGGATTCGCGTCAGTAGATCTTTCCCCTCTGCTGTGCGGCTTCCAGTCAGTGTGTGGCTGGTACAACATCACAGACTTCGGCGGGCATTGTCACGGTCAGCTCAAAGTGTCGGTGACCCCTCTGAAGTGGGTCCGAGATCTCCGAGGGGAGAGAAGAGCTGTTGAGGAAGGATCTGACAGTCACTCATCGGTTAGATGAGTTACACTCAAAGAAATGTCTTATGAGTCTGAAGTGTTCATTTAAAATGCTTTTGGTCAGCCTCCTCTACAGATCTTCCCTGTGAACTACCACACCACAGCCACTTACAGCAGCTTCCCATCTCACATCAGTCGATATCCGGAACAGATGATCTGCTCTCCTGAGGAGTCGTTCTTCTCTGAAAAGTGAGAAGAAAAGTCCTAAAATTCCATTTTTGTTTCAGTCGGACAGATCTGACCGCGGCTTTCCTCTGATCCACATTGGTGTTAACGTTTCACTCTGTTTAGGTCTGCTGGTTCCGATCGTCATTCCGAGCACATGGATAACGTGCGGATGTACCATCAGAGTCTGCAAGAGCAAACTGCTGCTCGCTCTGTCTGCAGCAGCAGCGCCGGTGACTCCAATCCCTCCAGCTCTGTCCTGTTCTCAACACTCAGGTGTCAGATCACACCTGGACTCGTCACAGTGCTAATCGTGAAAGGACGTCTGATGTTGACTTTGTCTCACCAGGAAGAAGCTCAGTGAGCTCGACAACATCCAAAAGTACTTCAGCCATAAGGTGGCTACCCCTTGCCTCTTCCCACCGACCACTGATGCAGAGTGTCATGTGACCCAAGACTGTGAGCAGGAGACCAACACTAGTGAGCTTCTTCTTAAATCCAAGCAGTTGGTTGGTGAAGTCAACAAAATTGTCTGTGGTGAGTCTGAAGTGAAGCGTCAAAATTTTTTTTGTTCTTCCCTCTAAGTTGAATTAAAGAATTTATTTCGTCATTTGTGCTTCAAGGTCTTCGAGGTCAGAACCTTGAAACTATTCCATCGATCCCTGAGAGCCACTCCCCTTCATCACTGGGAGACGACCCAGTCAACATCCCTGAAATCAATCATTCCAGCCCAGTCAGATGCTCCGTTTCCGCTGAAGAACTCGTATCCGAGTTGCTATCTCCACCTCCCAAATTATCGGGCTGTGTTGACTCTGAGGATGAAGATGAGGAGCTCCAAAATGGGAGTGTGGAAGAACAGGAGGAAGATGATGAGGAGCAGGAGCAGGATGAAAGAAGTGAGTGCAGTGGAGTAGAGGACGAGGAGGAGGATGGCGATTATGAAGCTGTTGTGGTTAAGCCTCGGCAGTTGAATGAGTTGACCTCTCTAACGGACAAAACCAGTCCTTGGACCAGCGTCCTGTCGGATCCAGACCTGGACACCGTGGAGAGTGACGAGGCTTCGGATCATGCAGAGGACGAAGTGCAGATCCCTCAAACCGAAACTCCTCTCGACCGCGGAGAGAAACTAGACCATTCTATATGTGACGAGAACGAAGATCCCAAATCTGTCGACTCAGAAGTAGCAGCTGGAGTCGCTGGTGACGAAGCAGAAATGGCAGTGGATGAAGCTGAAGACAGTGATACAGATTTGCCATTAACTCCAGAGAAAGTCACTGAATCTGCCCAGGAAGCTTCTCTATCGCTGAATAATGAAGACACAGATCCTGAGCTGTATCCTTTGTTGTTGCGCTGCTGTTGAGTCTTAAATGTTCTAGTGTTGAGGAGCATTGGAGCTCTTTCTGGCTGAAGAACCGGCTGCCATAGAGGAAGGAAAGTGTTGTTTATACAGTCCTGTACTTCACATGTTCAACTCACAGCCCATGAAGCCATCGCTGTTGGTGTGTCAGCCCTGCTCCTCGAAACTTGGTATTGACCTTTAAATCCAACATTTGATTTGAAGTCTCACTAATACACTGGCAGTGTGTTTTCGTCATGTGCCACTAATCTCCCAAAACTTTCGAAGTGAGATAATTCAAGACAGATGAAATGTTTCTTGCTGAGTTTGATAAATGCACTGGATTTTATAGCGTCTTCGGAGTGATCAATATCATGTGCCTTCTTTCCTTAACCTGGTATTCAGAGCTATTCCTAATTTCTTCCTACCTTCACACCAGCTGGAGGCGTCTCTGAGGGCCGTCCGATTGGCTCCCACTTTCTCTCTGTCATCTGGTGACACAGTGAGTACTTGTCGTCGACTGATGATCCATATCATGATGTGGTTAAAGCGGCCAATTGCTAGTCTCTATTTGTTACTGCATATCATTCAAGCGAGGGATGAGAGATATGGCAGAAAAAATAGTCACGCTAACTCATAATAATAATAACTCACGCTTCGATCTCGTCTTAGTGTTGTTTTTTTTAATACCGGTTTTGAAGCATCAGCAATGACAATGATAGCTAACTAGAGTTATTCAAACAGTTTAGACACGTAAAAAAACACTGTGACATTATGAGAAGCATCCACACTCAACAAATGTGAAAAATAGAACAGTGCACTTTCAAACAACAAAGACATTCAAATAAAATGAAAATAATGCCAACATCAGAACCTCCTCCACTCGCCACGGCTTGAGCGACGAGACGGAACTGAACTCTGTGATGGAATGGGTTGTTGTAGTCGCTAATGTTACCAATGGACTCTGCGAAACTTTCCACCAACACCAACACTGGACCAGTCTAATATACAAATGTTTTCAGTTAAGTATCAGACATTGAGTGAGAGCTCAGAATGCACCCACTGTATGATGGACATTTTCCTGTCTTCGCAACCTGTGGTGGTCAGGGAGAATCCATCCATGTAGCCTGCGAGAGAATATTGTGGTGGCCAACGACGAGATCAATTGGAAAATTGTGATCGTTGAGTTGCCCAGCCCTAATTCAAACTATCGCCAGATGTGTTGCTGTCAATCAGTTCCTGCACCCAGTAGGTCATCAAACACAATGCATTGTGTTTAAGACACAGATTGCTTTTGTGGAATGTTGCTGGTGTGTACAGAGAATCATGACCGTGATCACTCTTTAAACCCATGAGGTGAATGTTATTTAGAATATTTTGTGGCCATTAAGTAGTGATACTGGTAAGGACTAGTAAAAGAAAAGTTTCAGTTTCTGCTTCAGATTTGTTTATGTGTTCACACAGCATATATTTGTGGTCTCCTCACACAGGATACGACGATTAAAAAAAATGGTTTTCGATAAGCTTGAACCACAGTGTCAAACTCTGGCACCGCAAAGTAATTTCAAGCCAGGAAGAGCAAGTTTTAGAGCAAGAGTTTATGGGCATAAATAGGAATATCATGACATATGAAGATTAGTGTTCAAGACACTGGAGATTATGAATGAATTTATCTGGAAAAAACCCAAGATTGGATGCAGGTAAATGCTGGAAATTGCTCAAAGATGGGAAAGTGTATGACTGTCTGTACTGTAAGAAGAAAACCAGACTCTGCTGTGGATTGAGTTGGTTTTGGAGGTGGAGAATTGATGCGTTTTGCTCTCAACAGAGCCTTGTGTTACAGTTGGCTTCCAATAACTAACATGGACTCTGAGAGCAAGCTGAGGATGCTGTTTACTGGCTGCTAAATAAATCATTTTGCTGGCCCCACAACTTGTTTGAGAAGCTGGCCCCTTGCGTGATCCAGTACGACCAGAAAGCAAGCCAAGATGAAGCCTTCCTGGAGGTGAGCGGAGTTGATGTTGTGCTTCCTGCAGGAGCTGCACCTTCAACTCTGACCTGTTTAAATGCAGCAATAATGGTTCCAAAAGGCCTAGATTCACTTGACCTTCCTTGTAAAATGTGGGCCCTTTCATTGTTGTTGGTAGCGGGATACGATACATATCCCAATACAGGAGTATATTGCAATATATTGAGGTATTGTAAGACCAGCAATATGTTGGAAGCAGAGTGGCTGGTGTTGTGACTGAACGCAAGACTAATAAAGCGCCGCCAACAAGTCTGTGTAATTTCACTGGCACTGGCTCCGCCTACTCTTATGTCATCTGACTCAGACCTATTTCGGGTGAGCTGTCCCTCTTCACAGAACGGCACCAGGCGAAGTCTTTTGTTTTGGCCGAGGACAAATAACCTGTAAACAGCGAGCTGTTCTTTCTTCCTCCTCAGACGGAGTTTACCTTCCCTCTCGTGCCTGCAGCCTCTCAGAAACTCCTCTGTAGTCTGAGCTGCTCAAAGGACATGTTTGCTCTCCATCTGTCACCTGAGGAGCTAGTTTTATTTAGCGACACGCCCATGTTGTCCTCCTGCAGACGCCTTTCTGAAACACCAGTGACACGAGGGCGAGACGCTCCCTGGACGCCCTTTTTCTAGTCATCACAGATGAATTAGCCTTGATATTAGATCACATGTGGCTGAGCTTTTATCCAAAGCGTCCACAGCATAATCCGAATAAGTGGTAAATGTTAAGTCGCCGGAAAGCTGTGAAAAACTAGCCTTGGATACATAGATGTCCTTTATTGGTTTCATGTTTCCTGCTATTTCATCTTGATAAAAGCATTTTTAATGCTAGTTTCAGTGGTTGCTACGGCTGCTGCCTCACTGATAGAGTCGCAGGTTCAAATCCCGCTTGAGGCAACTCAGGGATTTGACTGTGTAGACTGTGTTGGTTCTCCTGGTGCTTCTCCCGTGTGAGAGTGATTTCTTGGAGACATGTGCCGGGTGGATCCAGCCCTTGGCTCTGAGCTCAGGAAGTAGAAAAGTTGAGGCTCCATCTTCAGCAGCAAGCTGGTTGGTTGGTTCAGATGCGTCCTGCTGGTGTTGACGTTGAACTGTAGATGCTTTGATCCGCCTCTAGGTTCAGTGTGCTCAGTTAAAAAAAAAAGCTGACTTGGTGCCTGAGGTGTCATCGGAGCTGTTGACGTTCTCATCTGTTGGTAGGATGAGGCAGACATGTTTCTTTCAGATGGTACATGTGTGAGAACTGGAAACCGGTTCTAGTTTTGATTTGCATTCCAGCAAATTCCAGAATAATTACAGTCTACTGCGTTACGTTGCCTGTTGAGTGGAAGTTCAGATTCTCTTTCCAAGTCTGTTCTAAATAAAGTGACCCTATCATTAAGTTTATCAAAAATATATACGTTAAACGCCTGTAGAGGTATTTTAATGTGCAGCCTGGAGCACGACACGTCTCCTGCAGCTGAAGATCTTTTCGTGTCGGACCTCTGCTGGAGGATCCGGTTTCACGGGAGGTGAAGAGAACTAACATGCACACAAGCCCTGCAGTTAGAGGTGAGAGGTCAGAGACGTTTTTTTTTGGTGGGGAATACTGAACGTTTGTAGCTGAGCGTGATCCAGGTGAGCCACGTCCTCAACCAAAGCAGAGATGGTGGCCATTCAGGAAACACTACAGTCTGGCACTTGAATCTGTGACCGTTGAGGTGTCAACACTTAAACTGGAATCTGCGTCACAAAAGTTGCTCTGCCACCAGTTTATTTCCGTCTAGTTTTCGTCGGCCGGTCCTTGTGCACCTTAAGGTCTTGGTACTGAGGTAGACCTTCTGTTCTGGGACTGTCGGAATTTCATTTTATACATTGCTCTCAGTGTCACATCTGAGCTTGTGAGTGTGAGGCAACACACACTGGGTCGTGTGCAGACACACATGTGAAGACAGGCAGGCCAGGGACTCGTGCCGTACATGCAGTTCACATAGGACGATGTGTTTGACAGGGAGGGTGAGAAGCTCCACAGAGCATTAAAACTTTCCCCGGAACTCTGACTCAACTACCTTTAACGTGGACTTCACCCAGTCCTGCTGCACCTGATCATCCTCCCGAGTCACAGCTTGTCCTCTTCATATTGGGTACTGAATCACCTCCTATCTTCGATCACCTTACAGCTGGTTCTTCCAGTTCCACCTGAGTCCCTTTATTGGCTATAATTGAAGTGTTCATGAGTGAGAAGTGCAATCTTCACATCATTTTTTTTTTCATCCGTGGAGTCGGTTGTTGTGGTGCCAAGCAACTGTCACTAAACAAGAGCTCTGACTTCAACAACAAGCCGAAACTCACAGCAACATTCCAGAAGCATCTGCATTTAATTTGTTGCGCTTTTTACTTGAGAGCATGTGTGTGTGTGTAATGCCTGGGTTTTATGTCCTAGGAACGTCATTCAAGTGCCAACACTCGGAGCAGGGCTCCGCGCCAGCGTCCCGACATGTCACCCACGTCCAGGAAGAAGGAGCTGGAGAGAATCGCCAAGATTTTCCAAGCTCATTTCGATCCGCACCACTCGTAGATGCACAGCAGCAATGAGTTTAAATTGTCTTATAATTGTAAAAAGTGTTGTCGTTTGACTGTTTTATTTGTTTGTTTTTGTAATGTATTTGGTTATTTTTATTTGTCAATTATGATTTTTTTCTGTTGCCATGTTCATGTTGATCAGAGACATTTTTCATCTTTTGATGTGGCAGCAGAATTAATGATGTGAATAAGTCATGTGGTATTTTTAATAAAGACTTGTTTTTAATTAAGCATCAGGGAACTCTTTGGCTTTGTGGAGAATGATGTTTAGTTAAAGTTATTTGGGAAAAAAAAGTGTAATATTTGGAGAAATTCCATTTTTATTTGGCAGATATGACAGCCAAAATTACAGTTCCATTAATTATGCATGATAATAATAATGTTGCCCATTAAAATATGTATTTACTTTTGTATATTTTATTTCTTTTTTTTATTCAAGCATTTTTTAAATTAGAAATTATAATTCTTGAATTATATTAAATCTTGAACGTGATATGTTTTATTTTAAAATAAAGTATTTTACATTTTTAAATAATTTCATTATAAATAATCTTAATGCATTTTTATTGACATTGAAAGACCTTGAAAATATTTATGTATTCGAAAATTTAAAAGACGCTAACTATGACTCTTCTTTTGAGGCAAAAAGTATTGTAAAAAAATAAACATTTCTATGGAGCAAATTAATGTCCTTTGCTTCTCTTGACTGAAGTGTGAGACACAAACAAATGTTTTAACTGTGTATTTTGCAGATTCTTCCTCCTGTCTGCCGCGCGCATGTGGACCTCGAGGTTTCCTTCTCGCGGGGCGGTTCTGTGTCACTTGAGGGTGGACCGCGAGGAGGAGCTCATCCGCTCTCTGTCTGCGACGTAAACAACCACTAAAAGGAACTTCGAGTTCATATTTTGCAGTAGTCGGAAGTTTCTTTTCTGGACTTTACTTATCGCTGATGGAGCAACACGAACGCAGGACTGTCAACACTTTTGATGCCCTGAACTTTGTCTTCAGGCGCTGCTCCGGACTCCGAGAAGAGCAAATGGTTCTGGTCCCGGTGCATGTATGATCCCGTGTTAGGAGTCCAGACGCCGCTTTGTCTCTTGCCAGCCAGCGTGAACTGCCCTGACCCGGTTTGCGGACTGGTTTTCGGTCACCATGGTTAACCCGAGAGCATCCGATCTCAACCCGTCTGTGGGGATCAAGATCGTGTCCGCTGGAACCGCTGGATGTGTGGCGGACCTGGTCACCTTCCCCCTGGACACCGCCAAAGTCCGCCTGCAGGTGGGTCTCATTCATCCGACTCAAGGCTCACAACTGTCCTAAAGTCACTCTGGAAGTCACAGTTTTGCTCTATTTTGCTCTAAAATAACTTGTGATTCCCGAACTCGATCACCAACAGGGGCGCTTCAGGGGGAGGGGGGGCTGTGGGCCACCGCCACCCTGGAGGTTCTATCTGCTCACGGTTGATTAGTTTACTGACTCTGTTGCACTTATCTTCCCTTCTGATCAATTTACTGCTCCATAGATATATAGTCGTTAAATTATTCGTTGTTATTGCGATATTTTTCCAACGATTCTCTTGAATAATTTTTTTTACTCTGCATTTATTTAGTATGAAGTTTTGAACGAAAAAAATTTATTTCATTATTTCTTCTTCTTATTATTTCTTTCTTTTTTTGGTTTATTTCTTCTTTAATGGTTTGTTTTCTTTATTTTCCTTTTTGTTATTATTTTCTTTGTTGTTGTTTTTAATATCAATTTGTTCAGTGGCTTAAAAGTTTTGTTGATTTCTTTAACTTCTTTTTTAATGGTGCCAAAAGTTGTTTTTCCTACTTCTGCAAATTTTGCTGACTTTTGTTGCATTTAATTGATTTTATATTTCAGCATTACAGTTGTTTTCTTTAACTGTTGAATTAACCATAAACTTTAATTTATTGATTTATTTATATTACCTAATTTATATTACTTTTATTAGCTTTTTCTATATGCTTAATTTTTTTAAAGGTATTGCTAACAACTCTGCTAATAATGCTAATGCTACGCTAATATCTGTTAGCGACCGACTCCTCTAGACAGCAGATATCTCCTTTATAAACATCATTATAATCCTGTGTTTGTAAAAATCATTGATTCTACACAAATAGATGGCAACTCTTGTCTGATAATTCATAAATAAAATGTCAAGTGACCCTCAGACTGATGCTTTAAGTGTTTAAGTGGTAGATTGATGACTGATATGTGAGGACAAAGGAGACCGAAAAAAGGAAAACTGTGACCTGATAATCTGTTTTCACTCTTTATAAGCGCTTCCCTGAGTCAGAGGGACAAACTGTTGAAGGAACATCGTGCCGTGAACGAATATTTATTCTCTTGAAACCACAAGATTCCTCCATCAGTGAGTGAAGGATGAGGCATGAGATCGATTAGCAAATCGGAGCAGGAGAAGTGGGTCGACTGCTGAGTCAGGAGCTCTCACTACCTCTGGCCATGAAGCGACCCAGAGAGCCAGATGGAGGAAGTGCTGGACTCTCATCTGAGATCATGAAGAGGAAGTCCAGCTCCTTACTGTGCTCACTCATGAGATGTGTTCAAATCCTGCCCAGATCCAGGGGGAGTCCCGGCCCACGGGCGACGGCCACAGGATGAAGTACAGAGGAGTTTTCGGGACCATCTTCACCATGTGGAAGACGGAGGGGCCGAGGAGCTTGTACAGTGGGCTGGTGGCGGGTCTGCAGAGACAGATGAGCTTCGCCTCGGTCCGGATCGGCCTGTACGACACCATGAAGCAGTTCTACACCCGAGGATCTGACAGTATTTCAGCTTGAGCTCCTTCTCTTTACTGTTTTTATTCTCTTTGAATGATATAATGTCATAACTTTGATCTCTTCCACTTTCCTTCTGTCTTTTATTTTTATATTGGTGCCTCCTTTTTTACGTTAGTCCCCCATTAATACCATAAACAAACCATCCATCTCATGCTCCGACGTCAACGCTGAGGAGGTTCTACGTCCACGTGGCTGGTCCTGACTGATGAATGACCTGCTGCGGGACAAACACTCCTCTCTGCTCCTGCCCGGCTCATAACTGGTTAAACGGGTTCCCTCTCTCGGAGGAAGATGAGCATTTAATATCTTTATTATGAGCTTAAAATAGCTGCACATTCTCCTGCGTCTCCTCCCTCAAGATGTCACACTTTTTATCGGGAGGTTTCTACTGTTTTACAGCGCCCCCTTACTGTTTAAGGAAAGACTGACTCAGTTCTGCCGAAATGAGTCGACTCACTTATGTAACAGAATATTGCTTTATTATTTTGATTTTTATTATAAAGAACCTTATGAAATAGCAGTGAAGTGTATTTTAAGCATTTCTAAGGAATTTTTTTTCTGTTGTGTCTATTTTCAAAATTAATACAGTGATATATTTTTGTGTTTTTTTATGAGTTTAAAACTGATTATTTTACAGCATATTTTAAAATTAATTTGTAATAGAAACATTTTATTCCTTTTAAAGTTGCATGCGGTTTCCTACATTTATATGTTTTTGGATATATCATGCGATATGATATTATGTTACGTTACGTTACGTTACGTTACGTTACGTTACGTTACTTATATTATATTATATTATATTATGACAACAATATCTGTTTATTTTATAGTATTTTCCCACCACCACCAATTGTTCTATCTCAGTTTGAAAATAAAAGAATAAAAAAAAAAATAGTTCAACTCACCACAGTACCATAAATGGTCAAATTAACCGCGAGTCTCTTGGTTTGTCTTGGTCTCTCTGGTTTGCTCTAAAAACGCTTCTCCCCCCCCCAGATGCAGGGATCGGGGCCCGACTGCTGGCCGGCTGCACCACCGGCGCCATGGCCGTTTCCTTCGCCCAGCCCACCGATGTGGTGAAGGTCCGGTTCCAGGCTCAGGTCCGGTTGCCCGAGAGCGAGTCGGTGAAGCGGTACAACAGCACCATGGACGCCTACAAGACCATCGCCAGGGACGAAGGTGTGAGAGGACTGTGGAAAGGTGAGATGGATGATGACCTTATTGTTGATGAAAACCAAAGTGCGCCATCTAGAGAGGAACCATGGATATCGCAGGGAAAAGTGAAGGATCAATGATTCTGCGTGGAATATTCTGAGTCAACAGCTGAAGCAAAGGATTATGGAGTCGCTGATATCTTGTCCTAAAATGTATAAGCTCAGAATTCATGCCGTGAGTCAGAGTGAGCTATAGAAGTCAAGACAGCGACCCGGAATCAGAAGCTCGACGGCCATAAGTGGCCTGCGGGCCGTTCTAGACTTTATCTTCTGACCAGTTCCTGACTTTGTTGCTGCTAACCACTTTGGTGTTTCTGCTGTGGACGTGATGAGACTCTAGTTCTCATGCTGTCTGACTTCCATTTTCCCTGGGCTGTGTGTGTGGTCTTGTTTATCCTACCTTGTGGGGACCAATTTGTTTGGGTTTGTTGGGTCCAGAGCCCTGGCTAAGGTTGACCAAGTGTTTTGGATGGTTAGCTTTTGGGGGAGAGGCTGGGGAAAGAGTTATGGCAATGAGAGGTCCTCACAAGAAGTGAACTGGTATAGCAATACTTGTGGGGACTTGTGCAGGTCCCCATGAGGTCAATGAAATGTCCCCACAAAACATAAAAACACAGTATGTGTGTGTCTGTGAATGTAGTTATGCCGATGTAAACTTTTTCTTTGCATCACATTTGGAGGGTGTTGACTGTGGCACCAGATTTACTGGATCAAAATCAGGTCATTGCTTCACAACAAACTCTCTTCCATGTCACTCGTGCTCAGCCTTCTAACAGGCTGTGTTGCTCCCTATCAAGCGGAGCTAACTGGATTAGTGCCTGGGAGCCGCGGAGGGAATAACCAATTGCTAAGCCTGTCTGTGAGCTCCACGCTGACTCGTAGAACTGCAGTTACATCCACAGTTTTTCTCTGGTGAAACAGACCTTTGTTTTTTAAGTCAGTCAGCCTTTACAACTGAGCTCCTTCTTTGTCCTCAGGTTGCCTCCCAAACATCACCCGTAACGCCATCGTGAACTGTGCTGAGCTGGTGACCTATGACATCATCAAGGAGCTGATCCTGAAGTACGACCTGATGACTGGTATGAGTTGGAAGCTGCTTCTTTTCCTCAGCCCCAGACACTTCTGAACACAGTGACATCTAGTGTCTGTGCGACAGCGATCAGCCTTAACATTATGACCAGGAAGCATGTGATGTTAGACACCCTTGCCATGAGCATTTCGTCACATCATCACATTTTGTTTGGTCTTCCTCAAATACTTCAGAGCATGGTGGTCATAATGTTACTGCTGACTCACACGAATGTTTTTTTCTTCTATGTGTGTGATCTCGCCTCATTGTTGAGCTGGTTTCACCCAGAGGATGTGAAAGTGCAGTGAACATTTCCTGCAGCTGGCTTAGATTTTCGTGTCACATGATCAATCTTTCAAATTACATTAGCATCCAGCGACATCTGGTGGTCGCAACAGCTTCATAAAGCGCCTTTATTGAGCTGAGAACAGGGTGAAAACATGTTGAATCGGTCCTCATAAGCAGCATCTAAGTCTCAGCCCTGGTTTAACACTACTTCTCGGCGCAGACAACATGCCGTGCCACTTCACCGCCGCCTTCGCCGCCGGCTTCTGCACCACCATCGTGGCGTCTCCGGTGGACGTGGTGAAAACCCGCTACATGAACTCCAGTCCGGGCCAGTACACCAGCGCCAGCAACTGTGCCTTCACCATGCTGGTGAAAGAAGGACCCATGGCTTTCTACAAAGGGTTAGTACCGGCACAGTTCTGCTGGGACGCACCTGGAACGTCAAGCTCTCATTTTGCTTTTTTTCCCCCCTAGATTCATTCCGTCGTTCCTGCGTCTGGGCTCCTGGAACATTGTCATGTTTGTCAGCTTCGAGCAAATTAAAAGAGCAATGATCAAGGTCAAAAGGTCGTTGGAGTCTCCACTTTAGTGCGGTGCAACTGTGACCTGGACCTGCTGCAGCCGCAGACTGCAGGGACCAACCCTCCAGTCTGGAACTCTTATCAGGGACGGTCTCAGAACTGGACTGAGGCGGGTGGGGGGGGTCTTTCAGCCACACGTTTATGTTGAGTTCAGCTATGATTCTTCAGGTTTAAATGTTGTTTTAATGATTTCGGATGGAACATCAGACAGGAAGTTCTCGATGGTGTTCTCAGGAAAGTCCACGCCTCCTCAAATGTCACTCATGCACAAGCTACAAGCGCACAGCTAGGCGGCCATTAATGGATGGATCAGTCGCACCGTTTCCCCTTTTGTTATGAGTCACTTCCACATTCCTTTGAAACAGATATGTCAGCAAACAATTTCAAACTTTTGCCATTGTAAAGGAGACATTTTTGGCTGCCAGGTCACAAAAGCCGACCTTAAGAATGAAGCTTTTCAGGTTCTTTGTTTGATGATGGTGTTGTGGTTACTGTTATTATTGTTATTATTAATAGGTATTATGTTTACCTTTGACACTATTTTTGAACAATAGAATAATGTTACTAATAGATAAAACTGGGAGTTGTGCATAAAGAAAAATAAAATCACAAATTTGACAAATGCAATAGTAATTATACATAATAATTTTTTTATGTTTTATTTCTTTTTTGGGGGGGGGTTTGACGGGAGTAAACTGCTCGCTCTGTAGAATGTAAAGAAATAGGAAAGTATCTAATTTAAGACTGCTTGTACTTGACATCCACCTCCACCACTTACGTTGCTGTTTTCCACTGTCTACTCTCCACACCGTGCATTTATGGT
This sequence comes from Synchiropus splendidus, assembly GCF_027744825.2. NCBI lineage: Eukaryota > Metazoa > Chordata > Actinopteri > Syngnathiformes > Callionymidae > Synchiropus > Synchiropus splendidus. Next base: position 14,009,881 of record NC_071341.1, on the reverse strand, counting down.
TTCTCCAAGAAATGCCCGGTTCTTCATGCTGTGAATGGTTAACTTCAGGTTCATTATGGAATGTTTTCAGAATAAATGAATGGGATGAAACCGAGGAGTGTGCGTTTGTTTGTGCCTAGAAATGTGACACCTGTGACCCACAAAACACACCTTCGCTACACAATAAATCTGAGATAACATTGCAACATTTGATTTCAAGACGTTACGGAATGTTTTCAATGAAGTTGCAATTATATAACCAGGGATTTTAGAGCGTTGAGATTGGACCAAATTAGTGAAATAGTCAGAAAAACCAATTTAAATGTAATTACTTTATTTACTTTTTTTAATTAACTATGAGTAAAATCAATTGTAACCTGGTGAAAAGTTTGCGTCGTTTTCATAAAACCTCAACCTCCACATTTCACCCACACCCTTGTGTTTTCCTCCTCATTCACTTGAATAAACGTTGGCTAAAGTCACTGTTATTCGCGAGTCACTCAAGTAGGGCGTCCATCTAACGACCTTCTTTATTTAACAGAATATTTTTTGTTTACTGACATGGCTGACATCTGCTGGTGTGTCTGGATATTGCAAGTCCTTTGACGTCTCTCGTCTAAATCGAATAGATCTAATCCTAAAGTCTGAGAATGATAACGTTGAATTTCAATCGGAATATGGACATAAACCAAAATATAAATAATATTAAATAATATAAATATATATTTAACACAAACAGAAATATATAAATATTTCTGTTTTATTTGAAATGAGTCTCTCCGTCAGATGATGAGAAAATAATGGAATGACGTTATACTTTGATTCAAATGTAGCTTTTATTCTCCTTTTATTGTGACTTTGGAATTGAGTAACACTGAATAGGCAGTATATTCTGGTCCATATGTTTAGATCAATGAATACCAATTTGATTTTAACTTTTAATTTTTGGTAGGAAATAATCCCCTTGTGTTTCCCACTATTTCCAGAGTGTTGTTACTGTTGTTGTTTTGCTGATACGTGTGTGTGTGTGAGAGTGTGTGTGTCCTCGCTCCCTCCTTCTAATGCTCATCTATATGTGTCCTGGGTTAATCCCTGCGTTGGAGCATCGTCGGGGATCCGCCCCTCAGCCAGTGAAAGTCTTGCTTCGAGACACAAAGCAGTTTCCCACCTGACGGCAGACAAACACCAGGATTAACTGCGACACGGCACTAAATTGTAAGTTCAGCATTTCACCTCAGCTCTTGTTGTGCGGTTGAGTGAACCAGAATCTCAAGTTAACGGGGGGCGCTCATCTTCAGTTGAACTGCTGAATGAATGGGGTGTAAGTGTATGGTGTAGTGAACTGTGCACTGTGGTTTCAGTTGCAGCAGAGGTGGGTCCTGTTCGAGTAATGGCAGACGTTCATGTGTTTACAAAGAAGCAAGTGCTGTGAACTGGCTCTGCTCCTTGTTACATAAGCAGCTTTCTTGCTCCACGGTTCTGATCTCCAGGACGGACTGAGCCACCGCCGCTGTCCTTCACTACGCTGTGGGGCTCCGCTGAAGTGATCTTGGTTGTGTTCCTCTGCAGCGCCAGGATGCTCCCGCTGGTCGCTGACCTCTGAACCCTCCGCCATGAGCGCTGACACGGCCTGCTGCAGGGCTGAGGCAGACTCCGACCATCACGCCGAGCTGGCCGACATGGTGGCCGCCATGAGTGTCGCCACCAGTCGCCTCACCCCTCCCAATGGCTACAGGTCAGGACCCCAGAGGTCCAACGGCGCCAGCAGAGCCAGGCTGTCCGACAGGAAAATGTCCCTGCAGGAGCGGAGCAGCCGCATGTCCCGGCAGCCCACCATCGAGACCAAGCGTGTGTCCATCACAGACGCCCAGGTGAGGAGCCCTTTAGATTCACCTGCCACCTGCTGACACCCACCCACTTCCTGTCTCCTCTCCACAGGACTGCGTCCAACTCAACCAGTATAAACTGAAGAACGAGATTGGGAAGGTAAGGCCTCTTTTGGGTTGGTTACCATGGAAACACAAATACTCCTTCTGTCAATGCTGCTGATGTTTCTCCCTCCAGGGTTCATACGGAGTGGTGAGGTTAGCCTATGATGAGGACTCTGAACAGTATTATGTGAGTATGACAGCGTCCGTGCTTGGAGTCATGTCCATGAATATTCATTAGCTACAATTAATCTATTTCTGACGACTTATGTTTTAAATACTTCTTTTAAGTATGCTTCATATTATTCTTTTCTCATATTTAAACATTATTCCTCGTAAAATTCTGAATTGTTTTCCTCTTAGTTTTGAGCTGTGAGAGATGAGCTTTATTTTGAAATTGGAATTTGCAACGGTTAAACTGCGATAGTAAAAATGTGCTTTGCATGAGTCATTTGAACTATATTTACATTACTTACATGAGTATTAAAATAATATAGAATGTTTATTTTCTCATTTTATTAATGTTATTGTCGTGAAATTAAGGTTACTCACGAATATCCATGTTGTTTCAGGCCATGAAAGTGGTGTCAAAGAAGAGGCTGCTGAAGCAGTGGGGCTTCCTGAGTGAGTGGTGAAGAACAACCTCAGCCAAAAGAAAGTCAGAATGTTGTGATCATTTTTATCTTCTGCTTCTTCAGGGCGTTTGCCAAGTTCAGGAGGTGATCAGTTCCCAAAAGCCATGATGCCTCTGGAGAAGGTCTACAAGGAGATTGCCATCCTGAAGAAGCTGTGTCACCATAATGTTGTCAAGCTGGTGGAGGTGAGCTCCAAGTTAAAGAACCAGCAGCCAGTTTAACTGACTTGTATCAAAGACAGAAGATGTGAAGTTGATGATTTTGTAGGTACTTGATGATCCGGATGAAGACGGACTCCACATGGGTAACAGCTCAATCTGCTTTTATAAACATTTAGTTCAAGATATGAGCCATTTTTAACATCATTGTTACCCTCAAGCTTTCGAACTGATGCCTAAAGGGTGCGTTTTCATACCTCTGTGTGACCTCTGGTTTGTTGTTCATACATTCATATCACTGCCTTTTATTTCCCTTGTTTTTGGAGCAGACCAGTGATGGAAGTTCCCACCGACAGCCCTTTCACCGAGGAGCAGGCTCGCTTTTACTTCAGGGACGTGCTGCTGGGAATAGAATACCGTGAGTGGAGTCATGTTTTCATGTTGTAAATACTGAAGTTCACTGAAATCGAATTGATTTTCCCTCTTCCTCTATGTCATTGTTTTGATATTATTTTCATTTACTTCTATTTGCTGCTACCATATGTATATTTTCTAGATCATGAAACAGCCCTCCACACCTGGGTTTGAACATGTAAACACTACTGCACTGCAGTTTCTGTGTTTCAGCTTTGGCTTTTCAAACAAGTGAAGCTTTAATGGCTGTCCCTCCAGTGCACTACCACAAGATCATCCACCGAGACATCAAACCTTCCAACCTGCTGCTGGGAGACGACGGACACGTCAAGATCGCCGACTTCGGCGTCAGCAACGAGTTCGAGGGGACGGACGCTCTTCTGTCCAGCACGGCCGGGACGCCGGCCTTCATGGCTCCAGAGACCATGACGGAACACGAGAGCTTCAGTGGGAAGGTGAGGCAAACACCGACGCCTTGAACTGCATCACTATACTCCAACTGTGTTTCTTGTTCGCAGGCGCTAGACGTGTGGGCCATGGGAGTCACTCTGTACTGCTTTGTCTTCGGGAAGGTGTTTAAACATTCACAGCTGGATTGGAAGACAAACCAACTGAATGATGTTTTCTTTTTTCTTAGTGTCCTTTTTATGATGAGTACATTGTTTCTCTGCACAACAAGATCAAGAACAAACCTGTGGAGTTCCCTGAAACGTAAGAAACACAAGGTTAAATTGACATTTCTGTCAGTGAAAACTCTGAATTCTTGTCAACAAACTACATTTTCTGCATTAAGATTGACTCAATGTTTTCATTGTTTCATGATGACACAAAATATTGTCTCCATCATGGATGTTTTCAGTCCAACAGATGTTGGAAATATTCCATCGCTGATGCTTCATTTAACTCTCTCATTTAATGTCACACGGAAGCCTCCTCCAATAGCTGTGACCGTGTTATATAAGCCTGTGGAAAGACCCACTTACAGTAAAAATAGGCCTCAAAAGTGAATCATAAATACACAATAATTGGTGGAGTATGGTCATTTTAGTGGTGAATTTTACACTAAAATATTTGCTCTATAACATGTCTGGTGTTTGCTGATTTATGGGGTGAACAATTTCCCCCAAACTAGTGGCTGTGCCTCATTTTTGTATGTGCTCCCACTTTAACTCCACAGGCCGGTCATAAGCGCGGAGCTCCACAAGCTGATTCTGACAATGCTGGATAAAAACCCAGAAACAAGAATCACGGTCCCAGAAATGAAGGTAATTCAGAGTCGATACTTTTATATTTCAGATGCGTTTCCGTGCTGATTTTCTTCCCACCTCAGCTGCATCCGTGGGTGACAGAGAGCGGCAGGGATCCTCTCCCGCTGGAGGAGGAGCACTGCTGGGCGGTGGAGGTGACCGAGGAGGAGGTGCAGAACAGCATCAAACTCATCCCCAGTCTGTCTGCCGTGGTGAGTCGATGTGAAGAGGTCGATAAACACTGAGTCTGAAGCTCCACCTCTGTGATAGATTCACCTTCTTCTGTGCTCACTTTGGTTTTCCACCACTGTTCCTCCACCCCACGTATCCAAACCATCTCCTGAAATTTGTCTCTTAAACTTCTTCCTCTGATATACTCATTTCTGATCTTGTCACAATCATCTGTCTCCACCCGTTCCACCCTGGCTGCACTCTCTCCTTCACCTCCCTTCATCTCTATCCATTACTATAATTGTTTATCATTATTAAGGTCAGCATTTAATATCCTTAGTCATCGAGCCACAATAGTTTTGTGTCTCACCTCAGCTTCTCAAGCAAGAGCTTGTGTGAGGTGAGTTACCTTGACCAAAAGTGGTTCTTCCTTGAACCCCTGCAGAACAGAAAGACCTGTTTCATGTGAGGCAGGTGGTAGAGTGAAAAAGAAGTGCTATTTTATTGGTGAGGAAAAGTGGCGCGGTGAAGCCACAGAATGAAATGAACGACTGTCCGTTGAACGCTTCTCAGGGCAGATCTCTTGTTCTGTGACCGTCTGCAGATTCTGGTCAAGTCCATGCTGAGGAAGCGATCCTTCAGTAATCCCTTTGAGTGTCAGGCCAGACGAGCCGAGCGCTCCATGTCAGCCCCCGGAGGTCTTCTTACGTAAGTGGACCACGCTGCACACCCTGCCAAACCACGGCTCTGTGATCATCCCTCAAACAAACTTCAACAACCAGCAGATGCTTCGACCAAAATAGAATGGAGCGGTTAAAAATACGCCCAGGAAGTTTTTCATATTGAGCAGGAGAGGATGAAATCTGCTCCGTCAGTGTCCTGATTCTGGGTGTCCAATTTCAATATTAGCTTGGACTGTTGATGAAGCTTGATGATTTCATTTGTGTTCAAGTGTGACACCGTAAAACTGTTGAGAAAATTGACTTTGTAGCTACAATAACTATGAATTTTAAGCAGGATTATAACAAGGAATTTTAGATACATTTAAATTATTTAAATAAATGTATATCAAATAAGGAGTAGAATCACATGCATATTTATTTTGTTCATTTTGAAGGTTAATGTATATTTAAAGGTAAATCCTCTGCATTTTTTTGTGGTTACAACTTAAATTAATTTGAAATAAATTTCAAATGAATTAAAAAACATAGTTTTTTTTAGTTAAAATGGATATTACTTAACATTTCCATAAAATTTGATTTGGGTGCTCCGTTGAAAAACAGATATTCTGGTTCTAATAACTATTTCATAGTTTTTTAAAGTTTTTAAAACAATGAACCCTTAAGAGGATACTTTTTTTTGACAGCATCACTCTTTAAAAGAAAAGGTGTATTTATGTTTGAGAGCTCACCTTTGCTTTGTCACAATCCTGCTTCTTTCAGTGGCTTATTGGGGTCTTTGTCCTCGATACATCCGTCCCTGAGGTGAGTATGATCAACACTTTCTGTCCTGGTTGTGCGTCACAACGCGTGTTCTGGCAGGTGCGCCAGTGGGGAGGGGAGCAGAGAAGGAGAGCTGGAGGATCTGTACGAAGACGACGCCTTCACCGAGTCCGCAGACTGAACTCTTGACTCTCCCTTTGCTTTGCATGCAGATAGTGGATCACTAGTGAAGAACTTTCATTAGCTGTAATGTCGTTTCAAATGTAAATATACGGTAAACATAATTTTTCTACAGTAAAAGGGAATAAATCAAATGCGTGTTTGAGTCACTTTAAAAACACTACTATTGAAAGTATCATTTATTATGCAGAAATGGATATAATTTAATTAAAATGTATTTTTATAATTGCTCACCGCAATTTATTACTTCTTAATGACGCTTTCTCGACAGTAACCTATCCATGTATCATGCAAACAAAACACTGAAAGAGCTAAGTTGACTATTAAAAAGCTGCGTTATAAAGACAGAATAAAGAATCTGCAATGGCGCCGTCAGCGTCTATCGCGCATGCGCAGATCACGCAAGGAACCGCTCGCATAACGACAACCCGATTTCACAATGTTTTTAATCTTAGATGGTTTATTATGTTGTTTCTCACTAGTTATAAATGACGCTAAAAACATGATAAGTAAAATTACATATTCTGAAAATCGATTTCAGGTCGTCGGTGAGACGCAATTCTACCGACTCACCTGTAGATGGCAGCATTGTGAGAGAATTACAGGAGCTTGCTTTCTCAAACGCCAGGAAATAGATTTCATCATGTCCTCAAGAGAAAATGTTCTATTTGATAGAATTTAAGTCTTTGAATAATAGGTTTGCTATACTGTGATTTCAAAAGTATTTTAAGGTTCTCAGGTCGTTTATTATTGTTGTTATTATTTTTGAAGTGGTTCTTCTAGGATGGTTTATCATCTCAGTGAAAGCTCTTTTGCACCTCTTCGGTGTCCACCATAAGGCATTGTTATGTTCACATTGACTTCCAAAAGCTAAAGTGGCCAGATTTAAGAGGCTGACGTTTGGGTGTGTGAAAGCAGTGTTTTGCTCACAGCCAGCAGATGCTATCAGGGCCGTGGTTTTTATCTCCGCACGCTTTGATTGTGCAGCAAAAATAGATCTGTGAGTTGCAGATCCGAGGAGGAGCAGTGATGTTGCAGAAAAACACAATCCCTGGGAGAGCGATCGACTGCCAGTCACCGTCTGTGTCCGGCTCATCAGCACAAACAGGCATCAGACACTCGCTCTGAGGAGAGGAGGCTCTGCAGGTTCCTCTGCAGGAGTGTGAGTGGGCGGCACGGAACACTGCCGTGGGTTTGTCCTGCCATGGAGGAGAGTGGAAAGCCTGCGATCAATTGTAATTATTTATCGTTATTAATATTTAATCGGTGCTGGATTTGATGTTTGCCAACCATCACTGAACCTCACAAACACTCTCCTCCGATCTGCTTCACTTCCACACACCTATTCTTCATGCTCTTTATATTTTACACCTTTAAAAATGTAAATATATAAGAAAATGAGGTCATGGGGGCAGCACTCAAAACAGAGAGGGCTCCTCCTCCTCCTACTCTTCTGGAGGAAAACCTAGACACACAGGTCCTCTGAGAGACGGAATCTCTGAGGTCTGCGTCTGACCATGGCCTCCTCCCAAACGCTCCAGTGTGTAATCTGAGCTGACGCTTTAGGGCGGCGTGAGGAAGGGACGTCATGTAGTCGTTCAAAACCTGCTGCACATAACAAACCACAACAGATCAGATTCTTTGTATGCACTCGCTTCTTTCTGCTGCTGTAGTAACATGACGAGTGTTTCTGAGCAAAGATTTCTGTGGAAACTGTTGCCATGCAACCCCCTCGCTCCCCACTCCGACACCCCTCCCACCCCTTTGTCTGCTCGGTTGTGTGACTTCACCTCATCTGCTGTCAACTCAACTGTACATCCTGCCCTCAGCTGGAAGAACATCATTTTTCTGGTGTGTGTTTCCTGCACTTTTGGGAATCCCCCACCCAGCACATGTGAGGTGACTCACCATTATGGCCGACTAACATCAGCGGGCGCGTGTCACGTGAACGTCTCATCTAGAGTCTTAACATTATATGTTTCTGAAAGGCTCAAAATACCACAAATGCTCACTGTCCTTCACCCGAGCAAGGCGTTTTAATTCAAAGAGCTTCTGGAGGACGAATGAGAGCAACATTCCAGTATGATGTTCACAACAAGCTAATAACCATTAGCTTGCTCCAGAATGGTCCTGAATTATTCATTTAATTCAGATAAACTCTGTTCCTAAGTGTGAGCAGAATGAGAAATTCAAGTTTAGGGACGTCTATGTTGCCTCAGGCTCCGGGAATAGTGAACCTGAAGTGGCTTTAGTTTCATGAATCCTGTCCAAGTACATCACAGTGGAGCTGACTCTTCCATTCGACAGCACTGCGCCCTCCACAGGGCCGACATGTAATGACCTCATCATTACATGTTAGATATCAAATCCAACTTGTAAATCTTCCAGGTCCAAGAACTGGCTGTGCTGTTTAGCTCAACCTGTGGATAAACCTTTGTTTTTGTCTGTCCAAAGCTGTTGTCTATTAGCACGTGGCATTGCCCAGTTTGATCTGAAGTCTCCTGAACTTCATGCCTGAAAACAGCAGAGAATCAGCTCAATAGCTCTTTCACAGATTGGGTGGATCCAACAGTGGCCAGACTTTTACCTTCTTTCTGAGCTTTTACAACAATGACATCACATGACATATAGTACTTAGTACATAGCTATTTTCTTGTATTATCACTGATTCATTTTTGGGTGTATTTTATATTGAACACATTTGATGCCTTCTTTGGGTGGCCAGGTGAAATACATGTATTTTCCCAGCGTTGCCTCCAGAAACTCCGGTTTCCTCCAACTGTTTAAACTAGGGTGATACGTGAATGCCAATCTCTAACGTGTCACAGCCGACACTCTGATGAAGCCCAAGGTTGTGATGCGTCCGCTCCTCCCTACTTGCTGCTGACTCAGCAGCAGCATGTCTGCTGTGAAGGTTCTTTCAATAAGTGTGCATCCTGCAGCACATGCACAGGACAATACTGTGCAGCGAAGCACGTTAAAATTAAATATGCCATTTAAATCGACAGCACTAGATGGAGCATGGACAGTTTTCCAGGCTCATGAAAGTGAGACCGCTGTTTTTTTAGCAGCAGGCTGTTAGCGCAGCTAACACAAAGCAACACTCGCCAGTCTGAGCGTGACCTTCGGAATGTTATGCTAATTGCCCGAGAAATAATCATTAATTTCAGCGTTCAGCCACCTGAATCTGAAACTTTTGAAAATGTCCGGCGTGGAACTACTGTCAGTAAATACTTCACGGACATAGCAAAGTCTCCAGAGACGCCTCACATCAAATTAAATGTTTTTCAGGTGTTCTTTTGACATAATAGTTGCTGCATTCTGCAAGGTTTTTTCCTATTTTTTTTTCTTAAAGAGGTACATTGAAATGTGTCTGAATTAAAATGATTTCATATTTCATGTTTTCACATCTTGTACACACAAGGTCGCATCATTTTGATTACAAATTCATTGTCGATCCATGTGATCGGCAGCAGAAACCCTGATGGGAGCATCCCTAGTTTAAACCCATGCTAAGGTTACAAGTCTAAACTGTCTGTAGTTGTGAGTTGTGGTTGTCTACTTCTGCCCTCTCCATGATGGCCTCCACTTCCTGCCTGGCTGGGATCGACGCCAGACTGCGTGAATGATAACACCTCACTCCGGCACTCTGAATCTTCGCCTCCCCCCGGGGTGTTGTGCGTTTCTCCCCCCATCATCACCTGACACAAACGCTGCCCGTCTCCTCTCCCTCCACTTGATCCGACAGGCACCTTGAAGTGACTCAACCTCTCCAATTGTGTGATTCCTTTTTTCCACTGAAATTAAATGCAATTTATTTTTTCCTGCTCACTTCGTTTTCAAGCTTCAGTATTTCCTTGCTTGTTGCTGCCGTCGCCGTGACAACGCCGACCATAAGGATTTAGACATTTTTAAATCCACCGCAGTGTTTTTCCAAACACAGACGGAGTGTTTTTGCTACAAAACCGCAGAGTGGATGTGCTGTAAAACATCATGTTTTATGAAGCGAAGGAAGGTTTGTGACACAGAACACTTCCTCATCTTTGTTTCCCTTTAATCACACAGACTTTGTGTGTCAAGCTCTTGTGTGTCATTCAATACAACGCGATTTGTTTTGTATTTTTAGCTCCAATATGATGTTAAAAAGAGCAGAAATCAGTCACATTTATAGGCTGTCTATCTAGTGATGAAGAGCTGCGTCAATGGGAGTGACCAGAAAAAAAAATCCTGAGTCATGGTTCTCATTTACCAGAAGCACAGTGCGAGGTGTCAGAGATGAAGATACTGAGGTTCTTGTCGGAAGGAACTAGAGAGGATAAGAGTAGAAATGAGTCTATCAGAGGGAGAGCTCACGTTTGGGAGAAGGTTTGGACTGAGGAGAGACAATGTTGGACCAAGAATATTAGGGATGAAGAAGAGGTCGAGAAGCTTTAAGGTCTATTGTCACTGTTACTATGAAGAGTGTAGTGAGCAGCCTGACTTGCTGTGATGGGAAATTATTTGTGGGGATTTTCAACCAAAATATGTCTCTTTTCCCAAACATTTTTGGGTCACAAGTGAGAGAAGTATGTCATGTGATATTGACAAATCGGTGCACTATCTTCAGTCATCTTTCCTGGAGAGTTGAAACACTTTCAATTTGATGTTGGCAAAATGAGTCTCTGCCACAGTGTTGTAGGACTCTCCCGTGTAGAAGAAGAGCCTCACAGCAGGACAGCTTCTGCAAAAATAGAGGGAGTGAAGGTGCATGTCAACGAGGGGGGTGACATGGGGTGGACCTGGGACAAATTCTCTCTCCGTGGAGAAGGAGGTTTCTGCGGAAGCCTGGCTCAGGCAGGCTAATTCAGACTGCTGCCCCCGCGACCTGGGAAAAGCTGAGGAAATTAATGTATTGGTCATAATGTAATTGTGCAGTCCTCATTCATTACAGTGTTGTAGTCTCTCTTCCACTTCCGAGCAGTTCCTCCCTGTAAGTGCAGAGACGGCCAGCGATCTGACGCAGAATGACGGGGAGGAATTTATTTTGAGACTCACCTCTTGCAAACTTCTGCACGCAGTCTTTTCACTCTTTGATCAACAAATAGATGATCCAGGACGTCAGATCATGTGACGAGCGACTGGAACGATTTGGAGCAGGCCGCCGCCCAAAATAGTCTCTTAAAACCTGGAGCACAGCACTTCTCGATAAATAATACACAGTCAGAATGTTAGTTTTGAATAATTGATTTTTGCAGTGGTCGTGTCTGTCTTTGTGACTGTGGGTCCCGTCGCCGCGCTGCGCTGAGACGGTTTCAACGGTTGCAGCTCTGCAATTGCATGTGTACGCCGCGTTGGGGTAAAAATGATGATTCACACTTTCTCTTGAATATGAACCCTGAGTCTCCACGCTGGAGACGCTGTCACATTGATGTCTTTGGTCCACTCACTGTCTACTCACAGGCTGCAGGGACGACTATTTATAGTCGTCTCTCTGTTCTTTGCTTCTTCATCGGTCCCCTCCTTCGCTCCGTCTCTTCTCTTCCTCCTGCCCTCAGCATAACAGCTGGATATTTCGGGAGCAGCTATAATCTCTCTTTTATTTTTACGGCATCTTGCATTATGTTGAATTCCTTTGTGACATCATCAGTATAGACATTGTCAGTTGGGTTTTTTGTGAGCATATGTTAGCATCTTGAATCACGGTAACGTCCAAATTTCACCATACAAATATCGGCATCACTTGACGTGATAGAATGGGACGTTCGCTCAGCAGCATCCAGGGTTTACGTAATAGCATCCGTTGGTCACACAGCAGCAGCTGGTACATGAAGTACATGACAGCATCCAGCGCTGACGTCATATCTTACCGCACTTACTTAATGGCATATGGGCCTCATGGCTGACTTTCTAGCCACAAACATCGGGTCTAGTGCACGTAAAACTGCCTGCCGTAGTGTCTGGATATGTTGACATCATCAAATAAATCAACTGTGAACATGTTTGGTCGTTGCGTGAGCACCTGTCAGGATTGGCAGAACACTCTGTTCGTTTTGCAGTTAAAATGTCTGGTCTTCGATATCTGTAGCTCTCTCACGTAGCTTGACAAACTGTGCTACTTCCCAAAACTGTTCACGGACTCTGAAAAGGTCTATACTTGCTGACACTAGCATGCTAATGCTTAGCATTCGTTATCAGGGGTTATTGCTACGCTTGAAAGTGCACAACCTAGTTCAGTGTGTTATTCAAGTTAGTAAACAAGATAGCGACGGAAGCTATTGCCTTGTTCGGATATGAGCAACTTCTTGATAAATATCTAGAATATCTAGAAACCCCGCCACATGAAAATTTGAATGTGTTTCCTTAGCTGTATTTAATTGATTCAATCCTTCTACTTCCTGTTTACATTGAGGGAAGCCATCTTGAATTGTGGTGGAACTTGTGGTGGTGGGTATTCTCCAACTTTCTCCGCCTTGAAAGTCATAACTGGGAATTTCCGAGTTCCGAACACAATTGGAATGTGCCCTCTGGAATGTGATTGAATCGAACCATTGATAATAGCAAGTGCTAGCATGCTAACATTATTCAAGCTGCCTGGCAGCAGGTGGGATTTGTGTATGCTGACATTTATGTGACATTTTCAAGGCCATTATAATAATTAAACGTAATCATTGAGTCAAAATTGACTCAAACGCTGGGAGTATTCTGACAGTGCGTTCATTCAGATTTGCTAGCAGCCGAGGGCCGGTGTTTTTCGTGGCAAAATAACTTGAGAAATGCAGCATAACATTTGATGAATTCCTGTAAAGGTTGGTTGGTTCCACACTGTGAAAAGCAGGAGGCCTTCGGTCTGTTGGAGGCGCTCCAGTGTGTTGAAGGTGTCGCTCGTGAACAGATCAATGGAACCTGATCGGAGCAGCAGGTGAAGCTGTGATCTCCAGATCGAAAAGGAAGACGGTAAGTGCTGACTTAAGACAGTAGGTTTCACGACAAACATCACCCGTCTTTGATGCAGAGTCACCAGATCGGGTCACCTTGAGTCCCTCTCCACACACCTGATTGAAAACACTGTCATGTGACTCGAGGACAGGATACACTCACCTTGAGGACAGTCCATAAACGCATCAATTATTTGAGAGATTCCCGACCTTTTCCGCCGAGAAGACGGCGGTTAATTGTGTCACCATCCAACCAAGACGCTTGCCGGAGGGTGACACAGTTTTGTTGCTGATGGCTCAGATCTTATCTAGAATACAGGCGCCGCCCGGGGAATATGACGTGATAGAATCTTCAGACGGAGCAGTTACCGTGCGAGTGAGCCATTTTCAGATGTCCTGAGGATGCAGCAATAATGAATCGGTCTGACTGCTCGAATGTGGACGCGTGCCACCCAATATTCCGCGCTAAATGTGTGTTTTTCTTCTGCAATTCGATTTGCCGTGGCTGTAGATTCAATTACGGGGGGCCATCACCGGGCCCCGGCGTGTCCTGAGATGTTGCCAACACCTATTGATGAAGATGACTCTTGTGTCCCTGAAAGTGTGGCGGTGCATTAAAGCAGGACTGAATCCTAATGTGTGCTTTCTTTTTTTTTTCCACAATGCAATAGGTGTCAGTGCAGTGCAGCAAGGAGCTGAGGGTGGGAGACTTATTATAGCCCTAGCAACAAGGCAGGGATTGGCGGCTGCAGAGCGGCAGCTCAGACGCCATTGGCTGGCGAGGATGAGCGTTCAAGGCAGAGAATTTCATCTCATGAAAGGTTGAGTGCAGCAAGCTGCAGCAGGAGGCTGCAGTGGGAGGGTGGGCGATCCAGCAGTTTGCTACTTCAGCTCAGCATCCGTCAGTGAGGGGGCCCCGCTCACACTTGCTGAGGAGTTAGTCAGATACACTGCGAGCAGCGGTTGGTTTGAGCCATCGCTGTTCCGCCACTTCCACCATATTTCCCCTCCGTGCAATATTGATTATTTTATGAGAGACGCATGGGGATTTTCATATCACCCTATTTCCTGTGTTGCAATGCAGCTTCACACACACCGTCATTCACTCTCACAACAAGAATCCAATTCCTCTGAAGCAGGGCTGCACCTCACAAAGGGTTAAATGAGGTCGTCCTGACGCAGTGTCCTTATGCTGTCATCACAACTCCAGCTTTATAGTCATTTCTCCAAATGATTTTGGTGGACTTCTATTATTAGTCTCCATTAAATTGAATCTTTCATCACTATAAAGGCCATGAGAAATTATCTCAGTAGCTGCTTCACTGGATTATTTTATAGTGTTCTGCATTTTAAATCCCAAACAGAAGGGTTAACTAGGCTCTATTGATCAGGATTCTACTCAAGATTATTCAACTTAAACTTAAAAGTTGACTTAGACTGGATTCATGTCTATGTCATGAACTGCCCTTTTGGCTGTAATATGCTGTTTATATTTTTATTATTGCTAACACAGCGCAGCTACATTTTTAGCATTAAAAATGAATGTTAGTCCTCATGTATTTATTTATTTTATTCATCTGACACTCAAAAAACAGAAATAAATTAAGTTTATCTTTCAAATTTTCTCATGAAGTGATGGAGCCTTTGCAGCTACAGATACCTGTTGTCACTAGTAAATACACAGCGCTACCTCTTTGAGTAATCCTTGCTACGTGTGAAGATTCAATATAAGTACCTTCTAATGGGTGTGGCTCTGCAAACTCCAAACATTAGTTTAGATCTGCTAATAATAACGCCACTCCTTCAGCGATAAGTCAAACAGAATGGAAGTAAATGAGCCGTGACGCTAAATGATCTTGTTGCAGGGAGAAGGGGAAATATAGATTAACCCGAATAAACCATTGTTTTAATAGGCAGCAGATGGCTTGCCGATGCCTGTTTGTCATCACGCTGTTTGGAATCTAAACTGCGCCGGCAGAATATATGAGAATAATTCTTTAAATCACACTAAAAAAAACGAGATTTACGCCGGTTAAATTGGTGTAGTCTTATGGCGATTTGTAGCAGGACTGTGTGACTGTCTTCACAGACTTTCCTTACCCTGGACACCTCAGCTCAGGCTGGGACCCCATGATGCGTTGAGGTCAGAGTGGAGCTTAAATCTTTTTTATCTTTGGTCTTCAAGTCTCAGGATGCACCAGACAAGAATGTCCAGAGATGTCCCCATAACTTATCTGATCCCCACTGAAAGGTTGACTTCTGAAGCAGAGGCCCTCACCTTCCCAGCTAAATTCAGGGGAACAGAAGTGACCTAAATATCTTCAGAATCCTGACTTCTGACTCACAAA
This sequence comes from Synchiropus splendidus, assembly GCF_027744825.2. Taxonomy (NCBI): domain Eukaryota; kingdom Metazoa; phylum Chordata; class Actinopteri; order Syngnathiformes; family Callionymidae; genus Synchiropus; species Synchiropus splendidus. Next base: position 13,994,465 of record NC_071341.1, on the reverse strand, counting down.
CTGAGGTGCGAACGACACAAACACAGAAAAAAAGAGCAAAAAAGGAATCCATTGTGGAGACAATGCATGTATTCTTGGCAACACTTCTCAAATAAATAGATCAACAGAAGACAAAATTAAACCAAAAAAAGAAAATCCAGTCGAAAAAAAAAAAACTCAAAGAACTCAAAGTGTAGCATTCAAGGGGAAGCAATGTGAACATTTGTGCAGAATGCCGTCATGATTTCATGCCGTTCGCCGGGCGAGCGTCGGAAAACCACAAACTTTATAGCAGGTTAAAAATAAACCAAAGCAGCTGTGACATGGAGCGTGAGCTCATGGCGGCCGGCTCGGGACGGTGATGTCATCAGCCCGTGTAACTGACTTTTAAGGCTTTTGGTTTCTTCCGTGAGCCGTCTCCTGCGAGATGACAACCATTTTATGCTGAGAGCTATAGAGTTAGCAGCAAGGCAGAGTGACTCAGCAGCGAGGGGGGCACAATGAGAGCAGATGTTTTGGTGTCCAGCTGTTTGACTGAAATGTGTCGATATGTTTGGTCTGATATGAAGCGGATCAGCACCTCCAAGTCTGAAGCCATGGTTCTCAGCTGAAGCTCTGTTTGTGAAAGAGCATTAGCGATCACTGGAGTGGAGCTGCTGATCCTACTGTAGGAAGCAGGTGCCATGTAGCTGATGTCACCTTGTTTCAGCCCTTTGGAAGTTTTCCAAAGCACGTAGCTGGAAGGAGACCAAAGGGCGAACTCTGGACCATTGTCCTTCCGGGTGGGGAGAATATTTGGAGGCGAATGAAGCGGCGCGTCCAAGCTAAATAAACGAACGTTGTGTGTCTTTAAATCCGGGGTGGTCAAGGCATTCCTTTTATTGATATGGTGCAGCCCCTCTCCAGCCATCCCCTGCGCGAATATGCTAGTCGTCTAAGATGCATGTTGACATGCTGCACAAAGCAACACAACGTGAGAAACCGTTTCAGGTTGGATATTACATCTTGCACACATGCTTCATCATGATACAGGCACAAACCGTAGCGAACCCAAAAATAAAAAGAATCCGACAATCCAAAACGGCTAACAAGAAAAAGAAAGCACCAGAGTGGGCGACGATACAACAATACACTGGACCACCACCGAAATGGCGCGTTAATAATTTAGTCATATTCTTTTTTATTATCATAGCTATTATTTCGGTTCTTGTGCAACTGCTACATAATGACTCACATTCAAGATATTTTGTCACTCAGGAACAGCTAAAAGGTAAAAAAAAAAAAAAAAAAGAGGAAAAAAAAGAGACAAACAAAAAATAAAATACTGTCAGAAAGAAACATGGTCCATGTGGTGAATCATAACAGCCTGAAAACATCACCATCGTTCAACTGGATAAGCATGACAGTAGAAAGTATTGAAAAAACATATGTGACGAACACCAGCAGGTAAGATTAAGTGATCACTGGTGAGGTTTTAATCTTCTTTTTTTTTCTTTCAGTAACAAATTGAATACACATATTGCATGTCACTATAGCAACGCCCAGTACAGGTCAATTTTTACGATCACCATTTTGGTAGAAGCAAATCAAAAAGATATCAAAATAAATAAGAAATCAACATTAGACAAAGCCTGTTTTTCTCAATCATATGAATACTTAACACCCACAGTATAAGTTAATAAAGTCAAGCTACTGTATATAAATACATCACCAGCATGCACAATATTGAATATTATTGTTGTCATCATCTTACACTGAAGAAACAGTATAGTAGGCAAGTGCATTTAATAAAACAAACACAGAAATAAACCACAAACTCCGAAGCTGCTTTTATTCTTTTTTTTGTCTTTTTTTTTTTAAATGACTGTTAAGTCTCTGCTTTCAGTTGCCAAAAGAATCATTGGTTCCAGTGACACATTTATGTTTCGGTAGAAGCCAATTCAGACTGATCTGAGCTTTAGAATCTGGGTACGAATTGGAGGGCGGGGGCTTTAAAGGCCCGTCCCGCCAGTGTCGACTGGAACCAATGCAGACTTGTTAGTGAGGCATTCCCATTCAAGCATTTTCTCTCTCAAGTGACTCAAATGCAGCTCTATCTCGCAAAAACCTAACAAAGCAGCTTATCTTGACAGAACAAGACCAGTCCCGATGCCAGTGTGAGGCCGCCATTTCAATCCAAGAACAACCACTGCAGGCTGATTGACTGACATATCAGTGGTTTTGGCAAATGTCAAAGAGAAAATCAAGAAGAAGGAGGCCCCTTTCAACTGTATATATATTTCTATATATATTTAAACTAAGATTTAACCTCCACTCTCACCTCTCTTTTGATTCTTTTCTTTTAACACATGGAAAAATAAAGAACTGCTGCTGCGGTAGTATCATCGGCAAAAGCGGCTGCCAAAGTCCACCAGCGCCTTCATAATTTTTTTTTTAAATCGAAGAGTGGCTTCCGTTTAATTGTTGCCCTCACCGCCCTCGTCATCCTGCTGGTCACTTGTCCACAGTGTCAAGTTGTCTCGCAGCAGCTGCATGATGAGAGTGGAGTCTTTGTAGGAGTCCTCGTTGAGGGTGTCGAGCTCGGCGATGGCGTCGTCGAAGGCGGTCTTGGCCAGATGACAGGCCTGCTCCGGGGCGTTCTGGATCTCGTAGTAAAAGACAGAGTAGTTGAGAGCTAAGCCCAGGCGGATGGGGTGGGTGGGCTGCATGTGCTCCTTGCTGATCTCGTGGGCCTCGTTGTAGGCCTTCTCCGACGACTCCACCACCGTGGCCCTCTTCTCCCCGGTGGCCACCTCGGCCAGGTAGCGATAGTAGTCGCCCTTCATCTTCAGGTAGAAGACTTTGCTCTCGTGTTGTGTCTCGCTGCAGTTCTTGATCAAGAAGTTATCCAGAAGGTTGAGCACATCCTGGCACACGGCCTCCAGCTCCTTCTCAACCTTCTCCCTGTAGGCTCGCACCATCTCGATCTTCTTCTCATTGCCGTCGGCGGAGGTCTTCTGCTCGATACTGGAGATGACCCTCCAGGACGAGCGGCGGGCGCCCACCACATTTTTGTAAGCCACGGACAAGAGGTTCCGTTCCTCGTTGGACAGGGCCTCGTTCAGCTCTGTTACCTGAGGAGACACAGCAGTCAAAGCCCATGAGACGGACGTCACCGCCAGGGAGGGAACAGTGGACGGTGATGCTCAAAAAATAAACCGGGCGCAGGCCAACAAGCAGGACTATGAAGTATGAAGTGTTATTCGGTGACATCCCATTGGGTACACGCGCCACAGGAGTTACAATGACTCGGCCATACCCTTCTGGTGACCCCATAAACAAGTCTCCCACTGGTTCAGCATAGCCAACAAAGTCGCTAACGGACAGGAAACTATGTGCAGGGGCTGCAGGTGGGACTCAAGCCAAGTCTCTGGAGAGAAGAGCAGCTGTCTCTGTCGTCTTTGGCAAGCGCCTGAACCACTGCCTACAACGGCTTCCCACTCTGCACAGCGCAGTCTGGAGGTGGAGTCACCAATCCATCCATCAACTCGGCCGGTCGGCGTTGAGGTCTCACAAGGACAGCTAGACGAATAGAACTATTCCACTAGAATCAGGGACATCCCAAAAGGAGGGAGTGGGTGTGTCCCTCCAGGACGGGGTGAGGAGCCCAGTTATGTAAAAACCACCTGGTTTCCCTCCTTGGGAGGTTTTCCAAGCGGCTCCCACTGCCTGTCGACCAAAGGCCAGATGGGGAAAATTCAGAGACGTCTCTGTCTCTCCTCCCCCCAGCTTCATTTGAAGCTGTTTGCTCAACGGAAGACCATTTCATCGCTTATCCATATAATCTCATCTCCAAAAAAGTGTTTGGCTTTTACATTTCATCGGTACAATTCCCAGTTTCCATGGCGATCTGTTCACCCTGGCTTCCATTATCTCCCACCACCACGTGCACAGCTAATGCTAGTTAGAGAGGAGCGATATTCAGAAGCAGCAGTGGGGGTGGGGACGCGAGGTGGTGGGGGGGGAGAGGACCGTGGATGGCTGACATGCTCTCAGCAGCTCTGTGGGGCAGCTGCACTGTAAGTAAAACCATCACTGCAAGGAGGGAGGGGTGTCCCAGTGACCTTCTCCCTGGCTCGACATGACCTTTTTACCTGACTGCAACGCCGTGCTGTGACATCACTCCAGTTGTTAAATTTAGATTTTGACAGGTCCCGGTGACACGGGGGCGGCGAGGAAAGGTCGAAATACCGCATGAAGCAACACTATCATTTTCCACACATTTCTGAGGAGGTTGACTCCAGTTTAGGTTCCTCAGGAGCAATTTCTCCGAGCACAAAGATGGCGCTGACGGCTGACGTCATGAACGCCGGCGAGCGGAGCGACCTACCCAGACGCCGTGCTTTGATCCACTCTCAATTCAAATGCTAAACACCGAACAGATGTGAAGACTGAAATCATTTCAAGGTATTTTAATGGAAAGTCTACCACAATGATCGATTTGGAGGCCCAAAGAGGCGGCGGGTCATCTTTTGTCCTCCCTGTCCACAATGGGACAGGGATTCCCTGTCGATGAGGGAGTGAGAGTACACACCCCTGCAAAAAAAAAAAAAAAAAAAAAAAAAAGAAGAGGGGCCCGGTATGGACTGCACTGACACGGCAGATTGTTTAAAGGGAACGAAATCCCTCCCTGCACATCATCCCCACCTCCTGCAACCAGAAACCCCCGGTGACAAATGATCCAGAGGGGCTCTGTCCTTCTCCTTGCAGGAACCGGTTTATAACATGAACCTTGATAAAATCAGTGCCAAGGTGTGACACAGCATATTTTTTTTTAATAGTCAAGGTGACCAGTTAGTGGCCATAGACCCCGAAGCTCTATTTTATCCATTAGACAATAGGAGGGTTGTAGAAGGAAAAGAAGAATAGACTGTCTGTAGACTCAAATCTGATCACTGCAATATGACAAAGAATATTCTAGAGAGATTCTACTGCCTCCTATGTTTGTTGGGAGTAAATTACACTTTGTCAGACTCGATTAAAACAGAAACATGACTCGGAAAAATCATCTTTACCCGATATATTCCACAGGATTTCATCAATTTAGATCTGATATGGGATTTTTTTTTTTTTAAGCGGAGGTGACGGAAGACGGAGGAAGGAGTACCTGAAGTGAGTCTTCAGATAGGAATTGTTGGTCCTAAGTAGGAATAATGAGGATGGAAAAGACGATCCTGCTGTAGTGAAAGGCCTGTGTGAGGGTGGAATGGCCCTTTATTGAGTGGCTCCTCCGGCAGAAAGGCACCGCCCAAGGAGGAGGCAGTTAGAAAGGACTCGTTAGACCGGATCACACGGATGAATTAACGACGAAATCAGAACGCCTACGCGTCATTATTTGTCATGTTCGGTCGGTCTTCGGCGGTATTACGCCACCGTTCGCCCCGTCCGACACCGAGACGCGCCTCAAAAACGCGCGTCGCTCCGTTCCCAGCTCCATCACGGACACATTTGTGAATGGACTCACCGATTTCATAGCAGCAGCCATGTCATCGTATCGCTCTGCCTGCTCAGCCAGCCTGGCTTTCTGCACCAGCTGCTCGCGATCAACCATGTCTGAAGGTGATGAGTGGTCGCTGTTGGAGCGCCTCGACTTGGGAGATTCGGAGGAAACGATCGATCTCGGTACAATCGCAATGCAGTGGAAATCCGAAGTGAACGCTGCAGCTGTTCCCTGCTGTCTGTCTGTGCTCCGCGCAGACGGGACACCCTCTCCTCTCCGCTCGCGCTCCCTCCTCCTCTTCCTCCTCCTCCTCACCCACTCCTCACCCACTCTCCCTCGGCTGCGTCATCCGCTCCGAGAGGTGGGTGGCGCAGCCGATGATGTAACACCCTTATACGGCGGCCGGCGGAGCCGCGTGTCGCACAGTCCGCTGGGAAATGTAGTCTGCATGAATCCAACATGTTCACATCCGACACCGTAACCAGGAGGATCGGTCGGTTCTGATTTGATCCGATACCTTCGACTTGTCACTCAAAAGGTTTTAATGCTTAATGTTGCCCCCCGAGTTATTGGGACGTTTTTTTTTATCCCATCTTTAATGGCAGAATTAAAAGTATAACATGGCAAGAATAATTATATCATTATATTTATACACCTTCTTTGACGCACCACTGTAAAATCAAAAACACAATCAGGTGTCACGGATTGGACGCGTTCTTGAAAAAAATCTTATACCCGATCCAGTCATTTCGGCCTGGATCTGACCCCGTACAAATCCAGTGGATCCATAATGAAAACCATAGATGATTAATAAGTTGATTTAAAAAAACAAACACAAAAAAACCGCATTTACACATCGTGGTGTTTGATGCTCCATCGTAAAATCAAAAAGACGTTCTTTATCTTTCATTGACTTCCCTGAATATCAACTCCCACATACCCTCATATACTAATAAACATGTTTTCCCTAAAATCATTTTCCATTCAACGTGAACAAAAACTAGATCTAACTTAATATTGTGGCTCAAAAACGGATGCTGCAAGAAGGGAATTCTGTGAAAGATGAGTGTTTGTGTACCTCTCAACACCCTGCTGTAGAGGCAGATGTATTCCATTATAATCTGTTCATTATTTGTGAATATTGTTGTGCCGCAGGGTGGCGACCTCCTGACCTGGACTCCATGGCAGGTCTCTATCACATATAAAGGCAGGCCATTCACAGTCAAGTATGGGACACTGTGGATTCCTCAATTAACCTTTGAGTGCTGTCGGACTGTGGGAGGAAACCAGAGTGCCTGGGCAAAACCTACAGAAGCAGCAGAAGTTGGTCATTTATGCTGCCTTCTTGGTGGAGGTGACGCCTTGCTTGAGAGGCTTTGGTGCAGTGAGAGCAACTGACTAGGTGGGAGAGGTCAGGACCTTAATGGGACCCACCACCCTGATCTAGAGGGATTTCTGGAAGAAACACACTGCTGGCCAGTGTTGCAGAAAATGCTCAGGAATGCGACACCAGAGGGCGCTATTAGACCAATCTTCAGCGTTAACGTCAGACGTTTTACAGCGAGTGGAGGGCATTTTTTTCTCTTGTACTGATGTCTTAACTCACAATGGAGCAGGGATGAAACCAATATTGCTTCGGGAATTGCTGCGTCAGGTCGATGAGGAGAACTCCTGAATGGTGTCAAACTCCAGGGTGGTGCCTGGAGCAGCCTGTGGAGCAGCATTGAAGACCAGACCAGTGGGGGACTGGATTTAAATATGGTTGTGAGTGTGTCTGCAGAGCTGTACTGAAGTCAGGAGAACTATCACAAGCTCATTGACGTCTAAACATATTTTATTTTTGTTTTCTCAACAGTTTTTTTAATCTCTTAAAGCACTTAGAGCACACACATCATGGCATTGTAGAAGTCTGATGCGCTTCCATATGCTTCCCCTAGTCGTTCCTTGATGTCTCTGCCTGGGACTGTGAGCAAGCTGAGGTGTAAACATTGTCACGCTGAAGAATCACCAACCACAATAGACATGTAAATAAGCAAAATCCACTCTCTGCAGCGCTGTCTTCTGGCCGCAGTGTTTGAAATATACAAAAGAAAAATCCACATCAAGATGAAACATCATGAAGGAAACACTAAAGAAAAAATAAGTTGTGAATATATGGATAATAATTGTAATTTTGTGAATGTATGTGTCGTGTACTCCCAGGTGACTCATCCACGGGAGATAATCGCCCGCTGACCTGACATAGGTTAAAGAGCAGGTGTCTCTTTGCAGCCACACGTAATCTGGGTCAAGTCGTGATGGAGGAGGAGTCACCGCGACCACTGTGTTTCTTATGCACTCCACAGACAAAAGAAATGATTTGTTCCAAACAAGCCTCTGCTCTAATGAATTACCTGAGTGTCATGTAATGGGTGTAGCTCACTCTGACACATATTTTTGTCCTGTTCAGGCTTCAACAGGTGCTGTGGCTTTGGTCCTCCCACTTCAAGAAGAGTCTCTTCCCTTCTACTTTTCGCCACATAGACACTGCCTTGATCGACCGGGAACAGGGTGACGTGTTGGTCTGTGAATAACAGACATGTGACATGTAGCATTGACTCTGACATGAGAATTAGAGTTCTGAAATCACTCTTCTCTTGCAGAGTGTGTACATGTATTAATATTTGTGCATGGATCAATCTTTGACTGGACACTGATCTTTTGCTTTGTGTGGACTTTTTGGTTGGTCCACATAGAGTTTTGATGGAGAAATTGTCAAAAATAACTTTGGGTTTGATTCAGAGTCCTGGTTAAGGTCTGGGAAAACACCTCCTTGTGGAGCCCTTAAGCGTTCATGGGGCCCTTTTGCTGGACCCCACAAGGTTAAGCCTCAGTTTGTGCATGAAGACTTCAAAATAACTGGGTCATTGTCAATGGGTTTCAGTTGGGTTCAGCGTCCTGTTTAAGATTAGCCATGTGTTTTGGATACTTAGGTTTATGGAGAGAGGCTGGGGAAAGGGTTATGGCCATGAGTGGACCCCAGAAAGATGGTGTGACAAACCTGTGTGAGTGTGTGTGTTTGTGAAAACCAAAACACGACTGACCGTGTGTGAAAAGTGTCATTCAGTGCAGTGTGCTGCAGAAGTGTCCCAAAGAGGATTAGTGTGCCTGCTGCTTAGCTTAGTTCCCTTAACTTAGGTAGGAGGTAAGTCTGCAGTCTCCATCTGTCTGCCAGGTGGACGGTGGAGAAGCCGGACGCTGCTGTAAATGGAGGCTGAGGCGCTGGAGCTGGACGTGCTGATCTACCCAGACGAAGTCCGGCTGGCCACGCCGGAGGATCTCAGAGAATGGGAGCTGGAGACGGCCAGTCAGGTCTCCATACCCACCGTCAGACTCTTCGTGGCGTTGTACCCGTACAACCCTGCTGCCATGTCGCCCAACAGAGACACGGCTGCTGAGGAGCTGCCGTTTGTACCAGGGCAGATTATCAAGGTAAGAAGGCACCAGCTGCTCTGTTGGCCCCACTTGAAATGAAAGTCTATGCCTTACTATGGCAACAAACTTGTGTGTGACATTTGCTCTGATAAAACAAACGTCAGGAAAAGAACAACCTCAATACCCCAAACTTCCCCAGAACCATGGCCTCAGATCTCCGGTTTGGATTAACATTGTCGGCTCTTTTCTCAGCTTCACATGGCCGTGAACCCAATGGAAACTTAAAATGCTGAGTTGGCATTAACAGATCTTCATGGGTGCCTGGTTTGTGGAGTAGGTCGAGATTGCATGTTAGAACCTGTAGATGAACCGTCAGTGGAAAAAACTTGCTCGACAAGCGTCAAAACCAAAGCACAGGCTCCATCACAGTGTTTCCAAACACCCACAGTAAGTGTCCAACTCAAGGCCGGGGGCCCATTTCGGGCCAGTCAAGGCATTTATGCGGCCCAGTCGAGTGTTAATTACCTTCAAAAGTAAATTCAATAACAATTTGACTGCGACCCATGCCAGTTATGTGACGAAACAAACAAAAAGTGTGCTCAGATGGAATAGAATTCAACAAAAATGGGTGTCCCTTGTGTTATGAGGCAGTCAGTGTTGCTGGAGATTAAATTAGCCTCCAACACAAAGCAGATTTACGTTGCATCCATTTGTATCCTGCAGTGTGTTTAAAGATTTGTGTGAGTGACACCAATGTCTCACTGGAAGTGCCAACGGGAAGTGTCCACATTATCCCATCTCAAACTCATGCTACATGTCGCTTCAGACGTCCTGGATGTCCTGCCTTCGACAACATTAGTGCTACATTCAGAATCCGGTAGCTTCCCTGAGCGATACACATCCTTTTTTTATGTTTAATGCAGTTCCACAGAGGATTAAGGGTCACAATTGTGCCGTGTTGACATTCAGTACACCCGCCCCCTGCAGACTGACCTGTCACATATGGCGACATTAGCGGCAGAGAGAAGCTGTTTTTTTTATGCCAGAAACCGACAGTTAGGATTTGTATCCCCAAGGTGGATTTGGTGTGACCGAACATGTGCATTACAATAAATTGCATGTTACACCCACTAGTCACTGTCTCCACTGCAGAAGCCAACTTGTTTGTCCGCTGTACATTCCTGGCAGGTGTTTGCAGACAAAGATGCGGACGGTTTTTACCACGGAGAGTCTGGTGGCCTCACCGGTTATGTGCCCAGCAACATGGTGGCTGAGGTCCCAGTGGACGACGACTATCTGAAGCATATCCTCATGCAGCAGGGCTTCATCCCCGTCGACCGCACAGGTATGACCCCTGACACTACCCGTCGTGGTAGTCATTGTCGGGGCGTCGCTGGCTGACAGAAGTGCTTTCATGTTCTTTATTGTTCAAATAGATTTGGAGTTTTTGGGAAAACATGTATGTATAATATGAGTATATTCAGGGCAGTTGTCTGCTTTTTGAGCTCTGGTGGGCCACATTAAATGCCATGGTGGGCTTGACTCGGCCCCTGGGCCTTGGCTTTTGCACTGTAGCTGTGCATCCTCAGTCATGAGATGAGTTCATGCAGCATAATGCAAGATGATATTTTGCTTCAAATGTTTCAAAGTAGTCATTTGTTGGGTATTAAACACATTTCTTGATCAAAGGTTTTCGATCTGTTGTGAGAATCTGTCGCATAAAACCAGTTTGGCTGCTGAATTCGAAGCGTGTTTGGACCGATACGAACATGTCGGGAGAGGAGTGGCAGGAGGGGGTGATGGGCTGGGGATGCTGTGATGAGGGTTATTGGGTGGAAGGCAGTGGAACAGTAGAGAAACCAGAGGCAGCTGAAGAGAATAGCATTAATCAGGAAATTAAACAAGTTCAGACCAGGTGGCGCTTAGATGTTTATCTCTGCTGACAATGTCAGTGTTGCAACATCAACTTTTGACTTCACTAACAGAAGAAATAAAATTTGAGCGACACACTGGGAAAATATCTATATTTTAATTAATTTAGATCAAACAATATTTGGGCGTAAAGATAAATTTTCCATAAATACGTTAAAATGTAAAAAAAAATATGTGGAGAGTCTTGAATCTGTGACTTGTGTGTCGCAATACAGACTTACAACGGTAGGGGCGCTGTTTCTAAGTCAGTAAAAATCTAAGGATCTGTTATGTCATTGTGAGCCAACTATTTTATTAAAAATCTTAAATTATTATAAGTTTAAATTATTATGTATATGATTATAAACTCTTGAGTTCCACTGAAAACATGCTCATCAAAATCTGGACGACTGACTGGAGTATGATGTAAGGAAAGATATGTTAGAAATATTAAGGATATTGTGTCATAATTACAACTAAAATAGTAATACCTAAAAATATGAAATGCATATTCAATAGAGACTTCATGTATTTCAGGTATTTACAGCATAATTATACATATTGAAATAATGATAATATAATGAAAACAATGGTATAGTATTTAGTGAATTTCTGCGAACAGTTCCTGGTGAGACAATAGTTAAAGGTTCAATGATCTGGCGCAGGAATGTCTCTGACACCAGAGGTGAGCGATGTCACCAGCGTTCCCGAGGACACGGTGGTCAGAAGAATGGTGGCCTTATTCGACTACGATCCCTGGGAGAGCTCCCCCAACGTGGACAGTGAAGTGAGAGCTCCTCTCACATACACAATCTTTGATCAGACCACAGTAATAACTGAACTCTTTCAGGCGGAGATGGGCTTCCGTGCCGGGGACATCATCTATGTTCTGGGTGAAATGGACCAGGACGGGTTCTACAATGTGAGTGTCTTTTGAAACTTTCACAATAAACGAACATTCTGTTCACTCAGTTTCATTTCAGGGGGATCTGAAAGGACGGCGAGGTTTGGTTCCGTCCAACTTCCTGCAGCCGCTACCGTGGGACTAGAACCAAAACCTTCACGCATGCCAAGTTTAGAACTGATTTTATACATTCTTTTTTATATCAGTAACCGTAATAGTAACACCTCACTTATCACCTAGTCAATACACACTTAGATCCTTGACTTTAATGCACTGCCTTATGACATTTTATACACTAGCTCCGTTTCTAACAGAGTAAAAGACAAAGCAAAGGAGAAAAGCAATAGTTTTATTGTACAAGCTTTCTTATCTACAAGTACTTGCCTACTCAGCAGTATTTTTTTTACGAATAAAGTCAAGCACACATTGCTGTCGCGTTGGTGGGTTCTTCAGTGACGTCTCTGCAGCCAACAGTACACTCATCCATAAAGTAGGAAACACTACACAGTGTAGTCAAGTTTAGTAGTGCTTTCTACTTTATGGGTGACAACACTGTACATCAGTCGCCTCTCTGCGGTGGGTCTGCTGTTGAAGAGTCATTCTGCGAAAAAAACACGAGCAATGGCCTTCTCTTGGTCGCAGCAGTCGTGGAAACATAGAGAGTATTAGACAGAATGGATCTGAAAAGAGTGAAGGCATATTTGGTTCTTACCAGCGTTTGGAGTCAGCAGAAGAAAGAAACCGAGAAGTGCCTGTCATCTTTTTATTAACCCTGCCAGGACCACGTGGTTCACACAGGAAACACACACACACACACGCACAGAAAATTCATAGCAGCAGTGTAGTCATTTCTGAACACAACCTACTGGAAAAGAACATTGTGCTCCAGTAAAATCATATGTAATCCCTGAATGGTATGAGATGAATGAATCTAAACCACTGATATGCTAGCATCCAGTTTGCATATTTTATATGATTTTTTTCCTTTTTCTCTTCTATTTTCTATTTGTATTTATTTATTTATTGGCCATTACTATATAAACGTAATTGTCATTTGAAAAACAACCCTCTTTATTATTATTATTTTTGAATAACATTATTAATTGACTTAAAAAAAACTAATATAAATGTTAAAAAATATATATATTTCGTATTTTATTAAAATAAAATGTACTTCCGAATTTTGAACACATTATTATCTAGTCTTACTAGTTTTTCACATTTTGAAATGCCTTAAACGATTGTTCTTGCATGAATAATTTCCAATGTCTTCAATCAGGTAACATTAATGCAAATAAATCAAAATGAAATTAAATTAAAAATGAATCCAATATTAAAATTCACATAAAAACGTCAAATATACATAATTATTGTGTAAAAAATGGAGAAAAGGAAAAATATTAAGTTTGTCAAAAACTAAAAAAGTTCCCACGGTAGACTAAATAAAACAAAAATAGTAAGAAAAAATAAAAATTAGAAATAGAAGAAAGTTCTGTCAGTTATACACACAAGCTTACTGACACAGGTTTATTAATCCAAGCCAAAAAATAACAATTAAAATAAAAAAAAATCTATTCATATAATAAAGAAGACAATAGCATAACAAAAATCTTGTTCTCATACAAAATAAATATATAAATTTACAAATGTATTATGGTTTGGATATTTTATGGGCTTTATTAATGTCATGAGTATATAGATATTTTTTTTTTCTGTCAATGAATGCATTGAAGTACTTTGCTTTGCAGTATATAGTGACATACATAACCAGTCCATTTTCCAAAGAGAACAGCAGATTTATTGAATTAAAGAAAAGGTTTTGTTCTGCAGCCAGTCTATTGAACTTAGGTATAATCATAACCTCATTGTAAAAATCTAGCGACAAGCTTTCCTCTCGTGTTATTAGCAGACTGTCTTTGAGGTTTCATGACAGGAAGTGACATGTCGGTCGTGATGTTTCTGAGAAGTGGCTGAAGTCAAGTGTGTAGGTGCGGGTGGGGGGAGGGTGGTGCAAGGCGCTTCCCCATCCCTGCAGCTCGTGTGCAACGTCGTTGCAACAGCAGAAACTTTGCACAGCGCGAAGAGGCGAGCGTGTGTCCTCTGTTGTCATGGCGACCCAAACCTCAGGGTCACACCGAGCGGAACAAGAGGAAGTGGGGGAAGGGTGGGTGGCGCCCATCGAGAAAGTCGTGGTTGAACGTTCGACAGCCGCTCGACTCGCAGCAGCTTCGGCGTCCGCCGTCATGACTCCTCCAGATTAGATCTATTCTTGTGTAACGTGGGATTATATCAGCTCTGGGTCTTAGCTGGTATAGATAGCGCCAGGGTGGCCGAAACGAGCGCCGTGTCTAATGACCCCATGGCTTCATCCTCTCCGCTACCTTCTTAGAACTGATTCAATTATGTTGACCTGGCGCTGCAGGATGACTCAGCACTTTTACACAAGCGTCGAGTCATTGTGGCTTCTCCCAGCGCACAAGTTATTCATGTCAAGTAAAACAACGTGCCTTGCTGTAGAGAATAAAACACCATGTAAACACAGAATCAGGGACACACTTGCAGCGCGTCTCCATCTGAGTTTATTCAGACTAAGTCAAACCAAAAATAAAATAACACTGAGGCCTCCTCTCCCCTGCGCTCCTCTTGTTGAGGGGTTCAAGCGCTTGACATGGTCCCTGAATTGCATGCAGTCTCGCCTCACCTGGAATCAGTTCCTGGTCCATAGAATGAAGATGTGCTTATTGTTATATATTTTTTGGTGTTTGGGTTTCATTGAGACACTCAGGTTTCCTCCCATAGTCCAACAGTGGTCCATTGATGGCTTAAAATTGTCCAGACGAGTGTGTGAGTGAGTGGTAGTCTGTCTGAAGCTGCCCTGGGATGACCTGTCCAGAGTGCCTCCTGCCTCCCACCCCAGGCAACTGGGACAGACTCCGTTACGACTGTCGTGGTTTACAGGCCCACAAGCATGAGAAGAGCAATGACACATGAATAAGGTACGATTCAAACAATTCCAAAAAACAAAGTTTTATTTGTTAAATAGAAGGGAAAACTGAACCAGTGTATTAATACTGGAAATAGCAATATTTGGTAAATATAACCTACATTTATAAGAAGAACCTCAATCAATATTTTTATTAGTTGTAGTGTTTTAAAACAATATTTATTGTTATTATTTAGAAATTACAATAACATTTTTGTATAATATAAAATCGCCTTCAGCCAATAAAATCACGACATTATATATAATTTAAGTATTATTGTTTTAATAAAACGATATCAATAATCCTGGATCTAAATGCGTCTATTCTCTTAAGATATATGACGAATTTTGAAGTAAAGAAAGCGAGTGAAGAAAAGCTGATTGCATTGTGCTGCCGCCCAGTGGACACCCGGGGAACTGGCGTCTACTCAGCCGACAGATGAGATCGGCCGAATTGACGCTTAATACGTCATGTGATCGAGTGAAAGTGACTCAATTCAAATGGACTTGGAAAGAAAAAAAACACAAACGCTTCTCTTTGCTTCTGTCATCGCACAATCTGTGAGCGCACTTTCGCGTGGCCCGAAATTAAACTGCCGCGCACAACAGATGAGTCTGTTCTGTCTGGCGGGAACGAGACTGCGCTGCGGCGGAATCCCACGCACGCGCTGCTGACAGCGCGGACGTTCAATTCCCCCTGTAATTCGATTTCTCACTGCAGGTTCGAGGATGAAAACCACGCGATTGATCCATTTGAAGCAGCGAGCAATTTTCTTTTCATCAGTTCCTCAGGCATAAATCCATAACGGCCTTGAATCCCTCTGTGAATTGATTTGCGGCTCCCGGTGTCACATGTTGGCACTGACCGTGATTGATGGTTCTCAGTGAACGCGCTCCTGCGAGAGTCGCGGGGGCAGCCGTGCAAGTGAAGAGGCCCAGGTATGCTCCATGTGTTGCACAGTTGATGTGACATCTTCAATTCATGGAGGAGAAGAATACGTGTTTATATGTGACTTGAACTCTGACGACCTTGACTCCTTGAGTCCTTCCGCCGTCTGTCTTCATCGGTGCTGACCACAGCAGATTTGCTGCCTCCTAGAGGGGAAGTTACGCAACTTGAGTTCAGTCTTTCCAACGCTACGGTGGGTTATATAACATCATTTTCATCAAACAAAGCACTGTGACTCATTTTTAATCTCCCGACAGCCAAACTTCCCAGGAATTCTTGAGTGTCTTCCAAAATCTCTGGTAACTTAAGCTGGATCATGAACGCTGTTACATCGTTCACGCTGTGTTCTCACCAAACGCAGCGAGGCCTGTCGGCCCATGTGACGCTCCGGGCTCCGCTCACTGCTGCTGCTGCTGCTGAGGTGTCTGACAGAGATCTCTGTCTGGATCCCTCAGACTTTTGGGATTTTTAGATCCGATCTTCTTACGCGAGCATGTGAGAGTCAGCTGACCGGCAGGAGTTTTGGGCTGGATGTCACCATCCGTGTGCAAGTGAGACCTAATCTGTTTGGAGAATGTGACCCGCCTTAAATCACATCGGGGCCACCAACGGTCGGGTCGAAGTCCGACTCCAACAAAAGACCACAGTGAGGGAACGACCTGCTTCCTGACCTGCTTCTTTTCCTTCGGAGGGAGACCAATGCTACAAATTTTACCAGCCTTTGTCCCCTTATCAGTGAACCTAACGGGCGTCTGTAATCGACCATAACATTATGACCACCTCTCATCCTCCTCCCTTGACTCAGTGCCTCTTGACAGCTGGAGTCCAAGAAGTGGATCCTTTTATTGGCAACTAACACAGTTAGGTTGAGATGTAATGAATTTGAAGGCGGAGCTAGTACAGTAGTCTATGTGTTTACTATTGAACATATAAGTGCGTTTGCTCCAGTGAGACAGATGAGACTAGACACTGCAGGCTCTGACTTCAGCAGCCAGCTCAACAGAAAAAGACCAATTTATATTTTTCAGTTTCTGATGCGGCTGAGTCTCTCACCGATGCTTATATTCATGTTCATATTCATTGCTGTCATTAATTGAAAGCAGCAATCATTCTATCTGCAATTAATAATGTATTTTAATATTGTAATTTCATTTAATCACAATATATTTTTTGTTTGAGATTTAAATTTTTGTTTTCTCTGTTTTTTTGTGTGTATATATATATATATATATATATATATATATATATATATATATGCTGTATATGGAATATATATATATATATATATATATATATATATATATATATATATATATATATATATATATATATATATATATATATATATTAAAATATTGAAAAAACATATTCACCTTTTCTTTGTAACACAGCAATCTTTGTGCTCAGTGTTATCAGCAACCCGTGGATTTTGGCTTTATCATACACAAACTACACGCATATGTAAAGCTCCAACTGACCACATAAAGTGAGCTGGAGGTCCAGATTTGGCCCCTGGGCCTTCTTTATTTTACACACAATTTGAATTGTTGTCTGGATTGATGTCTACATTGAAACTTTGATGGAAAACGTGATGGCAAAAGAATATCAGAGCTTTAAATTTGACATATAAAATTCAAGAGCTTTCAATCATCATTTATTGAAGTCATGCGGTGCTGCTGGATACAATCGTAAGTCGCTCCTGCAGGTGTGTGATTCAAATGAAGAAGCTGCGAGACAGACTGAAGGGACTCTGGTGTAGCGGACATGCTACGCTTGTTGCCTGGAGAGCACTGCCGCTTTCCTCCTCTTCTTCCAGGAGAACTGCTCTCTCGCTCTCTCCAGTGAAATCTGAACCGGGCTCATGGGCGGCTGAGTGGCAGCGCTGGTTCTCAGGCCCGTCTTCAGGTTTGGCTCTTGAGTGGTGGGGAGGTCCAGCGCAGGGGTTGTGTGAGCAGCAGAGGCGACTTTCTTCCTCCTTTGTTTTCTGACTGTCCCACTCGGTCTTAGGTTGCTTGTTGATGGACGGCTGTGTGTGGCGTCGGACGACTCTAGATTTGGACCCGGAACATCTGAAGTGTCTGGGGAAACAGTTTTTTTCCTCTTATTTCTGCCCCCCCTCTTCTTAGAGTGCAGCTTCTTGAGAGGACTGGACGATGTTCTGAAGTACATCTGTGTGTACACGTGGGGGCTGGGGGGGACCTCTGTGGTAGGGTTAGGTATTCTGGTGGGGTCCTCAGAGAGACGGATGACTTTCTGATCTTCTGTTGAGGAATTCCTGAGGGTCTCTGAAGGAGGATCCGAGCTGATCTTCCTCCTTTTCTTCCTCCTCTCGCGGTCTCCCCTGTCCTTTGACCTGATTCTTTTGCTTTTGTGGGTGTCGCTGGGAGAAGTGGCTTCACTAATGACACCATTCTTTTCAGTGAAGCCCGGTGCTCCCGGGCTCATTGTCGGGACAGAGGTTGTGGTGGAGCGGTCTGTTGTGTTTGTCACGGATTCGACCACTTCAGTTGAGCTCAGAGGTTTTGGGGTCTTTCTCCTCCCCTTTTTTGGGTGTTTCTTTTTAGGTGAAACTCGAGACAAAGGTGTGGGTTCATCCGCCGCGGTATCTTTGGCTGGTTCATCTTTCATGACTTCATTCGAGGCCTCCTCTTTTCCAGCCAGCTCCAGCTCAGTCTTGACGAAGGAATTTCTAGACTCGTGCTTCTGCGAATCGCTGATGAAGTTGCTCAGCACCGCTTCCTCTGCCTTCGAAACTGCTGCCCCCTCCTCAGTTTGGGCAACTTTCTGCCCCCTCTTCGCGCCTTTACCTTTCCGCTTCTTTGTTTTCTTCTTCTTCTTGCCCTTGTTCTTCCTCTTCTTCTTCTTCTCCGAGGTCTGCGACTCGCTCTTGTCGGAGTCCGTGGCAGAACTTTGGGATGTGGAGACGGTTGCAAGGACCTTGATGAAGTCCTCCGCGGCCGTGACCATGTTCCCCAGGGAGGGTTCCTCCGGTCCTGACACGGTGGGTTGAGTCGGGCTCTCAGGTTTCTCCGCCTCTTCTTTTTTGGGAGGCCGTAACGTCAGCTTATCGATGACGGCGATGCCGCCGTAGTCGTATGGGACTGCCTCTTTGATCACGGCGACAGGAAACGTCTCGTATCGCTTGCACCTATGAGCGAGAGACACGCTGGGTGAGGCGAGGAGCCGACACCTGGGGGACGGGGCTCTCACAGGATAGGAGTACTTACATGCCATACCAGTGCCTCTCTGCACACTGCCGCTCATACTTGAGCTTGAAGCAAGGAACTCCAATGACGTTGAAGAAGGCCTGACCCACCACTCTGGAGGAAGTGTCGTTGACTTTCCTGAGGCAAGCTTTCAACCTGCAGGAGACAGGTCATCTGAGGTCAAAGGTGCCACCGCCACTGGAGCGCATTTTTGCGAGGGGCTCGTCACACTCCCATTCATTTGGCATTACCAAAGATTAGCCACCCCCTCCTCCCCTTCTCAGCCGAGCAAAACCCCCCTCAGCTCCGGGTCAGGTGTTGCTCTTTGCACTGTTCTGCATCCCTCACTTGCACAGTGATTAACCACTGATACACACGCGCAACATAATGAAGCCTCAGAAGGTGGTCTCTCTCTGGCCGCACCAAACAGCATCAATTCAGTTTGCATCAACACTGAGGCTGGAATAAAGCACTGTCTTTACATGGTCTACACTTACGTCTCATCGCAGTCACAGTGACAGATGGAGTGCCACTTGAAGTTTGTGTATCCGTATTTGGAGGAGAAGGCGTGGATGACGTGAGGGCAGTGGTCGTGTGTGCGGCAGCAGCTGTCGGTCGCAGCAAAATCCCCTGAAATGAAAGGGTTACTTTTGAAAACACTCTCTCTAGCCCAGTTAGTTTCACTAGATGAAACAAAATGCCTTAAACAAAATACTTTTTTTAAAATTCCACTCTCACTCATCATACTAGATACATAAAGTATTGTAAGAAAAAAAATAGAATACAATAGTGTCACAGCTTCAGACTCTGAAAATGCATGAAAATGAAATGAAATGGAAATGCATAAAGTTGCCATTAATTTAAAGCAGCATTCGTTCTGTCTGCAATTAATAATGTATTTTAACATTTCATTTAATCCAAATATGATTTTTGTTTGAGTTGTTAATTTCTGTTTCTCTCTTCTTTGTTTTATTGCCAGCGTTCTTTTCATATTTTCCATATTGAAGACTTCATATATATATATATATATATATATATATATATATATATATATATATATATATATATATATATATATATATAGATAGATAGATAGATAGATATAGATATAAAATTGCAAATAATATAAACGTATTAGATTGTTTAACTTGTTTTTTATGTTATTGCTGTCACCTGTTATTTTAAACCAAACACTTCATAATAAGAACTATTCTGACACATACTCTCTGTGTTTGTAACCACGGAGTAAACATACCCAGCTGCTCATACGTGTCAGCCATGTTCCCAGCTCCGCACCACAGGGTTCCAGGGTAGGTGAAGCCCCTCTTGGACCTCTTTAAAACGTCCTCAGAAAGTCCCCCTGCGTTCTTCTCCATCCCGCCGGAGAGGTCGGACTCCTCGCACGCTCTCTTGGCCTCATCCATGCGCACCAACTTCTCCCCCAGGTGCGCCAGCGTCCGGCGCTCCTTCAGTCCCGACCCGCACTCCTTCGTGAAGGTCTTCACCTCGATTTGGTCCACAGTGATGGAGCAGTGGACCAGCTTCCCGCCGGGACTCACCACGGACCGGACTACCTCCGCTCCGTCCGACACCTGATAGAGAAAGTTCTCCCCGAACGCGCTCATCTTGGCGCACAACGTCCCGTTGATGACAGAGAACATCTCTTTGTTCTCCTTGTCCGCGTCCAGGATCTGTCCTCTCACCAGGTTTCTGTCCAGGTAGGACAGGAAGACGAACATCACCGACCACATGATGCGTGGAGCGGCACTTTCAGCACCATGCGCCACGGAGACAGTTCCACTCACAGAGCTGGTGCGACGCTCAAACTTCCCTCTTTTTAAGTGGACCGAGCAGACACGGAGATTACCGAGCTCCTCCGAAGATGGTCGAGCATCAACGCTTGCCAACAGTCCAGAGTGACGACAGAATACATTTCCATGGACAACATGACGACTTCATACATCTGAGGAGATGTTTCGAATAGTTTGGATTTCTTTTATTTTTATTAAATGCATGATTAATTAAACAGGCATGATATCGAGAATATATATATATATATATATATATATATATATATATATATATATATATATATATGTTTTTTTTTTTAATGCTTAATGTTTTTCTTCTTTTCCATGTGTTTTCTCTTCTTGTCAATACAAAATAACAAGTTGATAGAATGTTATTGATAACAATGTCGCTTCCATGTCTAAGATCAACTCGTGTGTACTTTTGGAATAAGCCTAAAAAGTTTTGTATAATGGGGGGAAACGGCATATATCCATCCATGACTCTGTCTGGTGTAAAAAAAATTTCAAATACTTAAATGAAGAAAAGGCAAATCCAATGATTTGTAAAAGAAAAAAGAAAAAAAATCGTGAGGAATTATTACAAAACAATTGTGGCACAAAAATATAGTAAATCTGAAACTATGCTGATGTATGTATTTCAGGAGTTAAATATGTTAATCGTAGATAGAGGGTGAGGTGATGGTTCTCAGAGAAGAAGTTTGATATATGGAGGTCGTGTCTTCATGTACTTCCTGAACTCATCCACATGTTTTTAAATCTGAAAAAGCAAAGCAACTTCATGTTCCACTTCACTTTAAATCTCCTCAAAATTCTTCTTTGATTCTTGGATAACAGCAGGCAACAGCACAGCACAGTGAAAATGATCAAAGACGAAAAAAAAGCCAAAAAAAAACCAAAATATAAAAGCTCAGATGAAATGAGTGGAAATGATATTTATGCAGAAAACTGCTTTATTTCTGCTCAAATCTGGTTTGATGTCTGTCGGGGGAGGGGCTTGAAGGCCCCTTCTGGAAGGAACCCAAGTCGTCTCCAATAATCAATAACTTGATGGGTGAGAGAGGAAAGATCAATGAAGCGTGGAGTCTGGAGAATCGCAGAATTGATCAGCGCACGTCAATGACGTCCTCCACAGCCCATTCCAAATGTGGAACCGTTGACCGAGAGTAACCCCGGCCAATCCCCAGCACTAACCCCCCACTCGGTGGAGATTTACTTTGGGAACACGCATGGAGGAGGTTCTTGCTTGGCCCGCTTCTCCATGGCAACAGGCATGGGGTGATTGTGTCCAACCAGCAGATTGGACATCTTTGACAAAACAGCCAGTGAGGCTGTGATGACCTAAATCACAATGCTGGACAAAACTGCATTGTGGAATGTGGAAAAAGGTTGAAGCTGTCGCACGCAACCACACAGAGCAGGGGACCGGAGAGAGTGGCCCGACGGACCGGCAGCAGTCAGTGCCGCCAAGGAATCTTGGCCTGGCTCCTACGTCATATATCAAGCTGCAGTTTGGCACCAAAGTTGATGAATTTTGGACAGGAAAACAAAAATGTATGATTATCATTTGTATTCCAGCGTTGGACGCGCATCCTCGATGACTGTTTCTGTGTGTAAAGTGGATACACTTTACAGAATACACACATACACACATGAAAAGAAATGAATGATGACGTGTTTTGTGTGTAGTCAGCAGTGACTTTCAAAATACCAATAAACATTAGAAATTAAAATTTAAAAATATTTTCAATTAAACCTTTGATGAATACATGTCTTTCAAACGTTTTCATGCATTATTATGAGGTAGTAATTAATGGATTAAATAAGATCAAAGCCAAAAATTAAAAATAAAAAAAATTAAAAAGTTCGTATTTCCGTTTTGTAACATCATTTAAAACTAATTATTTAAAAAAGTGACATTACTTTAAAATGAAATTAAAAATAAACTAATGATTTATTTATGTTTATTTTGTTTCATTTTATTTTTTCCACTATTAATATTATCATTATTTTTGTATGTTCTTAATGAAACTGAAAGGAATTTAGATTAAACCATCAAAACAATCTGGGCTCAAAATACTGGGAAAATAGTAGAAATTTACAAACAGAGTCAATAAACTGCATCCATTTTTGTTATTTAAAAAAATCCAAAGATATTATATTTTTTAAACATTTACGTAGCATACCAATGTTTCTAATTTCTGTCATCATTAATTCTCCTTCTCACATTCAAATGGTCACATAAATCTCTCCTGATAAAGAATAAAAACATATGAATATATTACTTTTTTCTTTCATTTATAGTTTCCAGATTAATATGAGCATTTTTAAGATGCATTCTTTTAAATAAAATTGACACCTAAATAGCTTCATCACATCACTAAATCTTAAAGGAATTTGTTCCAAAGTCTTCACCATGTCTTGACTGGTTTTATTCCCAAGAGAGAGACCGGCCGTCTCATGTGTCCCTCATGCATCAGACAGCAGAAACGGACACATTTCAGGGGGCTTTCCTCAACTCCAGCCTCCTTGGCGTCTCCGGACAAAAGCTGGGCAAGAACCTTTTTCCACTAATCAGCAGTATTTCGTCACATGACTGGTCTTACTCAGAGCTCTCTCACTCCATCCTCCTCAAGGCGCCGCAATCGGATTTCAGGAAGGCGGGGAGAAATGATGTCAAATCATCCGAGGCAACGTTCGAGCAAACTTTGAGGGAGGGGGCCACTTTCTCATGAAAAGCTCTTTCCAGGAAGGACTGGGAGCAGAAATGATGCTGGACACTCAGCTGGTGTGGACGCTCTCACTGGAACTCACTCACGGTCCTGTGAGCAGAGAGAACCAATGAAACACATACAGTATTTCGGTTTATTTCTGGCTCGCCACCGGTTGAGACTTTGTCTTTGAAAGAGAACAACACTCACTTGTGTGACCCAAAAAGGAATTTACACAATAACCAAGAGGACGGGGAGTCAGGCGCAGGCGGAGGCTGAAAGAGCATCCCTGAGCTCAGCTTGAAGTTGGGTACAGTTTCAGGGTCCTGCTTGTTAAATTATAAAAATGTTTCCGCTGTGAGGGGTTAGGTGTCATCTGTGGACGTTTGCTGACCTGCTGGATCCTGTTTCTGAGTTCGACCCTTCAGGGAGTCATGAGAGCAGCGCAGAACTCACACGCTCTCCACGGCCAGGTCAGCTTCAGTCCACAGAATCTTGGAGAGGAGTTTGCTTTTCAAGGTTTTGGACGCTTCACACACAGGACAGACCTCTTAAAATATAAACAAACTACCAACTGCGATTCGAATATGTGCCACAAGAGGCGAATAAAAACGGCTGTTGCCTCCTGTAAATCAATACACAGTATATAGGATGGAATTGTCATTTATCGTTATTATAGATGAAAGTGAGGACTGTGGACTTTCATCATTCAGTGTTCATCATTCAGACTCACATTTGAGCGGAGAATTATTCAACTCCGGGCTAATTTAATGCTTTAAATCTTAAATATTTTTGAGTTTCCGTGTGTACGGCCCAACTGCTACATTTTAAAATCATGGCGTTGTAACCCCACCACAACATTAGATTTGACTAGAATTAAATTCAACATGTAGGGCGTGTTAGAACTATGAACTCAAAACCGTTGCAAACCAACACACAATAATAAACGGCAAAAATAACGAATAAATAAGGCTAAAATCGCCACAGTACCTTAGATGGGAACTTAACTAGTTTTAGTGTTTTCAGGGGACATGTTTGAATGACACGCGCATACAGTTGTCATGGTAACAGAAACGTTTCATGTGACTCCGTAGTTCATTCCCATTATTTTTTATTTTCCAGACAAGCAGCCGGTTTTTATTTTGTGTCACTTTCTATTTATATCAATTTGTCTTTTGCTTCATCACGTTGTGTGTGTGAGCTACTTTCGAGTTGACACGATCATTTAAGACAACATTTTTTCTATATTCGGATTTTGTGTAGCGTTTTAAATATACATTGTTTTGGGATCAACATTTCACGGGTGAAACCACATGGCCGCTCTAATAACAGCCTCCATCTGTTTCTTGACAAGAGCTACACAGACACCATCGTATATGACAAAAAACGGAAAAGTCGGTCACAGACACAAGTGGTTGATGAAGTTCCTCAAACCCGTGTCGACGGAGCATGAAGACAGTGAGACTCTCTCGACTGGAGAAACACTGCAAGTCACCGTCCAGTGTCGGGTTGTTGTTACAGCGTGACACGCGAAGCTTATGAGCATGCGCGTTGTCTTCTTCGTTTGTTGTGAGACTGCAACACCGCCCCTTAGAGGCCAGGCATATGAACTACATTGTTTCCTGTCAAGTATAGTTCCTTTTAGTGGAAACTACAGAGCTAAAAAGTACAAAATTAATGTTCAACCCTTGAAACACATTTAGCAACTGTTTTAGGTTCGTTTGTATCAGACTTTTGTTGATTACTTTTAAGGAGTTTTGCGGCGTATGTGACTGATCATTGTTTACAAAGCCCTTTATACAGAGAGGGGAGAGATCATGCAGGAAAAGAAGCATTTTCATGTGGACAGGGCAGGATCAAGCGCAGAGAAGCCCCCCCACTAGCTCGATCTCCCCCTCACGGTAAACTGATCCAGCAGGCCACTTGGTCATTCCAGTCCAGTTCATTCACCCAGGTCCCAGCTGAGGCAGACAAATGGACGTGTTTGCTGTTCCTGCAGAGAGACACCGAGGATGGTACGTGCGCCTGATGGCACCCAACACTAAAGGACCCGCGTTTGCGTGGCTGGACCCGTCCAGGCTCTACTGTAACTCCCAGGTATCAGGTGACGTCTCTAAATCTGTGGCTCACACATGCGGGTGGGTGCTCAGTGTCTCTGATCTGGATCCAGGCTCTGGCGGACTGTGTCACAGACCTTCTCGCCCCGTTCCACAGCGACACCATTGACCTGGTGGCTGGCATTGATGCAATGGGTTTCATTCTGGGTAAATCAGATCATTTTAATCTCCTGTAACCACTTCTGCCTCACTGCTTCTCAAATCTCTCCTCACATTTAAAGGATTATCGCCTCATACTTGCACTGGAGTTATCTGAGAGATGCTTTTTTCCTTTTTAAGCCAGTTTGTGTCTCAGTTTTTCCCTAGTCCTTGGAGAACAGCTGTCAATTTAATCAACACAGCTACACTAAAACAAAAGAAAAAGTCAGATGTTTCCAAAACTCCTGTACAACACGTTCCATTTGGTATCGACATGCTCGGATGTATCCTGGACACCTCTGTTTGGGGCCTGCTCAGGTGGGAGGAGGCCCTGGGGCACACCTAAAACACACTCCAGAACTATTGTTTCTTGGTTGAAGTATGCCAAGAATCTAATTCCTCTTGAGACTTAGACCTTTAGCTTTGATCTATAACACAAGTAAATGCCAAACCATCCATTGCACCCTTAAAATGCTCCTGGTAATATCACATAGTTAAGTCACTCCCCTCTCACGTGTGACATGATCTGCTCCTCCAGGGTCATCGGTGGCCACCAGGTTGGGGAAAGGTTTCCTGGCCATACGCAAAGCGGGTCATCTGTGTGTCGCCACACAGAACCAGAACTACACCGACTACTCCGGCAGAGAAAAGACCATGGAAGTGCGGGAAGACGTCCTGAAACCAGGTTTACATTGTCACGAGTTTCTCTTGAGGAGAAGGTTGTTTACTCAGCTGCTCAAGTTGGAGAAGTTCGGGGTCACAGGGTGGACTTGAAAAAGCAACATGCTCGGCCAAATATTTGGGTCTGACAGCAACTTTATTTGAATGCTAAGCTCAGTGATTTATTTACAAAATAGAGAGAGCAAAGGGAGGTATAAAAAAGATTGTTTCCTTTCAGCGTTGCTTTACGAACTATAAAACAGCACCATCTAGCGGTTTAAAAATGTCGCCTACGCATCTCACCCGTGTTGCTATTCAGAATCTTCTTTATTGCCAAGGTCAGGGAGGATCCCACCAAAACAACAACAACAACGACAATAATGAATAAAAATAAACAATAATAACAATGGTCTCCCTGCAGGTTTGAGAGTTCTGTTAGTGGACCAGTGGATTGAAACAGGAGGAACAATGACAGCGGCTATCCAACTGGTGGAGAGACTCGGAGGCACTGTTGTTGGTGAGTTAAAAAAAAATAAGAGAGAAGACAGAAAATATTAAGCACTGGAAGAAACAGTTTAAAATGTAGATGCTTGTCTCATTTTCCTCCGATACTGTACGTTTTGCTGTTGCGTTATTATTGCGTTACTGAGTGTTAACTCCAGGTAAATTGAATCTCAAATCCAGCTGGGACGTTCTCGTGGATGAATATTATAATAATTCATTTGAATAAAGTGTAATGAACATGTCCTGCAGGGGTCGCTGCTGTTGCCATCGAGAACACAGAGGGAGGAAAGTGGATCAAGGAAAACTATAAATTCTCCCACTGTATCCCGGAAGAACTCCAAAGCCAAATTGATGGGAAATACCTCGAATCTTTTAGCGATTTTAACAAGTGACTGAGCAAGTAACAAAGATTATATAGTGAGCTGTTTGTATCTTAAAAGCAATGTATCAATCTTATCAATAATCTTGAAAAAGTCCATATAAAAATGTGCAATATTTGTATGACTTTCTAACAAGTGAACACGAAACATGAGGTTGGTATTTTAACAATGATTTATTGATCGTAAAAGCAGTGGAAAACAATGTATACAGCAGATGCATGATACAGATGTTGTCTTCTAACACAGTCCTTTTAGGTCATGAACCATGTAAGTCTAATAAAACCAGCACTGAATAGGTGAAGAACTTTCGGTTTCAGTAAACATCCACACGTTAAACTCCTCCACTCGGCTTCAGTAGCAGAGAGTCCAAAGTGGATTCAGACGATGCCACAAGAATCCACACGGAGGAAAATCCCTTTAAGGCCAGGAAAAACTGAAGCTTCCAGAAGTCTCCTCCTACTTCACCCGCAACTCAGCTGGTGAGCAGCCACAGACCTTAACCCCAAAAACCTCATATCGCCGAGGAAGATCACTGACAGCAGCTGGACGACTTCTTTTTGGATGACGCGTAGATGTTGCTGCTGTTGCTGTTGATTCCTGGAACAGAAGTGAATGTCACCCGTGTTCCATGTTTCGGATGAGCAGTAAACACTCACTGACGACGTCGCCGATTTGCCGCGTTCCACCTTTCTCCAGCTCGGCCAGGACGTTGGTTTCGAAGGCCAGTGAGGCGACTCTGAAGAAAAACTCTTTCACGTTTTCTCCTGCGGCACAGACACGTGTGGATGAAACCCAACTGTTTTTATGACACTGGCTGTGTTAGCTAGTCACCTGTGAGCGACGACACGGCCCAGTACTCCGCTCGGATCTCCTGCGCCAGCTTGATGGCGTCTTGTTCAATCAGAGAATACTGGGCAGGAGACTGCAGGAGGAGAGACGGGGATGAACCACGCTTCAGATATACCGGTCTGTCTGTCTACATACCTGCCTGTTTGTCTGACCCACCGTCTGTCCGTACTGTCTGCACTTTTAGTCTCTCTGTCTACTGTGTGTCTGCCTTTCTGTCTACCTATCCGTCAGTCTCTCTGTGTACAGTGTCTGTTTGTCTGTCTGTCTCTCTATCCACAGTCTCTGTCAGTCTGTCTGCATGTTGGTCTTTCTATTTACCTGTCTGTCTCCCTATCAGTCGTTCTGTGTGCCTGTTTATCTACTTATCTATAGTTTCTCTCTGTCTGTCTGTCTATCTACCTGTGTAGATGTGTCTCTACTTATCTGTCTGTCATTCAGTCTACCCATCTGTCTCCCTTTCAGTCTACCAAACTGCCTGTCTGTCTACGTACACATCTCTCTCTCTCTGAAATGTCTATCTACCTGTCCGTCTGTCATTCTATCGGTCTCTCTTTTGTTCCACCTATCAACTTGTCTGTCTGTCTATTATCTTTCAACAGTGTGTTTTTGTCTGTCTACAGTGCTTGTCTATCTACATTTCTGTCTCTCTGTCCAGAGTGTCTGTCTCTCTACCAACCCGTCTGTTATTCACTCTGTCTCTCTTTCATTCTACCTGTTAACCTGTCTATTTATCTCCAATATCTCTCAGACTATCTGCCTGTCTACGTATCAGACTGTTAGTCTACCTGTCTGTCACTCTACCTATCTGTCTGTATACGGAGTCTTTCTATCTACCTGTGTATCTGACCCTCTACTTATCTGTCTGTCTGTCACTTGGTCTACCCACCAGTCTGTCTTTCAGTCTACCAAGCTTTCTGTCAAGAGTCTCTCCGTCTCACTTTCATTCTACCAATTAACCTGTCTGTCTCTCTCTCTGCAGTCTCTGTCTCTCTGTGTACAGTCTTTTGTCTGTCAGTCGTCTGTCTTTCCGTCTACTTAGCTGTCTGTCTGTCTCTCGGTGTACCTATCTGTCTGCCAGTCCATCAGCCTGTCTGTCTGTTTTGGAATCACAACAGTAAAACTGAAACTTCAGGAATGCTTTCACTAAAACCAATAGCTGTGTTTCTATTTGAAGTGTGAGTGAGCGTCATCAGCTGGAATGATCATATCAAGTATCACCACTCCTGTTAGCCTAACATCTCATCCACAGGAGGATCGGTCAGCATCACTGGAGTGTTGGGTTCCAGTGGGAGGAGAAGCTGCATTCCTGAGGTTTGAGCGAGCGGACAGACTCTTTGTGCAGCTGGCAACAAAACCTAACTGTTAACATTTGCAGAGTGAGTGTGGGGACGTACGCTCAGGTCCTTCTTTGTGCCCACCAGGAAGAGCTGCACTGCAGTGGGGTCGTTCTCCTTCAGAGCGTCCTCCAGCCACTGCCTGGAGACCACCAAACATTCAGAGGGCTGTTCTATTGACATGCAAACACCGTCTGTTCTCACTTTGTGTGGTCCAAGGAAGCGACGTCGTTCACATCGAAGGTGATGATTACCACTGGAAGAGATTATTATTATTATAACTGAAGATGGTTTGGTTGAAAACAGCAGCCTTTAAGATGCAAGGCTCTACCTTGTGCCCCTCTATAGTAGGTTGAAGCGATGCACTTGAACCTCTCCTGTCCAGCAGTGTCCCACCTTCAACACACATTTCAGCATGAACTTTAGGGTCCAGTTTGGAGCTCCAATCATGTGACTTACAGCTGCAGACTGAAGGGAACGCCCAAAACCTCGAAGCGCTCCATCTCAAAGTCCACTCCGATCGTAGCCTTGTAGTTCTTATCGAACGCATCTTTGCAGAATCTGAAGAGACGATTTCAACAAGGAGAATTTACAACACGGGTGGATGACTAAATTGTATACTGGGACAGGAAAAGAAGGGATGGAGAAAAAGAATCTTGATGTGATGGGAAAGCTTTATTGAAAAGGAGGAGGAAAAAGAGATCAAGTGTTAACTGTAACTGTAAGTGTAAACGTTAACTAAAAACATTATTCACAGATTCCCTATTAAATCCTAAAGGATTAATGAAGTTTATAAAAAGATAAATGTAACACAGAAAAACAGCACATTGAACAATGAACTTCAAGTTTTAACAAGAGTTAAAGTCGTAATGAATGTTTAGAAAAATATATTTTAGTTTTATTCTGACCTCACGAGGTCTGATTTAAGACCTGGTGCAATACAATGGATGAAATGAATCACATTGCCGTTTGCAGATCTTCTACTCCTCAAAGACATATAAGAACACACAACTCACTCTTCATCCAAGTTTGTTTACTGGAGTATTTTACTGAAAATTCCAGTCGTCTTACATTGGCTATGATCATGGATAAATGAACAATGTTGTACTTTCATGATGAAACAAAAGTAAACAAAGACACGTATCAACCAAGCAAAACTGGAGCACAACATAGCGCCACAATACAATCGGGGCGTCTCTAAAAACTGCCAAAAATTAACACAATCGCCTCCATGCTCGCCTCACAAGTACCCTAAGTTGATTTTATATTTTAGATATCTAGTCATTATCCACTGTCAAAGGAGTTTATGGACCATTAGAAAGATGGTTCTGAAATCAGCTTTTCCTACATATAAAAAAACACAACTGTATCATTAAAGCTGATGGGTATTGTTGTACATAAAAATACATGAAGTAAATGAGCGCGTGTTTGGAGTCAGTGTGAGTTTAAATATTTGCTCCCTCACCTGTTAATGAGGCAGGTTTTCCCCACAGCCAGGTCGCCCACAACAATGACTTTAGAAATCTTAAATCTGCTGAGGAGGCAAAAAGTTGACAAGAAGTCGTAAGAAAGACCTCAAATCTGGGCTCCGCTGTGCTCACCCGACGGTGCCGGTGCGCTGCTGCTGACACGCCGTCTTCACTTTGTTGTTGAAGTCCTTCTTGGTGTGGAAGGCTGCATCTTCTCTGAAACACTGAGGTTCAAGGAGTGAGCGGAAATGTGGAGCAGCTCAAAGAAGAAGTTCTGGGGAGCCATTCATTTACATGTGGAAGTTGAGCGATGATTCTGTCCTTGCGAACAGGTGGTAGAACGCTCATGGCTGGAACACGGACCGACATGGAGTCTCGTCTCCAGGTGACGGTTTACCACATGAGGCGCCCTGAAGAGAGAGTGGGAAGCATTAATGATTAAAGAGCTGAGTCGGGGCTTCTTATTCGTGGCTCTCGTGTCAGCAGTCAAACAGTAAATGAGTAGTATAGATCTAATGTGGATTAAAATCCACAGTTACTTGTGAAGAATAGATTGCTTTTAGCAGTATTAGCAGTATAAACAGACCCACAGTATTACTATCTGAATGACAAGATAAAATAAAGGTTCAAGTACTATAGTAGTACTAGGAAAAAAGTTATATTTGAAGTTGAATTTTGGTCACAGTAACCCAAACTTGTTGTCGTAGCAACAATGAAGGGACACTGTAGAGGTAGCGCCTAAGAAATGAAAAAATAGCCAACTCATGCTTTAAGAGTCGCAATAAATTCACAGGAAGTAGACACAACCATCTCAAAACACACAGGAAGTTGTTATAGCAGCTGCTATATGATGTAGATGATAGTAAGAGAAGTAGGTGAGGCAGTAATAAAGTAAGTAGAAAGGTATTTGGGTTTAAAAGTTAGAACACAGACTTTGTGAAAAAAGGAGCTTAGCAGTTTTTTTCTTTGAACAATTTAAAAGCCTCATTAAAAGAGGTGGAGCCTAAAGTGAATAATAAACCGCATTTCAACGTGAGGTCTTCAGTTAATGTGCGTCATTTCATGCAGCTTTTTTTGCCATGTGGGTTTTCACCATTGGGATTGTGTAGTTATGACTGCGTAAAAATGTTTATGAATATGTTGTCCAGTTGAAAACACACTTATTTCTGATTACTTGACCAGACACGTACACGGTCATGTTTTCCATTAATGTTAACGCCACACGTAAGTCTGACTGGACTCTCTGGCAACACAGCTTCTCGGGAATAAGAGACACAACGAGTTAATAACAGAAGGAAGACAGACTGGTCTGCTTAAAGATGACTACTTTAATCCTATTGTCCATCGGAGACGAATTACTGAAAACAGCCGAAAGCATGAAGCTGCGTTAAAACACGTGGAAGGAATCGCATCACCCTTATATGACACTTAAGTCACTGCAAAACTAGAATTGATGCGAAGGAACGGTTCGCTTGAGAAAAGTAAACTTTTTTTGCAACGTGAAAAGACGAAGCTGAGATTTACCTTTTCGGGTCAATGATGTCTCAACAAGTTCGCCGCCTCTTTGGTCACTTTTGGTCCTCAAATTGTTATTACGGTTAATGCAAATCGATTGAAAATAACTAAAACGTTGTGTAGTTACAGTAAACGGGGCAATGGTTGCTCCGCGGAAGTCAGGAGCGAGAGAACAGACTGAAGACCGCTGCTGGTGACTCACATCCCCGCTGTGTTCTCAGCTCGCCCCCCTACTGGAGGAAATGTGGAAGCGCCTGCCTGGAAGCCGTTAGCTGCCGTTAGCATGCTAACATGCTAATCCCTACAGTGTTTTGCTTCACACACCGCAGTTTCATCTGCAGTTAAGATGGAATCCTACCCAAAACATATCTATCATAAAAGTAATTTCACTCTTTTTCCCCAAAATAAATAATAAAACAAAGGATAGAGAATTTGGAATGGTTATAATACAAGTATGTACATGTACAGTAACATCAATTCTCATATTTGTCATTAAAGGAAGCACAAGTGCGGAAAGAATTTTATATTTATAATTTTAATGAAGGACATACTGTATAAAACAGACTGCTACAAAAATGTTCACACAAGTAAATTATTTCAAGGGTTAACACATTTTTTTCCTCACATGTCAAAGTCTTCTGGACTGAAGGCACAGTTGTATTTTTTTTTTTTTTTTCGTAAACAAACCTGTATTATTTAAATAGTTTTGAAAATGTCACTTTAAAGCACAGGCATTTGACATTATATTATGTTCTAAAATAGACATTTATAAAAGAATACATTTAAGGGTTGGGAAAAGGGGCGCTATTAATGCAACTCTCAGGGTTTTCTAACACATTTTACAAACCAGTAGGACATTGACATGGTAACGCACCACTGCATTGATTGTTCCTCTGACACCCCTCCCCAGGCTTTACAGTGTGAATCTCGCACCACAGGAATGATTTGCAAACTGACCTCAGTGGAATTTACATTTCTATTCTCCTCCGCCCCGAAAAGTCACTGAATTGTCACTAAGTACTCTCTTTTTCAGGGTATTTGGGTTTTTATTCATCAATCGAATTGAGTTTCTGTTGTGAAATAAACACCGATCATTTTAAGACTTCATCATAGTTTTCAAAAAGTGGAGTGGATTTCCGGCGCTAGAAAAGAAAAACGTGTTCGTCCTCTCGGCCTCAGAGGGCGTCATACAGACAGATAGAGTACAGATGTAAGTCATCCAGAGTTAGTCTTCTTCTCGTGTTAGAAATGCAAATCATGAAAAGACGAAAGTTCACGATCGAACTTTGCATTGCTGGTGAATCTTGTGTTTCATCAGCTCGCCCCCTGCTGAGGAAGTGTGGAAGCGTTTGACTTGTCTTATCGTCTGACTTTCTCATAAAATGTCTTTACATATCATGGAATATGAGATGGTTTAAATACATGTTCACACAAGTGTTGATATGAATCATGCTTCTGCGCTGAAAAATAATTGTAATTTATCAAAATACTCGATAAACCAACCTTTATTAAGGTAAAAAGTTAAACGTAAAAATGAAGTGATGCCTTCATGGTTGAATTTTCCTTCTATATCTTAAAAATAAAGCTGAAAAATAGATTTGAAACTATGGAATTAGTTTCGAATATACAACCATAACAACTGTATTCCAGGAGTGGCAAAATTCAGATGTGCATTCGGAAATAATGGGGGAAAATAAACACAAATATAAATGGCGATATTGTGAAATGTAGTGAATTGGTTTTTTTTTCATATATTATTGAAATAATAAAATGCTAGATTCACAACTTTCACTCAAAAATAAAAACTGCAATTTGTGAAAATGTACATGATACATGATATAGAGTGCTTTTTTTTCCTAATATAAGAACACAGCTTGTATTCAGCTTATTTAATTTAATTATTATGAACTGTTTATATTCCAAATTTTAACTCCTATACTGACTATTGAATTTTATAATCCAAGACTTGATCAAGACATTTATAAGAAGACTGTAAATGTCATTCAAAAGGGAAGAGAGTTTGAGGAGTTGATCGTTTTTCCTGAGGCAGCTTCCTTCTTCATCAAATGTTTTTGTTCTCTGGCAAAAAAAACAAAAGCAGAATAACTCTTTAGCCCTCAGACTGGGCTTTGCAACGGGTAAAACCTCTGGTTTTGCCAGATTGTGAGGGAAACGCTCACCCTCCATTTTCCCCTCAAGCTGGATGAGTAGTGTGAGTAATTCTACTATGAGCAATTGTCATTTACTTCCAGTGTATCAATGGGATAGAATAAGGCCAAGAAGGTGAAACGCCAACCCCTGGATGCCCCTAGTTGACAGACATTTGGATGGTTGGGGAGCGCGAGGCAGCAGCGCCACAGAGCTTCAGCTGCAGGGTATGTGCTGTAAAGTTGGAGGGCATCAACCTCTTCCGTCACCATAGGAGCAACATTGATGCCGCCACATTCAACAAGAGGACAAACCCTTCTCCGTGCGCCCACTGGCAGAAACGGTGGTGGCCTTCGCTGTTACCCATTGCCAAGCCGGGTCAAAGGGCTAAACATGCTGAAATAGAACACAGGGTTCCCTAATGTAAGACCTGTTCTATGAGGCATGCAATGCCCTCTGTCCTCGTTGCCTAGCGACCCCTCCAGCTTGTCAGAAAATTGTAGCGTGACCACAAGGTGGAGCTCCTTCTAACAGCAGGGTGGGTGGATCCTTTGCTGCCAACCAGAGGTTTTACCCATCGTGCAGCCCGGTCAGAGGGCATCGCACGCCTCATAGAAGAGGTGTTACATTAGGTAACCTGTGTTAGTGATTGGTTATGAAGACAATATATGAAAACTTCCACCCTACTATAAAAACATACGCTGTCAAAGTCCTGCCATCAGACCTGAGTCAATCGCTGAGAAACTTCTTAACATTGTTGTTATGGGTCCCGTTCTGGACTGTAGCACTCCTCCCCGTCCCTGAAAAGAAGTCGGTGCGCAGCAGGCGGTACAAGTAAATCCCGATCATAATGTTCATCAAGATCAAGGAAGCCAGGAAGTACGCGCCATGGACCAGAGAGGAGTAGTTCACCCCGATGTACCAGGTGAGGTAGAACTGTGCGCTGAGGCGGAAAGTGAAGTAAGTGGCCAGGTTGACGAATTTGTGGATGTAGTAGATCGAGGAGTTCTGAGCGCCGGCCAACTTCAGCAACATCCGGAAGTGAAGGGTCACGCTGTTGACCTCCACTAAGAGGGCGATGACAGCACCGGCCAAGTACAGCCGAGTGAAGAGGGTGTACAGGAAGGTCCAGATCACCTGGAGGGAGAGCAAACAGGCAGTTTCTAACTGTTCCCAGGCTGATAAAATAAATATGCTTAAGAGTGTTAGCACAGCTACAGTACAGCACCAGAAACTCCTCATTGAAGTTAGTGTTCAGTCTTCAAATGCAAATATCATCTCTTCTTTCTTTCTTGACAGTTCTCACGGTATTTTCATGTAACTTTTCTTGACCTGGGTGACAAGAGTGCAAAAAAGTGCACAAAAACCTTTTCTTTGTTACAGTTATTTGGTGTATTATTCACTGGCAAAACAAGAACATGTCAATATCAGCAAGATCTATGATACATCCGATCTAATTAAATGCATGCAGATATTAAAGTATCATGAAGTAATTGATTGTTCTGGAGGCAAAATATGGAAAATGTATGTAGATTTCAATAAGGTTTCTCGTCGTGTTACCTTCGATATTAGTTTCAAGTGTAACCTTAGCCAAACCTTTATTTTAAAAGAGGTATTACAGAAATTGTGACACATACAACACCTAGTATACCTAGTAAGAGTAATATACTTTAACAGATAACACAAACCAACCACAGGAATGTTTTTAAAATAAATATAGGGACTGAAAAAGATCAACTCCTTCAGACACCATAAAAAAAACATTACTCGTTCAGGATTCATCTTGAAAATGCTGATCACTGACTTCTACAAATATGTAAAAATAAACAAAATAATAATAAAAAATAAACTAAATAAAAAATTATAACATAATATATTATATGTAAAAATAAATAAACACCATAATATATAAATTACAAATATAATTTTATTAATTAATTTAATTCTAAAGATATAAATTCCAAATAGTTCACATCATGATTCCTGAAAGAATAGCAATAACATTTTGATGAAAAGTAAATCTGAATTCATACAATTTAATTTAATTTGCAGTAAAATTATTTTCTGTTTTCTTCAGGAGCGGCTGACAAAAGTAGAGCTAAATTGTTTGGATTGGTCAAATAATGAAGCTTATCTTACATTATTATATTACATAAAAAGTTATTAAGTAAAAAAAAAGCAATAAACAAAATTTATGTTTTTACCCTGAAAACCGGACAAAATGCTCAACAAATGTAAGAATAAAATCAGAAGGGTCTTACAAGTGCATGATGCAGAAGGAACTCCCACGATCCTCTGGCATAACCCGACAAAATAATATCACATGCGTCGTGTACAAAATAGCCTGAAAATAAATGTTACAATCCTTACTCCATGTACTGTGTAACAGGAAATCAAACACACATGCATCAGTTCAGGTCGTGAAGTTAATGATATGATATTTTTAACAGGATTATCAAGCAGCAGAGTCGGGATTATGTGGTGCCAGGGAATGACTGTCACGTCCACGATAATGAGACGCACAAGCAGCTACTGTCTCGACAACAACAGCGCCACGTCCAGCATCCGCGTTTCTGCAGCCTCAGTGGAGTCACGCTGCTGTTTGTGGTTGTCACGGCACATCTCAGTAGATTTGTGTCGTCATGGCAATGCAAAGATGCACTTAAGACCTCTGCTCCAACTGTTGTGTTGGATTGCACTGTTGCTGGTTACCTTTATAATTTTGTCATCTTAAAAACTCCCTTTTCTCTTAACTTGAGTATCCCTCACCCAATACCTTAATAAATATATTAAACTTATTTTAATGGCTCGGTTTAGCACTAACTGTTGACTATTATATTGAGCCTGTAGCATTGCTGTTAGCAGTGGTTTGATGTTGTGTATTAGCTCATAGATGTTTCATTCTGTTACACAGAAGCTTAAATTTTAGTTATTATCAATCACCGAGACTGTTGGCTAACATTTTGGTGTTCCATTGTTTGTTTAGTTCAACGTTTGAAACATGAATTGCTAACAATTTGGCACTCACAGCTATTAGCATGTGTCCTACTTTTAGCAAGCAGCACACACTGCAGTTAGCATTCATCGCTTGTTTTGACTTCATAGTTTATTATTTCATTGGTGTCGAAGATTATTTAGCATGTAGCAACATAATGTTGGCTTCCATGTTTCTAGCTTATTTAGCAAGTGCTGCGGGGCGTTTTTAGCTTGTTCAACATACTTCAGTTCAGTTTCTGTTTCAGTTGAAACAAATGTATGCTTTATTTTTGAAACATTTATTAGTTTGCAACTTGACTATTTCAGCACTATGTGTGAACATGTCTCACTTATAGGTTTTCTTTCTGCTTATAAATAAGCAGTCCTTGATAAGTACATTGACACTATGCAATATTAAGTACATCATTATCTTTTAATAAACTTGTGTCACAGACACTGTAGGTAAAAAGATGTTAGCATTTTTGTCACTGTTTAGCACCTGCTAAGATCCTAACTGTGAACAGCACAACAGTTGGCCTGAATTATGGTAATAACACACATTTTAATTACCATTTATAGCAGTTGTTTCAATCAATCATTGTCAGTTGGTGATTTTTTTAAATCTCTTTTAAGAGCATTTTTTAATTTGTAGGATTTTTTTATGTTGTTGTTTTCGCTTGATCAATATGCCGCATTTTGACGGAGCTTGCTAACAATTTAGCAAACTTTCACCCAGTTTTTCTCATTGTAATTGCAATTTTCCACCAGGAGGAATTATGAGTTTATCGCCTCCCTTATCTTGATGGTCTTTCCAAAGTTTGATTTCTCATGCTTGCCCGCGTTTCAGGAAGGCAACAGGTTATTTTTATCACATTTTATAACCAGGCCGAGGACATTATTGGCTGCAATTACACTTTCAACTTTTCCAGACGTGTCACAGGAGTGTTAATCTTTTTCACAAGCAAAGATATTTACATGGTAATGGTGATAATCCAGCAAAGGTTCTCGAGTAAATACTTTTTACTACTAGCTGCTGGTTATGCTAAAGCTCTGTGCACCTGCCTGCGAACTCCCAGTGAGTTCGGAATCAATGTGAAACGTTTAATAGTCGACATCCAGACGGTTGAGTAACTCAGTGGCTGCCACAGTCTCAGGTTTACATGTATGTGGTGCGTTCACTGACCTGTTGAGACGCAGACGAGCAGGTAGGAGATCGGGGTGTGGTAGTGGATGTCACTGAGCATCTCGGGCCAAACCACCAGACTGGAAGGGGACACATGTTAGACAGTAGACGGTTCTGTGCCGGCCTCACCCAGACGCAAATGGGCTTGGTCCAGAGCAGAAAGCCGAGCTCAGCAGACACATTCCCATCCCCTTTTTTTTTGTTTTTTTTTCTCTTAGTCAATTCCTTTCTTTGTCGCTTTATAGCCTCTGGGCTGAGAGGGCTCTGGTCCAGGGGAAGGTGTGCGAGGCATCCCTTCCTTGTCTAAATACAACTAGTAAGGTTAATTTCTAACTGCACAGCCATCTACCCTTCAGCATGGGCAACTCTGACGGCGAATAGAAATCCAACTTCATGTCATCCCACTTTCAGTGACGACTGAAATGAGTCACAAATACTGTGCACGCCCTGAATAAAGACTGTTACTGAAATGCTTTCACATAATCCTGATGCCAGCAGGTTTTTCTGGTTGTTATCTGGAGACTCGTGAATCAGGGCGACAGGGAAACGTCAGGTTTCACAACCTGCTGCACAGGAACTAAAACAAAAAAATCTTGTGTTGAAGTGACTTTTTTAAAAGTGGTATTTACATCCACCCTGCCTGAACATGCCCTTCTCCTCCTGCTCCCACAGACACACTCACACACACGGTCTGGACAATGGTGCCACAGTCTGAGCTGATGGATGCATAGGTGGGTGTGTGGCCTTACCAAGTCACAGACCATGTCGCCGACAGCAGGGAGTGCAGCATGGACAGGGAGATGTTCTTCCACTTCCAGGAGCGAAAGCCATCATGCCTCACCACCTTCGGCACCGGCAGGTTCTGTAGGAGCACGTGTAGCACCCTGAACACCAGGAAGAACAGCACCACTGACAGTCCTGGGTGGGACTTGAGCAGAGGAAACAGGGCCTCCATCATCTCCTCCAGACTCCAGAACCCGCCTGTTGATCTCCTCCTGTCTTCAGCCTCCTCCTGTCAGCAGCTGCGCTGGAGCGGAGTTTTCAAAACATATGACAACACGGAACTTTTTTTTCCTTTATAAAAACCATTCGCTGTCCACAGTCCAGATGATGAATTCCAAATCTTCCCAGAATCGGAGGCGGCTTCCCGACAGCGACGATTCCAGAGAAGCGTGTTGGTGTGAGTGGCTCGCGCAGAGTAGAGAGGGGCGGGGCTTACGGAGGCGTGATTGGAACGAGACGCGCGGGTGGCGCTTAGCAGTCAGCGCACCAGAGAATTGAAAAGGGGCGGGGCCGAGGTCGAGTTACGAAAGAAAACTATCAACAGACAAGTTTTTGTCACCCTTCACCTGAATTGACCAAAAAATAATGAGAACGAGTGAAAAGGGAACCTGTTTTCCTCACGAAGGAATAGACATTTTGGGGGGTCGTATTTGTTTCAGCATATAATGATTGATGAAACCAAATATTTGTTTTGTTTTTGGAGGTTTTTGGGCAAAAGGTGGGCGATCTAGAGCAATGTGGGCCAAATGTGGCCATTTCCTGTGAACATACGGCCTTTGATGAGGTTAACTATCTATCTATCTATCTATCTATCTATCTCTCTCTCTCTCTCTCTCTCTCTCTCTCTCTCTCTCTCTCTCTATATATATATATATATATATATATATATATATATATATAGATATATAGATTTTTTTGTTGTTTTTTTAATAATAATTCATGGCTTCACTATATATTTTTGGCCAAACATATGGGTCATGTATCTATAAGAAAACACGTTTAGAAGACCGAACATGTCGTCAGGTGCAGCCCCTCCTCACTTGTCTCTCCTGTTTCAGCTCCAGCCACATTCCTCAAAGTGAGCAGAAATTCCCCAAAACATCACTATTCAGAGTATCTAAAGGCCAGAGCCGCTGGCCACATGAGCAATTTCAGTCATTACGTTTTTCATCCTGTAACATAAAATATGGAATCATAGTTTTTAGTCAACTAAAAGGTGTCATTTTGGCATCTACATGGACCTTCAAAGTAATGACAATTTTGTTGATTTTTGCACGGTTAGGATTTAATCTGATAAAATTTGATCTGACAAAACGTGCTTTTATTGACAAGGGTGCAATTAGGAGAAATCACCACTAGATGTCATTTTGATATTCTTTCCCCCTAGTACCAAAAAAAAAAAAAACACCCGAGTGGTTCCAACGGTTCATTTGGAAATGCGTTTCTTGTGTTTTTTATTTGTCTTAACCTAACTATACCAACTTAATTTTCATTAAACCTAGTGCAATAGACTTGATTTTGTTTTCCCTCATACTGAAATCGACAGTAGGACCCGGGAATTAAATAATGAATTAATAATGAATTAAACGAACGAAATAATGAATTAATTTAAAATGCTTCATCTTTTAACAGGTTGGACAAATGTATAAAACGAAGGTGTAACGTGACATGTGAATCTGGACGCTAGATGTCAGCAAACCCCCACTTCTCAGTCCGCATGAAACGCCAGATAAGAATATTCTGTGAATCATTACATCAAATTACTATGTGTAATGCTAACTTGATTAAGGGGTAGACATACACCGCAAAACAAAATTTCTTTTCAATGTTTTTTTCAGTTGATCATGTAATATGCATTTGAAAATGATCCTGAAAGGTGAACCTGAAATGACACATCCTGTCTCTAATCTGCGTACTGCAACTAGAGGTAACTTAAGACCTTGGCTGCTGTAGGGGATTTGAATATGTGAAAATGAAAACACCGTCATCACGGAAACCTGAAGGCTCAGAAACCTTCAGGTCTTTAAGGAAACATCTGTTGCGCAAATCAATCAAGTCAAGAGTTCACGGATGGTGAACTAAGTCATCATCTCACCAAATCTAGAATGTGTAGTAAAAATCATTGTAATGGTAACTGAAGGAGGATGTTTCACTTTAAATGATGAAATAATAAGCTATTAATAACTTTAAGTTAAAAGGCCGCACCTATCATTTGCATGCACGTGAGATGTGTTGTGGAGATTATGGACAGATCTGTCTTCCATCACTGTCTCATACCAGGAGCTTAGCATCAGTTTCACTATCTCACATGGAACATTCCAAGACTCTGACTTGTGTGCAGATGGAGGTTCAGGTGAGTGAAGACAGCAGGTCAAGTATGTCACCAAGCTGGTCCAAGAGGTGCGACTGGGTTTCTTCACCTGCATAGAATCTCTGAGACTGAGGAAGTATCAGTTTGCAAACTCTACTTCCCAGCTTACTACCTGTAAGAGATTTAATAACCTGAAGATCTCTGTTTTAGCTGATAAACTTTTTTTTCATGATGATGATGATAATAGCGGAGGTATGCAGACAGAACGGGCATTGTCGAAGCACAAAGCATTTATTATTTCCAAGTCACAGGGAAGGCAGACTCAGAAGAGGAGATGGCCCTTTGTTTCACCAGTCATCTAGATGTTGGACGACTGGAGTCAAAATCCAAGATGCAGAAGTGATAACGTGTTTCCTGTCTACATACACACGCACAGTTTATGTCCTTATATTTGTGGGGACCTCTCGTTGCCATAACCCTTTCCCCAGCATCTCATCCGAAACCTAACCATCCATAATACATGGCTAACCTTGACCAGTACCTAAATCAAACTTAAATTCATTTGCAATAATATGGTTATTTCGAAGTTTTAATCCTCAAACTGGGGTTTAAACTTGTGTGGACCGGCAAAATCTCCCCACTAATCTATGGCGTCCCCTCAAGTAGGTGTATTTCTTAGAATTTGTCTCCTACAACTACACTAGGACCGCACACAACGTCGGTATTCATATCCGTGTTAGGGTCATAACTGAACTAGATGTCCTCACAAGGAGGTGTTTTGCAAAAGGAGACATGAAACTTGTGAGCAGAGAGAAGCTGCAATCAAATCTCTTCAGGCTTCAGTTCTTATCCAACCAGTATTTTCACATCTTTGAGTGAGTCAAGTGGTTTTAGGTTTCAAACAGCTGTCGGCTCTTTATTGCTGTGGGAAGAAGCTCAGGTCGTGCAGGAATTTAAAACTGTATGCTATTCCCACGTCAGTACATTCACATCAAGGAGAAAACTGGAGAAAATTAAAAACAAAGATTGCCCCATACCGGTGTTTTATTGAAAAGTTAAAAGGAGGTTCTACGGAAAATATTTATACAAAATATGGGACAATTTATCCGCGTCGCCATATGTCCCTCATGAGTGCCCGTACTTCCGGGTTCTCGTTGCCAGGAGACGGGGCTTACGTTGTTGAGCAGCTCCGATGGAAAAGTATGAGAAAATCAAAGTTGTTGGAAGAGGCGCTTTTGGGTAAACTACGAAACGTCTTATGAGTTTGTCGCTTTTGTTTGCAACTTTTTATATTAGTCAGCGTTATGCTGACTGTACTAAGTCAGTATTTAATACCCTTTTCCCCAAAAAACGGAATAACGGTACATCTTTGCTAACTTCGCTTAGCAAATGTACTCTAGCCCATTATACGCCATTGTTAGACGAGTCACTGCTAGTGAAAACCATATGTCCAACTATTGACCCACAGAGTTGCTGTTTTGTCGGTCTTTATTTTACGAGATGTGGGATTGTTTAGCTGTGACAGTCTTACGCAACAGTGGCAGGCTGGTTTTCAGAATTCCTATCTATGACGTAGCTGTGACCCAAAGTCTTGGTAATGGAGATAGAATGGTGAGCAACTCTGATACATTTAATGGTTTGTATATGTCATTTGACATAACGGCATTATGAAAAAAAAATGGCAACCAGGAGATGGAAATGCGATTTTT
The DNA here is from genome assembly GCF_027744825.2 of Synchiropus splendidus. NCBI lineage: Eukaryota > Metazoa > Chordata > Actinopteri > Syngnathiformes > Callionymidae > Synchiropus > Synchiropus splendidus. The sequence continues at coordinate 13,951,045 of NC_071341.1, read as the reverse complement.
AGATACAATAACACACGAATTTCATTGGTTTGATAGCAGTAAAGCATAAGCTGTTTTGTTATTTCCTGTCCTTTCTCAGGATCGTTCACCTGTGCCGCAGGCGCACTGATGGCGCCTTTGTCATTCTGAAGGAGATCCCGGTGGAGCAGATGTCTCGGGATGAGCGCCTGGCGGCTCAGAATGAGTGTCAGGTGCTGAAGCTTCTCAACCATCCAAATATCATCGAATACTATGAGAATTTCCTGGAGGACAAGGCGCTTATGATTGCCATGGAATATGCGCCGGGTAAGCTAGCGTGCCGTTACGACACTGCCTGTTGTTTGCTGGCTCAGAATTTGCCAGGGTTCAGTGCTGCAGGGCTCACTCTTCTTCACATACAAAAACATACGGATCCGATGTCAGTAACAGCTGCTAAGACATTGTCTGAGCAACAATGTGCATGTTCCTCACTAGATAATATATTGTCTATTATTTAGTAATATATGTTTTAGCTGTTTGCCAGATTCATGTAGTGTTAAGCACACAGTGGAGGTGTTCCTTTTTTTGAGTTCATTCGATTGATGTCTACAGGTGGAACATTGGCTGACTACATCCAGAAGCGCTGCAACTCCCTGCTGGATGAAGACACCATCCTCCACTTCTTTGTCCAGATCCTGCTGGCCTTGTACCACGTCCACAACAAGCTCATCCTGCACAGAGACCTGAAGACACAGAACATTCTTCTGGACAATCACCAGATGATCGTCAAAATCGGCGACTTCGGCATTTCCAAAATCCTCGTCAGCAAAAGCAAAGCATACACTGTGAGTTTCTGTGAATTAAAAATCTGCATGTGAGTGAATTCAATATTTATTCCTCTGTCTGTTCTACAGGTGGTTGGGACGCCTTGTTATATCTCTCCAGAGCTCTGTGAGGGGAAGCCTTATAACCAGAAGAGCGATATTTGGGCTCTTGGTTGTGTTCTGTACGAGCTTGCAAGCCTGAAGAGAGCCTTCGAAGCTGCTGTAAAGAAACATTTTGCACACCCATAATCTAGTTTTCTTTTGAATGATGATTCATACTGCACTAGCCATACTTTATTTACACTCCTCTTTATTTCTTTCTTGAGAAACAATAATGTTACTCTGAAAAATGAATGAATCCACATGAAATGAAAAGGCCAAAACCAGCCATTAAAGGTATGTTTTTTTTACCGTTGCAGAATCTTCCTGCTCTTGTTCTGAAGATCATGAGTGGAACGTTTGCTCCCATCTCTGACCGGTACAGCCCAGAACTACGACAGCTCATACTCAACATGCTCAACCTGGATCCATCTAAACGTCCACAACTCAACGAGATAATGGCCCTTCCCATCTGCATCAGGCCACTGCTCAATCTCTACACAGACATCGGCAATGTCAAGATGAGACGGTAACTGTCGTCCTTTATGTCACACTTTTGGGAGCGATATAGTAAAACTCATGAACTGTTTAAGGATTGAGAAACCGCTGTCTACAGTGCAGACTGGTCCACAGGGTCGACCAGGAGGGAGAGTGCCCACCAGCAGGTCAAGAGGTCAGCACACGCTGTGACAGAGTGGGTTTATTGTGCTTTGGCTCAATATCAGAATTTTTGGCCAAGCAGATTTGGCTGTGAGTTTGGCAACAGGGAAGATGCATTCGCTTCCTCTGTCGTCGGTGTATACGTGGGGCAGCGGCATCTCGACCCCGCTACGCCTTCCGATGCTCAACACCGAGGTTCTGAAGGTCTCATTGGGGCGAACTCAGAAGATGGGGGTCACAAAGTCAGGTCGCCTCATCACATGGGAGGTGAGTGCTGGTTAAACTTAATATTCCTCCCACCATAATTTCATTACAAATTCAAGTTGTTTTCTGCAGCACAGCAGAAGAAGGTGGGATTTAGAGGAGGTTTTGGTGCCAATAAACTTCTATTCAGTGTTATTTTTGTTGTTTTGATGCTTACACACACAAAATAGTCTCATTTACTTAGAGCATTAAGTAATGTTTGCTATCGTGGGTTTTGCTGTTGTCACAGAAACGTAATCTTTATATCCCCCAAAGACTTCAATTGTGAATCATCATGGCAGGCTCCTTCTGTCGGGTCTGGTGAGACCAGTTTGCCGGGCGCAGTGGAGCAGATGCAGCCTCAGTTCATTTCACGCTTCCTGGAGGGTCAGTCAGGGGTCACCATCAAGTCGGTGTCCTGCGGAGATCTTTTCACCACCTGCATGACAGGTACAGGGGCGGGTTGCTTTTAAGTCAACAGAAGTGTAACATTGTCAAAGTGAAGGACAAATTAGAGGCTTAAAAATGAACTGCCGTCGACTAAGCTAACTAGGAAAACAGCCTGTTATTCCTCCAATAAAATCCTTTTATCGTCAAAAAAGTCAACTTCCAAACACTGGGTAAATAGAACGAAGCTAGTAGTAAACATTTTAATTTTATTGTTTCCTCACAATAAATCCATGATAATTCACAGTGTACTGTAGTGTCTGTGTGATACTGTTTGTGGGTTAAATATCACTATATATTTGTTTTATTATTGTGGGAATTGCATTCTTGGTACAATGTTTAATATTTGGGTACTATATAAGGTTTCCTCGTCCCAGTTCTTTGGCTGTCCTCAGGTCCCCTTTTGCAAATCAAATAGCACAGGAACACAGAGCCTGGTTTCCTGTCGACCGTCTCTCATCAATGCAAATCTTCTTTTTTTGTTCGGACAATAGGGACTTATGGCTGGATCATGTGAGGATCCACCTGCTCTCATCCGCTCTAATCCTCCTTTTCTCTCTGAATTTGCAGACCGGGGCATTATCATGACTTTTGGAAGTGGGAGCAACGGCTGTTTGGGGCATGGGAACTACAATGATGTAACTCAGGTACACACAAGTCAGTTAAGGACGTTTACAAATCCATGTTCATGTTCAGCTCAGTCATCGCATCATTTGATGACTTTAGCGACTGTTAGAGCTGAAATCACTCAGGCAGGACTGCGGCAAGGAATAGCTGCAGGGAACGTAAGCCTCCGGTTCAGTAAAGGGTTGGGCAGTTCCGTTTCCAGTGTTGCCACATCGTACAGTTACAAATCCTAAAGCTGTTTATGTGCAGTTGTTTTGTTCTTATTCTATAAAAGGATGAGTACAGTTATAGAATAAAAAAGGACATAATTGGGGTCAAAACAGAGACAAAGTTAGGGAGAAGGGAGACAGTGATTGACTAAAAAAGTTGGAGGAGGAACACAACCGCTGAGGTTCGTGGATGCAGTGAAGGAAAGCATGAAGAGGACAGGTGTGACCAGGGAGGATGATCCGTGTTGGTTGAGGTGCAGGAGGCAGTGGTCTAGCAAAGCATCAAACAGAGTGGCTTTCATTGCTGAATGTTATGCGCACATGAATGTGAATGTATGTTGATGTCCAGCCCAAGATCGTGGAGGCTCTTCTCGGCTATGAGCTGGTTCAGGTGTCATGTGGTGCTTCCCACGTCCTGGCTGTGACTAACGAAAGAGAAGTATTTGCCTGGGGACGGGGAGACAATGGTACAGTCAACGTCTTATCAAAGTCATTCATGCTCTTTTCCTGTTGTGTGATTTATGACCATGTCGCCCCCCCACTCCCTCTTCCCACTCACTCACCCTGGTTCAATGACAACTCTGTCAGGTCGCCTTGGGCTCGGCACACAAGACACTCACAACTCACCCCAGCAGGTTTGTTTACCTGCAGAATTTGGGGCCCACAAGGCGGTGTGTGGAGTGGACTGCTCCATGATCATCAGCACGCAGCACAGTATCATGGCGTGTGGGAGCAACAGGTGAAGCATTCAAATACCTCCCCGTTTTCTGGGAAAGAAAACAAATACTATCATTATATTGGCAATGTTTAACCAAGAGTAACTCTACTATAGACAAACTAAATAACTCCATTAAATATACTACAAATACAAGTGTTATTCTTTTCTTAACTTTTTTATTTTCTATTTATATAAAAATATTTCTTTATACTTAATCCACTTCAACTTATTTTCACCTGCCACAGTTTTATTTTGTTTATTTTTAAGTGTAGATTTTGTAGAATTTGGGTGTCATTTATTCATTTTTTTCTGTGTCTAATCTTCACAACTTTATGTGTCTATTTTTGTCATTATTTGTTGATCACATTATTCACCCATAAGCAATTATTTAACCAATTACTTCTACCGTTATTGAAGTTGTCATTTAGTTGATATATGATTGAGTGAATATTTATTCAATGCCTTTAATCTCTTTTCCGTTTGTTAATGATTAATAATAATAATAATTGTTATTGATGATTTGGCCTTTTCTGTTTATTCCTTTTACTCTTTCTTCATCACTCCACATTTAGTTCACAGTATTAGTGCTGTCCATGTGACTCTCCTCAGTGGACTAAAATGAATGGATGAATATTTGGTTACACTGAAGTTGTGTGTTTTCGAATATCTGAACTTTACTGAGGTATTTTTCCCAATCACCAAAGTATCTTGATCGTCATCAGCACAAGTGGATCATTACTTTGCTCACATCTTGTGCAGCGTTCTCACGCTGAGTTTGGGACCGGAAGCAGGGCTGCTGTGAGTCGTCGCATGTGTAAACAGAGCACAGTTCATTTTAGGTGCGGCCTGCGGCCTTCTAACCTAGACTGAAACTTCTAATCACGTTGTGTTTATTTAAACAACAAAGGCGAGAGCGACACTCAAAAGACTGAATTACTCATGTATTTTTAACTTCAACAATGGACCGCTTTCACTGACATTGTTGTGTGTAGGTTCAACAAGCTTGGCCTTGACAAGATAACAGCTGGAGAGGAACCAAGTCCTTCGAGTCAGGTGGAGGAAGCGCACTGTTTCACTCCGCTCCAATCTGCTCCCATCAACACGGAGAAAATAGTGTGCATTGATATCGGAACTGCTCACTCGGTCGCTGTCACAGGTCGGACATCTTTTTTCACTAATGTCTCGCACTAAATATGAGCGTCAGCCCTCAGCTATTGTTTGTCAGACTCCCCAAATACACAAAGGGATGGAGGTGCAACTGCTGTTAAAGGTATTTTGATTGTAATATATATATGTATGTATGTGTGTGTCTTTCTAATATTTATGTTGTTTAAGAAGACGACATATTTGCTGTATTGATTCTTGCTCTCCATGATCTGATGCTGTTGTGAACATATTTCCTCACGTTTTTAATTGTTTTATTTCTACGTTCCTCCAGAAGCAGGTCAGTGCTTCACCTTCGGCAGTAATCAGCACGGACAGATGGGCTGCAGCTCTCGCCGTAACGGCCGAGTCCCGTACCTGGTGCAGGACCTGCAGGGCATCACGATGGCGGCGTGCGGCGACGCCTTCACACTCGCCATTGGATCCGGTGAGTGTCACTTGATATTACGGTCAAAGAGCTGAAGATAACAACTTGGTGATTATTAGGGGTGTAAGGAAATATTGGTACGCTCAATTGTCACGATACTTGATTCCACGTTATTTTATCAATATTTTTGCTGAAATATTGCAATGTGATATTATCTTAATATCTTGATATTTGGTCCGTATTTGAAACATAGATACTTGGATAAGCTGCTGCATTTTTGACTCCTTTATTATTGCTTTTTGCACACTGTGTTAGACAGCAAAATTTAAGTGAAAGTCTAACTGGACGTCGTAACAATAAATTGGTCTCATACACATGATATTGTAGTGTATTATCTGACTTTCCCCCTTCGAGGTAGTCGAATGCAAGTTATTTCCAAAACATCTCCAGTCAAGGGTCATGAAACTTTCCTCCTCCAGAATAGCTCATAAAGTAGTTGTGGCCAGGTTACATACCTCCAGGATTCCTCAGTGGAGATAAGCAGTGGCTCTAATCCAAGTCACATCAGGATGAGTCAGTCCCCTTGATGTCAAAGCGACACCAGCAGAAAATCAGCTGCTCTGACATGTGACGTCATCGCTGCAGTCACCTGGTTAATGGTAAAAGCTCGGTGATAACAGCCGTGGGCAGATGAAGCAACGATGACATCCCCACTCATACTTGTGTACTTCCACCACCAGGGTCGAACCCAAGTCGTTCTTCCTGGATTACAAGGTCAGAGAGATGGTGACCGATCCCGCCAACATAACCAGCTTAGCTGATTTTAAGACAGCGGCAGATAGTTTACACGTGTGGCAGATAGGTAACAGATGTATGTTTGTTTGGACTCACGGGTCTTAAAGTGTGTGTTTTGTTCTTTTTGCTGGAGGGAAAATGGTAAAATGTCATTTTGTGCCAGTGATTGGCCCCCCTGTGGAGGAACCCCGCCGTGCCCGCCGCGCCTGCAGCTTTTCCTTTTTATAAGAGAAGGTCTTTGTTCAGCAAATGGAACCATTATTCTGCCACTGCAGGAGAGCCCCAGTTGCCAGTTAAAGATTTGTGTGGATTAATGCGTCCTGAGGGTGAATTTTCAGCAGAAGTGGTGACCAGTGGTGACTTTTTTTTCTCTCTCTCTCCCACAGATGGTGAAGTGTTCACCTGGGGCAAAGGCGCCCGCGGCCGCCTGGGGAGGAAGGAGGGCGACTCTGGTGTACCAAAGCCCGTGCAGCTTGATGAGAGCCACCCATTCATGGTGACATCAGTGGCCTGTTGTCATGGCAACACATTGCTGGCGGTGAAACGTAATAATTCACTTAAAAAGTATCATAAGTACAGGGATGTCGAGTCTGATGTTAGGAGAAGTGGAACTTGATTTAACTCTCCGGCCTTTCAAATGGAGCTACTAGAAGTGGGGCGTCCTGAAGGCCATGAATGTGAATAGTCTTAGCTGACTCAGCGTTATTTAACCTGGAAGAGGATGATTTGGTGTGGGTTCACAAAACGTCACAAAACGGCAGGTCCTGGTGAAGATGGGATTAAACAGTTCCAGGGAAATGATGGAGGTTTAAGGGAGATTAAAGATCACAATTTAATAAATAACTGTGAAGTCAGTAATCCTGGCTTCGTGGCTGATCGTTGACCGCAGAGGCAGAGTTTCCTGTCGTCGTTTTTTAACTGGCTTCTGAACTCAACACTGCCAATGGTGGACTCTCTGTCCACCGCCATCCCCCCTGGTTCGTCCAGTTCCTCTCTCACTCTCCCTCATGTGTGTGGTGTCTTCATGAGCTCGGCCTGCTCTCTAACGAGTGTCTCTTGTTGCAGCTTTGCTCGATGAACCAGCTCAGAGATGATCGTGAGTCGGGAGGCCCCGCGGTGACGTGAACGACTCTCCAAATCTCTCCCCGTCTACGCTTGCACGTGTGCCGCGGCCGCCTGCTCCAGTTGCTGCTGAATGTAGAGCAACAAAGAGAGAGCAACAGGTGAATCTCACCTGCAGGAATGTGGCCATCGACCTGGTTCACAGCAAGTGGAGCCATTGTCCTCCCTCACGTGCATGAGGAAGCATCAGTCAAGGGCCGACTGGGTTTGGCCTCTTAAGCTGCCCATGAATAGAGTGAATGAAAGTCGCTTGAGTGCGACTCATCAGTCAAGTCAACAAGCAGATTAATCTTGATCACAGCGTCAGTGCTCACGTTTTCTCTGCTGGATTACATCTCTATGCTGAGGGAAATAACGACTGAGGCTGTTGGTACCTATCTGTCTATCTGTCTGTCTGTCTATCTGTCTGTCTATCTGTCTGTCTATCTGTCTGTCTATCTGTCTGTCTGTCTATCTGTCTGTCTATCTGTCTGTCTATCTGTCTGTCTATCTGTCTGTCTGTCTGTCTGTCTGTCTGTCTATCTGTCTGTCTATCTATCTATCTATCTATCTATCTATCCTTTTTAATTCATCTTTATACCCAGTATTTAATTATATTTATCCATCTTTCATGTGTCTCTACATGCATCTACTTCAATGTATCAATGGCTCTGTCAAGTTACCGATCTGTCCATCATCCAGTCACATGATCATTCATCCTTCTAACCATTGTCCCGTCCTTCTGCCTCTGACTGTCCTCCGTCTGACAATCCATCCATGTTTTTAGAAAAGTGTCTTTTTATCCATCAAGTTATCATGTCTTCCACATGGCCACTCATCTCCCTGTTGGGACGTGTACAGATAGACCCCTAGTGGTGGCTGACAATGCATGAGAGAAGTGGGCCTCTTGGCGCCTCTTAAGTTACTTTTTTAGCCTAAATATATTTTGGTAACTGAAGGGGCATTTATTTGAGTCCTTGTGAGACTTGATTCCCAGCCTACAAGGTGCTTAGCCGCAAAGTAGCCCGTCCCACTCCACATGATGCCACGGAGCTCAGCAGTCAAGCGGCTCTTTTTGAGCCCCAGCATCAGACAGGTGTACAGGTGCCCATCTTTCTGTCTTGAGCACCTGCGGCCCCAGAATGTCAGACGCCTGTTCTTTCATTCATCCATCCACCAGACCCCATCTATCATTCACTGCATCACCTTCTCCATTTACACAACACATTTGTGTGGGACAAAGTAAAGTAAAGTACACACCTGTTTTATACGGGATACACTGGCTGAATTATGCAGAGACCCAAAGCAACATCATATAATGTAAAGTGAAATCATTGTTATAATAACCTGCACTGATTCGATACGTTTGTGTCGTAGTTGTATGTCGTTTACACACACACGTGTTGCTGTTTTCATGCCATGCCAAGCTAATCGAATACGTTTCGATGTCTAATCCCGATCAATTAATCGATGACTATTGTTTCCCGAGACGATGATGTAATGGTGATGTAATGCAGCGGCAACAAAGCAGGTGGATCGCTGCTTCAGTGGTGAGCCTCGCTTCACACGGCATCTGAGGATTCTCACTTGACACGTTTATTAAACAACAAATACAATATGAATGACTGAAATCTGGATTTTCATCGACATTCGGCAGGCAATGTTTACACTCTCCCTCGGTGGTTGTTCGGTGCTCCGCCTCAAGAGGGCGACTGCGAGTTTCGCCAAAAATGTCATTACATTTTTTTTATCATTTTGTACTTATAAAATAGTGCTTTTAATTTAACGAGTGAATTGGTAACTGCAGTAAGATAAGAATGCATTTGAAAATAATGATTAATATTTCCTGGTGACTGTTCATCATGCTACATTCGTTAGCCTAATTTAGCCGAACAAAAAACCGAGTCACTTCATTTAAGCCGCTCGATTAAAGCGCCATAAAGAGAGATGCGAGAGATCAAATGGTGTGAAACGCGGCGGAGCGTCTTGACTCCTCCTGCCTGGAGGAGAGGAGGCGGTGCTCGGTTCACCTCAACAGACGGAGGCTTGTGCATTGTTGATCAGTCACTGCTGCATCCGCGGAGGAGAGGACCGGGCCACGAGCCAGCGCGGCTACAGCACCTTTGTGATCTCAGCTCGTCGGACCGGCGCGTGCCGCTCTGTCGTCGCCACCGGGGTCCAGTCGCCAGGAAGCCGGGAAGGACGCGCCGGACATGATATGAGCCTGCCTTGAGCTGCCGTGTTCAAGGGGGGACGAGGACCAGGAGGACATTCACGCGTTTCACCTCGAGAGCGAAGGCCGATCTTTCAGCGACACAATGCCCGGGTTTGATTACAAGTTCCTGGAGAAGCCGAAGAGACGCTTCCAGTGTCCGCTGTGCAGCAAGGCGATGCGGGAGCCGGTCCAAGTGTCAACCTGTGGCCACCGCTTCTGTGACACCTGTCTGCAGGAATTCCTCAGGTATATATCTTTTTAAATCTTTCACACTCGAGTTCATAGCTTTTTACAGGGTGATACCGGAGCGCCGGGTTTCGGTCGAGTTACTGTAAATAAAGCGAATGTAGGTGTGTCCTCCTCACCTTTATTCACAACATCCCTGACGCTGATCTGTTGCCGGGTCAGAAGGCCAATGTGATGGTGCCTAGAAATCACCCTCACATCTGAAGGCTCACCCCTGAGTGACAGTTGGATGACAGAGTTTATCAAGCTGTCTGTAAAACCATATGTTTTATGTGATGGATTAGTGCCCCCCACACAGGCCATTTATCTCATACAAAACACTTATTTACACTATAGCCCAATGTTTATTACAGCAGCATATCTTGCATGGTTTCTATTTCAGTACACTGTCCGCACCAAAAGGTCAAAATATAAGTCAAACTTTCTTTGCACGTAAGCTAATAATTCTGTTCAAGACTTTGTCATATTGCTCATGTGGATAGGGAAAGGAGGGGGGTTGGCCCAGTCCCCTGGACCCGTGCCCTGACTGCCCATATGTCTGGGCAACACATTGTACAGCAAACTCACTCTCCATCCGACTCCCCATTGTCCCTGAGTCCGACTGACTTGACTTGAGGCGACGTCGCGTCACGCTCCCTCCAGCTGTGTGTCTCTCCTGACACACTTGTCAAAGGGGAAAATATGCATTGGTGCTCATGAGTGATGAGGCGTTTTTGTCGGGGCAGGTACAGGATGTAGTGGAGGAGGTAACTGGGCCGGCAGACAAAAAGCGCAGAAGGGGGTGATTATTCCTGTTTTGGACACAAAAATTGTCAGCCGCCGCTTTTGATGAATTGAGACCTAAATTGAGGGGTGGGTGCTGGATGTCTATTGACTTCCTATGCTGTCTGTGTTTTTGCCCTGAGGTGCCCCTCAGCTTGGAGATGGGTTGGCAAATCAGGGGCTGATGCTTCAGACAATGTGTGTGTGTGTGTGTGAGAGACTGGGGGTCAGACGGAGGTGGTGGACTGGAGTCTTGCCTCCAGTCCTGGATTAGACAGATTCCTTCATCTGTGTCAGCCAGAAAAGCCTCCACCCAGAGGTCAGGCGCCCACTGACATCATTTCACCTCCTCAAGGGGTCGAGGTTGATACAGAAAGAGTCTTTGTATTGTCATCTGCTCGCTCTTTTGTCATGCTCACCATTGCCTTTAGTCTCTCAGGCTACTGTCAACGTTTCTTCTCTTTGTTAAACTGAATGAAATGAGCGTCTCACATCCCAAGTAGCCTGGATATACAGTATATAGTATCAGGTCTTGCCTTGGTGTGGCTCTTGAAATGAATCATCTTGGTCAATGTGGACTGCTCTGTTTCCACTGAACAAAGATTAAAGAATGAAAGGCTACATTTTTGCCCATGAAAATGCACCTTTTTCTAATAAAATATCCACTTTTTGTGTATTTTTGTTTCCCTTTTTATTCTATCCTATTTTTATTATTGTCATACTTATTTCAATCTTTTTGTCAGATTTCTTTGTCTATTTTATTTAATGTATTTCATCTAATATGCCATAATAAAGAATTAATGTCCTTTTCCAATTTTTCCTATAAATATATTGGGTTATTTCCCCTTTCCCCTATTAACTATATATTTATTAGAGGTTGGGATCTAGAGTGATACACTTCGAGTTGAGTTGACCCTTAAGCTTAAACATCAGTGGGTTAGTGAACGTCACGTGACAAAGAGTCACACTTTGTGCCTCTACCCTGAAGTTTGCTTTTTGAAAAGTAATGGTTGTTTTGGCTAAATCACATGACACAGTTTTGTGTCCATGTCTGTGAATTTCTATGCCAGTTATTATAGTGGTTTAATGGCAATATTGATTGTCCCAAAACTCTGTTTTTAGTCATAATGTTTTCCGCTGGTGAGGTTCAGCGGGGTCATTGAAAAGGGCAGTGAGATATTAAAATAGCGCTGGATGTCAATCACCCAGATTAAATATAGTAAAATATGAGCGTCAAGCCATTAAATGTAGTTTCCGACCCCGTCAAAATGTTGCGGTTTCTATTGTGTGCTTTTTTTTTTCACTCCCCCCAAAACTGCCCTGCAGTTGTTTGTGCTTTGATTTGAGTTGCAAGAGAAGCCAGCAAACGTTTAACTGTAACCAGCAGAGAGGAAAGAAGTTGTCAGTTGTGTTAAGCCCAAAACTTGCAAAGTGCCTGGAGGGAAACGGGCCAGTAAACGTTCCACTGTAAATGTGGAAGCTGCTCCTGTTATCATTAACGGGGGTTTTATTTATGTTTCAGAAACTTTATCCGGTTAGACTTGTGAAGTTTTTCTGTGTAGTATTTGCTCGTGGGTTGACGGTGAGTCATCGGGGCTGAGGATTGCTGTGCAGTGGAGACTTGCATCTGCTTAACAAAGCGAGCGAGCGAGGGAGGAACAGCGTTCGCTCCTGATCAATGAGTTTGGACCGTCAATGTTCGGGACACGTCATCATGTCCGCCTCCGTCTTTCTCCGCCGCTTTCCTCTCCCACTCAGGTCTCTCTTCACCTGGAACTTGGGGTACTGCGTGCAGCGTGACGTCTGTGTGGTTGTCAGTCCGACCAGAATGACTCCAACGTTGTTGCGGCTTTTTGTGCTTTTGAATCCGGGTGGCCATATGTAGGAGACACGCAGTAGCGTTCACCACCACTCCGCACTTTCAATCTCAGAACCTGTTTTGATGACATGGATGAGATCCGTCCTTACTGGTTAGCTAATCTCGTTAGATCACATTTCCGTTATGTAATCTCCAATTAATGATGTCAACAAATGCTGAACATACCGGTGCTGTTTTTTGGAAACTCTTATGCAGTAAACACTTTCTTGGCAACTTATTTTTTTCACCTAGAACGCGCTATGACCCGGAAACGCTGAGTCAGGAAACATTAGCTGGCACTGCTAACCTGCTTGCAAAAGGGCGTGTTAGCGGCGCCACTCCTTTTAGATTAGCCCTATCTTCACAAAGTGCCTCTGCTAAAGCTTTAATGTGTCATTTCAAGATAAGATTAATCCATAATGTAACTGTTGCACTCATGTTAAGCCGATATCAGTCAACAGTGATTTAATGTGAGCATTTACCGCATTACTTTTGAGTGCACTTTTCATTCTGTTGCTTCTTTAGCATGGATTTTTGGCAACTAAAGATGTGTCGCATACGAGCGGAAAATGAAGACAGCATGATTAGCTAGCACACCCCCATGTTTACAATGAAGACGTTCGTGATGCTAACTGTTAGCGGCCAATTCAAGTGGAAGCTTTGCTTTGACGTTTCTCACGACGGTCCTCCCAAACTTTGTTGTCAAACTCCACCACACTTTCCGTTCATCATCATGCTGTTCTGAGGATTAAATCTGAAATGTGTTTACTACGAATTTACGTGGCTAATGAAACACATGGACTGGAGCGGCATTAAGCTTGAACAAATTTGTCCATCATCGGCAGCTGATACCCGCGTGCGCGCACAAACAAAACTGCGGCCGAGCTGACCGCCTCTTTGTTGGCCTTTTAATTAAGCGAGCGTGCGGGCTGAGGTCAGCGCAGTGTCTCTGTGAGGATCCTATTGTGCGGCCCGGTTTGACTTTATTGGAGCTGTCAGACTCTAGTTATCTAATGCTTTGCTCGTTGTGCAACCTTGGCCGGATTGATTGAGAGAGTGTCATCCAGCCCGGACTTGCCGGCCGAGTCTGCACACTTTCTCGGCGACGGCTGTGTCGTAACAAGCCGCATTAGAACGCTTCGCCGTCTCTTGCTGTCTTTAATATTAAAAAAAAAAACCTCAGAAGGCATTCAACAAGGAATTCTAAATCGACTTCTGTGGGCCGGTTCATGTTAACAAGGGATCTGAATGAGATCTGCCTGGGGAAGAGTCATGGGGTGGAATAAAACCACCCCAATTTACGTCACATGTTCTGGCAACACAAGATCACAAGGACAGGTCTTGGCAGCTCTGCAGCTGCTCTCAAGCTTGCTGCTTGGACGGGGATGTAGAGGTCACCCTGGAAAGGTTGCCAGTCCAACCCGGGGGAACACATACTCGGCTTCTCTATAGTACTGTAGTAAACTTCCTGTGAGTCGTGGGGAACTCCAGATCTATTTCTTGATCGACTTTTGGGAATGAAGTTGTGATTTGTTTTGTCCTGTCTGCTCGTGTAAGAACAAACTCTTCTCTGACAACATACCTGTGGAATCTCGCTCCGCTTCTAACAATCAGCCGTTTGTTCTGTGATTCCCCTCAAGTTCCCCGTTAGCATAACAACATACCGTACGCACACGTAATGACCTGACAAGGGAAAACAAATGCTTGAGTACAAAGAGTCGCCTCGCACCGGTCCGACGTCCTCTCACTTATGGTGTCTGTTTTAGAGCCCTGGCTTGACTGTGAATGCCCCCCGTATGTCAGTTCACTTGAATAATGAATCTATAAAATCACTTTACAACTTCAATGTCCTCCAAAGTTCTGAGCTCCAGCGAAGTCTCTGCCAGCAGGAGGTCTGTCTGACTCTCACATGGATGTTAGGCTGTATAAAGAGGCTCTGTGGCTGTTTCCTGAAGACCTGTGTGTCTGTGCCGCCTCGGTGCCCACTGCTGTGCATAAACTAGCTCCTTACGGCAGCTGGGCCTTTGAGTCTCTGAGGGTCCCTGTGTCTGAATGGGCCGGGTGCCACGGATGGCTGATGAATGTCTGTGTTTATCGCGCATCCCGCGACAGAGCCCTTCACTGTCCCCGTCGCAGGTGTCAGGAGGTTTCTGGGGTCCGGATCCGGAGAGGTCTGCCCATCAGAGGTGCTGCAGCGGCAGGAGCGGGGAGGGGAAGTGGCGCAAAATAAAGCAGGCAACGGAACAGTCACGAGTTATTGTGTGCAGCATCTGTCAGGAGTCAAGCACGACGCTTCCTCTTCACAGACGGATGGCTGCGGAATCCTGGACTCACAGATGAGTCATTAAAACAGACACGTGTGGTTGTTTATAGATTTACAGATGTGGAATAGTTTCACGAGTCCTGAAGGATATCGTGATTGACAACCGCTCCAAACACGGACTTCAGACTTGCGTGGCGTCACTGACCTTGTGCTACATTTCTGTTATTGATTCTTCAGGTGCTTCTGTCACTGCCGCGCCGCTTCATGGTATCAGGAAAACCAGCAGAGCAGATCAGATTATTGACGCTTTACAATAAATGATTTGTTTCGAATCATTGACTGCTGACTAGCTAAAGATGCTAGCTTCCGCCAGTCAGTTTTCATACCTTAGATTTGTGTTTTGTGCTTGTTTGTACAATGCTAATTTTCCAACTTTATTTTAAATTTTGTATGTAAGGAAGGTAATAAGAGCATATTAAATTATCATAGAAATAGCATGCACCGAGGGGTCTTGTTTACAAGTGATGGAAGGATTATCATCAGCTTAAAAGAGAAGCTATCTCTGCAAGACGTCTTGAGTCTGAGAGGCTCAAAGTAGAAACATTGATTCTCCACATGCAGAGTTGAGGTGTCTCCCACATGGTTTTTGGTCACGTCCAGCTGGGTGGAGACCTGGGACTGACCCATGACACACTGGGCTTGTGTCTAGGCTTCTTTGTTCTGCTGCCCCTCTCTCACACTCTGTGCTTCATGTCATCAGTGTTGTCTCCACAAGCTAGCGACTAAATCGCCATCAACCTATCATAAGTGGTCTATTATTCAAGTTCGCTGTTGATGCTTTTAAGTCCAAGTGAAAGTCTGAGAAAGTAATCCAAACACAGGAAACGACCCCAGATCTCCATCTTTTACAGGCTCAGGGAAATGGATGTTGACATCTGATAGCTGCCGAGTTTCCCATGTAGGGAAGACTTCTCGAAGGGATTGTTTACTCTCATAGAGCGATTTAAAGTCCATTAAATCTTCAGTTTTTCGGGCTAACGTGGTTGATGGAAATGTTTTGTTTACGTGTCTTGATGCAAGTTTAAAATGACAGATGACATTCCTGGTGGAAAAGAAACAAACTCCAAGTGCACACGCCTGACCAAAGTGCACGTGCAGAGGAAATGGTATTGCACACAGATTACTGGTAATTGGGAGGAATTTTAAGAGTTGCTCTGGCAGGTTCCACCGCCAGAACTGAGCTTGTTGTAACTTCGCAGCAAAGCTGTGAAACGGCCCCAGAGACCGCGGGATGGATGCAAGCTGGCCTGTTGCAGGAGAAGTTAATAGTGGTGGGTCTCTGTGGAGGAAGCTGCGAGGGTTCAATGATACAGCTGTGACTGTGACATCGGTGAGAGAAAGTCTCCACCGCGGTTCACACAGCTGCGCCGGACCCAAACACTAGATGTTATTGAGAGAGGTGTATTGTGACAGCTGTAAAGTTAAGGGATGACATTTTGAATCCGCACAGCGACGCCCCTCCTCAGATCACTTTCAGATCCTATCTTCTGTTCCTCCTCGCTGACCCTCATGATCCCAGCCTCCCGTTGACATGCTCATCTTTCTCTTTTTGTGAAAACTAAAACAGTGCGCTGTGGATCCACCGTGCACTCTAATTATGTGATTGGCGGTGATGTTAAAGTTAGCAAGATGGTAATTGCGGTTGAGAGAAACTGTCGAAGGCATGACTCAGTTTCCTTACCTGAATCACAAACTCGAATGACTGTTATTACGGATGCGACAGGTTTGGTCAGGACAGAGGTTAGTTCCAGTGAATTAATGTTTTTTTTTATAATTCCTTCGTAGAGTCTACATGAAAGTTAAGTTGCGCTGCCAGTCAAATCCCCTGTTCACTAGCTGACTTGTTAGCATTGTTAGCAAAAGGAAAATCACATTTGCCTGTTAACCCACTGAGTAAAGTGGTAATAGAAGACAGAAATCTGTGACTAGTGTTTAAAAACAGCTAAAGATAACATTGGTTTTAACTTCATGATGCGACCTTTCCAAGAAGGTAGTTATGCTAATGTTTAGCTTAAGCTAATATGAGTTCTTTGTTTCCTTGAAAGCACTGTTCCTTGTATAAATGAATGTTAGGGTCATAAAATTGACCCCAAGCACCTTGTTTTTGCGATATTTTATTCTAAACTTCATGACTTCTTCATGTTGGAATGCAAGTTGATTTCGCCAACCTGAGCGTCTCGCTAGCATCTGTTGAGCCATCTGTTTATTATGGGCTGTTCTGTATTTGATCTGCGGTGATTAAATGGACACCTCAGATGATCCCCCTGATTCATCAGCATCTATAAGAATCCCAGTTATAGACATGCCCGGACTTGCCCGCCCCCCTTCTGAGCCCCTTTAAATTGAATCTCTCCATCTCTGGGGCCAAACAATGATGGAAAGCATCCCAACTATGCAGCGGAGCACCTTGCCTCCTCACACCCGGCCGCTCCGCTGCTGGATCCCTGCCACTTGGCCCACAGTGGAAGCAGCATGGCTAGTGCTTACTTGTGCAGGGTATGCTAGCTATGCGAGATAAAGGGGTGTTTATCATAACATTCTCTCTGCCTGTTGCCGCAAAACCCCGACACCCCTCCGAAGTTCAGTAATGAACATGTTAGCGGAGCGTCAGGCGCGTTGCAGTCAGATGTTCTGACACCATTCCACTCGGGCTGCTCCGCAGTCTGCTAATTGAGTCACCCCAACCCCCCTGTGTGTTTATCTCAATGCACAGGTCAGTGAACGGGACAGCGCGCTGACATGTGCACACACAAACACAAGTGCTCAAACTCCCACAGAAATCATTCCGGCAGGGTGCGTTCCTAATGCCAATTTCTCCACATCTGACGCTGGCTGTGTCTCAGCAGAGCCGTGAATCTGCCGACTCAGCCGGCCGCATCCATTTACTTATCTCAACTGGAGATGTTTGGATTATTTCCGCTCCTAATTGTGGGAGTTTTAACAACACTGATAATAATAAGTAATCTGTGCATGAGTATCTGTTTATGACCTGTAACGTTTATGAGTCAAACTGAAGGGTCAAATCTGGCCCAACGTCACACTGTTGATTCCCTGTGAACAGCGTCCGACATCCCATCAATAACAGCGTCTTCCTTGCTGCGTTGACTCATCAAATGCGAGTGTTGCGACTTAGGAGATGTGTGTTACTGTGAGATTCTGTCCGGAAACAAATATGGCGCTTGGAGAAACACCCTTTTCATGGAAACCAGTAAGTTGCACTGGACCACTTTTTAATATTCATTAAAAAGGTTAAAAAATTCAGATGGCAACTGATGGATGTGACATCATCTCTCGGATGTGCATATAGAGAGTTTTTTTTCTTCTTCTTCTTCTTTTTGCGCTACCCAACTGAAGCACATAAATTAGCCTTGCGGGCCGGATTTGGCCCTTGGGCCTCGAGTTTGACACATGTATGACTGTTATGTGATGCTCAAGTGTATATTGTGCTAGACTTTTTTTTGGTGCCACGTCAACATAAGCAAACAGTTGCTAGCTACTGTCGCTCACTCATAAAGCCAGCCAGCCGATTATGAATACATGACACATTAGCCTGAGCAGAGATCAACACGATGTCTTGTTTGCTGTTGTGAATCTCATTTGAAAGCATGTTTGTGTTGGTCAGTGTTAGCGGGGCATCAGCCTGACCTCTGTGTTAGATAGGCGCGTGAGGAATCAGTGTCCGGTCTGAGAGGATGGCAGCTGTGAGCGCGGGGAAGCGGGCGTCGCGCGGCCACCTGTCTCCAGTGAAAGGCTCCTCTGTGGAGCCGAACAGGTGTCAGCGAAGCAGTTAAGCCCTTCAGTGGGAGCGGACGCTGTGTGAATTATCGTCCTTTCTCCGGCGGGCCTCATCAGTGTGAAGGTCATCGCCCAGTCGCCCTCGGCCTTTCCGCTGCTTTCAGCGCCGCAGCTCCTCTTTCCGCCGAGACTCCTCTGTCTTCCTCTCATCAGCTCGTCTGTTTACTCTGGCGGTCCTTTAACCAAACAGCTCAATGAGTCAGTCCACTATACTAACTCCCTTGTGTCGTGTCTGGGGAACTCGCTCACAGCTCATTTTCACATGTGTCAACACGGCGTAAACTCGCTGAGACGTCTTCCTCCCGCCGAACAGGCAAACTATTGATCCTGGGAAGGAAAGTTGCTCAGTCAGGTGGACATCCAGATGGCTCTTTCAGCCCAAGTTGTTTTGGGGATTTATCTTCGGGCTCATTCAGGCAGACCAGACACATGAGTTGTTGTGATGCCCCTAGAACTACCACACATTGCTTCTTCTTCATCAACGCTGTAAAACTTTATTTTGCTTTTAGCATGCATGTAAATGAGGCAGCATCTGTTCTGGTTCGAGAAACTTGTTGTCCTTTATCTCATTGTTGCTCCTGGCAACAGAAGCAGGTTGAAGCATTGCTCGTAGATGAACAATAGTGCTAGTGAGGCGCCATTGAAACAAAGGCGGTGATTTGACGTCAGCCTCTCGGAACAAAGAGCCCGCGTCCACGCGGCAGACGAGTGGACGTCGGCAGGAGGAGCAGTCATATGCAGGCACGTATGGTCCGAGGGCTGGTTTATTCTCAACCTTATCTGCACACGTCCCCCTCGCAGACAGATCCAGGGGGATATGAAAACCAAATCGTGCAGGAGGTGTGATTATAGCTGCGGATAATAGCAGCGGCGCTTGTGTCTGTGTGGCCCGCCAACTGTCTCTCACTCTCTGATACACACACACCTAAAAAGCCCTCGTCGTCCCTCCCAGTTTCCATGGACACAAAAGCACAGGACCTAAAATTGTCACTGCCAGCGATGTGTGTTACCTCTCAGACCTGAATCAGCTTACTGACGACTCGGGGAAAAGGAGCTTTCTGTTGGATGCTCGTGCATCTGAGCTGGAAGCGGCACTTTCATTATATAACAAAGATCCATTTGGATTTATGCTGACATGATCATGACAGCAGTGTTCAATATTTCAAACCAGGATCAGCGCAGCTACGTCAGAGAAACCCCTGACAGTGACGGATGTAAACAAACACACGAGCAGAGGTCGGTTTAAGTCATTCCAACAGTGAGAACTTGGCGAGCTTTCATCCCACATGGTCTGAACTGAGGAAGCAACGACGTGATTTTATGTGTGTCAGTGTTCATAATCGCGCTTGACATCTCTTTGGCACGTGGTCTGCTGCTCATGGATGTTAATTTCCAAAGACGTGCACATGGGAAGTGTCATGAGGCGGAAGATGTGAATGACGTTCAAGACTTGGACGTGTTGGATGCGTGGATTTGGGGCCAAACCTCAAGAGTCTTCGTTTGAATCTCCAGCTCTGGCATTTTTCATAATCATATTCCCCAAAAGGTCATTGTACTGGGAGCTGGATTGGGAGAGTCATCTTAGCTACGGAGCGTCGTGGCAACAAGGCCCTACATCTAAAAAACCATTTTGCCTTCAACAGACAAGCTACTTATGACACGCAGTTCATCTACACGTTTGGTGATCTGATGCTCTGTTGGAGGACATTTTTATCGAAGTGATACTATTGTGAGTACTATTTAATGATAAAAAAAGGCAAGAAGTGGCAACTACTGTGACTGAAAAATGAGTGTGAAAAAAGGCCAGTAAAAATCAGAATGTTTTTTTTAAATACATGAGACTAAATGTTGCTGATTAGAAATATATAATTTTTTTCAAGATTTTTTTTTACTTTATAATCCTGCCTTTGTTGACACGGTGCCAATAGCAGCTGTCAACATGACGTCCCCGAGCTGGCCTTCATCTAGTTTAAAGTTAACTCACAAGCAAGACAAAAAAGATTCTGCTTTGACTTTGCAGGCTTTAAGGTAAGACTTTGACACAGGGCGTCCCCTCCAAGGGAAGATAGGCGGACGATGTCGGGACTCCTGAGATGCGGACCAAATATGGCATCAGAGTTGATAAATTTCAATTTCATCCTAAGAGCTAAGAGCCACATTGTTTTACTGTGTTGCTGAAAAGAGCCACGTCCTACAAATATGGAAGGCTGTAAGGCTCACCTGAACAGCTGGTCACGTGACTTAGAGGCAGTATTGTGGTTAAAGCACATCCCCGTGTGTCACAAGGTTGCTGGTTCTCGTCCGCCGTATGTCTCTTGTTCATGTATTTTTAAAATTCATACATTTTACTGTAATCCTCCTCAAAATATCAAGTGGCGTAGCCAGAAATGTGTGCGCTGTTCATTTTACTTTTTTTTTACTTTTGTATTTTTTGCGTGGCTCATGCTACCAATAATGTCGCCCCAGTCATGTTTATATAGATCTTACTTTTTTGTCTTATTTCCTGTATAAACGATCATCTCAATAGCAACTTGGCCAAAATCGCAGCCAGTTCAGCGGCAAATGAGCTGCATGAAACTGCGGAAAGAGCCACATGCGGCCAAATCTGTCGTAGGGAACTGATTGGAAAAAAACAGGGTGTCAGTTTAGGGCGTCTCAACGCTTGAGAACAGAAAAATCGATCTTGAATGACGTGTCTGCGACTAGTTTTGGGTCAAACTTGGATCTGTTTAACCAAACAAGCCCCCACGTTGTGACCTCCTCTTAGTCTCTGCTTTTATCACTCTGTAAACTTCTAGTCACGATGAATGATCCGGAGAGATCCACCGACTCTTGCTCATTAGTAGCTGCATCACCACGGACCTTGCACATTTGGAGCGGGTGTTCTTCAGGGACCGGCCTAAAATAAAGCTGCTAATGGTCTGCCCACTCCTCAATTCTCACGTGGTCAGGAGGCTGAAATGCCCAGCCAGAACAAGACTGGTTGTCCATCAGCAAGTTAGTCATGAACTGTTTTCTCCTCTTAAATACCTAAAAGCTGGAGTCCTCTGAGTCGTTTCCGCGAGGCTAGCGGCCTCCAGCGCGCGGGGTAAACGGGTTCAGGTTCATTAAAAGATCTGTTGCCTGTAAGATTTTTCTGGTCGGGGGGGATTATCTGCTCTGCCCACCTGCTGCGCTCGCTTCTTCTGAGATGCAGAGAGGGAAGAAATGGAGGTGTCTGTTTGGGCTAGCAGCGATCATTGCGCTGTTAGCGTTTAAGATCTTTGTTTAATGCCGTCATAAATGCCCGCACTGACGCTAGGGCTTTTAATGGCCTGGGACTGATTCGAGATGATGTCATAAATGAGGCCGTTTGGTGTCTGCTTATCTATAAAAACATGAGTTATGAGCGCACGTGGAAGCTACATTTAATTAGCTCCCATGTGTAGTGAGATCATGAAACTAAAGTGTTCCCTATTGACGTCTCGGGCTGGACCTGTCGCTCCTCGGTAAATTACATGTTGCCCAACTTGCTGGTTGAAGCAACTGGACAGTAAAATGGCGAGATAATGGATTAAAGTGGTTGGTAATCGGTGACACGGCAAAGTGAGTGTCATCGTTTTAGACGGGCAAGTGGAAGTGATGCGCCAATTATAAAGGGAGCCACAGTCCTTTAATTTCAAAAGAATAAGCAATTTTTTTATATATGTCAGAGGCCCCACAGATAAAGAACTAAAGTACCTAACTAAAATATAGTATAATATAATATAATATATGATATAGTATGGCTGTAGATGTTTTTCTTTTCTATCCCAAGTATCCAAATGCTACGTGAAGGCTTCTATGGCAGGCGCAGGTGGCTTCAATGGTCTAACATCTGACTCAACCACTTTCATTTAAAGACAAATTGATGTCTTAAATGAGTGGAAATAATCTGAATTAGGTGCACATTTGTCAAACGCAAGGGGTTTAGCATGCAAGATAGAATACACAATCCTGCCAAATCCTTCAATAAATCTGTTTCTTCGATGTGTGGCAAGTAAACAATGAAGCAATGCAACATTCTTCTATGATAAACTTGAATTGATATGTATTTTAAAGCTACTCGGCTGCTAAATATTGAGATATGTCTCATACTATCTCTTGTTCATTTTGACATTGCATTTCTGAACCAGGATACCTGGCGAATGTAATCTAAATATAGTTCTTTGGGAGGCACAATATAGAGCCGTGTGTCTGAGACAGGTACCAAAAACGTTTAGCGTTGTGTGGGCGCAGCCTTCAGGGCTTTTCAAGTCAGTTTTTGATGATGGCAGAAGTGAAACTGCATAGCCTACATTCTGTCACAGTCTCAGCACCAGAACTGTGTCAGCGCTTCTATACCACATCGCTCGTCCAGAACAATGGGCTCCTGAGTCATGATGCCGTTGGAGAACGAGGGAGCTGTTTTTAATGAAACGTGCATCTAGTTGGCACACAGCTCTGCTTTTAACAGGCCTGGCGATCTCAGCACCGCTCCGACCGCCAGCGCTAGCATTCCAGAGGATTAGCGTGGCAGTGCCGCCGATCCTTGAAGCCAGTCGCCGCCGCCGCCGCCGTAGCAGCAGAGAAGTGGCCTCTGAAGCTGAGCTAAATTTAGATCGGCCATCTGTGATTAAAACAGTTAAAGTTTACACACGTCTGGAGGCATTTATAGCATGAAAGCACCTCCATTTGGTTGATCCGCCTCTTGTTCTTCAGCAGGATTTGTCAGATAAGTGACGTTGGCTAGTAAAATGGAGAGTGAAGTGCTTCACACCTACTGCAGCCTTAATAGCAGCTTTAGCACTTTTCCTCTGACTGGTAGGTGATTCTCACGTGTGCGACATGTTAAAGCTCTGGATCTCATTGATCTCAAAGTGCAGTCCTCCACAAACCGTCCTTCAACCAGATCAAACGTTGAGCTTTCTCCGCTTTCATGTGCCGGTCCTCACACATGTGGGCGCGTCTCTTTAGTGGTGGTCTTCTCTTCCTGTGTGGGTGAGGGTGGCTGCACTCATGCATGCAGGAGCGCTGCTGCCCGCACAATTGATGGGGCAGATTTCCCGTATCAAACCCCCCCCCCTTCGTCCCCACCTTCTCCCAGATCAGCAGCAGTTAATGAAAGTGGATTGATTTTCCTGTTCCTCCTGCACACAGCCATATAATCTAGCTGGATGAAATCGACCTGGAAAACAAAAGATCCTCCAGAATTCTGAAACAACTCTTTGCTTTATGCATTTGTTTGCCTGCGCAGCTCCAAAGGAAATAACCTGAGCAGCTATAGACTTGCAAAACAGGGAGGAAGTCTATATCAATTTAAAGAAATATACTTCCTGACTCTGCAGAAACTTGTTTGCTTATTTCCACAATAGGGTCAGAAAGTGTCTTGAAAGGCTTGAAAGAAGGTTTATACTTTGAGCAGCATATGCTAACTGACCCTCAACTCATCAAGTGTGTAAAGTGAGTCACTTACATCTATTTCTTCTACTGTGGTATCATTTCTTCAAAATTTTATCGCAATAATTAGTCATATTAATGAATATTTTTTTGTATTTTGTGTCGTGTTTCCTCTTGTGAACCGCCACGCTCCTAACCATTGCCATCAGAGAGTGCTAGCTCACATGCTAGTTGAGCTATGTTTCAATTTGTGTGTTACAATCTTGGTAAAAGTGGTGACTAAGTGTTGACAATGATCAAATTCTGATAATAACTGTCATGTTTGATCTCTGTGAAGCCACTTATGCAACATGAATCTAGAAACAAACAGCTAACCTGCATAAAACCTTTTTCTGCATAAAGTCGCAATAAAACAGTTCAATAACTTTTTAAACCAGACTCCAATAAGATAAAATGTAACTTTATTTGTAGTTTTGTAGAGTAATGGCTAGTTCCAGTTTTGGTGTCTTGGAGTAAGCAGTACATTAAATTTTGATCTATACTATTTATTGAGCTGATTCAAGCGAACAAGCTAAGCGCGAATTAGTATGGTCACTACAATAGAAGAGGTTTTAATTAAATAAGCAGTATGGGTTCGCGACGCCGGCATCAAAGGCTACAATCATTGGAAACCTGTCTCTTCAAGCTGCTACATTCTGCGCATTGAATCCGAAGGTGTGTTCGTCTCTTGCACGGAGGGAAGCGGCGTAATTATCCCACCAGTGTGTTTACTTGTCAGCGGCGCTGATGCAGAACATCGTCTCGCTGTGTAAAATTACGCGGCGAGGCCAGTTCAGGCCGCCGTTGTCACGGTCAGTGTAAACAAGTGAGGCGGAATAATTGCGGGTCTATTTTGAGGTGTTGTTTCTGCTTGGACATGCAACTGAGAACTGCCTTGCTGTTGTCCGGTCTGAGGTTTTGAAGGCCATCGCACCTACATTTAGGTTGAGGAGGTTGTTGGCGTCTACCATCCTATTGAAAAAACTGTAAACACAAGATGCATTTGTTATTGTAAGGCAGTTTTTATTTGCAAAATTTGTTCAGGACAGTCGGTGCAAAAGCCAGTGACATCTCAATAGGTCTGTGTAAGTGTTAGCATATTCAACTTAGCACATTCATGGTACGTGTCCTGGCGTCCCAGCTACCTGAGAAAAACAAAGGGTCGTGGATGTCCCCAGCGTGAGGTAAAGCCGCCGCACGTTGAGGTATGCGCCGTTGATTATAAAGTTGATTTCAGCTCAACACCCCTCCCCGCCTCCCCCAGCCTCCAACCTGCTCTCCCTTCTCTGCAGCCAGGGATTATAAACTCTTGTAAGTCTTCTCCCCTCCTCACACACTTAAGAATAGATTATCGTATCCCGCAGGCTTCTGCCTGCAGATGGCTGCTCCTTCTCCGTCTGACCCTCCCGCTGCATCTTCCTTCCTCTTCCTCTCCTCCTCTCTTTGTGGAGCTTCCCCTCATCCTCTATCACGCTGCCTTTCTAATAAGCTGCACCTCTGGCGCCCGCGTGGATCATCATCTAATTGTGCGCAAATTCAAAGAGACTGTTGGCCTCCACAAGCTCTCCTGGTTTTTCAGGCAAATCATGCTTTGCTGACAGGAAATACCCATCTGCTTGTAGACATGGGAGTGATGGAGGAAACAAACTTATCGTCAGTCAAACTCATGTTTGAGTCACTAGTGCTGCCGTTATTTTTTGGCTAACTCATGAAGATGTTTTGATTGCATTGTGTTTTTTGCCATTTCAATGACGTCTGTTATTATTATTATTATTTTAAAATCTTTTATTTGCACAAATAGTTATTTTTAAATGTATTTTTCAAATGCTTTTTTGATATTGTTGATTATTTCAGTTTGTTTGTGGTACTTAAACTATTTCTATATATCTTTGTTTTTATTTATTTTATTTTTATTTCCTATTAAATTATTTCCCAACTTTTTTGCCTGTTTTTTTCTAATTTAATAAAAGAAAAAAAATCGATTACTATATTTGAATTTAAATAAAAATAATATTACATTGATTTATTAATTATATACTGGTATTATTTAATTACAGTATAGATACAATGTAAAGACTATTAAAATTAAAAACTAGGGTACATTTTTTTAATTATAAATTTAATAATTTGAAATAAATCTTTAAAAATGCAGAATTATTTCAAATGGGATCTAAAACTAAAGGGACAATTGTTTACAAAATAAATGGTAAATTAACTGATAAACATCATATTTAGGCTGGTAATTTTGCCCTAATACACAAGTTAAAGAGAGTTTAAATTAGGAAGATACACATACATCTCAGCTGTAACTAGTAAACCGTATCTTTTGTTACATAAGTGGTGACATCATGCATTAGCACGACCTCAGGTGCAGCAGTTGCTGTGTTGTTAAAAAAAAAGAATCCATCCTCGGTTATCTTAGTTTCATGTAGCTCGTAGTAAAACGGACTGTAAATGTTTCTATCTTGGTCCAGGCTGTGTCTTGGCGAGCATGATGGAGAGAGTTGTGGAGATGAAGCCAGGGAATTGGGCCAGACTTCCTCCCACACTCACACACACACACAGCTCGAGTAGTAGTAGTGCCTTTCTTCCACTTGCATCATTCTGCCGCCGTTTGGCAAAGCTGCAAAGTAGATTTTTTTAAACTCAGGAAACGTACCATCCTGCTCCACATTTGGAATCTGAACTGACCCATTTGTTTCACACTGAGCCAGATGCGATTTATCTGTGCGATGGTGACGACCTGCAGACTATTGTTGCCGGGCACGTAACAGCTGCCAGTGAGTGACTGACCAGCGCAGCACGTCGGATGGGATTTTACATGCATCTTTAAGTCTGGACGGGCGTGAAAATGGTGTTTCCGAAAGAGAGCCCGACGTTGAGCGCCTCGCTTCCTAAATGAATTTATAGATAATCAAAAATGAGTCAAGTGACACCTGGAGCTTCGGAGGGTCTTTACATAATCTCTGGAAAGTGCAGACGCAGCCTGCTTACCTCGCAGGTATTAAATCCTTCTCAAGTAGCCGCCGCAGCAGCAGCACTGTTATTATTGTCAGTGCCTCCACCTGTCGCGGTGAGAGATGCCGCTGCATGAGGATCTAGTCCTGGAGGTGGATCAGGTTTCTCTCAGGTACTCAGCTTCAGCCTGACATTTGACCTCATTTCAGGGGCCTTTTCAGTCAACGCCCACTAAGTGAGATAAGCCAGTTAATCATGAGGATGAGAGGTGGAGGCTCTTCAGTTAAACGCCTTCTCCTCGAAACTGGAGGGTTTTTAAGGTGAATTGCAAGAGGTCCTTAAAACAAAAGTTCATTCCAGTCGCATAGAGAGAAAGCTGAACGCCTTGAAATTGCAGGCGGCTGACTGGCAGCTGCTTTTTACATCTACTAGAAATCAAATAACTGCGGCGAGACACCGCTTAAGATATTTTTAAACTCCATTAAATCGCTACTAAATGTAAGAAGCAGCCACTGTATTTAATGTCAGCCCAAATATGTCAGTCTCTGAAGCAAAAAAAATCCTGAAATTATACCACAAAAGAAGGGTTTGTCACGTAAACATGGGCTCTTCTGGTCTCCAACCAGATTGATGTACTGTAGCAGCTCTTTAAAGGCTTCCTGAGCAGAGACGCGGGGACTTTGGCTTTGTTTGCGGTTGTGAAAGCCTTTAGTGCGGGCACTGCTGGAATTTAAGGTTTTGTTTGTTTGTGGAAAAGTTAATCCCAGCTATAAAATGAGAAGATAAAACGGCTTTGACTTGCAAGCTGGTGGTGATTTCAGCTCGTGGAGGAAACACCTTAGCTTCCTGGGTATCAGCACTTGTGATGGAACACAGTCAATTGAGTCCTAAGGGAAGTGTTTTGTTATGCAGTTATTTGTAAGTTTGATCTTCAGTGAGGCCAAGAACTTGTTTGGTGTTTGTTATGTATCCCTTTGTCCTCACGGCTTAACAGTCAGTTCACGCCATATTTGTCCGTAAAATTCAACAACCTGATCGGAACACTGGACTCTGGTTAAACATGGCCGACTCCCTTCTATTTCTCTGTGGAATTACCCACCTGATGTCTGCCTCCCTCTCACAGTAACCACCGTTGTCCTTAGACACTTCATTATCGACAAAGTTTACTTTTCTATCTTGCGTTAAGAGCAAGTTTCTGGAGCTGTCCGAGGCCTACAGTCACTTCAGCACTCCCCCTCTTGTGCACCGGTGAGATTAAACCTGAGGGATTTGTTCTTGTCTCCGTCTGCCTGTGCACGCTGTGACCGAGCTCGTGCTAGCATCGGGCTGAATGAATGCTTTTTTAATCTCAGCCTGAAGAGCTGATTTGAAGAATGGAAGGAGACAGGGGTGGGGTGGGAGGACCAATTAGCCATTAGAGGAGTGGGGGATTGTGGGGGGCAGTGACGGTGTTTTTTTTTTTTTCATAATGTGCGTGTTTGACGGTGAATCTCAAAGTGGGCTGAGCAGCTGTAGAGGCGCGTCGGCTCTCCCGCTCCAAGTAGGGGATGAAATTTTAATGAGGTGATTGTATTATACTGCAAACTGTCCGCGACTGAGCTGCTCCCCGGTGACACCCCACTGTCTGGATCCTATGTTTACCCGGCCCGAACCATCAGTGCAAATGTAAGTGTCGCAGCAGTGGAAGTGACAAAAGAAGAGCGAGCTTGTGTTATTCTTGTGGAGAAGTCTTTAGATTGTTACATCATCACCTGTATAAGCTAGAAGCAGCAGATATTGTTTGTCGCTCTCACGTTCGCCATGCAAATGCAAGCTGGGCCTGAGAAGTTGCAGTGTCGATTCTCTCGACTTGAACTGGAGCTTCTCCGTGACCTACCTTTCTCTTCTAATATGCAGTCACAAAGGAGACATGAGAATCCAGCGCCGAAGCCCGGGTGCTCGATTGTGTGGCTCCGGGAGCTTCTCTGCTGCCAGAAGAGGAATCATCCTGACAGTCTGTGACTCGGCTCTTTTCGCCTGTCCACCTCTCTGTGTGTCAGATGACCGTTCTCGCCGAGGCCTCTGGCTGTCCCCCTCCCTGCGCTCGCATCACTATTTTGTTTCCAGAATGAGAAACTGTCGCTTCCTATTTCTCCCCGCTGCGCGGCTGCGGGACAGTCAGCCACTCTCGAAACTTCTTCCTCCTCAGCGATAGCGATGAGTACTGTAAATGATTTCACGCTACACACGGGACAGCGACAGGCTCTAATCGATTGGCCCTCTTTTACAGCCCTTTGTGGCTTGTTAATTGGTCTCCAGCT
Organism: Synchiropus splendidus; assembly: GCF_027744825.2. Taxonomy (NCBI): domain Eukaryota; kingdom Metazoa; phylum Chordata; class Actinopteri; order Syngnathiformes; family Callionymidae; genus Synchiropus; species Synchiropus splendidus. The sequence goes on along the minus strand of NC_071341.1, from coordinate 13,921,940 downwards.
CCCTGCTGACACAGTGACCTTAATGGAGGAGAATTACTGCTGTCTCGTCATGCATTACTCCCCCCCACCTCCATCCTGCAACACAGCTGCTGGGTGAGGAGCACTGCTGTCCTGTCACATGTCACTATGCCTCCTGGAGGTCAGGTGACTCACAGACAAACCAAACTGAAGCGCTGAGTAGCAAACAAAAACGTCAGGAGGCAGTTAAGGTTCGGTCACGCTGCAGCTCAGATTACAGTTTCGGAGCCACCACTCCTGTGTTTTCCTCACTCACTGTTGTTTGTGCACAATGCTACACATGAAAACATGGTAACTTCCTGCTGATAGTGACATATTCACCTTGAAATCTACAAATTTCTTGATGACTTTTTAAATGTGTTTCCGTTGTTAATTGATGTTTGATGACTTGATGTATAATAAATAATACATGCCGTGGGACAAATCTGCGCTTCTGCCTTTAAAAGTTAAGAGATTCACATTTTCGGTTTCTTTTTTTAAGTGTGTGCGGGATTTCGCTCCAGATTCGTTCCGTCGTTCCACATGGCTGCCACTTCTATTATTTACAGGAGTGAATATTTCATAAGCATCAGAGCAGCAGTAGAGTTTGGAGGAGACGTCCCAGTCAGCTGACACATTTGTACTGGGTTGTTCCCAAAACCAGACTTTTCTGGTGCAACATGTGAAACAACAGTGTTGTGTTCGCACCTGGCTGGAGAAACATCGGAAGGAACACAACTCTGGCGTCGCGAGCAAAAGGAGATAGGTTTTCTGAAAACGTTTTACTTGATCTTGATGCAAATTAACAAAAAAAATCTTATGGTAAATAAGAATGTTATCCTTTGATGATGAACAGGAAACCATTGTTTTGGTTTGGTATTTTAGCTTAGCTTTTAGCAGACAGATCTGAAGCTTGGAAATTTTGAGATTAGCATTAGCTAACAAGGCTGACACTGTTGTGACAGTGGCAAAGAGGAAGAGTGTGTTGCTGGTAGAAGTGCAAAACTGCGTGTGTGCGTCAGAAGTGTTGGGACAAGCCTTGACTTGTTTTTGAAGTGAAACGATAATGATGAAGTGTCATATGGGTGTGTACACGTTCACTTGTTTTGAGACGTCAAAAACAACTTGTACGGTATGAAGAGGAAGGATGTTATTTTCATGGTGACTGGTCAGTTTTGTTCTATGTAAACTGTATTTTAATGGTGTGAATGTTTTTTTTCTTGCAGTGAGGGAGTGTTCAAGTGTCCAGAGGACCAGCTGCCACTGGACTACGCCAAGGTACCACACGCTTGTTTGTTGTCTTATCTGTAAACAATATGTTGCCCTCCTCAAGCTTTCAAATGACATCTTTTTTTTTAATCAAATGCGCCATGACTCTGGAACATAAAAATCCCAAACAAGGATGACAAGAAAAGTTTTTCTGGACTGAGTAAAAACTTCTTGGAAAGATCTGATCTTCAACAGAATGTGACATAACAACATCAACGACATTCTGCTCGACTGAAAGGTTTCAAAAATGAAAATAGATAGAAATTGTGGCAACAATAAAAAAAAAACTCTTTCACAGGAGGAAAAACATAACTTATCTTGACCCAAAATAACACGTGTGGAACAGTTTCTTGCCCGAACCGGAGCTAAATTAAACCAGTGGGCCTTTGCTCTTTGTGCTTTTTCAGGGGCGGTTAGTCAGATTGAGCCCGAGGGGGTTGAAGAGATAGTAGCTAACTGTGTCAGTCGCGGTCACACATGACGACTCTCATGGCGAAACCAGAGCAGAGCGACGCAAGGATTAGAAGGCTAATTGTGAGCTACACATGAGAGACTTTTAAAGAACCAATGGACAGTAAAATGATCATCTCAGAGTCTGAGGACTCTTTTGTCGGCCGCTGATAACAGTCAGCGGGCAGAAGCTGTAGCTAATTCACCATTGTTGCTGTTAGCCACACAATCATTAACCTGAAGTCGGTTACAATGGCCGGGTCTCCTCACGGGAAAGAGTTGCTGGTGGTCCACCTGTCAGACCTTGTTATTTACCAAGTCCCTCAGTCGCCTGTAATGACACAGTGTTGGTGGTCTGCTGTCGAGCTGAAGTGATGCGCCTTGTACTTGCTAGCGCCCAGGACTCGCTTTAAAATAAGAGCAGAGCGTTGTTCATGTAAATTGAGAGACAGTAAATCTGCTTTTATTCTGTTAGCAGCGTCGTATTCAGGAGGATTTCCTGGTAATTTGGGTCATCAGAATATTGAAAATAGTGAAGATTTTACTTCAAAATATCCTAGCTGGCATACACCACGGCTTACAGTGCATCACTCCATTTATAATGCCAGTGTACTGAGAGTATCTGTTGTAGTTTTCCGACGAAGGGTCCCACCTCATTGTGGCCATATGGATGTTTTATTTGGTTGTTTTGGTCATGACCCCGGGTTTATGGTCTTAGGTGAAGGTGGGAAAGGCACACAACAGAAGTGGCGCTGACTACAACACTGACAAACAGAGCACTTCTCACGCGACCTCAGAAATTGGCTTGAAAATTGCTCCTTTATTTAGTACATAATTTAATAATTTCTGATAAACTTCCAATTCCTTTACACTCATGTGATGGCAGTCATCCCGACTCAACCTCAACTCATACTGTTGCCACTGTGAGCAACAATGGCTATAGCAGACTCTCAAATTAGAGCTCCGAAGAGCTTAACCCTCCCTGATCTGCCCGGGACTAAGTTATTAAAAGGTCGTTACTGCCGTCCCCCCGCAGATTCCAAGACTGGAACAATGCGAGTGTGTTTCTCTTGGCTTGAGAGGATTTTCCCCTCCAAGAATTTGATTATGGTGCAGAAACGTCTGCTGTCACTGAAGCATTATCACCGTCTTTACTGTTTGTTTTCCTCAGAGCGAACTTTCCTGTCGCGACATTGGCTGCCAAGTTCCATGCAGCAGCACGTGAGCAGTTTCAGAGCTCGTATTTGTTTAGAGGGCTGTTGTGACATTCTGAGGAAGTGACTTTTCTCGTTTGGCCAGCGCGCTGCTCTTGTGGCAGGCGGCGTGGGGGGATGGAGCGGAGCTGTAAATCCTCAGGACGGAGCACTATTGGGGAATTTGTTGTTGTCTTTGGCTCTAAATCTGACTCCATCGCTCAGACTCGCTGGACCGGAGTAAATCTTTAGCTTTGCGTCGCCTCTCTTTGTCGGTCCCTCTGAGGTCCAGTGGTGTCATGGACAGACACGTTATCACAGCAGCCACTCTGCGGATGGAGCGTTGCCCCATTTTCCTGCGTCAAGCTAATAAGGACAGCACGCTAGAGCTGCTTAAAATATTTAAATTGGCACAAACTCATTAAGTCATCAAGTTTTTGAGACCAACATGCTAGCGAGTCAGTTTCCCACTGCTTAGCTCACTCTACCAAATGCAAACCATGTGTCAAACTCAAGGTCTGGGGGCCAAATCTGGCCCGCCATGTGATTTCATGTGGCCCACAGGAGCCTTAAATACCTGTGGTTTGCTTAAATTGTTAGCTGTTTTTAGCCTTTTGTGCTAATGTAGCATCACACACAGTCTTCTTTGAAGGCTATGTGGGATAGTATATATATATATATATACATATATATACATTTGACACTCCGGCTTTACATCCTCAGATCTACCCAGACCCTGAACTGGAGCAGCAGATCTTGGCGCTGCCCATCCGGTGCATCCACAGTGAAGAGGGCTGCCGCTGGACTGGACAGATGAAGCAGCTGCAGGTCAGTGTATGACCCTCAACACTACCATAATGCTCACATATTTTCCGTGTCATACGCGTTCTCATCCCTTTCTGTCGCCCCCCCCTCAGGGACACTTTTCCACCTGCGCCTTCAACGTGATCCCCTGCCCCAACCGCTGCTCCGTCAAGCTGACGCGTCGCGACCTGCCCGACCATCTGCAGCACGATTGCCCCAAGCGCAAGGTCAAGTGCGAGTTTTGCGGCAGCGAGTTCACAGGCGAAGCATACGAGGTAAACAAAAGCCGCTTTCCACCGTCGACTGGTTTCCAGTAAACAACCTGGGCGATGGTTTTTCACGCCCCTGAGAAAGACGTGTTTGTGAGAGCACGTGTCGCGGTTGACGGCGTTGAGCGCGAGTCTCTGAGCGAGTGTTTTGCTCGCTGCTGCACCTCTGTTATTATTGCCAGCCGGCCCCTCCTCTGTTTACTCTGGACCATGTGCTCCCCCTCTGTGCACACACCGGCTGTGAGCCACGCTCGGAACTACACTCTGCTTTTTATTCCATCACTGTGAACGACTCTTCTGCGAAAAAAAGCTCCATAATTTAAAGCAAATATGAAGTGATGCATTTTGGAAGTCCTGCAATAAATCCATCTCATAACATGGATAAATATTATTGACTTGTTTAATGACTTATAAATAATGGCTTTTAGCATAAAACGACACTTAGCATTAGCATTTTAGCTCAATTCATTTTCAATTTGTAAATTCAGTTTTAGGGGGGTTTAAGCTACACTTCAGCTTTACTGAACTTAACACACCCTCCAAAGTGTAAAAGAGAAGAGCAGTGATGACAAAAGTCACTCACCTCCTGTCTGATGCTTCCACTTACTGAAGTTAGCATGCTACGTTGCTATGCGGTGACAGCATTTAAAAATAAATACACCGACTTGTGTGCATCTGAGACAGTTTTAATGCCTGTCATCAGTGTGATATCAAAGTCTATCTCAAAAATATATATTTCATTTATGCATCATATCTCTACTAAGTGAAAACATCATGGATGCCGGATCTGACTCCACAGAGCCCGTTGTGAGCTGTTATCACCCCCTGTGTTTCAGAACCACCAGGGCGTTTGCCCCCAAGAGAGCGTGTACTGCGAGAACAAATGTGGGGCGAGGATGATGCGGCGCCTCCTGTCCCAACACAGCATGGCCGAGTGTCCCAAACGCACACAACCCTGCAAGTACTGCGGCAAGGAGTTTGTCTTCGACACCATCCAGGTACTGTTTACTTTCATTTTTTACATTTCTTGTGCAACATCTGGCATGATCCGGCTAAAGGATGAGTCATATCCCGCAGCGCAGGTGTCATTTTGCCGTCATCCATCATTAATGTGCCAGGATGTATCAGCGAGCAGGTTGGGCTGCTCCTGCTGTGGCTTCTGCTATCAGCCTATGAAAAGATGAGCCTGTAACTTGACCGTCAGCACAGCTTTTTTTTTTTGTATTCGTGTGAAGTTTTTTTCCTGAAATGGGGAGAGAGCAAGTCCGTGGAGGGTTTGAGATTTGCGTCACAGAAGTGTCTGTGCTGACCCTCATGTCACAAAGAGCGACTTCTGTTGCCTGGCAACCGACAACTGGCCCAGACACTATAGAACACACAAAGGGGTGAAGCGACCCGCTCATCCTTTCTTTGATAGTATTTATAATGAGAAGGTCACATTGTAATTGACCTTCTGTTATTTTCTGTTATGCAAGAATGTGTAATTTGAACTCTGATTTTTGATGATGCTCAACGACATTTTTTAACAAATAACTGCTTCTTTTTTTTAGCAATTTTATTGCAACATCAATTGAAATTCTTGAATAAATTTTGGAATATATTATTCGTATGATTTGACTCACAAACATTTTCTTTCACAGAACCACCAGTACCACTGCCCCCGGTTCCCAGTCCAGTGCCCAAACCAGTGCGGCACACCGAACATCGCCAGGGAAGATCTGGCCAATCACGTGAAAGACAACTGTGGCAGCGCGCTTGTTCTGTGCCCTTTCAAAGACGCCGGCTGCAAACACCGGGTACGTTTTCAAGCCGCATTGGCAAATTAAAGCCCCAACTTACACTCTAGCGTTACTTTATATCGCAAAGTAGTTCTTGTTTTGTTGTGAGTTACGTGTGCATGGACGGATATCTACTCTTGGCTAGCAAATACTTTTGGCAGCCATCGTCCTCAAGTTCAAATGAATAATGGCTGACAATATCTGCTCTCAAACCTGATGTGAAAATCTGATGTTAGCACAACCTAGAGCTTGAATATGCTCTGTTGTGTTGTGTGACATTACAGTAGTGCCCCAGGTTTGGCATGTCCGGTTAAATAAGGATTTACGATTTGAACCGAGCTCAGGGCGCTGGGTATAAACACGCAGTAACCGCTTCTGACCTCATCTTCAAATTAAAGTAAGTAGCAGTAAACCTCCACCCAAAGGCTGTGAATATGGTTATTGTCAAATCCCATGTGCGTGTGTTGGGATGCTGGAATCACAGAGCGCCACATGTGGAGGAAACGTTGGTGAATCTGCAGGTTGAACATCAAAGTAATATTATCTGTTGACCTCATTTTTACGTCCAGTGCTTTAATCACAGTCTGTGATCCACCACTGTGTTTTGGCAGATGCAAAACTTATCTCGATACAGGAGTGATGATGTCATGTATGCTAATATATTGAGGTACTGTGACAACAATATATTGTAATATTTGTAAAACAGTGCCAAAAATTGTTTTCAGAGTAGCTTCCAGTTGTTGTACGTTAGCTGTACGCTACATTGGTGCAGTGGGTTTGTAGGCTTGTAGTGTTCCATAGTACTTTGACTGTCACATCTTTCAAAATGACATGACTTTTTCTGTTCTCCCTTTCGAATGCCGCTGGTAAGGCTCTTCAGATTCATGAGGGTTGAGTTACTTGCTGCCGACTAGTGGTTGGAAGCTTTGGTGAACTCGAAATACGAACCCAAGCATTAATTTAATAAAAATCTGATGTACTTAAAATATTGTGAGAGTATTGCACCAGCAAGTATGGCGATATTTGAGCGTAACACTATTTTCTTACCCAGCCAGGTTGTGATAGCCACGGGATATTTGTTTCTACACAGTGGAGCTTTACAGAGTGATTTGTTATTGTAGCTTTCGTAAATGTTTGTGTCTCCTTCACTGGTTGTAACCTATAAAATGGTGTTTCTCGCACGGGTGTTAAGCTCAAAGGCAGTTTACTTATGTAGTGCATGGAGTACGAATGTTTACTGAGCATGTGTACGTAAAAAGGTAGCACTGTCAAGAGGATGGTAGGTCTGTTGACGCTAGATTGATCAATGCCACATGTTACTTCATTCAAGTGCAGCCATAATCGTGGTTCCTGGCTCTGTTTCTCATCCAGTGTCCCAAACTGGCCATCGGTCGTCACCTGGAGGACACCACCAAGTCTCACCTGACCATGATGTGCAACCTGGTGGGACGCCAGCGGCAGGAGATCCTGGAGCTGCGGCGGGAGATGGAAGAGCTGTCGGTCAGCCACGATGGCGTCCTCATCTGGAAACTCAACGACTACTCGCGCAAGCTTCAGGAAGCCAAACTGAGAAGCAACCACGAGTTCTTCAGCCCGCCGTTCTACACGCACCGCTACGGCTACAAGCTGCAGGTGTCGGCCTTTCTCAACGGCAACGGCAGCGGCGAGGGGTCGCACCTCTCCGTTTACATCCGAGTGCTGCCTGGGGAGTACGACAACCTGTTGGAGTGGCCCTTCTCCTACAAGGTGACTTTCTCCATCCTGGACCAGAGCGACCCCTCGCTTTCTAAACCGCAGCACATCACCGAGACCTTCAATCCGGATCCCAACTGGAAGAACTTCCAAAAGCCCAGCAGCAGCCGCAACTCGCTGGACGAGAGCACCCTCGGCTTCGGCTACCCAAAGTTCATCTCGCACGAGGAGATCAAGAAGCGGAACTACATCCGAGACAACTGCATCTTCATCAAGGCTTCCATAGAGATTCCCCAGAAGATCATGGCTTAGGACCCTTCTTTTTCTCAACATGGCGAGGAAGTGACACTTGAACATTACTCTCCCTTTACATACCCTGCAGCCTCTCCACCACCGAGTTGGACGCGAGTCTGTTTGGCTGTGTGAGCTGACAAGGTCGATGTATCAGAGGAGGAAGTGTTTGGTCTGCAAAACCATCACTCTGTGTTTTTCTTATTGTTTCTTTTTTTAATCGGATGTTTATCACAGTCTACGACAAATAAGCCTTGGAAATCAAACAGTGCCTAGAGAGTTTATCTTAAGTTATATTTTGTTGTATTTGACACAGTACAGTCGTGAAAGGTTGGATAGGAATAAGGGCGACGGGCTTCGCGGAGCCTCTGCACTTGGACCGGAGTGAAAGTTTTGATCTGCAGAAGAGGGAGTCCAGCTTGACCTGACTGCCTTTTGTTGAATGTGCTCACGCATTCAAATCCCATCGTTCCCTCGACGGTATCAGCAAACGAAACCTTTTTGTGAGAGTCTTCCTGTGTGTACAGCAGCGAACGCAACACTCCGATCTTCACTCGTTCCAACTATGTGATGAAAAGTTTTAACCTGTATTAGGGTCACACCTCATGAACCCCCACCCTCTTTAATGTTTCATCTTAATTTATAATGTTTAATGGCAAAACAATCGCCAATAAAATCTCAAAAGAAACGCACACGCAATGTATTGGCATGTGAACTCATCTGGGACTTCACCTGCACAGAAGGTAATTGACCTATCAGCTTTTTATTCCCAAATCCTTTAACGTTGGGAGTTCAATTCTCTTCCTGTAAATCCACTCCGAGCTTGTTAAACTTGCCTGATGCCTGTACAAAAGGAAGTCTTGTTTTGCTAAAAACATCGACGCATCACAACAGTTTTCTAAAGTAGTTAACATATCTCATCAAAATTTTTAAAAAGCATTTACTACAGATTATTTTTCAGTTATTTTTGATCATCGTATATGCTAATAATGCTCATATAGATAAAGTTGTTTATTACATATATGTTTATCAAGACGCTGCTCCTCTTCCGTCGCTAGTTAGCTTGTTAGCATTTACGTTTGCCTGCTCACCAAAAACAAATCGTTCCCAAGAACTAGCTTGAACGCTAACAACGCTCAACGCTGAAGATAAGGAGTTAAATTAGCTGTTAAGCTAACTCAACTGCTTCTGACTCTCAGACATAAAATAGAAAACTGCAATAAAGAGGTGATTAAAAATGAAATCTACTCTGATTTTGGTTCATTAATGAAGTCGACGATGATTATTTAGCAGTTTTATCGAGGACTTTTTTTGTTCTATTACGCTACCTTGAATGCTAACAGTGCATAAGCAGTATGTTTGAAATGAGGAATCTAATTTCCATGACTCAAAAAAATCACAAAAGCTAGCTTTTTCCTTCTGTTATTGCAGCTCATTCACCAGTTATACGTATGAATAAATATATCCATGAAAGCTAACATGCTAAATTAGCAGCTGCACTAACTCCTCTTTTCTGCTGTCCACTGGATTCTATTCCAAAGTCATCTAGTCTTGGTGTACAGATGCAGCCTCAGAAACAGTAAATGTATTGAAATAATGACATGTAAAGTGTTGTTTGTGGAGGGTCACTGTTGCATTATCTGTTCAGTTCGGTTTCGTATTAGGACTAGCTGAATCATCAAAACCAAAAACGATCAAATGTGTGGCCCTAATACGTTGAAATCTGAGGCGTGTTGAGGTGTAGCTTTTAGGGGGATTACAGCGTCATCCGCAAACACTCTCGGCCTGGTGAGGCCTTCAGAGCAGAACAAAAAGCACCTTGTCTTAGAGGTCCAATGAGCAAAAAGGCCAGTCAGACTCGTCGGAGCAAACGTGCATTTAATAGTGAAGGAAAAGCCATGTGGCCTTTTTATACAGTCTGTCCTTGCATGAGGGTGTGGCGGTTTCGGAGGCAGGTCAACAAACACTTGCATGCTTCATGTGATACCACGTGGACCACACTTTGTACTGTAACCTGTTTTCTTGAATTCCTCTCCCATTTTCGGGCAACTTTTGACAACTGACAAAATGTCAAGAGAGAGTGCTTTTATAATTTTGTTTTTGTATTGAGAAAATGTGAACGTCACCTACAAAGACTATGTTTTGGATCATCACTCGGCTGTGAAGAGTTTTGTTTTACAAAGCCGGAGACTTTCGGGACTGTCGGCACCTTTTGCTGTTACCATGGTCACCGCTGTCAATCATCGGCTTCGATATCGGAGAGGACGAAAACTGTTCCAACAGTGGACTCATATGTGAATACTAATGTACAAACCACAGAAGCACATTCTCTCTTTTCTTACTCTTCATGCTCCTGATTTGTCGTCATAATGCCAGCTGATATTTTACAGTGATTCAAAGAACTGAAGCAGATTTTTGTAAGACTCTGTATTTTTCAACAACAACAACAAAAAAAAATCTTGGCTGTTTTGTATACAAACACTTTTCTGTTGGAGAGTCGGGGTTAGACTTTTGGGGGAATTTAAGACCCTTTGACATTTGGATAATATGTTTGTCCGTGTGGTTTGAGCCTCACATACTCTGTATTATTTCCTCTTTATAGTATTTAATTTAAGGAGCTGTCGTGGGTTTTGCACTGATGGCACAAATGTTTTAATATGTTGCTTGATGAGTGCTTGTCAATTTCTTAACTGAAATAAAGTACCATATATTATAGTACGCTCTCACTCTCAACCTTCTTGGTCCAACTCTCACGCCATAGCTGACCTGTGTGCTATAGTGTAAATGTGTGTTTATAGAGTCGAGTTGAAAACTCTGAACTTCCGACAATAGAGCCCAGGTTTTATGTGAGGGAAAGTTTGGGAACACGATAGTTAGCGATGATGGCGTTATGAAGCATCCAATGGATGGCGGCATCTAAATCTTTCTTTGCTTTCAATATACATTTACAGCAGATAAAAAGTTACAATTTCGCCTCTCTATGTGCCGCCATTTTGACTTCCTGCTAACTTATCGTATTAGGAATGTTTTTCTTCGGCCCTCCTTTCTCCAGGTGTGGCCCCTCACTGCAGTCATAGGTCCAAGGGGGAACTGAATTGCCTCTTGAGTATCACATTAAGTGTCGCCAAATCGCATTCAGTGTGAATGTGCGACTGGTTGGTAACACGGTGCAAGAGATCATATTGATATCTGAAGTTGTGGCTTGTTTTGCGAAATGAGCCGACATCAGCAGAAACCCAACTAGCGGAGGACAAACTTTCAAATGTTTTATTTCTGCTTTTCTTTTATCTAAGTACAGTAGGTTAACTCAGTTCAGACACTAGTGTTTATTTGAGAGCAAATTTTATGTTGTAACTTCTGACGCAGCTAATCCACCACACCCACACTCTCTTCCTCACCTCCTTTGATCTTTATACCAAATGATTGACCCCAATATCGACTATGATCTTTCGATATTCTCAACACTTTTACAGTGCTGACTGATGGACACAACACATTCACTGATTTATTTGGAGTTGTCACGTTGAAGAATCCGAGTGGAAACACAGGCAGTGAGTCTCTCGTGGGCCTGTTAAGAGTCCGAGTGATGGGCTACCCAGATGGAACTACAATTGTTTAAAGGCGAACTGTAGGAGAGAAGTTTGACACTCTTCATTCTAGACAAACAAACTGGAAGCGTGACCGAAATTGTGAGGAGCAGACAGGTTTCGTCTGGATGGTGACGGCGAGTTATGGGTGCTAAATCACGACAGCATGAAGTCGGGTTCTTCTCCGAGCTGTCGGGTCGTCCTGACATCTCGACTGGAGAATGAGTCACAGTCCAGCAGTTCGTGACAGACTTCCTGCTATCAGCTTCCTCCCCCAACATCATAAACACCCACGTTTTAGACTTCAGTCTCAGTTTGTCCCTGTCAGATCGACAAACCAAAACCAAACTGGGATTTTATTCCTCAGACTTTCAATGAGCTGCTATAGGAGTGGATCCTCCGCCCGCCTGGACGCATGAGCTCTGTAATTTAGCTTGACTCTCACTCATACCGGAGCTATTTTAACTAGCACTGCAGTCACTGTGTCAACACACAAATGGCTTCTCTGTCATCGATTAAAAGCACGTTTATTGTTTTATCACCCTGCGAGAGCCACAAAGGCCAATAAAAGTGGAAGAATAACAGGATGTTTTGGGTTATTTTGAGGCACGTATTGAACAGTCGGCTAGCGTTGCTATGCTATGTTGCACTATATTTTAGTACAGTGTACTAAATTACTGTAAAGTGGGATATCAAGGATTTTAGGGGACACATTGTGTACCTCATTGGGATTCAAGCCTTCCACATTACCATGGATAATAATGGCTTTAAAAAAACGTTTCTCGAGTGACCATATATTTGCTCACTATTTCCCACAGATTTTGTACACACTTGTGCCTGTCACCTGCAGGGAAGTTTGGTTAGCGAGAGCAAACACATGACAGAGGGCAACGCTGACATTACCTTCATGGATGCTGTAGAGTTGAACAATGAGTTTGTGTGCTGATGAACTGGGTGATGTGACGCCGATGGTGATCCACAACACAGGTTTCGTTTAGATCAGAAAAACATCAAAGACTACACAAACCTTAAATCTTCTGTTGAGAATTGAAACATGAGACTGAAGACTTAAAGAGGAACATATACACAGCATCGTGAGAAAGAAAAAAACTGAGCCGCAGTGGATTCCAATATCCAGAGGTGAGTACAGTAGCCAAAAACTACACTCAAGAAAGAGTGACAAACCATGTGCGAAAAGACCAGACCGAGCTGCTTGTTTTTGTCATGTCAGCTATTGGCATATCTGTGTAGCTTTGTGACACAGGTACTGCCTTGAAAACAATTCTACTTAGGATTAGACAGAGCAGATACACACGTTTCTTGGGGTCAGACGTGGAATTGTTTTGACCTAAATTTGCGCTCCATTACATAGTGTTAACCCGTTTCCAGACGTTGAATCAACAGGAGCGTGTCATTAATCATCATTAATTCACCGACATTACTAGCTGATCTCGTCGCTGAGTAGTTAAATGCGTCTGAGTGGAAGCATAATATTCAAAGAAACAGTCTTTTAAAGAAAAGCTCCTCTCAGATGACACTCAGGGTCGACAAAAAAATCTGTGTGAATTTCTTCGCTACAACACATGTGAAAAGTCGGGTCAGGTTGTTGTGTGGTCAGAACCGGTGATCTAACTTCGGTTCAAGTCGAACACTCGATGATGTTGTACGGGTCTGCGATACTGTTTTCATCCTTCAGTCAGATTTATTTTTTTGTAGGTTTTTTTTGTACATGTGCACCCACCTATTCATGCGGCATCACTCTTTACAAACAGCTCTATAAATTACTTTAAAGTAGAGTAAATGTAACTAGTTACTACCCACCTCTGCTACCATCATTGTGTGCTTCCTGTATGAAAGAACGTCTGAAACCATGAGATTGAACCAAAGTCTCTCAGATTCTCACATTGCTTTTTTGAGCCTGGACATGGAGAAGATGTAAACACAGCAACCACTAGCAACCCATCTAGATCAAGTGGGATTTCAGATCAGATTTAAATGTGTCCCGTGGTTACAGACAGCTGACTTGTATCCGAAGCAAAAACACATATACTATTACCACGTATCCATGTGGGAATCTGAATTCAATCTGACATCATAAAACATATTTTAAAGGCAAGTGTGAAGCGTCCCTAAAGGGATTCCTCAGACGCTGTTTTTTGAGGACTTTATTGGAGTGCATGGTTACGTTAAAAATCCCCCAGCCTTGTTATTATAAATTTGATAGGACGGCGTCGGAGAGGGAGAGAAATCGGAGGAGTGAGGGAACAGACGGCGGAGACGGTGAAGCAAAATGTGATGCATTTTGAGCAGGCAGTTCTATTTTTTGGGGGGTTTTCACAACAATCTGGGTCACTCGTGAGTGAAGTTTCTATCCGGCCGTCTACAGTTTCCTCCTCAGCTCGGCTCGTGAGCCAGAGGAAGCGAGGGCGACGCCGGCTTTGAAGAGGAGCCAGGGGTTTGCATTAGCTTGCACTTTAGATGGTGTTTCATCCTGGAGGATTTAGGGGAGGAGGGAAATGAGCTTTTAGAGTCATTGAGAAGAACACAGTTACGGTATGGGCCCTGCTGAAGATTTCGGAGTCTCTCCCAGCCCCCTTTTATTTCCTACATCTGTTTTCAGGAACAAAGCTCTCTAACTGCTCCTCGTGTTTACGCTGCACAATTTCCTCACTGTGAGCGGAATCATTCATTTCAGGGAGGGGTCCTCCTGCCAGGACAGTCCCCTCTGTCTCCTCTGGGGTAAACATGGAGTACAAAAACACAGCGAGCCTCAAACTTTCCTGGCAGGGGACGCAGACGCAGCAGTCTCATGTAGCTTCAGGGCGATGCAGCATGAAAATAGTAACTGTTAATTACATGTTCGGCTGTTTCCCATGAAGAGCAGCGTCACGTGCAGCGCTGCCTTCTCCATCGACGGGCCCTTAGATAGTCGGGTCAATCATTGGCAGGTAGAGTCACGTTCTTGCACACACATCAGGGTCAGCGAGCTCAACCAACCTTTGGTCAACATCTGTCGCACTAGCAGGAGCGGGAGGAGGAGATGAACCCATGAGGTTTTCCCCTCCAATAAAACAAAGCAGATGAAAGAGGTTGTGGTTACGAGGAGTGCCATGTTGTCCCGCATGCTCCACTTGGACAATAATACCTCTGCGGGGCGGCCGACGCTGGAGACAGAACGTTTAATCTTTCCAGCAGACGTCTCCGCAGCCGAGTTTTCCGAAAAGGTTGTGTCCAAAACTAGCATGATGTGATCAGCTGGAAGTCTTCAAAGCTCAGGTATTTTCAAGATTTTTTTCGGTGTCGAAGTCTCAAGCGCAATTGAGAAGGAAATCCTTTATGTGTAGACCCGCACAGTGTTTGTAAACAGTACGCATGGTTGCACATACATTTTGGAAACTGAAGAATGGTGGCATACAGTCTACATCTAAAAACGAAAGTTTGAAATGTGAGTTTTTCAAACTAGTGTTCACTCACACTCTGCAGCTTAGAGATGCTTCCATCAACAAAATACATCCACATATGTTTCGACGTTGACTGTAAATGTGTCTCTTAACTGATAAATAAAGTTTTATTTTTTTGTTAAAGTTGCATGTCCTTTCCCTGGTGGAAAAGGTTCTGCAAACATCTTTCAGAATCCCATCCCCTTAGGCCCAAGTTTGTGGCCCATTACACAGCACTGGAGGCAACATCCCAAGATGGCAGCCATCATAACAACACACCCAAGAAGGCAGCAACATGGCCACCAACCCACAAGCTACAAAAGTTCCAACGTAGAAATGGAGCTTCTCAGTACAGGAGAGGCCACATTAGAGGAGGAGCCAGGGTGAATATGGAGAACAACTTTTGTTGACTCGCCTTTTTGGTTTCATTGGTAACGTACAAGAAAACTACAGTTTAATGCTAAGCCAAAATCTTCCCTAAGATCAAGTACAGTCATGTAACACTGATAACTTTGAATTCATCTAAATTAAAACAAATATTGTCTTCATTGACTACATATAAATATTCATTGGGGTTTCATCTCAAAGGTTTAAGTTTATATTTCAATGTGAATGCAGCTTGAAGCTAACAAAATATTGAAAATTAATAAACTTGTATAATATGTAAAAGCTAATCTGAGAAAACAGGAACCAAAATATCTGAGGAAAATGAATTAAAGGATTGAAATGTATATTCTAGGGGCCTCTTAGGTCACAACTGCACCTAGCTAACATGCTAACTAGCTTTGATGCAGCCTCGTAACAGTCTCTAAACTGTTGTTCTGCTCCAGCTCATGGTGATAGTAAGATCACAATAGATGGAGTCAAAACATGGAATGTGAAGATAAAATAGCAAGCAGTCCTAAAGTACTTTATTATGTCAACTAAAGTCATGTTAATAACTAAGGAATTTATGCGTATTTGTGTCTTCGCTCAGTCAGAATGCAGCCAACAGCTGTGGGAGATTTAGGAAGTGCAGGATTTATGTGAGTGAAAACACATTTGTCTCATAAATTGCATCCATTTCACTGACATTACAGTTCATGCGCAGTTCTGCTCTCCGTCCCGTGTCGACACTGGGGTGGAGGTTTTCACTCAGGTTGCTCATAATCCAGCTAGGTTCTCAGTTTCGCCGGTCAGAGCCGACAGAAATCCGTCGGCGTGATTTATCCCGGCGAGAGCGAAAGCAGTCGGCCTCTCCTGGTTATTGATTCATGCATCCCCACTGATGTAGATCCGTCCCACGTGTGATTGATGGTTTTCATTTCTTTTTAAAGCTGCAGGAGCAGGACCAGCAGCGGTGACCCGGCACAGGGGTCAGTCAGAACCGCCTTCATCACCTGCCAACACAATGATGACCGGCGTGGATCAATTTTTGGTTGGTGTTATTGGAATCAAAGAGTAGCTGCAGGGGGAGTCAGAGGACACGCCCACTCGCACACACACTTGGATTGATCGGTATAAATAAGCTGCCTTTCATTTGAATGAGGAAGAAATGTCTGCCACGACGGTGAAATGAAATAAAAATCAATACAATCGAGAGCCAGGAACTTGAAGATTTTAAAACATAACTGACAAGATTTGGATGAACTCAAATCAACAAAGGAACACAGGTTTTTAGATTTGAATCCTCAATAAACTCTTCAATAAAAATCTACAAAAAATGTAGTCATCAATTTTAACAAAACAATGAAATATTTTTTTAAAAGTCCGCTTGTAAAAAATATATGAAAGATTAATCAAAATATGAGGTAAAAACACATTGAACTCCTATTATGCTTTGTAATACTTTTGCATTCTTTCTACGCATGCAATGAATGCAAAAGTAACAAAATAAGATTTTTTCTTTTTATTTAAAAAATGCTTTATATTCATGAATAGTAGTTGTTAGGAAAATCATATTTATATATATATTTGTTGTTTTACAAAATAAATCATTCGAATAGTATGAATTACAAAATAGAAATCTAATATAATTGAATTTAGATTTTTTTTTTGTCTTATTCATTTCTTTTATTTACATTTCAGAATTCATTTTTGGTTACGTTATTTAATAGAAAAAAGTACTAGATGATCATATAAAATAAAACTTTTCAACTATTTCAACAAGTATTAAGAATACCAATGAGTGGTAAGAAGCCGGTAACCAGTCGGAGAGGTCAAAGGTCAACACACAAATTACACGAAGAGCAAGCTGTGTTGCAGACGTGAACCTGACAGACGCTGCAGCTGATTCGTGTTTTCTTCATGACGAATGGTGTGAACCCCTGACATCAGTGTTTGTCCTTCATGTTGTCCCTCAGCTTTGTTTGTCCAAGGGAGCTGCTGCAGAACTCACTGGAGAGATGGTGTTGACAGTAGAGTGGCTGTTACAGCATCACATGCACCTCACCTCAACTCATTTACACACGTTTTGTTTGCACTCCGTCTGTGCTCAGCTGTTGTTAGTCAGGTATGCGTGTATATTTGTGTGGTGTGGTCCAAATAAAGTGAAATTTCTCTTTTTCTTTGTGCTACAGTGTGGTGTGAATCTGGTCGTGCTTGTGTTTTTGATGTGGCTATATGTGAGTGGGTGTGTTTTTCAGCTAGAATATGTGTGTGCAATTGTGTGTGTCCGTTTGGTTTGGGTGTGTCATCTTCCTTTAAGTTACATTTAGAACAGATGCAAAATGTGTGATTCATTTACCATTAATCGTGAGTTAACTCATCTTTAGTGCGATTAATTGAGACTAAAATTGTCTATTCTATCTAGTGACAGCCATAAGTGTGTTTGAGAGTTTTTAGTGTGGATGATAAGTGTTTTGATATGTGTGTTTTCAGATCTGTAAAGTCAAGGTTTGTGCGTCTTTAGGTTAGGTTTGATGTTTGAAGTCACAAATCGGTTTATTTTGATTTTGAAGTGTGTAGACATGGCTATGTGTGAGTGTTTTGGTGTGTGCTGTTTTGTGTGTGTGTGTGTGTGTTTGATGATCAGTGTTCATTGGCTTTGATGAAGATCCTGAGTCCGTGGTTCCGCTAGTTGTACGCCAGTGAGGGGACGTAAGACTGAAGTACCAGAGTCGAGCGTCTGCTTCACTATACTCTTAACTTCAGGTGGTTTGGCCCAGAGTAAGAGGCCGTGTCTGTTTATTCCAAGAACAGAGTGAAATCACAAACCCAAACTACCAGAACACAGAACCAAATATTTTCCTGTGAGTCTCTAAATAGGGCTTTTTCCCAGAAGATGGACCAAAATGATCTTGGTTCTGGTTCCATCCTTTTTTTTTTGAAGCTGCTGCCGTTTGTGCTCTTTGGCCTGAAGTTGTGGAGATGATCTTGACTGGAGTCTGAAACCCCAAAGTGGTGGCTTTCTGTGACATCGACCGGGCAGCCCATAATCTGGCTGCGTGGACCGAGGCCACATGGGCGACTTAGAAGATCCAAAATAGGGCTTTTGTGGTGTTTGGCTTATTTTAGATCTTTTTTTCAGAAGATACAGAGAAGCATTATTTCCTCACCCCATCACACAACGCGACCAGCTCAATTTTAGCGACTTATGAGCCAAACAAGGAACCACAGAGCAAGCGGACGATCTGCAGAGCAGTGATGGACACTAGAATCCAAGCAACAGCGCTCACTCTACACTCGTCTTGAGGTCGACGGTTCATCTGGGCTACATGTGTGCGGCGGAGAAACCATTAAAAGGTCTCTGTGGTGAAGTCCTGGGTGGAGCCGCGCTCATGTTAATGGCAGTAAATTGAATTGAACGTGAGGCCTGCAACTGGGGTTGAGCATCCTTTGGTCTGTAATTAGACGCCCACTGGAGCCTCAAAAGGCTCCGACATGTAAAGGAGAAATAAAAACGACATTTTTTATCAATATTTTGAATACAGTAATGATATGAAGAAACACTCAAAATGGCCACCAGGGTCTGAAATTGTAAAAAAAGAATTTCATCATCATATGACTCTGAATTGATGATGCATATACCCTCCAAATATTCAAGAAAACAGTCAACGTATAGGATTTAAATGGAACATTTGATGGTGACAATTGAATGAACCTCCAGACTGGTTGATAATCTGCACCCCTACATTCACAATGTGGGGTCAACACCATGCATGTCCGCCTCACATCAGTAGGCCTCAGTCCACTCCAAAAATAGGAACACGGTCATTCGTGCTGATGGTTGACTTCCACCGATTCTCACCCGACCCTCGGCCATTCCAAATTAATTTTGACTTTGTGCCTTTAACAGTCACGGTTGCGACTTCTCAGCGAGTCACATCCTCTCTGCAGATTAATCCGCTGTTGTAAACTGGCAGTAAAGCCCTGTAGTAGCGATGTCACACTCCCGTCAAGCCCAGATTAATCCCATTCCAACCACTTTCATCATCGCCAAGATATTTAGATTAAATTCCCTGTGTCACCAGCGATTACACTGGGAGCCAATGGGATTGTGGGAGCAACCAGATGGACAGGAACAACTGCAAGTGACCGCTAATAGTTTTAGTATAGATTAAAGAGTTTGCCGCTCCTGGACCACGCTCAAGGTCCATCAGCCGACGATAGCTGCTCTTTAATGCGCATGATGGCTTTGAAACTGACACTTCATCCCCTGATCTGTACATATTTGAGGTTTACTATGTGAGACTATATGTACGCATGGAAGTTTTGTTTGTTATGTTTTGCTTTGTTTTGTTTTGTTTTGTTTTGTTTTGTTTTGTTCTGCTCTGTTGTGTTGTGTTGTGTTGTGTTGTGTTCTGTTTTGTTTTGTTTTGTTTTGTTCTGATCTGTTCTGTTCTGCTCTGTTGTGTTGTGTTGTGTTGTGTTGTGTTGTGTTTTGTTTTGTTTTGTTTTGTTTTGTTTTGTTTTGTTTTGTTTTGTTTTGTTCTGATCTGTTCTGTTCTGCTCTGTTGTGTTGTGTTGTGTTGTGTTGTGTTCTGTTCTGTTTTGTTTTGTTTTGTTTTGTTTTGTTTTGTTTTGTTTTGTTCTGTTCTGTTCTGTTCTGCTCTGTTGTGTTGTGTTGTGTTGTGTTGTGTTGTGTTTTGTTTTGTTTTGTTTTGTTTTGTTTTGTTTTGTTTTGTTGTGTTCTGTGCTGTGCTGTTCTTTTCTGTTCTGTTCTGTTCTGTTCTGTTTTGTTAACAGTATGATTAAAATAATACATCATTAAAGACTATTAAAGATTCTCGATTTATAATTTCAAAAAGGGAAGAAGTTGTGTTACAGTGAATATCTGATAAAAAAGGCATTGAATTCTATGTCTAATTTTCCTGTTTTGGTATAATCATTGTGCCGCAAAAGGAGGGCTGTGTTGGTGTCAGCTCGCCCCATCATCTCCATCTGGTACTCTACTGCATCCACTAGTTGATTTTCCAAACTAATTCTCTATTTTCAATTCATTAGTTGACCAAATACACACACACACACAAAATAAAGCGGATTCTATTGCATGTGTTTCATGTTCAAATGTACGACATGTTGCCAGTATTGACTCAAACTACATGTAGTTGCTCTCACTTCCTCATCGTCATTTTATTTGACTACACAAGCTACAGAAGTACAATTCTGGCCAGTAATATAAAATATTTTTTCTATGTCTGGGAGTACAAGAGATAATTTTTTATTCATTTATTACAAATAAAAAATATCCCAGTAAAGTTTCTTTCCGAAGGATCAGTCTTCAGTCGCCAATCTCAGGTGCACCTACAATGTGACGTAATAACCAAAACATCCATGACCAAGAGGACTAAAGGAGGAGACTGCGATGATGGAGGGAACTTTTAAGTTCAATAAACTTCAGGATAGAAGCACAAAGATTCATGTTCTGTCCACCTCATGACTGGAGAACGTCCTCCCTGAGGGTTAAGCTCATGTATTCAGATTCAACACTTAAATATTAAAGAGAGATTAATCGTGATTCATTTGTTAGAATTATGATGTGAGGATATATCACATTTACTGAAGTCTCAGATCAGTACACACACTAGTTAAGTCACTCACAAAAAAAAAAGTTCGGGTCATCAGAACTCCACGCGTTCTGCATCCTCAGGTGACTCTCTTCAGTAAAGGACAGACAGCAACGGCGCCTTTAAGGGCTCCAGCTTTTGCGTCCAAATAAAAGGACTGTGTGATCTCACTAGGCTTGAAAGCAACACCATGCTGGTCACGACCCAGAATCATGACCACAGGTGGTGGGTCAAACCTAGTAAGGGACTATTGTAATAAGAAAAACAACCATTTTCACTTCCTTTTGTTTTGTTAAAATGCCATTCATACAGTGAAGACGGCACGTTTGGAGCCACCATCTGCGTCTCCTCACTGCTCCGGCTCTTATCTGGTGTTTTGACCCAGCAGCAGTGAAACCAGTCTGCGCCTCCCTCTCCGGTCTGAGCACATCTGTGTTCGAGCAGATCCCCCCACCACCACCACCAACACACACACCACCCCCCCAGCGGCATCTGCTACAGAGGACGCAGCAGCACTTTGCTCTGAGATGGTCTCCGTCATCACCACCATCCTCATCCTCGCAGATACAGCCTCCTCCTCTGAATGTTAACAGTGGACCTCTGGTTTATCGGGTTTATGCCCTTCACGTGTGTGCGGTGACATCATCCTCCAGCCCACCGGCGCCTGTTATTCTGGCCATCTGACGGAGACAGAGAGCGCGGTGGGAAGAGAAGGTAGAGCAGAGCCGTTGCCAGGGTGAACGCGCTGTGTTCCACCAAGCTGCGCTCTGATTGGTCCGCTTCCAGACCGAGGGAAGAAAATTCTTCCAATTGGAAACAATTGATGTTTTGTTGCCGGGCCGAGCCGTCCCGACACAAAGCGGACGCTTATTGGCAACGAGATTAGCTGTCAGGTCTGAAAGGTGGAAGAAAAGAGGGTCATCGTGGTTCTGCTGCCGGGGATGAAGACTCTGGAAGAATCTTCAATTTTCTGTCAAAAAACATTAAACACCTCTTCATGTCTGAAGGCCCTGCTCTTCAGTGAAGATGGTCCGTGGACCTCTCATCACTGTGAATTTGAAAAGAGCTCCAACATGTACTTGTACATCTAGTTGAAGTTGTTTTATTGAGTAAATAAAAGCTAAAATTGTCATCAAGATTTGAAAGAAATGTTGATCCAAAAAAATAAATGAGCCACCATGGATTCTCTCGCAACAAAGTCACCATCCGAGATGGTTTTGATGCGTCACCACAACATAACAAGCTTAGGAATTCAATTTACTTCTTTAATTCTCCCCAACATGCTTATTATTATTATGCTTATTGTAATTCAGAATGAATTTTAAAACTGTCGCAAATTTCTGTGTACTTTTGTATTGTTTCCTTTAGTTTTATTTTTTTAGGGTTTTACTTCCCGTAGTGGTGTATCGTAAAAAACATATTGTTTTAGAAGTCAACCACTTTTTTTTACCTTCAAAGTGTTTCCAAAGTTTTAAAGTCAATAAAGTAGCTTCTTCATGAGCTGCTTTGTTTTGAAACACTATTTTTAAACTGGATTTATTCATTGAGGTTCAGAGGAGCAGATGCAAATGTGTTCCTTCGAACCAAAGAACTTGTACGCAGATGTTTGGAACAAGTGCCTAACGTCCCTCCTCATCTCTGCCTCACATGAGTAATTGAGTCAGGCAGGCGAGTTTAAACAATTGGTTTTAATCAAATTACTCCGGGACTGTGACGACTATTGTCAGGCTGAAATGTACCCTCTGGCGCCGCTAATTACACTTGCGAAGCGGCGGCACTTGGGCCCCGATCCAGAGCGGGCGACGAGGGGAGCGACAGTGAGGAGGCCTGAAGGCCGGAAGAAGACGGCAAGTGCTGAGCCAGAGCTGCTGATGGTCACATGATGTCATCGCTTTAGAGGAAATGTCTCCGGAGGCACATGTCTTTTTCGTCACTCAGGCAGCAAATAGGCTTCAAATGAAACCTTCGTCCAATCGGCTTCGACCTCCGACGCCAACACAAGGATCTAAAGTTCAGTGGAAAGCAACGTTGGGTTCAGATCTGCTGTCCGAAGGCCCTTTCTTTCCTCCGATTGTCCAATAATGGACGGTTTATAACCGTGAGAGGACGACTGGTCACTGAAGAATCCTGAAACTGAGAAGTGGACAAGCTGGAGGTGGATGTGGTTTTTTAGATGCTTCTATGGCACAGGTGCCCAATGCAACCTAACTTACGGGTAAACCACAAACAAAGCTCAGGTTGACCACGAAAATCAACATAACTTTGGTGCTATTTGGGATGGTTGCTGCCAGCAGAGTCACTATTTGCGTTGGTGAATCCCTGAAGTAGGGTTATTATTCAAGCAGATTGTGAGACTATTTATGTTGCAGTAACAGGTCTCCTGCTTTCAGTCCTTTGTTTATGCCTCTGCAGCTGTGTTACTCCTGCAGTCTACCAATGGATAAACCTGACCTGATCAAAGTGCGGCCTGAGGGCCACATGTGGCCCTCTGGCTGTATCTCTCTGGCCCTCATCAGGCTCAACATGAGGACGTAGAAATGATTGTGATAGTATATATTTCCAGCTATATCCAACTGTTAATGTCTGTTTTCATTACTTAAGTCAACTTGCTCACAGTTAAAACAAAAAAACATTTTTTTAGATTCAAATTGAGTCATGAATAATTTTTACTCTTTTATTTATATTGCCACTGTTCATATATATATATATATATATATATATATATATATATATATATATATATATATATATATATATATATATATATATATATATATTTGACCATTTAAATTTTTCAAATCAAGCTGATTGCCATTTATTGATTTCAATTGACTGGCGCTTAAAAGTTAAAAACAATACGGAATTATATTAATTTCATATAAAAAAAACACATGACAATAAAAAATACATGAAAATAAACCAAATTTGTGGCACTTTTTCGTCATCAAAATAGTGTATCTTGGCCCCACTGAAAATCCTGGGGCAAACTGGCTACAGATGATGCGTTCAGGACTTGTTGAACAAATACTCATATTAAACAGTGAAATGTACTTGTATGATTTAAAAACTCAGGGCAAAGATCTAGTTCTGTTTGTAAATATTATTATGATTTCTATGTGTTTGATCACAGCTATGTCTGCGGATGTGAAGTAAGAAGAGTCAAAATGAAGAGGAACTGACAGTGAGTACAATTTGTTAAAGACAAAAGTTTTAAGAATATTTTTGCTGAGAAATAGATCTCAGACTTAAAATGCCATCTTTGTTATGATGCAGGAGCATGACAGGTTCGATTTGGTTCCGTCCATATTTTCTTTCAAGCATTTACCATTAGATTTGATTTAAAATTCTACGTGGCCTCCGGTTGCCTGTACGTACCTATGCGACTGAGTTTGAAACTGCTTGAGCAAGTTTGGAACATAAATACTCCAGTGTTTCATGTGCAATAAGGGAAGAGCTTTTCTTTAACTTGAGAAATGTGCAAAGCAAACAGGAGAGGGAGGGGCTGCGGTAGCTTCCCACCCATGGCAGTAATCTTAGAGCCCCTTAAAGCGTCTGTCACAGAGGGAGGTGCGGCGGACGGGACCGAGGAAGAGGATGAGAAGGAGGTCACGTTTCAATTTCCTGCCGCAGCCTCCTTTCTCATGACGAGGGGTTTTCATCACGCTCCCCCTCGGGGTCTGCAGATTGAAAAAAAAGAAGAGTGAGCACATCTGGATCTGCCGCCGCGGGGGCCAAACATGGCGCCAGTTGAGCTGCGAGGCAGCGGCGCAAACGCCCGACGCTGCAGTTATTTATGCATGCAGCGGCTCTGCAGCGTGACGTGAACCCTCCACAACGTAAAGACCGGTTTCCACTCGGCAAAGATGGGAAGAACTCACATGACTTGGAATTAATCCCCCGATGAGGTGTCCTTAAAAGCTTCTTAAATGAATCTGGAGAAATTAACATAAGCGGAGATGGTTTCCGTCTGCTGGTGCGGGGCCGACCTCATGCAAGTTAATTGTTCTCAGTTTTTATAATCCAGTCCTCCACATGTGGGACCTGATCCAAATCCGACTGTTTCTGATTAAGACTGGGCCACGTGGGAGCGGAGATGCTGAGAGAGGAATCCCCGCCACATTTCGCAGGTTCTTTCAGGATCTTGAACGATCGTCTTGAACGTTTCCCAGGCCCAGTAAAAAGTGAGATAAGGGCGTTTGGATGCTCCACCATCATTGTTGTGGAGGGATCCGGTTTCATGGGAACGTGAGCCAGGAGGACCAGTGCTATAATGTTTGACACATGCTCAGGTTTAGGTTCTTATAAAACATGACGGCGTCTTCCCTTCTGAGAAGTAGCTCGGATCAACAGGAGAAAAAAAAGACATGGGAGAAAGTGAGAATAGGAAGTCAGGATTGGAAGAGGAGAATATCATAGTCACCAGATAGAAGGAGAAAAATCTGCTATCAGATGGAAATCCATGAATGTGAGATTAAAAGTTTTCATTTGGAAGAGAACGTCTGGTAGATGAAATCGCTATGGTCGAGCTGCGGATATGGGAATGAATAATCTGAGGAGAGAAAGTCGGAGTTAGTTGCATAATTATTTGATTAAAAAAAAAAGCCACAAGATTGAGATTAAAAGTCACAGTTATAGGATACAGGTCAGGATTATTTGAGAGATTAAGAGGTGAAGAAGTCAGGATTATAGAGGTAGAAAGTCTGCATTAACTGAAAAAAAGCAATCACTCGTGACACATCACATTTAATTTTAAACATTAAAATATCAAACTAAATCACGGAAATTGAAATGAGTTACCGCACCTCATAAAATGTCACCACCGTTGCCAACATGAAAGACTGGAACATGTGATCAGTTCTATCATCAACAGTTCTGGTCGCGTTCAGAAAAGAGTTCTGAGGATTAGAGTGTTCAGATTTGAACGATGAGCTATCAAACAAATCATAAACATCGTGAAACGAGCCCCTTTCGAGGATCGACTGATTCGATTCGATTCGATTCATGCCGCACGTTTCCCTGAGTGAAAACTCCTCTTGAGGGCGAAAACAAATAAAATCTATATTCATCGCCGCATGTAAGAATCTACTGATCTATGTGACGTTGTGGTGACTTTCTTATCGACACAATAAATCTGCAGTTCTGCTGGCAGAAGGATTTGTCGTTTGTGCTTCAAAATGGTGCCGAAAAGAAGGTGCGAACCATGTCGAAGCATTCTTTGCTGTCCTGGCCATTTCCAGATGACACCGCCGATCAGAGTAAAGCTAACCGATGGCTCCTCTTAGTTTCATTTCTATTGAGAAGATAATGTTCTTTTCTACACTTGTGAACACACTGTAAACTCCTCATGACCTTCAAGCACAAGCACATCGGCACTTGAATAAATCTGAGGTGTGCAGCAGTCCTGGAACTGCATGGTCTACACGTGTAGCAGGACGCTGGAGTCAGACAGAAGTGACAGGAGTCATGTTTGTGTGTGATAGTTGATGGTCTAGTGCACCCAGAGGTAAAGAGAAGGGCGGTTGTTTAAATCCCTCCTAATTTCCACACAATGCCAGAGATCAGATTCCGTCCATCACATTGAACGCTCCAAACAAAAAAAACCTCTGGTGGTTTCGGCTCCTTCATTGTCGGGGAGGAACCTGCTCAGGCGGTTCTCCAGCTGAGGTCTTGAGCTGTTCAATGAAATCAGTTTCCTACCCCGGGTTCACGTGGCTCGTCCTCCACGGAGCGAGCGACCTGCCGGTGGCTTCATGGACAGGACAAATAATGAGGTCATCGGACGGAGCCGCCTCTTGATGGGACACCAGAGACCGCTCCATCACCCTTAAGTCAGTGTTAAAGCCCCCCACCCCCTCCCACCCACCTCGCCACAGCATCGGGTTTCGCACACATGTCATGAATTATCTGGTCTGTAGCCGGGCAGGTCCATCACACCCAGACTGGTGGTGACCGCCGTGTTTTCTCTGTAAACACACCGTACACTGAACAACAGCACCGTCACCGCCTCGCTGGAATTGAGCTGCTCCAGATTCTTGGATGAATAGATGACATAAAACACCAATAAAACCGAAGTGTTGAAGAAGTTAAGGACCATGGATGAGGTGACAGGTGAGCTCTGACCTCACCTGGTTCGGACTCTGTAAATTTACTCACTTAATCTCCCGTGTTGACTCCAGCGTCGGGGGGACTGTGATTCACGCATTCCGTTGGAACACGCTCACACTTTTACAGGCGGGAGTTTAACGTTTAACCGAGGCGAGCTCAGGGACTTTCTCTGTCATCGCTGCTCCGCTCGGAG
The DNA here is from genome assembly GCF_027744825.2 of Synchiropus splendidus. Taxonomy (NCBI): domain Eukaryota; kingdom Metazoa; phylum Chordata; class Actinopteri; order Syngnathiformes; family Callionymidae; genus Synchiropus; species Synchiropus splendidus. Next base: position 13,894,885 of record NC_071341.1, on the reverse strand, counting down.
TTCACTCCCTTCAGAAGAATTCCTGGCCTCCGTCCCAGACGCCGAACACAAAGGAGCAGCGAGGTGCTCCCCCACACTTTATTGCACAATATTGAGTAGATTAAAAAGTGATATTAGAGGGGGGCGGCTGGATCTCATACAGAGCGGTTCAGACACTGGCGTTTCGAACCTGGTGAAAATGTTTGTTGTTCATCTCCCCCATGTGGTCATGTTTACACCATCATCGAACCTTTGAGTCAGAATTCTTTGTCGTGTCGCAGCCCAGAGAAGTCACATTCCTGCCTACAAGTCACCGCTCCGCGCCGCATGCATAATAACATAATAACAACCTCCGCTGGGTAAAGGAAACCCGAAATAGATAATGATGTGTTATCTCAGTCACACTGGCTGTACAGCATGTGCTGCCTCTCGCCCTCGGAGGGAAACGTCAGACGTCTCACGCCCCCGTCAAGTTCTTTCAGAAATATCAGCGCTGTCGCTGATGTCACGCCGACCAAGAGCGAAGCTAATTCTGGTTTGACGCGGGCTCTCTGCTTGTTAGTCGTGACTCGATGTCAAGCGCTGTCGTCATCTGTTCCGCGGGATGAGTCAGGTGTTGATAGGACACCTTCTACTCTTATTTAAATTCACTGGATAATCCAGTGATGCAACATAAACTCCCAGGATTCTTGTGTGTTTGTTCGAGAGCTCGATGTTGCTCACCGGATTGGATGGTACGACGCACCTATTTCGGTATGTTCACACCTAATGCGATTTAAGCGACGAAAGCCACTGATTCATATGTAAAGTGTGACAAACTGTTGCGTTCCATATGGGAACAGGGGATGCAACATATAAAGGGCAACAAGCTCATAGCTTTAGCATGTTTGACGGGCTTCAGGCGACATTTGTCGCATCAAACCCTCAACTCTGGCAACTAGTTGCGGCGAGTCAGATCCCAGACTTTGCTGTGATGTAAGCAGAGAGGGAAAATTCATCAACAGGACAGAGAAGCTGACAGAAGCATATGATGGACCCACAGACGGCGGCATCCAAATGGTTTCTGCCTCTAATATACTGCCACAGAAGATAAAGGGCTACAATTCTGCGTCTGTGAAGCCGTTGTTTATGTGATGATAAGCTTCTCAACATTCACCTCCTATATCAGACCAGGCTATAGAGTGGCCTACAGCCACATTAGGCCCCATGACTGTATATTTCTGAGCCTCCTCCGAAGTAGCCGTATCATGACTTTATTTGATTATTGTTTGGAAAAGACACATATAAAGTGTATATTTATGTCTCCTTATAGGTGGAAGAAGAGAGTGAAGGCAGGGTGGCACGTGGCAGACATAGAGGCAGCTGAAGTGAAAGGGAAGCCTTATAGGAAAGTAGTGACTGTGGTTAGAAGATACGTGAAATAATCCCCAGAGAATTTCTCAATTGGCAGCGATGATAACCAGCCAAAGCACAAACCACATTCGTGGGACAAATAGTGGATTGTATCAGTGATGACTGTGTGGAGGCTGCATATTTAGACATCCGCTGCGAGAGTTCACCTTTGCGCTCTTGTTTTGAAGCTACAACTCCATGTGGGATTACAGACAATGAAGTGGATTTGTAGATTGCGGGTCGGGATTACGACCTGGACCGAGGTATTATCTCCTCAAGCCCGGCCCCGTAGTTCATCATCTCACCTGCGGCTTACCAGGCCACGAGGTCTGTGAGAAATTCTGCCAGATGTGTTCAGGTGCAGCGGTCACATGACCTCAATCGCATCTGGCACGTGACGCAAATCTCCTGCCTGAGAATCAATATGTCGTGATGGAGCTCCTGCTGGAGGATTGGGAGACATATGGCTCTTCTCAGGACAAAACGCTCTTTCCTTTAAAACAGCAGCAGGGAGATCCTCTTGTATTTGATCAGCTGGGGTCAAAGGTCGGAGCCCTCCCTGCCAGTCAGTGTTTTCAGGTCCATCTGCAGGCTTACGACGGGCTGCCGCCCCTTCCTCTCTGCTGCAAACATGCGTGTTTACTCTCTGTGGCCACTTGTTTAATTCGTCTCCGCTCTGATCTTAGGCCCTCATAATTCAGCGTGGATGATGGAGCCGATAAACAATCCCATCTCTAGCCCAAGGGGTGAGTCATGTCTTCCCACTGTCGTCCGTCTTTATGTCATCTGTCGTCAGGAAACTCGTAAAGACAGTTCGTGACCTTCCATGCTCGACCGCTTCACCCTCAGCTGTCTGCAGATCATCCGCCGCTGCAGATTTATGTCCACTCAAGGCCGCTGCAAAGTTAATGTCTCGCCACCCTGAGACACACGACTTGCAGGTACCAGCACTGAGGACCGACATGGATCTTTGAGATCCGGGAAGTTGAAGTTCTAGTCAAGATATGTTTTCGCTGGTGGACAGAAAGGTTGGGAATTGATGGGGAGTTTTTCTGGATAGATGTCTACAGTATGTGGGAAGATGTATGTGTGGACGGACGGACGAATGGATGGTAACGTTAAATATATTGGATATGTAGATAGTGGCAATGGATGATGTCACTGGTTGGATAGATGGACAGAGGGATTCATGGATGGATGGACAGACAGAAAGCTTTGTAGGCCGTGTTGATGAATAGATGTACTGCAGGATTCATGGTAAGTCTTAAGGGATGGATGAATGGTTGAATGGATGATGGATAATTGATTGATGGATGAACAAAAGGATGGAAGACTCATGGCTAGATGATGGATGAATGGATGGTTGGATGGATAGATAGATGGATGAATGACTGATGGACTGATGATAGATGGATGAATGGATGAATGGATGAATGGATGACTGATGGACAGATGACAGGTGGATAAATGAATGGATGGATGGATGACAGATGGATGACGGATGGATGGACAGATACCATGTGATGAGTGTTTTATTGTCATTGTACCACAAGTAGTAACAACGAATGTGGATGAATAATGGATGGATGGATGACAGATGGATGGGCTATCATTAACAAGCAAAGTTCTACATGAAATCTCAAAACTGAGCTTCCAGGTCGGACGCCTTGTTTTCGAACTCATGTTGTGAATTCGGAAATTATTTTTGCAGTGAAAACAAGACCATGACTAACACAAAGTGAGATGAGAAGATGTGGAGCAGCTGGACCTTCTTCTGTGTCTCCTAAAAAAAGTCTCTCCCGCTCAGACAGTTTCCAAGTTAAACTGCTGAGTCTGACACTTTTCCTCCTCCTATGCCTCTTCTCATCTTTGACTTTGACTCGTGTCCTCAGGATGAATCACACAGTGGCGGCACCAGGGACAGAATCTGGTCGGGAATCCACCGCAGCATCATCAGCCTGAACTTTTGACGCCCTGATGTTGCCTCATCTCCAAAAACGTATTTTTAACTGCGGGTCCTGGGGCAGGTTTCAAACTTCTCCAGCCGCATCAGCACTTTTCCACTGATTTACACACATCAGCACTTTGGTACCACACACTCACACATGGCACACTTTCCTTCCACGCTTTGTTTTCACTGTTTGGCGGATCAAACCGTACTGCGGTGCTCCAGATGATCCAAAACCACAAAGACCAAATAATCACCAGCTCAAATGACCAACCCAGAGGACCGGACCGGTCCGGACCGGAGTCGCTCGGGACCGGGTTTCTTTAATCACCTGAGGAGGAGGAGGTTGTTTTCACAGCAGAAGAGTTCATTCAGGGCGCCGTGAAGAGAGAACCTGGTTTTGTTCCAGGGATTTACGCTCCGAAAATGTGCTGACTCAGCTTGATTTTGCTCTTAAAATAGTATGTTTAAGCAACTGGAAAGGTAAATAATTAGGTGCAGCAGGATCGTAACGCTGACTTTGAGAGCTTTGAGATTTAATAGCAGGCCAGGTGAGCTTTTATGCCCAACATTTTTTCATGAACTCAAGCATCAGCGCTGTGGTCAGCAAGACGGTCACAGGTTCAAATCCAGCCCGAAAACCTGGGCCTTTTTTTTTAGGGAGTTTAAGGAAAAGTGATTTAAATGAATTTGATGGTCAAAAAAAGAGATGACATGAACAAAATAAAACAGACAACAATTTGCTTTGACATTTTTATTTTTATTTTTATTTTTATTTTTATTTTTATTTTTATTTTTATTTTTATTTTTATTTTTATTTTTATTTTTATTTTTATTTTTATTTTTCAACATTAAAAAATAGTTCTTGTAAAGTATCTAATGAAGTACACCATGAGATAAAACTACTAAAACTTGAAGATTGACATAAGAATCAACAATAAATACACACAAATAAAATCAGAAGCTGTGACAGTATAAAAGGTTAAAAACTTGTGGCCAAGTGGAGAGATTATAAACTTCCAATTTTCATCTGGAAAAGCCCTTCAATAAAAGATGCAGGTCAAATAGAATTCAATAAAATATGTTTCGAGAAGAAACCCAGATTAGCCTTCAGTATTTTAAAGGGACACTGTCTGTTTAAACTACTTTCCTATTAGAGACTGCCATTTACTGAGTCTTCTATAAATATGAATTTTGGAACCTTGTGTGAAAAAACTAAAGACAGGAAACTGCACCGACTTCAATGCTTTGGACGGTCAGCGGTTTGTCGTAAGCCTCATAGATAGGCAGCAAACATGAGGTTTCTCAGCTGCTCTTGCACGTGAACATTTTAAAGTTGAGGAAATCCTCAGTTGCCGACTGAAATGTAGTGAGTGATCAACTTCAGAGCTGTGTGACTTCAAGAGGTGCGCTGAGGCGCGTGAGTGGGAGCATCTGGTTCCTCCATTCTTGTCCCTGTGCTGTGGCCAGATAAGCCAGTGTTGAGAGACGGCGAGCTCTCGGAGGCTCATGAGGGAAGCCCTCTGGTCCATACAGGAAGCTTGTAAGCGGAGCTGCAGAGCAAACAGGAAGTGAATGATGGATTGCAGCTGAGACAGGAAACCCTCCAGAGTTCCTCAGTCGCTCGGTCACGACACCGATTCTTGGAAGACAGTCGGGGTATTTAAAAAAGAGGAGCACGTGTGGTGAAATCATTTGTCCAGAACAGTCGGGACCTTCTCTCTCAAGACATGTATTTCCTTCCTGGTGGTCTCAGAGAGCAGGCCACCAGCAGTGTGGTCAGACAGGTGCTGTCACAGTCTCACTGCATCTGCTGCTGACTGTCGTCTCCACATGAAGACTGGTCCTGTGTTTGGAAGCATTTGTTGTGTCTCTGCAGTTGGCTTTGAGTGGCACTTTGTGCTTTAGTTTTAACACAAAAGTGTCACCACCGCGCAGCAAAATAAATTGACTTGACTGTTCTGTATTGATTTGTCAGTACAGCTGATCATGTTTATTCATTCAAATTATTTTTATGTCCAACTTGACACTGGAAACACGAGTGCGACACCAAACCGGAGCCCGCAGGCGGACACCTGTGAGTGCGTGAGCTCACGCTGGTGCCTGTCAATAACTCGATGCTCCTTTCGCTCTCCTTGCTCTTTATCATCAAAAAAGGGGTCAAAGTTCAGCCCCATTCTTCTTCTGTGCTGCCATCTCTGTGGTGTCACGTTCCCCTGAAACAGATCTGGGGACACAAAACGCTGGAATCCTCAGTGCCGGCGCGGCAGATGTTTAAAAATAGCGAGCTGTTGATGAAACCGTCTGAGTCGTGTCTCTGGCGGCTCCTAAATGCAGCGAGCGACTCGTCATAATTAGCAGCCGAGACGTGAGAGTCAGATGCTTCACACTGGAGCTAAAAATGTCGGATAGAAACGTCAAAGTGACAGACGGAAAGACACCAAAAACATCAATATAACACGTCGGTTTTATGGGAAGTTTAGCTCTCAGCTCACATGTGCTTCTGCTCCTCATCAGATTTGACCTGAATTCTTCTTCTCTCTCTATCAGTTCAATTCAATATCGTAAATAAACCCAGACTTTTCAACTCTTTCCTTCTGCACAGAAGCTCATCTATCTTCGACCTTGTGACGTTTTAATGTGGTTTTGTCACTTTTTGTGTTGACAGCGTTTCACTGCTGAGCTGTGTGTTTTTATCACGTCGAGTGCGTTGTTTCTGCGAGCATCCTGTCGCTCACGCTGGAAAAGGCAGTATAATAAATGAGCTTTCGTGTGCTGACAAAAGCTATTTATAACAAAAGGGTGTTTTGGTTTTAGCTTCTTAAAAGAGATTCGAAAAGAGTTGTGACCCGGGAGGATGATCAAGACAGGTTCAGGTGGAGGACTTGTCGGGACTGGAAAAGACGAAGACAGGAAACGGAAGCGGAAGCGGAAGCTCAGCGACTTGGAATCGTAATGTTCCAGAAACAATTGATGTGATTGTATTTAAAGCCATTCATGCAAGTGCGGTGGACGGTGGTCGACTCCCGTGGAGTTAAACTGTCTAACCTCGATGTGGTTCTGGAAGGAATCTGTCATCACCTCCGCGAGGGTCCAGGATTGTCCCTAACTTTGAATAACTTCCATGCTGAAATGATTTTACTGGGAGTTTTAGCAAAACAACTCTCCAGGACTCTCAACGGCTCTACTGTATGATGCATCCAAAAGGCCTGAGTCAGGGAAAATTCCATCCATGTGGAAGCCCAACTGGGTTGCATCAGCCAGGAGAGCGGAAAAAATATGTTTAAAACATGTAAGACTCTGTGTCTGCTCAGAGCTGGAGGTGGTGTCCCGACTGCCCGGGCTCCACCTATCCGATCCTGCAGACCCGATCAGACTTCCACATGTGGTTCTGATCCTCTCACGTGCAGGGTCAGGGCCAGTTAAAGCTCCAGGATCGCAGCAATGAAAACCACATGCAGCGTCAGACTCAAATGCCTCGATCTGTTTTCACTCATTCATGTCCACACACAGAGAGGGCTCTGCTCTCATTCATCCCTCCACAACACTTAGAGGATGATTTGTTGAGGATGAAGTGCTTAATAGCTTAGCGCCAGAGAGGGAGTCAGAGAAGGTTTCGAATGGACCGAGTCATCTTCAGAGAGGCATCTGGAGCGTGAGTCATGTGACCTCGACTGACCAGAGATTAGAAACAGAACTCCACTGTACTAAATTTCACAGCGACTTGCATCATAAACCCTGAGCTTGAAGAGGAAAAGAATAGAGATATTTTTGTTTTTTTTGTAGGAAAATTCTCAAAAAGACCTTTTCTTGTAATGTTTCTGTTTATATAGCACTTCACTATCCAGTACCATCATTTTAGAACAAGACCAGGTACTTAACCACTGACTCTGACACATAATAATCTCAATAATCTCCTTTTCAGTGCATGCATTCGTCTAATTTTGATAACCTAAAAAAGATTATAAAGTGATGGAGCGTATTTGGCCCCCGGACCATCAGTTTGACACGTTCTTAAACAGTACCCAGTTGTCCCCCACTTGGTTTGTTAAAATTAGACAATAGTGGCTTGAGTGCAACATTTACCGAGCATCAGCAAAAGTTAAAAGCTTGAAGGAAACAGCTCAGATTCCTCACCAACAGCTGCTTTCACTTCCTCTGAGATGAAGAGGACCACCAGGCTGAAGCGGTGTGAAGCTTTTCTGCTGCGTAGGTGAAAGTGAGCAGCAGACTGGTGTGGGAACAACGCCGCCACCAGCTTTATCTCGCTTTCTCTTTCAGTGGCCGCCACATTCCAGCTGCGACCCCGACAGCCACAACATGGCTCACTCGTGCTCGCCGACTCTCTGGTCGAGCAGGTGACGTCCCAAAATATGTGACAGGCCGCATGCCATTGTGAGCGCAGAATGTGGCGTCGGCGTGAAGTGTATTTAGACCCGGGAGAAGGGACACCACAAGTAGTAGTCAAAGTTATTCAACAATGAATTTCAGAGTTATTGTCTGCTTTGCTTTTTTGCCTCAAATGGCGCACATAAACATATAGTCCACAAACACAGAGCGACAAATTGTGACACTGTGTGTGTTAAAGATATTTCCTAGAATAGAGTGGAAAGTTTTTATTTTGCAAATAAATCAGAAATTTGCTTTGCAAAGCTTTTTATTATTATTATTAATGAATTGACGGACTTGCACAAGCAAAAGTGTAAAGTGCTAGTTTACTGTGCTACTTCTGCACAGATTATTTACCTAGTTCTAAACACTTGCAACCGAAAGCTGTCGCTCGCTAGCTAGCTCGATACGCAACTTATATAAAACAAGGTGTCGATGCTAACGAAATCTAGTCATTTGCCTCGTCCGACTACGTGGTTGTTACGCTACATGAAAACACGACAAATGAAGAAGAAACACAGAGGCATTTCTTTTAGCCTGATTCCCTGTAACAAAACTTCAACTTCCTGTTTACGCTCAGGGAAGCCATCTTGAATCGTCTACTCTGTGAGGATTTCTCCGACATGGAAACATGATCTAACTTGGAAATTCCCGGTCCTGACTGAAGCTCACCATTTATGTGCATCTGGACTAGAGTTGAAGTATTTTCCTGCTGAGCTAAAATTATGATTTATTTTTTTGTTAAGCATTGACTTGCTTTCCGATCGTAAACATGCATTTTCCTTTAAACAGCCAAGTCGCACTCATACAACTTGATTTTTTAAACTTTATTTTTGGGCTTTACAGTTTGAAAATGGAGTGAGCCTTAACTGTAAACGCCTACAATGAGGTCACCTCTGTGCAGGGCTCAAAATCGTTTATGCTTCCACAACAAACTTTTTTAATCGTCCCGCATGGCCCCTGCTGTTGTTCCTACCCATAGATCCCAACCTCAGCGTAGATAATACATCAGGCACATCATCATTATTCTCGCAGATTAAGCCTTGGAGGGACTTTGTGTTTGGCAGATCTCTGTAATGTGCTGAGACCTGGTAAAGGCGGCTGGGAGCTGGACTAAAGCAACAGGCCTGGCCAGTGTCTGCCACGCCGTAGAGCCACTGCGAGCGTGGAAGCCGTCACCAGTCCAGCGGTTGATGTGTTCTGACAGTGTTGTGGTAGATCCGCTCTGCCGTAAGAGGAGCAAAGCGCGGTTCACATGGGGGGCTCACTTTCCCTCCACAGCTCAGCCACAGCGGGGAGTGGGGGGTACCAATATCTCCCACCGCCACACTGGAGGTCGTGCTCTTGTCTGAGGGAGATTATATCGCCGCTTTAATTCAGAATTACTCGTTCGGTCCACGTGCTGTGGGGATCCCTCTCACCTAGCGCCCACTTGTTGACCTCATTGAACTCTCACATTTGATGACTCAGCGCGCTCGGTGGACGTCCAGCGACAAGCATATGCGGGGAAGCCTCTCACTCGGCGGACGATGACACATCTGTGTGGGAGAGTTTGAGATTATACTCGAAAAATGTGGCTGCGTCAAATATGCAGAAGAACTGTGCCAGTTCAGAGCTTGCGTGGGTCTCATCCAAAGCTTAATAATCCTGAAAACTGAAACAGGAGACCTTAATTTCTGCGCTGAATATCGCTTCGGCTAAAAAGAAAATGGCTCACTCCGCAAACCTCTGCAATCCCATTAGTGAATGAAAGCTCCGGACACTCGACTGTTCACAATGCAAGTGAGAACATTGTCCAGGTGTCCCCTTCTTGGGGAGGGTCTGTCTTTTCTTAAAGAAGTGTCTAATCTTGTTTCAGGACGTTTTAATGACAGCAGCCGCCTCAATGCTGGGAGGCGTGTGCCAGATGCCCTCCTTTCTTCTGAGGGGCCTCATATTCAAATCAGAGCAGCTGGGGAGTGCTTTGCTAAGAGGAAAAGCAGTGGGCAGAGACCAGAGGGGGTTGCTTTTAAAGATGTAATGGGCGGGTGTGTTTGTAGGGTATAATGTGGCACACTTCTACGACAGAGAAACCCCCGAGGCTGCCGCGGTCTGATCCGCGGAGTGAGGGCCCGAGGTTTTCTCTGTGAAGTCAGAAAGATGTGGGCGAGGGCAGCGTGTGGCTGCAGAGATGGCAGGTTTGAGAGAGAGGGGTCCCCACACACACATCCCTGCGAGGGCACTACCTTCTTCGTCGAGGCGCCTGGTGAATAATGAATACTGCCCACATTCACGGCCGAGACGTGACTTTATACACCAGCGACATCGATCTCACACTGGACTGACTTTATCATGCAGATGCTGCAGTGCTGCCCCCGAGCAAAGCTACGACACTAGCGTCAGAACTCTTGAGTAACTGGGATCGCAGAACCTGTTTTTATCCTACACACATTGCTAAACTCACCTACATGAAATGCACCACAACCATAGATTCCTTCCCACTCGCTCACACTTATATATCAGAAAACTGCAGAGAAAACACAATCCTACACACGTAGGCATGCACTCTACACACAAACCTTAAACATCCACTCACACAAGAAAATACACGCCAGCCGTAAAGTACTCATAGTCGGCATACACACACCCATCCAGCCCGAACACACACACATTTTCACGCATTCCTGAGCACATGAGCAAACACCTTACAAAACAAACACATATGGAGAACTCTGATGTCACACACATACTGTATGATGGGATATAATGTTGTCAACAGTCAGCTGAAACATTATGACCACCTGCCTGTGAATCTCGCTTTGCTGAGGGGTATTTCCTGGCAGTGGTCAGCACCTGTCCAAGGTGAAAGAATGATAGAAATAACTGCTGACAGACCAGTTAGGAGAGACCAGTCCACTGCCCCAAAATGCCCACAAGGAGGCCCAGATCTGCGCATGAGTGCAGTGAGTTCATGAAAGTCCCATGGACGTGTGTTGGAGCCAGTTAGCAATAAAACGCTGTGATAACTGTCCATCTGCTGCAACGGTTCCAACTGGCGGCGTGTGAAGTTCTCCTTTTGAAGTGAATAAATCATGGGAGTCTCGGAGGACGACGGCGGTAGCAGGGTTGAATTCCTCAGAGAGTGTGGAAAGTGCACGTGCACCGGGCTGCGTCACTCCTCGTGGTGCTGGTCTCACTGCATCTCCATCACTGAAGACGCAGGCAAGTCCTGAGGTGCCAGAGAGGGGACCACAGCTATGCTCCTCCAAACCAGCGCACTTGTCACTGTCGATGTTCCTCACTGAGCGCTCAACAAGGAAAGAGGACACGCTTAGTTTGGGAAGGGAAGAAAGAAAGTGCTTCAGGATCTAGCGTTAACATCCAACTATGTCATTACTGGAAACATTTTTGGGGACAAAATCCAAAATAAATTCAACTGGAAAGAAACAATATGATCAGCTGTTATCGAGTTAAGCTTCTCTGCTTCCCCTCTAACTGCAACTCCAAATTAAAATGGACTGAAAACTGTTCTCGACATGATATAATCTCTAAATCAATCTCACTTTTTGAAACAACAAACATCAAAACGTGATGTGAGGGACAAACTTTACATTGAGACGAGCAGCAATGTTCCTCTAGAAGTCCACAAGTCAATCTGAGGTGTGTCGTCGTGAGAGTGAGTGAATACGGGCGAGCGCAGGTGAAGCCTGGAGGAGGAAAAACAAACGAAGCGCGCCATTGTTCCACTCCAGAAGTAGAGCGCGACTGCCACGGTGTGGCGGAAACTGGGAACAACATGTCTATTCAACTTAAGAATCAATCCAATTCAACATTTTATATGAACATCTCTCGAAAACTATGATTACCATCAGAAATGTTGTAAAAGATTTACTAAGAATAATCAAAGGCTTCGTTTTACAAGCACAGCATTAAAATGGTTACGATCGCAGGATTTAGTTTGTGTGGAATATTTGCAAAACCTGCGGAGGGAGTGATTCAGAAAAAATGTTGCAATATTCACAATGTGCACATTCGTGTTTTTCATTCGGTCTAAATAGAAGAGTCATCTTCGTCATGAATATAAATTTTCTTTACATTTTTTTTGGAAAATGTGGTAAAAAAAAAGAAAAAAAGTAGAGACCCTCACACGTTATATATGGAGTTACAAAGGAAAATCATAAACGGAAAAAAAGAATTAATTGACTGTATTGAGTATTTTCATGCATCGAACCGCATCAGTTCGATTGTTTGGTAATCGATTAGCCTCGACTTGTTGTCTGCAATGATGGCTGGGAAATCAATCGTCGATATCATTTAATGTTTTTTCCTGTTTGTGTAGCGTTTGATGAACAGTCGTGCAATGGACCGTCTAACGCCTTTTGCAAGTAGGTTCAAGTCGCGGGACGCCTGCTAATAAACCGATTAGATGCTCCCGGTTACGTTTTGCTAGCGTTGTTATGCTAACTTAGCATTTAGCCGCTGCTACTGAAATCGTATTTTGGAAGACAAACAATGTCATTGTGGAATGTTCACCGTATATTTTGCGATACTCATAGATACTGTGTTGGGTTGTAGTTGAGTTTTGTGTCAGAAACGATGTTTGGTGTTTTTTTTTTACGCTACCGGTTATGTTACTGGTTGAGCCGTCGCGTTTCATGTTACAATGGTTGTGCTGAATAAAGCAGGTGTTTCAGTTATTGACTTTTGCTTAGCTCATTTGTTATGGTAATAACAATAAAATGTTATGGTAATCTTGTTCATCCCTGTTTCACGAAACGGGACAATAAATCCGTTTACTGCGGTGGTCTCGACTTCAACAAGCATCGTACAAGGCATTCGGACTTGAAATGCTAAACGTGTTTTCTGCTTTCCTCAGACGATCCTTTTGACAAGCCACCGTGCAGAGGCTGCTCCTCCTACCTGACAGAACCTTACATCAAGTGCGCAGAATGTGGGCCGTCACCTGTCTTACTGTGCCTCCAGGTAACGACACATTCGTTCCTATACCTGGATTCTTGCTGACCGATATTCTGCTTTCTCATTAGTGCTTCACCAGAGGATTCGAGTACAAGAAACATCAGAGCGATCACAAGTATGAAATAATGGTAAGTAAAGCTGCAGTCATGCTCATGAATTGGGGTGTTCTGTTTTCAAGAACCTCAATACTACATCTCTGCTTTGCACCTCAAGAAAGATGTGTATAACATAAGAGGTGAGATACAAAATATAGCTGTTGTTACTTGTGAATGCACACAGATTGAATTTGGATTTGCTTTCCTTGACCCTGACAGTCAGTCAAAAAGACCTGGTCATAGAACCGTGTTTTCAACTCTTCATTTTTCGGTCAATGTATAATTTGTCTGTCCAGACGTCAGACTTTCCAGTCTTGGAGCCTGGCTGGTCAGCACAAGAGGAGATGGCGCTATTAGAAGCTGTCATGGACTGTGGCTTTGGAAATTGGCAAGTACTTTTTAAAAATATTCTCATGACGCCAACATGATTAAAGGAGGTGTTTCCTTTGTTGAGTTTTGTCATGTAGCAAGTGTATCATGTTGTTATGAAGGCTGTAATTACTCTTGCAGGCAGGACGTTGCTTACCAAATGCGCACAAAAAGCAAGGAGGAATGTGAGAACCACTACATGAAGAACTTCATCAACAACCCGCTTTTCTCCTCCACGTTACTCAGCCTGCGGAAGACAAAAGATTCCCACTTTGCAGATGGTGCCATTCCCTTTAAACGTCAGTATCCTCCCCAGGTTCCTCGAAAATGTTGCTTGAGTAACCGTACTAGCCAATGTCACCCTCTCCATCAATTTCATTGGCTTTTTATTTTGGCTGAGGATGATGACAGCTGCTACTTTTCTGTGGACTCTTTCCATGCTGCAGCTACTGATGATCCCCCACGGCCCACGTTTGACTCGGTGTTGTCTCGGGACATGGCAGGGTACATGCCCGCCAGAGCAGACTTCATGGAGGTGAGGATGTGCCGATCATCTTGTTGCTGCCAGGCTTTTTACATCAGAGATGTGACATATGTCTCGGTTCACTCATTGTTTGTGTTACACACTGCTGGGAACATTGTTCTTATTGTTACGACTGATCTGTGGCAGGAGTTCGACAACTATGCTGAGTGGGATCTGAAAGACATTGACTTTGTCGACGATGACTCTGACATTCTACGTGGTGAGTAACAGGCTCATCCACATTGACTACTATGATATAAAACTTTTTGTTTTCAATCCCTAAGCTCAGTGCTGTGTTTTCCCCTTGTTCAGCGCTCAAGCTTGCCGTCGTCGATATTTATCATTCACGACTGAAGGAGAGGCAGCGGAGAAAAAAGTAAGTCTATAAAAGCTTTATTGCTTGGGAGCGTCTGAGGTTGGTGGGTTTCAGACATTCAATAAGGTTATAGACAAACATTTGGAAGAGTGGCGTTTTCATATCAAACGGTTGCGGGTTTGAATCTACTTGCTGCAATATAAGATGCTTTATGGATCGCTCATTCAACAGCCACACATTTCAGTGTGTTCATTCACATAGTGAACACTATCATTGTGTTATCATTAAACACTGAAGTGAAGGTACTTATCAAAGCAGGGCCACATCATCCGTCATATATTAGGAAACTGTCTGAAACAAAAGGACTTGGAACAAATGAAGACTCTATGTGTTACAGACTCAAATGAATCCACCACATTTTTAGACTCACAGAGGTTGTTTTGGTTTGTACTCGCAACTATCTTGGTCTCTGAGTTGTTTCTGCTGGATTATCATATGCAGTGTGGTTATTTCCACTACTGGCAAAAATAAATAAAATAATTTATCAACCGCACGAATTACAGCTCTACTGCTGAATTCCACAGTTCTACTGTCTCTGTATTCAGTTCCTCTGTCAGCAAAACCTTTGTTTGTTTACCCCAGTCCCCCACTAGATGGCACTAAAACATCTCTTGAGCTTCCAAGCCAAATTAAATTTGACTTCTCTGGTGGTCAGACGCTATTTGAATGTCCTGCTCTCGTAGTGTAAATATCTGAGAGCTTATATTTTATCACTTTTTGATCATAGCTGGCCAGAAGTATTGAAAAGTCATACCAGTAATATTGCAGCAGCGCCCTACAGATGGACGAACACTAGCTTTACTGTATGCATCATCGCCAGAGTTAATATTCTGAGTCAGCAGTATTCAGAGACTTCATTTTCCCCTGCAGCTGTGCAAGAGTGGCACACGTCCATCTCCCTTCAGTCTGCGAAACACAGCCGCTAACCTTCTCTCTTCCCCAGGATTATTCGGGACCACGGACTTATCAACCTTCGCAAATTTCAAAGTGAGTGAGTCCTCCACATGCGTTTGACATCTAGCAAGCTCCATGGCAACTCTCAGCTCCGTCGTCTCCATGGCGACACGCAAACATCTCTGTAATGACCACGGTTAACCTCTCTGACCTCTGAAGTGTGCCAAGCGTCTGTTTACCATTAAGTCTGCAAATAATCATGATGGCTGTCGGCCAGCGTGTGCCTCAGCCCAGTGAGAGGTCCATGCAAAGATCTGCGTGACAGATTTGGTGCTTAGGTAGTGACGGCTGAACTCGGAGGCAGGTGCATTTACTCTGAAATGGCACTTGGGGTTTAGCAGTCAGCTCTGCTGCAACAAGGTTTAACCACACTCTCGAGGCAACTCTGGCTTTGATCTGAACATTGTGCTTTCACTTACTTTTCTACTGGTATATTCATAATGTAACTGAGTCACGAGAATAAAAAGAATTTTGTAGGACGAAAGAATGTTTAAAAAATAAGAAATATTAATAAATAATAATACATTATTTTAATATAAGGCTGTCTTTACAGAAAACGCCTAAGATGTGGTGAAAGTCTGAGCATATTTTTGAGCTTCAAGATTATTAAAAGACAATTTTATCAGAAATTCTAAAGATTCATTGATTGTTGGTTGAGTGGCGGTTGAATTCCCCTCCGGCCGATGCTGTCCTTCAGCAAGGCTCCTGAGTTTTTTCCAGGCTGAGAGATTATGATTTTCGTTCATACTGTGCAACCTTTAATGTCTTAATCTTCTGAAACAGGAAGGCTCCTGTTTGATTCGAGGAATCTTTATCTCGATAGATGTCATATCTATCAGACACTTGTAGCTCCCAAAATGTTTTATCGTCTAAAGATCGTATGATTTATTTATGCTTCCTGCAGGCGCCAGTTAGTGTCTCTCCTTCCTCTTATCGCTCCGGTCTTTCAAGACAAAAGGAAAGTCAGAGGAGCTGCAGACTGGTTGTCATGGAGACTGTCAAAGAGTGTGTGTGCGTGCGTGCGTGTGTGTGTGTCAAATGCAATAATGCCAGCAGTATCGGTCCTCTCGGGCCCAGTATCAGGTCTCACTACCTGCTGGAGGCAGAGCGACTGGTGGTGTTGGGCGCGTCAAGAGTCCCGACACAAATTTCCTTCCTGCATGCGTTTGTTCAAGCACACAACTGTTGATGCCTCCATTTAGATCTACGCGAGTCCAGCTAGTCCTGGGTTGGTAGAAGCTGCTTTTTATAGGACCATGACCACACACACACACACTTGTACTGCTATTGTTGTGTGGACCTCTCGTTGCCATAACCCTTTCCCCAGCCTCTGCCCCTAAACCTAGCCATCCAAAACACATGGCTAACCTTAACCAGGACTCTGAACCAAACTGAAACACAGTTAGCATGACCCAGTTATTTTTAAGTTTTCATCCTCAAATTGAGTCTCGGACTTGTGGGTCCAGCCAAATGGTCCTCATAAAGACATGTTTCGTCAAGACTCACACATGCTCTCACGCCCCCTCGACAGTTTTGTCTTTCTGCCGTCGACACTTGTCGGTTACTCAGCAACACAGCGGCCCTCAGAGACAAACAGCAGCAGTGTGTTTACGGAGATGTCCAAGTGGTGATGAATACACAGTGGTGGCGCGTCAGTGTGAGCTTTGGATTGGCGATGGTGATGTTTTAATAAAACCCCTGTCAGCCCTTCACACGCTGGAGAGAATAAAATTGTAGCTTTCAAAGCCTCCTTTCAAAATCTGTTTTGTTTCAATGAGAAAGGTGATGTTTGAGATGCACGAAACTACAAAATATATTCAAGTGAGTGATAAATTGATATATTTTATTGAAAAGTTAAGTTTGTTAGAATGTTTTGGTTCATGCTGTTTATTTCATTCGATAATATATAAAAATATAATAATACAAATCTAATAAGTACTTCCAGTTTCAGATTCTTTTAAATATTTGTTGCTATTATTATTAATATTGATCTATATTTTTAATATTAGCAATTATAAATATGGGGCTGATTTTCTTAAAAATCTGACTGAAATACTCAAATCACTTTTGTCGTACTTGATTGAAACAGTCTTTGTATGTGGGAACAAGCACTTTGTGAACAGGGTTCTGGAAGCTGCTATATGAATAGAGCTTTGTTATTATTTTATTATTATTACTTTTTAGAACAGAAACCTGCGTCACAGGATTTTTTTATTCACTTTGTTTCTTTTTTAAAATAAAGTTTCAATTCTATTATTCTCTGTTCTCCGGTTTCCTCTCACACATTCAGAGCTCAATTGGTGACTCCTAGTTGTCAGTAGGCGCGAGTGTGAGTGAGTGTTGTGTGACTCTGACCCCTGGAGCTGGGCTTTGAGAAGCAGTTTGAGCAGAAGTACAAAGATGTGTCTTCCGCCTGTATAAGTGTGAGCTGAGCCCTTCCTCACTCTCTCATCAGTGCTGGAGCGCTGTTACCCCAAAGAGGTGCAGGAGCTGTACGACGCCATGCGGCGCTTCGCCAGAGTGACGGGACCCACGGAGCACGACAAGTTCATTGAAAGCCACGCGCGTGAGTGTCCCCAGAGACTGTGTGTGTGTGCGCGTGTCACCAGCCTTGGGAGTGACCCTGACTCCTCCCACCAGTGGAGTTCGACCTGAGGAAGGAGATCCGCCGGCTGCAGGAGTACAGGAAGGCCGGCATCAAGTCTTTCTGCGGTGAGTCTTCGCCAAGGCTGCCCAAACAGACGTAGATTCATATTCCAGCCTCATTAAACTCCGAATGTTTAATGAACCGCAGCAAAGTCAATCAGGCCTGTCGGTTAATTAGCTTCACGGTTGTTTACACGGCAGGAAATAAACCCAAGGAGCTTCACTGTCTTCAGTATTCTCTCTAATACAAGTCCATCGCTTCCTGTGAGAAGTAGCAATGTCACCAACAGAAGCCAGATGCGTTTGGCTTGAGTCTGTTCCCTCCTCTACTTTAATAGGGACATTTTAAAAGGAAGGGCGAGTGTAGCTACATGGAGCTTGTGCAGAAAGTTTTGTCAAAGTTTCTCAGTCGGTCCAACATCCTTTTCCTTTGGTTTTAGACTCACAAGAGCTGTATTTTCTATACTGGTTTAAAACAAACTGGAAATACTAAGTGAGTCACCATGTTCAGAATTATTTCAACCGAGGAGTTTCCTTCCACGAGCCTGGTTTCTCACTGAAGAGAGGCAGAGTGGAGACGTCTTCTCTTTGCTTCTTTCTGTCTCTACTTCCTTGAAAGTGACACATTCCTTCTTAGTTAAGTTAAACGATGTATATAAATAAACTATTTCTGAGATTAAGTTAGATTTTATAAGGAAGGGCAAGGGCATCTACATTTCTTTTCATTATAGCCTTGTTCTTTTAGTTATTTTGACACATAC
The DNA here is from genome assembly GCF_027744825.2 of Synchiropus splendidus. NCBI lineage: Eukaryota > Metazoa > Chordata > Actinopteri > Syngnathiformes > Callionymidae > Synchiropus > Synchiropus splendidus. The sequence continues at coordinate 13,876,497 of NC_071341.1, read as the reverse complement.
AGATAAGAAGAGAGTTTTCATTCAGGATCTCTTCTTAAAATTGAGACCAAGATTCAACTTTGCATCGCCAGGATCTTCACTGGTGGTTAAGCAGCAGCTGCATTGTTCTGGTCCTGTTTAGGTCCAGTATTGCTCCTGAAAGTCTGACGTGTCTGTGTTCAGGCGCTAAAGTGTACGAGCGGGTGAAGAGGATGCGCGAGGACGAGCGGCGGAAGAGGACCATGCTGTGTGACGTGCTGCAGTACATCCAAGATGGCCGAGCGTGTCAGCAGTGGCTCAGCAAACAAGCCGCCATGTGAGGCGCCACACGCTGCCCCCGCAGGAGGAACACAACACTACACTGCTGCGGTCGCATTCATCTGACCTTAAAATAGTTGAATCATGTCTCACTCCCAGAGTTTAAGACTGAAAACCCACTGCAGCACCCTCATCTTCACGTTTGTTCCTCCTCGCAGGTGCGATTGTGACAGTGTTGTGTGTCGGATGTCTGACAGCATCTTTCATGTGATTGCAGAGACGCTGGCGTCACTCCTCCTGTCACAACAATCACAGTTTCAGGTTGGTGATTCTCTCCTTCTCGGCTTGCTGGAGGGTTAGAGAGCTTGTGTTGCCTTGTCCTAAGCGTTTCATTGTGTAACCTTGCGCAGCGACGGGCAGAAGGAGCGCCCCCCCGCTGAACCTGACCGGCCTCCCGGGCACGGAGAAGCTGAACGAGCGGGAGAAAGAGGTGAGCTGACGGAAGCGCGGCTGAGCTGAGCCGAGGTGTCTGACTCTGAGCGTGTCCAGCTGTGTCAGGTGGTGCGTCTGGTGCCGGGGGCGTACCTGGAGTACAAGCAGGCGCTGCTCAACGAGTGCCGGCGACAGGGAGGGCTGCGGCTGGCGCAGGCTCGGGCGCTGATCAAGATCGACGTGAACAAGACGCGGAAGATTTACGACTTCCTCCTCAAAGAAGGAAGCATCACCAAAGCCTGAGAGGGCTTCTCCGCTCCCGGTCATGGAGTCGCAGGTTGAATTCCAGGAACCTCTGCTGGGACTCTCGCCGCCATCTTGGCAGCAAACTCCACAAAATCAAAACACTGTTTTAATGTTTTATTGTGTTGTTGTTGTTGTTGTCCAGAATGATGCTGCTCTGTTGAAGAAGTATTGATCTTGATGTCTAGGATTTAGTAGAGATTAACATTAAACCACTTTCAAGCGTCTGTGTGCTGCAGTTATTGAGTCACTGAGGTCCAGGCAGCTGAGGCAGTCTCTGCTTTTCAGTTATTCTGTTTACACAATTTTTATAACTATTTTTTTCACAGAATTAAACTCAAATCCTTTCTGTCATGTGACCTGCTCAGCAAACCTCTTTCTTGGCTCTGGTTTATCACCTCCGCATCCCTGCCATGTCTCCTTCTGTGGGAGCATGTGATGAGGTGAATCTTGCAGCGTCACCATGATCAGCTGGTTCACACTCCTCTGCTGCTCCTGGGTGGAAGTGTGGGCGAGTGGAGTGGGAGGACGAATGTTGCAGCAGCCGCACAGAGACGAGGAGCAGGAACCCAAACAGCTGAGTTACAAGCTCTTCTGCTGGCGTCCGATCACATCACTGAATAAAGCAGGGAAATTCAGTTTGGGATTTTAGCTTCCTCCTCTTCCATCTGACTCAAACACAAACTCTGCTTACACCTCCTGGGAAAGAGTGTCTCCAAGTTGATTGTGATGTTTGAGGAAACAAGTCAAATGAAACCAGAATAGAAGGTTGAGCTGTTCCCATGTGACCCATGTGTGCAATGGCTTGTCAACTGCACGCTTTTATTCAGTCGATCTGAGATCATCACTTTGTGTTCAAGCACATGAACATGGTTATTTATTTATTCAGATTTGCTTTTTGTCATTTTCAAATTTTCTTTTTATTGGTTCCTTTATTTGAGGAAATAAATGTGTTTTTATTTTTTTCCAAATTAAAATTATTATTCTAGATAATTATCTGCTTTATATTGCTATATATATGATATTATTTAAAAACACAATTTTTTGTTTAACAGTTTTTTTCTCAAAATATATTACTATAAATCTAAATTTAATTTTATGAACATTTCTCAGGAAACAAACATGTTTATTTGTTGTAAATATAATAATCAGATATTGTATTTCTATTACTGTTTCACGGCTTTCTTTTGATTTATATTTTGATATATATATTCTTTTTTTTTTTTTTTTAATTCCCAACAGATTAGGTAAACATTTTGTCAGGTTTGTATAGTTTTCTTTTTATTATATTTTTTTAATGACCAATGTAATTTATTTCTCACACGGTTGTATTTTAAAGCACTATTGTTCTGATTTCTCAGCCACTTTATCTCAGTAATTCTGAAAACATTCATTTCCCTCAAAGATTGCTGTTTTTATGTTTTGTTTTTATTAAACTAAAGCAGCTTCAGGATGTCTCCCCTCTCAAACAACCTCCTGCTTCTCACAAATGTTCCGCACTCTTGCAGCCGTGAGTTTTGCTTCGACGACAGACCGACGTGTTTCATGGAAGACAAGTGTTGACGCGGAGCTTGGTTCTCTCCAGCTCTGCGAAATTCAGTGTCTGGTGCAGCAGATGGAGCAGATGTTGGTGTCAGTGTTCCGCCTCTCCCAGCCCACACACACTCATCTGCTCAGCGCAAGCGCTCGCTCGCTCGCACTGCCGCCTGAAAACGATTGCAAGTGAAGGTTGAAGTGTCTTGGTGTGTGCATGTGTGTGTGCGCCTTCTATACAGGTAGCTATACTTCTTGGGAACATGCCTCCTTGTGGACTGCTGGCTCCACAAGTTTAAGCCTCAATTTCAGGATTAAAACTTGAAAAATACCTCCCTTTGGAGGTGTTTCAGCCACGGCCTGCTGGGAGGAGACCGAGAAGTCGACCCAGGACCAGGTGGAGGGACTACATCTCTTCACTGGCCTGCGAGCATCTCAGGATCCCCCAGTTGGAGCTGGTGGATGGTGGCGGAGAAAAGGCAAAACTGGGTGATTATAACTGGGTTTCAGTTTGGTTTAGGTCCTGGTTAAGGTTAGCCATGTGGTTTGGATGGTTAGGTTTAGGGGGAGAGGGTTATGGCAATGAGAGGTTCCTACAAAGATATGTGTGTGTGTACATACAATATTTTTGCTGGGCAGAATGTGGACAGACATGAGGACGAGAAAGGAAGAAGGGAAGGAAGGGAGGACTGAAGGAAGGAAGGACCTTGAAGGGAGGATGAAGAGAGGTCAGTGAAAGAGTGGAGAGGAGAAAGGAAGGAATGAAGGGAGGAAGCATGGGAGCAATAAACACAGGAAGCAAAAGTGAAAAAGAAAAAATGAAGGAGAGTGAGGACAAGAAGGATGACAGGAAGGACGGATGAAATCATGGTGCGGGGAGCTCTTCAGGAGGAGGGGCTGATGAGGAAGACATGATTAAAGAACGAAAGGACGGAATGTGTGAAGGAGGAGTGAGACGAAGGAACAGAAAGCCACAGAGGACAAGGCAAGGAAAATATGAGGCATCTGACAAGAGAAAGGTGAAAAACCAAACCGTTTAAAGGGGAGAAGGACAGAGAACCTGAGGGTGGATGGAGGGATGAGATGGAACGGAAGAGAGAGGAAAGGAAAGGAGTGATGGCAGGTTAAAGCAGAAGAAGACAGACACACACTTGACTGAGCCATTATGGTCAGGTAGTGATTAAAGACTTGTCGTCAGGTAACCGTGGCAACCGGGTCTTCGACACAGTGACAGAGAAGAGGAAACATCTCTCTCTCTCACACACACAGGGGGAGAGTGGTGACAGGCCCTCCACTCTCCCCTGGTCTCAGCCTGGAGTCCGACCAGAGATCATCAGAGAGGCAGCCGGACTCCACACTCACATGTCGCCACAGCAAACACTCACATCGTGGACTCCACCAGTGTCACAGCTGGAGCCGCCGGGATCAGCGCAGCCTTTATTTAGACCCCCGGCAGACACACCGAGAAATTTCCACTCTCCTCATCTTACTGTCCATCTCTCACACACACACACACTCACTCACTCAGCACTGTCAAGTCTGAGGCGGTTTTGGTCATCGACGTGGAATGTATGCGACAAACTAGGCCGACTCGTCGCCAGCACATTTTAGTTTTAAAAAATGAATTAATAAAATAGTAGAAGCTTAAAAATATAGATGAATATATATATGACACAAAAAATAATAAAAAATAAATGAAATAAAATGTTTTTTTTTTGTTTGTTTGTTTGTTTTTTTTACGCTGTGAGGCTAAAACCAGATCTGTTGCAAAGACATCAGCTCCACTTGATGCTAAATCTACTGGCTAATGCTATTGTTGGAAGCTAAAATACATTTCAATTTGAAATATTAAACACCATAAAGCTGTTACTAATGCTAAATCTAAACGAAAAAAAATTGTCTTCAGAATAACATGAAGTTGAAGCTGAAATTACAACATGTAGAAACTAAAACACTGGCTGAAACTACAAAATATATGTTGTAAACATAAACGTAAAACATAACGTAAAATATGTTGAGCTAGGAACTGGGATATTCCCTGTTACACTCCCAATGACATCACTAGATATAGGTTTTCCCAGTCATAAATTGGAAAATGCTCGCCAAAAATCCAAGATGGCTTCCCTAAATGTAAACAGAAAGCAGAAAGTTTTGAACAAACACATGCTGGAAATTTATGTTTCTTGGTCATCCTGCAGGCACACGTGAGAATAGTGTTCGTGGATGTCACTATTCCGAATCCTGTGACGTTACTTCCAGGTCTGACCTCCCACGTCTGAGGTAACAACCACTTAGCATAAAACCAGAGAGTCGATAGTCAAACAACGTAAATGTTTTAGTGATGGTTTAGCAATGATGCTAAATGTCAAGTAAATGCCGGAACTCTAAATGATGCTTAAAAGTAGAGACATTGATGTGAAAGGTCAAGGTCAAGCAAAAACTTGAGTCAACAATAGATTTGAATGTTAAAACTAGAGAAGACGCTAAAATGAGAGTCACAATGGAGCTAAAAGTCAAGTTGGCTCTCCAGCTAACAAGGGTTGATAGTAAATCACAATTGCTGATAAAGTTGACACTAAAACTAGAGTTGTTGTTTTGCCTTCTCTCATGGATGCTAAAGTCAGGCTGACTCTGAAATCAACGTTTCCAAGCTCACCTTCACTGGAGAAGATGCTGGACTGAAGTTGGTGCTAAAACTAAAGTTCACGCTAGAACAACTGTTGATGGTAGACTAAAGCTTACGCAACAAGCTTCGTTGACCCTGTTTTGTCTTCTCTGAGCTAAAGCTATGTTAAAGTTGACTGATAAAACTATGGCTCGACACCACTTTTTCATATCCGATGCAGCAGCCTTGAGGATTGGTCGATACCGATCGGACTATTTGTCACTCAAAAAGTCGTTGAGTGTGAAGACACAACTAAACACAACTGCTTTGGCTTTAAAATGTAGTGCTTTTAACAGCATAAATAAAAGTACAGTCTGGCATAATAAAACAAAGAAAACTTATATACTAGGTTGTAAAATCAGAAAGACACATCATGGATCGGTCAGGTTCTTGAACAAAGTACGATACCCGATGGATTGGACTGATACCGATCCAGGCCGATACCGATAACCATCACTCAGGAGTTCCTCCTCAAAAGTGATGTGAAATTAAGGTAGAGGTGAGAACTAGACTTGGCGCTTGACCTCTCCAGTCCTCTGCGGGGCCATTTTGGACGCGTTTCAGACGCCAGGCGTCCCACTGAATGAGGTCACGCTGATCCATTATTCACTTGCCGGACCCGTCCTCGCTCTGAGTGGCAGCGAGTGACCACGACGTCGCAGGTTATTGAACGTCCACAGGTTTCCAGAGGATTTCACGCCGGCGAGTGCGAAGCTGTCAGGCCCATCAGTTATCAGGCGTTACAGGCGCTCAGGGTTAATCAATGTCAGCGGTGGGCGCGGACAGCTGCTTCCCAACATGGCTGCAGGTGCTTGTTACTAAGGTGATGCTGTCGCCGTGGATGTTCCGGCTGTGCCGATATTAAAGCGGAGCGTCATCGCGGAATGCTTCTGACTCATCTGACATTTGAGTCTGAACCCCAGTCACCGTCTGCTCGCCATGTCTCGGCGTCCTCCATCTTTCTCTCACTCTCGCCGCTCTAATTTAAAGGTGTCACTTCAGCTCCATCTATCACGTCGGCCCGTGTCTCCAGGCTTGATCCGTCCACTCACTCGCTGTTCTGCTGTCCTTGGTCGTGAATCACGACACGACTGGAGAAACATGGGAATCTTTAATGTGAAGTTTGAGGGAGTTTAAGACATCAGTAGGTTGGATTTTAGAGCAGTGGAGGCCAGAAAAGCTATTTCTTTTCTCTTGCCGTCAGAGCTGGTGTCTCCCCTCACGCAGATCTGGGGTCGCCCCTGGAAACAGGATTGACTTTGGAAGACGTATCTAATGACGGATCTCTCCACTCAGCCCAGCAGATGCAGACATTAATGTCGAGAAGGTCCACCTCCTGATAACCTCCCAGCTGTTTCCTCCACGCCCGAGTAATGAGATTTGAAATAACAGACAGGAACAACGGTCATTTCTCATAAACGGCTGGAGCCCGCCGGACATTTAAAGCAGCGGAGGTGTGCCAGTATATGAAGCTACAGTAGTCGTGAAAGAGAAACGTCGGCGAGGTGCTTTTATTGCTTCTCCTGTTTGGCGTTTTATGAGTTCAAGAGCAGAAATATGACCGCTCTGTTGCCTCAGGCTTCCAAGATAAACACTCGCTGTGGGGGCCGGTGATCCTTCAGCCTTTGCCGTGACAGCAGTGAACCAGGCAGAAGAGTGTAAGTGAACCTCTGGTTGAGTCTCCACTGGATCATGTGGTCGGCCACCACGTGTCAAGAAAACAAGCTGAGGAAGACAGCAGCGGTTGGTCATTCAGGTGGGTGTCATTGCCCCCATAAAGAGTCTGAGCTAAAAACAGCACCACACCAAGCCAAGAGGGCATCATCTTTTTTTCCTTTGTAGCAGCCAACCTGCGAGCACAGAAGTTGGAGTGTGAGTAAGAACAATGTTCTACAAAACAAGCTCAGAGTTCGGTCAGTTTCGGACCTGTAAGTCATCAGCACCAGGCAGAGCAGCAGCCACATCGCAGCAGAGAGCAGGACCAGACAGATGAAGCTACGACTCAGAAGGAAGACGGCTCAGATCCTGATCAAGAAACAAAAACCTAAAATCCTGGACTGGTTTCACCACTTTCAAAAGCAGTTTTACGCGTTCATCCAGGAATCCGTCAGACCCAGGAAGGTTTGGCTGAAATTGGTTTCACTCAGTTCTTGACTATTAAATATTTAAGTTCCAAAAATAACTGATGCTTATTCACAAACTGATTTAATATATCACTTTGTATTTTGTTCCTCAATTAAAGACCTGTATGGCGTGTAACTAATGCCACAGCGTAAAGAACAGAGGTGGAAAAGTTTGCAGACAACCATACAATTTGACATGATCGCAAATATTAGGATGAAAAAACTCATTTTGTGTATTTCAAAAGGTGTGGCTGCAATCTACAGACACAAACTAATGCATTTTTTTGTTTATTGTTTTCAAGAAAAAAACTAACCAAATAGTTTCAGTTTGTAATTTCTCAACAATGTCGGTATCAAAGTGGACAAATAACAACATTTTTCTTCAATTAAATACTTGTGAGAATTAATTCAGAAAAAAAATGGATCAGAAGTTTCAGTAAAGCAGATTCTCAACCACTTTTCCAGAGAGCCGTGTGGAAGCAGGGGCCCATGTAGCACCTGCTAGTTTTGGTGACACTGGAGGAGTCCCGACACTGACTCGTCTCTGCCGCTGCGGGGCGCTGTTCGCCCTCCACACGCGCTGCTCGCGCCGCCTCCGCCGCTGTGGAACCAGCAGATGTTCCGCTGCTCCGAGCTCCTGCTCCACACTTCCACACCATGTTGTTGCGCGGCGCGGCGGGTTTGCCTCCATCTCTGCCGTCGGCACTGCCTCGCGCGCGGATCCTCGGACACTGACGGAACCAGAACCTTCGACTGGTCCACCTCCGCTGACGGGTAAGTTCAGTTTGACATCCACCACCAACCACCACTTACATCCCATTCCAGGAATATTTTAAAGAAACGTTTGACCAATGTTGTTGTGAAATTGCTTTTATTTTGACGCGTGAAACTAGAGACGAGCGCACCTCACACGGTGGTGCCTTCAAGGAATCACGTTTTTTTTCCCCCGATTCTTATTCCCAACTAGTGCCGTACATCTATAAAATGCCCTTAAAAAAGACATTCCGCACATTATAACATCGATACTTCAGTCGTTACCGCGCGTGTCTCTCACTGTCTTGCATTTAATATTACGGAATTGCTTCATGAAAATTAATTTTTAACGGAAACCACCGCAATAAATGTTCCAGTCAATGCACCTGATGATCATATTCTACAGGTACATAACCCGCTCCATGCTTTTTTAAAGTCAAGTTTGAGCCATGCAGCTTCTTCTCTCTGTCCTCTCAAATGTTGTTTTATTTAAATTAGTCAAGGATTAAATCATTAATGTGACCATCGGATGAAGTGGCAGCTTCTTTGGGCGGGAATCACTGGGGAACTGGAAGAACCAGTTGTATTTTTTTGGGGGGGGGAGAGAAGCCATTAGGGGACAAATATGGTAGAGAATTCAGTGTATTTCCACAGGGGCCCCTCCCAGATGGAGGAGCCTGAATCTTGAACGTAGCACTTTCCCCTTTTTACATGGACAAGTGAGCAATAGTTCAAATGTAACGCAAGGAAATTTCTTTCTACTGACTGACATGTCGCCCAGCCAATAGGGGGCGCTGTCTAAATCCTAAGCAAATGGATGATCATGAAGCAAGCAGTGGTTCTGTCAAGTGAACCATCGGGCGCTTGGATATTTCTGGCCTCCAGAATAAAGAATTCCCTTCAACAATATATTGATTTGCTGTCACCATGTGATTCAGCGAGGTTAATAAGCGTGTGTGACGCTGGCGACGGAAACAGCGACTCCGACTCGGAATGAGGCCAAACTCCGGTCCCCTTGAGAAATGAGTTTGACCCTTCGACTTGTGAGGAAATCGCAGCCACTTCTCGGTGTGTGTGTGTGTGTGGCAGACGCCCGTCACTCTCCGCTCCTCTTCTGATAACAGGCTGACTTGTATTCATAAATCATAAAACACAAGTCCGGCATGAACGTGCGGATGAAGTTCTTTAGCTTTAGCTCCGGTGTCACTGCCGTTCCACCCCTAATGAGTCTTTTCCCAGAGCAGAGTCACGTTTCCAATTTGTGTGAGCAGAGGTGGAACCAGACTCCAGTGGAATCCTCCCACGGAGGGGGTTTGAAAAAGAAGCTTGTGAGGCGAGGCCACCTGTTGACTGGACTTTGGAAGACCTCTGTACAGTTGTTCCTCCCAGTACTTTCGATCATCCGTATGACTTATTTATTTTGAGTATCTGTCTGCAGCCTGGGTCCACGTGGACCGAGCGGCAGCGAGCGTTCGGCTCCTCAGCAGAGATTCAGCAGGATTGTAGCCTCCTCATCTCTCTGGTCTGTAGGTTGCCGCAGCAACAGGAGAATCTATTGAAGCTGGCAGACGGGTGTATTATGTTTCCTGAGCTCTTGATTCACTGCAATCACTTGTGTTCTTGTTACCGCAGAGGGAATCTGACAAAACAGATTTGTCTCTGGAATAGCAACCATTTTGCGGGTGCAACTCGGTGGGACGTTTCTTTTTTTCCACCATCAGCTGTTGAGCCAAAGGAAGCTTGAGATGAAATCCAGTGCAAACATCCGCCTGGTGTGTAATGGTGGAATGAATTAGTTGCCAAAGGTCAGGATGGACGTGACGCCAGGAACAGAAACACACCAGTGAGACGTCAGCTAAACTAAAGTAGAGTTCCTGGCCTCTTTAAGAACCCTCTCAATCTACCTTTCGACACGGATAAGATCATTCTAATTCTAATCTGGCGGATTAACCGACGCCTCTCCCAAATTCTACAGCAGACACGCAGCCGCTCTTCTAGTAAAACTCACGTAAGCCTCTTGTGTTCTTCATCTGCTCCCTTCAGATGTTTCAAGGCCACTGCTGAGGTAAGCAGTGAGGTTTCTGCTACATGTTAACCAGCGTGGTGCACCGCCGCCACGTCGTCAGAGAAAAAGATCTCTTCTTAAAGATGAACTCTCACTTGATCTGACGTATTAAAAAACAAAGTGGATAACACATCATGGAGGTGGACCTGACTCTCGAGGTTTTTAGCGCCTTTTTAAACAGAAAAATCCAGAAGGAAACGTATTGACTGAACTCAAGCTGCATATTCCAGCCAGAACATGCAAAGTCCACCCAGAAAGGTCCAGAGTTGAATTCAAACCCTGAACCTTCTTTCTGAGAGGCAGCACTGCTCACCACTGCGCCGCCTGAGATTCACTTCTGATAGTTAAAAACTCAATAAATGTCAAAAATTCTGTGTTTATCGCTTCATGTTGGTGTTCCGTTCAGTTGCGGGGAGCAAGGCGCCTTTAGCTCAGCTTGTTTTCTTCACTAGTATCACTGAGACTTAACAGGAATTAAGCCCAATGTCCACTACATCTGATAGAAACCAGTGGATGGCAGAACAAATGCCAATACCGTCAGGTTTTTTTTTCTTGAGTCTGTAGACTAGCTGTGAGGTTAGTCATACCTGGACCGCTGAGGACGTTTATCTGTTATGGAGAAATCCAGTGAGAAAGCAGGGTATCCCGACATTTTTTTTTTGGGAGAAGGTTGGCGTTCTGTTCTCTCTGAAAAGTCAAACTTTCATTTGAATGACCTCTAGACGGTCTCCTAGTCGACTTGTGAAAATGAAAATTGATCATTTTAGGTAACAGGATGCTATGACTTCAGATCTGACCGAAGACGAATACGAAACAAAGATGAAAACATGCAGTTTCAGCAGCCATAACCTGTGGCGCATGGACTCGATTGGTTGCATGTTCACTCCCAGGCCGTCGAATCCCTGTGGTCTACCAGTGACTTTTGCGTCCGGTGATGAACGTGTCTGATCGGCAACACCCCCCCTCTGTACCTGTACGTCAACCTGCAACGATGAAGGGCAACTTCAGCATCAACATCGGACGTTGCTCCGATGTTGATCGACTTGAAGATAGTCCCTACTACCTGGGAGTGAGACTGTGTGTGAACTGATCGGAGGCTTGATCCTGGTCACGTTCATTTCCCACATACATATATATATATATATATATATATATATATATATATATATATATATATATATATATATATACTTTTTTTTAAGCGGCGCTTCTTCAGAAAACTGATGAGTCAGCAGATGGGTCTCTAAAAAGCTCTGTGCAGGTTGAACTGCCGTGAGAAGGCGATGATCCGTGTTCCTAGTTAACCAGACTGTAACTGAAATTGAAAGAAGACCTGGCGGGCAGAGCGGAGCGCGAGGCGTGGATGACGCACGACGGGTGCAGCAGTGTGTGAAGGAACGCTGGGAGCTGTGTGTGCCGATACTCTGCTGTTAACTGGCAGTTCCCATCAGAGGCTGGTCACTGGTCCTCATGAGCTGCTGCTGTGACCGGACACATTGTGGTCTAGTCTGTTTTATCTGGAGCAGATTTAGTTCAGTTGCAGTTGCAGCTGTGTTCTGCTGAGCTGTGCAGACATGTGAGAAGGTGTGTGGTGTTCCGCCGGGGCGACTGAGCTCAGTGTGCTGGAGAGAAACTGAACCGTGTGACCCCAAGACTCATGGCTTCCTACGGCCGAGAAATAAACTCTGTCTAATGATGCCTGAAAATTGACACGCACATTTCTTGGATTGATCAACTCTCCTGTTGATCCGTGGATGAGATTCAAGCCCCGAAATGGCGTCTAATGGACGAATGAAACGACTCATGATCCCTCAGCTCCACATGTGTTCTGGTCTCAATGGTGAGTCGTAAAAGGACATGAGGAATAGAACTTTCTGTCGCCTGCAGCAGCTGGTTTTCGTGACCAGATGTTGTGTAGCATGTGTCCATACTGCTGCACAGATTGTGTTGGAGCCTAATAAGCTGTCAATTCAGGCAGCAGGGAACATAGGAGGCAATAAGGCGCCTCATTGTGGGTGTTAGTGCTCGTGTTCAGCTTGAGGCAACACACTTTCTGCGTTTGCATGGGCTTTCCAGAGGCACTCTGGTTTCCTCCCTCAACCTCAGGTGGCCAGGTTGTGCCCCCACACCACATAAAAAATGTATTACAACTATTTTAAAATTGCGATGGAACTGTGTTGAAATCACTGGCGACTGGTGAAATACAAAAATGTAGGGGGCGCTAGTTTCAAAACTGAATCGATCTCTTATTCAATAGCAGTCAGACACTAAAATAAACATACTGATGAATGGAACAACTTATTGTATAAATAATAATAATCTTACTCCTCTAAAAGCACGAACACATTGTTCAGAATATTATTTTTGCCTTCATTTTGTAATGTATTCAATGTACTTTGGTGAGCCCTGGCGCCCTCTACTGACCAGCCGCCACTGGTAGAGTATAGTATCTCTAGTGGAATAGTTGCTGCCTTTCCCTAAACATTCACCTGACCGACGGATCTCTTGGCACATCCCACCTCCTCCTCAGCTCCTCCTGGATAATCCTTCCCAGGATTCCTTGCTTGTCTTTGCTGTTATTCTTTTTGCGTTTATAGAAACTCCTTCGCGACCGTCCCTTGTCTAGTTCAAGTCAACATGAGGCTCCGTTTCACAGGCTGATCAGGGTATAGACAGGAGTCTTGCTCCTGTGCCGCTTCCCCGCTTCTTCTCTCATCTCCAGCCTTCGCTCAGCAGCGCAGGTTTGAGGGGCCGAAGCCAATCCCAGCTGACGCTCACATCCTGAACATGTTGTCAGTCTGTAAAACGAAAAACCCACGCAGCCACTCGGAGCTCATTCTCTCTCTCCTCCTCGTTGTCTACGGCTCTGTGACTCAGCTCAGTCTATCAAAGATCAAAGAGGATGCAGTTCTTCATTCAGTTTTCCCTTCGACACATTTCTCTCTGCTCAGTGGGAGGAAGTCTAAACCAGACTGTTGTGCTCCAGGTGCTGCCCTGCTGACATGAGCTCCTGAAGATCCCAACATCTCGCTCTGAAGGTCTCTCGAGTCCCAGATGGGTTCCCGCAGCCAAGGATTCTTCCACCACCACCACCACCATCACCACCATCAACGCAGCTCCATGGTGCCAGCGACGGTGCCGAGGCTGCTGCCGGAGAGCAGCAGTCTGCTGGGCGGCATCGCGCAGATCACCCCCAACCTGTTCCTCAGCCGAGGCAACGTGGCGTCCAACCGCAGCCTGCTCTTGTCCAAAGGCATCACCTGCGTGGTCAACGCCACCATCGAGCTGCCCAACTTCAACTGGCCACACATGGAGTATGTGAAGGTGCCGCTGGCCGACATGCCGCACTCGCCCATCTCCCTCTACTTTGACAGCGTGGCCGACAAGATTCACAGTGTGGGGAGGAAACGGGGCGCGGTGCTGGTGCACTGCGCCGCCGGCGTGAGCCGCTCGGCCTCGCTCTGCCTGGCTTACCTCATGAAGTACCACCGGGTGTCTCTGGCCGAGGCGCACGCCTGGGTCAAAGCCCGTCGCCCCGTCATCCGGCCCAACGGAGGCTTCTGGCGGCAGTTGATCGAGTACGAGAGGAAGCTGTTTGGCAGAAGCTCGGTGAAGATGGTGCAGACGCCTTACGGGGTCATACCCGACGTTTACGAGAGAGACCGCAGGGGTCTGGCTCCGTACTGGGGCCTGTGAGGGGCGGAGGAGGAGGAGGACACCTTTGGACTGCAGGCTCGCTACAGGAGTATTGGAAGCCATCAGTGTGAAGGTGGAGCGAGGAGATGGCACTGGATCCACCGAACCTCCATGCAACCTTGGTGCTGCCAGAGACTACATCTCAGTGGACTCCCTGTCCTGACAGGACGTCGTGTGCTGATGTTGTGCCAGTTATCTGTCGTGTCGAGAGCGTCAGCATGCAGTCAGTCTATGGTAGCAGTGAAAACAAGTGATCAGAAAAAAAAACCTGAACAAATAGTTCATTAGCAAAGTGTTGGATCGTGCAGTCCCTCCAGGGTTGGTGGCGCCAAAGCAGCGTCCAGTGGGGCAAAAACCTGGGTGACCTCTGTTGACTGGCTGCGAGGGTTCAGGTCGCTAGCTCCTGGCAGGATTGCAGATGCGCCACTTCAACATTTAAAGATGTTTTATCTACCTTTTGAGGGTAGAGAAGTACATATGGAGGAAGTTCCTGTGTAACACAGGGTCGACTGCTCCATCCTGTGGACACACTATGTTGTTGTAGTGATACTTGATGATGTAATAAAAACATGTCTAAGGGACCGCGAGCTTCTGGAGCAACTCTTCTTGTGTCAACAGAACCATTTACAGACAGACGTAGGTGATGGGTAGATCAGGTATCATGAAACAGTGCCCTAACTTTCAGAGGCCACTAGATGGCGATATTTTGGTTTAGAAATGATGTGAGGTTTCATTGAATCAAATCCAAACATCCAACAGCAGACAGTGCCACCTGGTGGCCTCTGAAATCAGGACACTGTTTCATGAAACCTCACCAACCCATCACTTGTCGGAAGATGTGACCCCTTTTTTCACCCGTGCCTTTTGTAGGTAGCCTTCTCACGTAGCTTGAAAGACAACTGCGCTCCGCCATACTCGCCAAAATGTGCTGCCACCCCTACATACATCATCGGACCAGGTCACTCTCTCCACTGCTCTCTGTGAAACAAACCACCCTACATTTTAATACAGAACAAAATGTCTGGGCAGGAGTCACATCAAGACCTGGTGTCCGGTTGGTCTTTTCCAAATGAAACCACGACTAAGTCCGATCACATCCTTGATATCTTCGCAAGAACTAACAGGATCGCAGTCAAGTTCGAACCCGAACCTTCATTTCTTCGTAGTTTCCAAACATGGACTAAAAAAGGTTTGGACGTTACCATGGTGCAATTTTTATTTTCAGACACATTGTCTGCTCTTAAAAATAACTAAAAAAATAAATTAAATTAAATGATGTTTCCAGGAAACGTCAAGAATGAGACAAAGAATGAAAATACCTCCAGCGTGTGTCGTGCAAGTGTGTTCCAAAGATGTCATCGCCACCTGCTGTCTCATTGGGCTTGTTGCTCTCAGCGATACTTGAAAGGCAGATAAATTAATAAAGGGCAACATTAGAGTTTAAGTTTCTCTCAGCGATTGCTGTCCCAGTAGAAATACAGTGACTAGGCTCCGGAGGAAAAGTGTCATATCGTGACTCGTTCTACATAGTCAACTATAATATCAGTCCTGGACGGGTTCACGAGTCGACTAGTCGTGATGTAAGTGGAGGTTCTGGGAACATCAAAGGACACACACTGTTCGCACCACACTTAAGGGCATTCAAATTCAAATCTAAACATTTAAACTGAAACACAACCATTAACACACACTTTCCTTCTTCCTTTAATTACTATTTACTAACTCCACGAGGAGAAGAACCACAGGCAGAACGACATATTTGAACAGCCTCAGTGAACGACATGA
Source organism: Synchiropus splendidus (assembly GCF_027744825.2). Taxonomy (NCBI): domain Eukaryota; kingdom Metazoa; phylum Chordata; class Actinopteri; order Syngnathiformes; family Callionymidae; genus Synchiropus; species Synchiropus splendidus. Next base: position 13,860,905 of record NC_071341.1, on the reverse strand, counting down.
ATGATTGAGTGTTTAGAGTCTGACAACCTTCACGAGCATCTGCTGTAGCCGCCATCAAGAACACAATAACAACTTCTCTGAGCTTCGGGTCTTAAATAATTGACGCTAACCAGACGACACCACGGAGCTGCGGCTCCCAAATAAGCAGTCGTAAATCTGCCATTGGACTGACAGCAAACATGCAGCTCGGACTCGCCCGCCCACCTCACAAACCCTGTTGGAGGCTCCATCTGACAAACCCTGTTGGAGGCAGCGACGGCAGGATTTATTCAAGGCAGTGAGTTAAAGCAAGCTGGAGCAGTGTGGTCAGATATGGCAGAAACATATATCATGATTTATTACCTAATAACTGTTTAAATTCTATCACAATCGCACATGTATTTTGTGCGATTTCTGGTCAGCGTTAGTGCTACAGGAAAACACTGAGAATTTAGTCAACCTGTTAATATCTTCATCTCCTGAGTACTGTGTTAAAGTTGGGATATTGTTCTGAATTGACCTCTTTTGCGTATTGAATTATGGCTTGGAGAATTTCCAGTCAAATCGTTGACTTTCTTTGCCTCAGCTTGCTTCGTAACTACATCGAATCTTTCACTCCTCACATTTTGGAGCGCATTTATTTGGTCCTGCATTGAGTTTTAAACCGACTTTTACACAACAAAGCTGGTCTACGATTGTCAATATAGAAGTGAAATGTCACATTAGCGGTTAGCATTGTTAGCTCTGCAGTGCAGTGGTCCAGTTAGAGGCACAACAGGTTTAAAAACAACCGAAAGTGGTGCCCGGCTTCTTCGCTGTGAGTGTGAGTGGGAAGAGGAGCACCGTTCATAGCAGCAGTGCTGCGGCTGATGGAGGCGTCGACCCAGCAGCATAGATCTATAGCGTATAGAAAGAATGTGATGGAATCCATGTAACATCCTCACGTTGGTAGATGGTCAACACGTTCTCATTGTCTAACAAATGAGGTGAAATTGGATCATTTCCCACATTAAAGCAGTTGAAAAACTCTGCTTTAAAACAACCTCAGAGGCTCTGGAGAGGCTCAACAACACGCTGCTAGCATAACACGCTTGCTTTAATAAACCCCTGCTTTTAGTGACATTTAAAACAGAAACAAATAATGCGATTAATTTGACATTAATTGTGAGTTAACTGATCTAAAGTGCGATTTATTGAGATTAAAAATTTTATTCTGACACATCTGAACACTTCTGCATCATCACAACAAACCAAACACTCACTGTCACTCCGTGTTGAGTTTGCTGTAACTTCTAGGAGGAAGGCGGATGACTCCAATGGGATTCAGATAAGCTACGGCAGTGAGAATCTTTGGTTTGAAATTGCTATATATGCCAATAAAACTGCATTATTTGATCCGCCAAAACATTACAACCACCTTCCAAAGAGTGAGTTCCTATCTAAGAGTTAATTGAAAATGAGATGAATAAACGTTTTTCTCCTTTTTGGTTTGTTTGTGAAAAATACTGCTGAATTATTCTCGAATTGTCCGACTTCATCTTTTGTCGCTGAAGAGCAGGAAGTAATTGTTGTTTTCACAGCTGAACATTGGGCAGCGCAGCAGTCAATAATGTGATTAACTTCACGGCCGTCAGATGCCTCAGAGCGACAGTCGATACGGCTCAGCGTCACTTCCATCTCTTCCCTCCGCTGCCATGGTGTCGGCCGCCATCACAGACAACAGGCGTGAAGATGACAGGAGCGGAGAGTCGGCCGCGTCCTGTAATTGATTCGAGCGCTTGTAATTTTCTCTAATCCCACCAGGAGAGGAGAGGAATACATTTTCTCTGGGAAATGAATTAGGGAACAGGGAGAGATAAAATGGGTGCTGGAGGATAACACCTGAACACCAGAGGAAGATGAGGCTGTTTTCTCTGAGCCTGCAGGCTTTGCAGGTGATTGGCGGAGCTCCACTGCCAGCAGGAGCCCGCCAGGGTTTGGAAGCAGGAGAATTCATTCCAGTTTGCTGGAAGTGATGGAGATGAGAGGAGCAACATCATGGGGCGGAGAGAGTGGAGGGATGGCGCTCTGCTGAAGGACCAACATGAGAAATGATTCAAAGACAAGCCACGTGACGGAGGGATGGGACTGAAAGAAAGGCTGACCGATCATTTTTCAATATCTGAAACCAGAATGATGAAATTAAATGAATTAATGGCAGCCTATACACCAGGGTGGAACTGCCCCAGTCACGGAGTCACGGATTTACTGCACAGAACTTGATATATTACGCTTCGAACCTCAGGTTTTGAATCTTGGAACAGTGCATCCTGTGGAAGAACGTTTACACGCAAGAAATTTAAGTCCCAGCTGTCATTTTAAAACACTTACCGGAAGCAACCTGGAAATAAAATTCCGACATCAGGTGTTTTATTTTCCAATAGAAATCAGAGTGGTCATTTCGTTGGATGATGACTCAACACAATAAGAATAAAAATGAAATTCTCCACACACAAAATACAGGTGGTTTCACCTCAGAATAGCAGCAGTTAGCATTGTTCTAATTCTAAGTTTGTGTGACGGGGTTGATGCGGTTCAGCTTAACGGACCATATTTAACTACAAAAAAAGAACAAATAATGTGCATCATTTCAAGTGTGAAAATGACTGCGTGACTAGTTTCAAGGGTTTGAGTGATGTCGCTGTCTTCAGGCGGCTTCACGGTTACATCACCCAATGTGTGATATCCAAGTCTGAAAGTCACAATCCAAGATGGCTTCCCCAAAAGCAAACAGGAAGGAAAAGTATTGAGTCGATGAAATATGCCGAAAGAAACTATGACGTTCAGTGTTTCCATTTTCATCTTCATCTTATTTATGATGAAGGTGCTTATATCTGGACAACGCACGTGTGAAAATAGCTTTCATGGAGGTCGCTCACTTGTTTTTGACTTTGATAACGTGCCGAATTCCACTGTGATGTCATTCCCAGCTCCCACTTCCCACTTCCGAGCATTCAATATTACCAGAACACACAAGTGTTATGCGTCGGTGCAACTCATTTCTATACAAGAAACGCTACTTTCATTAAATAAAAAACACAAAAAATGACCAAATGCATGTATATTAAAAAACCCAAAAGACTGTGTAAGCACATTCATTTATTTACATCACATTCACATGACTAGTGGTCATAGTTACAGTGCTGCACATCAAGGAAATACTCTCACATCTCACACGGAAAGTTACAATCACCCTGCCACCTCCCTGCGACGTCACGCCAGCAGATAATACTCCAGAACAAAAATACCTCCAGCAGGGAGCGCAGGCACCCTGTCAACAGTGCAAGACATTCCAGGAAGTGGTTTGAAGAGAATGATCCAGGCGCTAAATGAACCTGTCCTCCAGCCTAGAAGGGTCGAAAGAGTCAGAGATGAATTAAAAAAAAAAGCTAAGAATGTGATTCAAGTAGGAGAATAATATTGGTTTGGAAGGAAGAAGCTGACGGGATAAAAATCCTCGCAGAAACCAAGCAACAGGTGGCATTAAAAAAACATGATGTTTATAGCTATTTTCACAATGATATTGCACCAAAATTAACATTTTACACAGAGAACCTTTCCTCTGAATTAAATAGGATCAGGTGTAAAGGGGCCCTGGGCAGTGACAGAGGTACAGCAGACAGTCATAATAAATAGGAAGAAATCCAGTGGCTCTATCTCCTTCCTGGTTCAAGGTGAAAGTCTGTGCGGTGGTCGCGCTGCTATCTGATGTTGATGAGCTTGTTGCCATGGCAGCGGAGCTCAGAGTAGATCAGGCAAGATGAGGCCGGGGGGTTTGGGCTCCACACAGTTGATCCAGAAATTGGCACAGCTGGCATGGTACTGGTGCCCCCCGTAGGTCAGCTTGAAGTTGTCCGTCTCGGAGTTGAAAGCCTGCATGGAGGGACGGGGAGGACAGGAGTTTAACGTTCAGGCACAGCCACTTTCCTCCGCTGAGGATGCGGGACACACTGGTCCCCTCGCCACTACAGGCAGAGTAGACCAGAAATGTGGTGCTGCTGTTTGGTTGGAAATGTCAGGGGAGGCTGACAAGTGCTCAGAGTGACAGAACAAAACTATCTAAGCCTGGTAGTGAAGCGGGCGGTGGCCACTTCTCTTTCAGGATGGATCGTGAGCTGTGTGACATGACGGACGGTGGGATGCCAGGGGTTGTCAGGTCAACGTTTCCAGGGCTGTCAATATTCGTTTTCTTATTTTGTTCAGTCGCACAGCAGAGTTAACAGAGGATTTTTTTAAAAAATCAGTTCTAAACTGAAAGGAAGATCTCAGTAGCAATATCGAGTTAACTCTGCGATTAAACAAGACAAAAAAAATCATCCATTTACAGCCTAAACTTTTGCCCAAGTTTGAATATCATTTAAAGAAAACTCATTTTCTGACTAAAGCCCCCCCCCCAACCTGGAGTTACTCCAACCAAGTCCGGGTTGACCAAAGGGTTGACTGTTGAGCAGCGGCGTGATAAAGGTCGCAGAACTCACTGACATTTCCATCAATACCACGGACGCTGAAGGGAATATTGATCCGTTTAAGGGCAACAGAAGCCAGGGAAGCTGCAGGATTCCAAACATGTCAGAGCCACGTGCCCCTCCTCCTGTGACGCGTGTGATCTCCGGACCACGCAGCAGCTCTGTGAGCGGTAACAAGATGCTAATGTGTGTGATGCGCATTCTAAGAGTTTGCACGCTCGGTGAGACTCGGGAGCAGGAGCGAGAGAAAGGAATGAGTCATGTGCAGTGAATCATCGGCGCCCACACAGAAGCAGAGGGGAGACGCAACGACTGCATACGAATAAGGCGCTGCAACGCACCGTGAAGTCAGACATCATCTCCACACGCCTAAATGCAGCCTGCGGCGCCGCACGCTTCCTCACACTGATGCACGTCACCGTGTGGTGCTGCTGCTGAGGAGGAGGAGACTCTCAAGGGTGAAGATGAAAACAGCAGGAATCGGCCATGTTTGGTGCGAAGCCTCTTCCCTCCGCGCAACATCAGTCGCAAACTTCTCTCACAACGTCTCAAACTCAAACACTCCTCAAGTGCTCAGTCTCGACCAGTGGCAGAGAAGTAGAGTTAAATTCCATGCAAGTATGACTAAGAAAAGACCTTTATTTTGAAAATACCCACGTGATTGAAACCAAGCGTTCTGGCTGTCTCCCTGGGAAAGTCTACCATCAGTCTAAAGTAGTGGCATAAAAAGAAATAGAACAAAATTGGCTCCTTGCATGTAACAACCATATTCAAGAGGCTCTTCTTTTGAAATTACAATGAAATGAGCTCAAACGTCCCGGGTGTTCTGTTATCAGTCTGATATGGGGGAAGTGTGGCCAGAGTAAGGAATGAGAATAATTTTTCAGTTCCATTTCTTTTACATTGAAATTGGACTTGCGATGACATCACAGTAAACTCTGAGGCTTTTAGTGCCGCCGGCTACTGCAGTCATCTCAGGGCTAAATGGAGAGACCATTGGTCGTCTTCTTCTTCTTCCATCTCTACCATTCTCGGTCCAACACGGCCTCTGATCTCCAAGTGTTCAAAACAAATATGACCTCCCGACCTCTGCCTGCACTCCCTGAAGATGTGCTGAACACCAAGGCAACATCAAGAACTATAGACACAAAAAACACAGCAGAGTTTTCTGTCTTTTGAGGATTTGTACTTGATTAAAAAAATAAAAAACTTTTCATTCACTGGTTACATTTGTTGAAGTTGTATCTGTGATATTTGCTTGTCCCGAGCTTCTTGTTAAAGCCTCACCTTCCATCCAACTCTGTTTGCCCTCAGAGCAATAAAGTATTGGAAACGCAGCCAAACAGAACAAAAACAAGAGGAGAAGCAGAAAGAGGCAGTGATGCGGCTAATTCCATTGACCTTTGAAAAGCAGCACCAAAACCTCAAACCATGACTCCGATACCAGTGAACCTGTTATGGAGAGCAAGTGCGGGATAGTTACCCTGAGCGTCCTGTCATTGTCTTTAGTCAGTGCCTGCAAGTACAAGAGCAGTCAAAATCACATTCACACGTCCGGAGAACAAGACACGTTCAGTTGTTTGACCGATGAAGAGCTGTGTGTGTCGCCCACAGTGAGAACATCGGATTCCAAATCAGGACATTTGAGCGGAGCTAATCTCACACGAGGATCAAGGTGAAATAACCAGACTGACACTGTCGCCTGAAAAAGGCCCCTCAGGTTTGTCTTCAAGTGACTGGTCAGAGTTCAAACCAGTTTCCTCAGGCGGAGCAGAAGCATGTGACGAGCCAGAAATAGTCAATGATTCAACTCAAATCTTTCCCTCTGCTGCTGCCAGTAATTGCTCATATTAGCATTAAACATTCAGCCGAGGAGTCGCAGCGTCATCAGCTAAAAATGATCATTTTTGACGAGAGCCAGGAATCACCGTCCTGAAACCACCGACATGATGATGATGATGATGATGACATTCTAATCACAGACATCTGTCACGGCGGGAAGACCTCAAAATATGCTGGAAAAGATGATGAAACATGCCCAAAAATGATCAGGCAACATCTGGACACACTGGACTATATCTGCTGCTCTACACAGAGTACTTTGAATTCAAGCAGCACAGCCACTCGCGCAGAGTAACAAAACAAATGCATCTGATTCAAACTAATAGCAACTCCAACAGTGACCACATGTGTCTGGAGTCACCAGAAAGAAAACAAAAGCCAATAACGGAATTGGCTCACTCTCTCATCTTGTCTTAGTGGGAACAAAACTTGGGTTTCCCGCAGCACTTTATCTCTCATTTCATTCGGCGTGCCCTTGACTGAACAATGTCCTGAAACCAGTGTGGTTTATGTTTAACCAAACTCACCCTGCCAGAGAAATAATTTGTTCTGGCCCAAAACTCAGACCAGTCAGCAACATTGGACATGAAGAGGGGCAGAGAAGCGCCACTACTTAAATCCATCCATGCAGCACAGGAGGAGAGTCAGAGAGAGTCGGCAGGAACATGGGCCATGCTGGCTGAAGGTTGGAGGATGGTCATTGTGTGACCGAGTTTGACGACGGAGAACACAAAAGCAAGGCCACTTGTACATCCTTCACGGTCCTCCTTAAGGCCCATTTATGACTGAGCCTTCTGTCGGTGCTCTGCCTCATATTGTTTTTATTTCTTCACGTTTCCACAAAGCTTATGGATATGGACCAAAGGGAGCAGTACTACTGGAAACTGTAGGGGGCAGCGTTGCTGTTACTACCTGATATGTAGCTCTAATGAGACATGAAGAAGAGATAACAAAAGGCAGTTCTCCGGTCGTCATATTTAACACCGTCACTGAACACCACCTCCTACAATGCTGCTTCCAGTTTGCCATGTTAGTTTTGGAGTTTGTCATTGTCATAAACTTTTGGGCTGCACCCCGTAGTGGAAACATTAATGAACACCAACACATGGATGTGCAGTATGTGTATAAGTAACATCCGACTGACGACCTGCTCAACTTACGTCCAATCTGACTCATGACCGGTTGGTCGGAACCGATCCCGGTCATAAGTCGGATGTTGCTTGTACAGACAAACAAAAGCTGAACAGTGTATCCCAGTGAAAGGAGTCAAATTCCTAGCGTTGGGGGCCCTATGCACAAAAGCACTGGGGGGAACCCTGAGTGCTCCTTCAGCCAAGTGCTCATGCACATAAATTTAATCTGAACAAGAGACGTGATCATAATCGGTGCCTCTGCCTTCAGTGAACACGTCTGTACGTGATGGGCCACACACAAAGCAACAACCACTGCCGTCTGCTGTAGCCAATACCACTCTTCCACATCACTACGCTCGGACGCTATTCTTCGCTTTGCTATTATGCATTCTCACCAGCGTGGCTGCCAAAAGCGTAATTAAAAGATGGGTTATTAATCTCATGCTAGCAGCAAAAAGACAAAATAACTGCATTAATTTTCCAGACTGGCTCCATGAATATATAGTGCATGTTTGTGTGACTGTGCGAGGCGATTATCAGCAGCCTGTGACTCTAGCGGGAGCCACATCTGCTGGTCCACCAGATTCCTCTCAGTCGGGACACTTTTTCACTCAAGCTCTTCATCTGGTTCAGCAACAGGCAGAAAGCGAGAGATAGTAAATGCCGCAAGCCCCTTCTCCAAACTGCAGGACATGAGAATAACATTAATTGCAGATGTTGATGAAAATTTGAAGCCAGCACTGGCCAGAGGGAAGAGAAACAACACAACCGCACACAGAGTTGGAGTCAGAGTTGATATCTGAGCAGAAGTGTCGAGGCTTGTTAGCAGGAAGCCGAAGGTGAAGCAGCTATCTTGACATGGAGGTGACAGAACAGGCAGAAAACACCCTCCGATGGAAAAGCAACAACCGGTGTGACCTCGAAAAACTGATCCCAGAGTGTAAAC